>NC_141874.1:737739783-738364783 GCF_056163025.1 Triticum urartu | reverse complement strand
CTTTCTTCTCTTCTTTTTTCTTCTTCTTCTTCCTCTTTATTTTATCGGGAACGAGGGTCGTCGAGAGGGTCGCCGAGCGGTAGAGGAGAAACCCTAAATAGAAAGTATCGTCGGTGTGAGATACATGTACTGTCGGTGTCGGACACTACATCCACATCCCACAAGTGGCGCGGGCTTCGACCCCCACGTCACTTGTGGGACGTGGATGTAGTGTCCGACACCGAAGGCCACATGTATCTCACACCCACGATACTTGCTAGCTATTTAGGGTTTCCTCTACCGAAAAGAAGAGGAGAAATAAATAAGAAGAAGAAAAAAGAATAAAAAGAAGAGGAGAAAAAGAAAGGAATAGAGGAGAAGAAGAGAAAAATAGAATATATTCTATTCTTCTCTTTTCTCCTCTATTCCTTTCTTCTTCTCCTCTTTTTTTTTCTTCTTTTCTTCTTCTTCTTCTTCTTCTTCTTCTTATTAGCCGGAAGTAGAGAGAGGTTTCCTAGTGTCAAAGTATTGAAGAAATCCATGCCTTCATCATTAGCCGGAAGTAACCAGGGCATGTTGGTACGAAGTTCTGCAAAGTTATTCTGGAATGGAGTCCCGGATAGAATAATTCGCTTTTTGGTACGAATTCAGCAAAGGCCTTCCAAATAGCGATATTCGGAAGGCTCTTGCTGAACTTTGTACCAAAAAGCGAATTATCCTATCTGGGACTCCGTTCCAGAACAACTTTGAAGAGCTTCGTACCATCATGCACATGTTACTTTCGCCTAATGATGAAGACATGGTTTTGTTGAATCCTTTGACACTAGGCAACCTCCCGACCCCTCGGCGATCCTCTCGAACATGAGAGGAAGAAGAGGGTCGTCTAGGGGTCGAGGGTTCCAGGGTCGTCGAGGGTTCGAGGGGTCGAGGATCGCCGAGGGGTCGAGAGAGGTTTCCTAGTGTCAAAGTATTGAAGAAATCCATGCCTTCATCATTAGCCGGAAGTAACCAGGGCATGTTGGTATGAAGTTCTGCAAAGTTTTTTTGGAATGGAGTCCCGGATAGAATAATCCGCCTTTTGGTACCAATTCAGCAAAGGCCTTCCAAATAGCGATATTCGGAAGGCTCTTGCTGAACTTTGTACCAAAAGGCGGATTATCCTATCTGGGAGTCCGTTCCAGAACAACTTTGAAGAGCTTCGTACCATCATGCACATGTTACTTTCGCCTAATGATGAAGACATGGTTTTGTTGAATCCTTAGACACTACGCAACCTCCCGACCCCTCGGCGATCCTATCGAACATGAGAGGAAGAAGAGGATAAAAAAAGAAGAGGAAGAAGAAAAAAGAGGAGAAGAAAGAATAGAGGAGATCTTCTCCTCTATTCTTTCTTCTCCTCTTATTTTTCTTCTTCTTCCTCTTTTTTTTATCGGGAACGAGGGTCGTCGAGGGACATAGATGTAGTGTCGTCGTTGTCGATATATACCCCCTCCCGATAGCTTACTATGATTAGGTAGCTAGTTCTACGTTTGGCACTAATATATCCATCTATCATGTTTGAATAATAATTGCCATGTTGTAAATATTTGTAGAAACTATGGACACCGCCCTAGACGAAGCAACAAAAGAAGCGTTGTTGAGGGACATAATCGCAGAAGGAAGTGATGCCATCTCGTTGTTTCTCAACGAAACCGATGGTCTGGAAGGACAGGGTGAACAAGCTGGCTACGGTGACCTAATGCCGGTGCAAGAAGAAGAACATGAGGACGGCTCCGGTGACCGAACCGAGTCCGGCCAGGTATATATATTAGTTAAGCCTATGCTGACTAGCTGATTGATGCATTCATTGTTTTGGTATGTACACATATTAATTAAGTCTTTGTTCTTTTTTCTAGCCCTCCGGATCGAGCACAACTTCGGTAAAGAGACGAGGCCCGAAGAAAAAGTTGAGCTCGGATGAAAAGTTTGAGATCATAGCAATCACGCCCGACGGCCAACCTATTGAACCCCTCCGGACAAAGAGCGCATTTGTTGCTCAGTGCGGGGTTCTGGTTAGGGACAAGATCCCGATAAGCATCCAGCAATGGTTTAAGCCGGCTACAGAAGACCCTGAGGTCTCTTATGTCAATGATATGCAGAAAAATGATCTTTGGACTGAGCTGAAGTCAAATTTCACCCTACCGCCTGAGGATAATCCAGAGAACCCAGTTAAAGAGAAATTAATCAAGTCTTTTGCTCTGAAGAGGATGGCAGAACTATTCAGGAGGTGGAAGAAAGAGCTGAATAAGTTTGTCGAAAATAATGAGACACCAGAATTCAAGGGCAGATATGAGAATATCAGAGATCACTGGCCCGCATTTGTGGCCCACAAGACATCAGAAAAGAGTAAGAAGATGTCGGCGACAAACAAGCAAAATGCTGCGAAGAAGAAGCTTCACCATCGCACGGGGTCAGGTGGCTACCTCGTAGCCCGGCCTAAGTGGTCCAAGACTGAGAATGATCTGGTTCATAAAGGGATCGAACCAGAGACAATTAACTGGCCAGACCGTTGCCGGACTTGGTTCTTCGGGGCTGGCGGAACCCTGGACCCTGAAACAGGGAAGTGCATTTGGACGAACGATCAAATGGACATACCAGTCAGTAAGCTTAAGCAGTATATCGAAGCAGCGCAGGAAGGACGTTCTTTCCAGACAGAGAGAACGACAAGCTCACAATGGCCCTCGGGAATCCTGAGCACCCTGGACAGACACGAGGCACGCCAGGCTCCGTTCCGTGGAAGGTTGGGTTTCCGGACGCAGGCGGTTACAAATCCCATGAGAGGAGGAAAAAAGTGCAGCAGACCCAAATGCAGGCGCTGCAAGCAAGGGTGGACGTGATAGAGGAACGAGAAGCAAATTGCAGCAAACGTACTGCCGAAGCCTCCCCCGAAGCTACCCCGCCATCTCAGCGCAGAAGCAGCGTGGCTTCCACCGAGCTGCTTCAGCTAGAGCATGCCTTGACGGCTCCTGCCAGCTATCCCGTGGATGCTATCACGGAGTCTCAAAATTGCCACCTTATGACGCAATGGATGAATTTGAAGGTCAAGGCAGCTGTTGGCTCTGTTTATCCTACTGAACCCGGCGCAACTTTTCACTGCCGGCCGATTCCAGAAGGATATGCTAGGGTGATGGTGGATGAGATAACGGAGGGATTTGAGGACCTCCAGCTTGACCACCCTACCGGTGAAGGGGAGACTCGACTGGGGTCTGCTCTGAAGACTCCATGCCTATGGCGGAAGAACCTCATCAACCTTCCGAACTGGACGCCACCGCCTCCTCCTCCTCCTCCTCCGGCGAGTCAGGGCACTCCGCCTCCACCGCCTCCTCCTCCTCCGGCGAGTGCCGATCAGGGCCCTCGGCCAGCTCCTTCTCTGGCGCGCGGCGGCACTCCGCCTCCTTCTCCGCCTGCGCCGACGCGCCCGAGTAGCCCACCTCCTCCTTCTCCGCCTCGTTAGCAAGGGCGGAAGAGACCTGCCGCCGCTCCAGATGCTCCGGCGCGTCGTAGTCCTTCTCCTCCGCCGCTTAAGCAAGTAAAGAAGACAACCGCTACGTCTGCTCGGTCGGCGTCTAGCAGTACAACCAGAGGCGGGAGGACATACAGATTCGGTCCTTCTCTGAAGACTCCAGAGAAGTTACCATACGAGAGGACCCAGGAGGAGAACGCCGAGATCGCGCGAGAAGAAGTGAAGAAATTCTTTGAAGGGGTGAAAGCAAAGAAACATCCACCTCCGGAGGAGAAGGTAGATCGGGTGAAAGTGAAGCGCACTCTGGCTGCCCTGACAAAAACACCGAAGTCTGATTCGCCGAAAGGAAACTATGACCGCATTATTGGAAAGGAATTTGCCGAAGCGGAGCGGTCGGGAAGTACTGTCAGTGATCAAAGGCTGAAACAACGACGAGCTGGGAAACAAATTGCATAGCTCGGCGAACAAGCGAAGCAATCGTGCCCCCCGCTCAAGGTGCCTAGCCACAACGTCGATAATGATCCGAGGATGGTGCCCGGTTATAGCAATCCTGCAGATTACCTGCCCGACGAAGTACATTATGACCCCATGGACGTGCAGATACAAAGATACGAGTACGGGAAGCCTCTCGTCAAAGATGAAAGATCTCTATCAACGATGATGCGAAGATTGCATGATTGGTACTTGAAAATCTGCAGAGACTCTGGGGGGGGAGTACTTTGTATGCGAGAGTTAAACCGGAGCATGACCTCGTTGGAATTGATCTGTTGCCTGTTCCATTTGAGGAGTTCTATCAGTTCTTCAATCAATTGGCCCTCGATAAAGCAACTGTCACCTGCTACTGTCTGTAAGTAGTACTACTTCTGTCATTAAGTTTCTCTATATAGCTTAGCTCTTTCATTGCATGTATTTATAATCATCCTCACTATATTATGCAGATTGAAGATCATCGAATTGAAGAAAAGACAAGTCGGTGATATTGGGTTCATTAACACAAATCTCATAGATGCAACTCAGGTTAAATTTCATGCCGCAGAAACTGAGGCCAGCATGCTAGAATCATTGATAATAAATCAAAACAAAGATATAATACTCTTTCCTTACAACTTCAAGTGAGTGTTACTGTCTTGTGCGTATTCGGTTTCCCTTATATATTAGTCAAGGTTATAGTAATGTAATTGATGAGTTATGCATGCGTGTGCAGTTTCCACTATATTCTCCTACATATTAAGCTTGAGCAGGGACTAGTAACCGTCTTAGACTCAAGACGAAAAGATCCCAAGGACTATGCAGACATGACTCAAATACTCGAGAAGTAAGTTAAATCGATCATTATCCACCATATCAGCAACTTTGTTCATTTCCTGATATATCAAGTAATTGTTTTCTTTATCCAGTAGGGTTTGGAGAAAATTCACCAGAAAAGCTCTGGGACTGCCGAAGGAGCTGCAATTTAGACACCCGAAAGTAAGTACTAGCTATAGTAGCATTTTAAGCGCATCTACTAGTCATTCAAGCGCTAGTTTCATCAATACCATTTGGCATTCTTGCTTATCAGTTTGATTAACCTCTATTTCTTGTAAAGTGGTTGTGGCAGCAACAAGGGAATGATTTCTGTGGTTACTATGTTTGCGAGTCCATCCGCCACACGACCTGTGAGTGGGGCTACACTGACGAACAATATGAAGTACGTAAATAACAACATTCACAATTTTATTTTATTACCATCATTTGTGTTGAGTTTCATTCATTCATATATATATGTATTGACCCCCTTCTTTAAATTAGATGTTTTGGAAGCGGGATGAACTCCTAGCACCAGCTCGCATGCGAGGAATTCAAGAGGAATTGGCGGCATTCTTTCTTGACCACATGATCCCTGAAGACGGAGAATTCTATGTTAACCCTGAGTCCGTATGATTATATTTGTAAGAGATAATTACTTTATATATGTAGCCGGTAGTGTCAGATAGATATACGAGAACTTGTTGTTCGACCAATCTCTCGGAGAAGGAGAGGTGGTCGATATCACTTCTCTCTGTATATATGCATATATGTTCATGACGATCTTTTGTTTCCTTCGTTTGCTTACTAGCTAGCTAGCGTGTCTAGTCCTCTCTATATACGTATGTATAGTACGTAGCGTCGACCAAGCACAGACATAACAGAGGACACTTCTCTCTATTAATTATAACTAGCTAACACAATATATGAAACACCTAAATTAACCCCCTAAAACCCCCAAACCCCCCCCCTTTCAAAAAAAACAAAAACCCCAGCCACAGAAGTGCTGACGCGTGGATGCCTATTGGTCCCGGTTGGTGCCACCAACCGGGACCAAAGGGTCACCACGTGGGCAGTGCGCAGAGCCCAGCCAGGAGACCCTTTGGTCCCGGTTGGTGGCACCAACCGGGACCAAAGGGTCTCCTGACTGGGCTCTGCGCACTGCCCACGTGGAGGGCCTTTAGTCCCGGTTCTGGATTGAACCGGGACTAAAGGGGGGAGGTATTAGTACCGACACTTTAGTCCCGGTTCCTGAACCGGGACTAAAGGCCCTTACGAACCGGGACTATAGGCCCTTTTTCTACCAGTGGTAGGAGCCAATATGGGCATCCAGGTCCCGCTATTGGTTATTGACCGGGGACGTGTCTCGGTCATGTCTACATTGTTCTCGAACCCGTAGGGTCCGCACGCTTAAGGTTACGATGACAGTTATATTATGAGTTTATGCATTTTGATGTACCGAAGGTTGTTCGGAGTCCCGGATGTGATCACGGACATGACGAGGAGTCTCGAAATGGTTGAGATGTAAAGATTGATATATTGGAAGCCTATGTTTGGATATCGGAAGTGTTCCGGGTGAAATCGGGATTTTACCGGATTACCGGGAGGTTACCGGAACCCCCCGGGAGCCATATGGGCCTTATTGGGCTTTAGTGGAAAGGTGAAAGGGGCTGCCCATGGTGGACTACACGCCTCCCCCCCTCCCCTAGTCCTACTAGGACTAGGAGAGGTGGCCGGCCACCTCCCTCTCTCTTTCCCACTTGGGAATCCTATTTGGAATAGGATTGGGGGGGAGTCCTACTCCCGGTAGGAGTAGGACTCCTCCTGCGCCTCCATAGGGCTGGCCGCACCCCTCCCCCTTGGCTCCTTTATATACGGAGGCAGGGGGCACCTCTAGACACACAAGTTGATCCACGTGATCTATTCCTTAGCCGTGTGTGGTGCCCCCTGCCACCATATTCCTCGATAATACTGTAGCGGAGTTTAGGCGAAGCCCTGCTGCTGTAGTTCATCAAGATCGTCACCACGCCGTCGTGCTGACGGAACTCTTCCCCGACACTTTGCTGGATCGGAGTCCGGGGATCTTCATCGAGCTGAACGTGTGCTCAAACTCGGAGGTGCCGTAGTTTCAGTGCTTGATCGGTTGGATCGTGAAGACGTACGACTACTTCCTCTACGTTGTGTCAGCGCTTCCGCAGTCGGTCTGCGTTGGGTACGTAGACAACACTCTCCCCTCTCGTTGCTATGCATCACATGATCTTGCGTGTGCGTAGGAAAAGTTTTGAAATTACTACGAAACCCAACACCAGAGTCACGGTGCGGTTGCTCTCAGAGCTCTCCTAGTCAACGGGAATCCTGATCCCAATCCAACGCAAGTGGTCACTATTGCTAGATACCCATCCAAGTACAGTAAACACACTATTAATACAGAGCGGCAGTGTCTTTGTTCTCGCATGCACACACCCTCCGCGACACCGTAAACCCCGGCGTCCCCGGCGACTCCTTAGTCCCTTAGTCCAATTCTACATTGATGTTTGCAGGTGGTGTTCGTGATATTTGACCTGATGGACAAAAATAAGTGATGCATGTTTTATTTTATGTATCTTGTCCTTTTGATTAAGTTCAGCTTGTTCTGGCAGGGCGTCGCTTTGAGATTACTTTTGTAGATCATGATTAATGTGCTAGTTTGCTTTTTTATTCAAGATATGTAATTTAATACTCAAATTTAAAATTGAATACCTTGATAACCCACAAGTATAGGGGATCGCAACAGTTTTCGAGGGTAGAGTATTCAACCCAAATTTATTGATTCGACACAAGGGGAGCCAAAGAATATTCTTAAGTATTAGCAGTTGAGTTGTCAATTCAACCACACCTGAAAGATTTAATATCTGCAGCAAAGTATTTAGTAGCAAAGTAATATGGAAATAACGGTAACGGTGGCAAAAGTAAAAATATTGGTTTTGTAGTGATTGTAACAGTGGCAACGGAAAAGTAAATAAGCGAAGAACAACATATGAAAAGCTCATAGGCATTGGATCGGTGATGGATAATTATGTCGGATGCGATTCCTCATGCAACAGTTATAACATAGGGTGACACAGAACTAGCTCCAGTTCATCAATGTAATGTAGGCATGTATTCCGTATATAGTCATGCGTGCTTATGGAAAAGAACTTGCATGCCATCTTTTGTTCTACCCTCCCGTGGCAGCGGGGTCCTATTGGAAACTAAGGGATATTAAGGCCTCCTTTTAATAGAGTACCGGACCAAAGCATTAACACTTACTGAATACATGAACTCCTCAAACTACGGTCATCATCAGGAGTGGTCCCGATTATTCCGATTATTGTCACTTCGGGGTTACCGGATCATAAAACATAGTAGGTGACTATTGACTTGCAATATAGGATCAAAAACTCACATATATTCATGAAAACATAATAGGTTCAGATCTGAAATCATGGCACTCAGGCCCTAGTGACAAGCATTAAGCATAGCAAAGTCATAGCAACATCAATCTCAAAACATAATGGATACTAGGGATCAAACCTTAACAAAACTAACTCGATTACATGATAAATTTCATCCAACCCATCACCGTCCAGTAAGCCTACGATGGAATTATTCACGCACGGCGGTGAGTATCATGAAATTGGTGATGGAGGAAGGTTGATGATGACGAACGGACTCCAGATCAGCCCTCCCGAGAGAGATTAGGGCTTGGTGGCGGCTCCGTATCGTAAAACGTGATGAATCCTTCTCTCTGATTTTTTTTCTTCCCGGACGTGAATATATAGAGTTGGAGTTGACGTTGGTGGAGCCTCAGGGGGCCCACGAGATAGGGAGGCGCACCCCCTGAAGGAAGTATGCCCTAGAGGCAATAATAAAGTTATTATTTATTCCCTTATTTCATGATAAATGTTTATTATTCATGCTAGAATTGTATTAACCGGAAACTTAGTACATGTGTGAATACATAGACAAACAGAGTGTCACTAGTATGCCTCTACTTGACTAGCTCGTTGAATCAAAGATGGTTAAGTTTCCTAGCCATAGACATGAGTTGTCATTTGATTAACGGGATCACATCATTAGATAATGATATGATTGACTTGACCCATTCCGTTAGCTTAGCACTTGATCGTTTAGTATGTTGCTATTGCTTTCTTCATGACTTATACATGTTCCTATGACTATGAGATTATGCAACTCCCGAATACCAGAGGAACACTTTGTGTGCTACCAAACGTCAAAACGTAACTGGGTGATTACAAATGTGCTCTACAGGTGTCTCCGATGGTACTTGTTGAGTTGGCATAGATCAAGATTAGGATTTGTCACTCCAATTGTCGGAGAGGTATCTCTGGGCCCACTCGGTAATACACATCACTTAAGCCTTGCAAGCATTGCAACTAATGAGTTAGTTGCGGGATGATGTGTTACGGAACAAGTAAAGAGACTTGCCGGTAACGAGATTGAACTAGGTATTGAGATACCGACGATCGAATCTCGGGCAAGTAACATGCCGATGACAAAGGGAACAACGTATGTTGTTATGCGGTTTGACTGATAAAGATCTTCGTAGAATATGTAGGAGCCAATATGAGCATCCAGGTTCCGCTATTGGTTATTGACTGGAGACGTGTCTCGGTCATGTCTACATAGTTCTCGAACCCGTAGGGTCCGCACGCTTAAAGTTCGATGACGGTTATATTATGAGTTTATGGTTTTTGATGTACCAAAGGTAGTTCGGAGTCTCAGACATAATCACGGACATAACGAGGAGTCTCGAAATGGTTGAGACATAAATATCGATATATTGGACGACTATGTTCGGACACCGGAATGGTTTCGGGGAGTTTCGGGCATATACAGGAGTACCGGGGGGTTACCGGAAACCCCCCGGGGAGACTAATGAGCCTATTGAAGGAAATATGCCCTAGAGGCAATAATAAAGTTATTATTTATTTCCTTATATCATGATAAATGTTTATTATTCATGCTAGAATTGTATTAACCGGAAACATAATACATGTGTGAATACATAGACAAACAGAGTGTCACTGGTATGCCTCTACTTGATTAGCTCGTTAATCAAAGATGGTTATGTTTCCTAACCATAGACAAAGAGTTGTTATTTGATTAACGAGGTCACATCATTAGTTGAATGATCTGATTGACATGACCCATTCCATTAGCTTAGCACCCGATCGTTTAGTATGTTGCTATTGCTTTCTACATGACTTATACATGTTCCTATGACTATGAGATTATGCAACTCCCGTTTACCGGAGGAACACTTTGGATGCTACCAAACGTCACAACGTAACTGGGTGATTACAAAGGAGCATTACAGGTGTCTCCAAAGGTAGATGTTGGGTTGGC
Source organism: Triticum urartu (assembly GCF_056163025.1). NCBI lineage: Eukaryota > Viridiplantae > Streptophyta > Magnoliopsida > Poales > Poaceae > Triticum > Triticum urartu. The sequence goes on along the minus strand of NC_141874.1, from coordinate 738,354,630 downwards.
GTATTTCGAGATTAGGATTTGTCACTCCGACTGTCGGAGAGGTATCTCTGGGCCGTCTTGGTAATGCACATCACATAAGCCTTGCAAGCATTACAACTAATATGTTAGTTGTGAGATGATGTATTACGGAACGAGTAAAGAGACTTGCTGATAACAAGATTGAACTAGGTATTGGATACCGACGATCGAATCTCGGGCAAGTAACATACCGATGACAAAGGGAACAACGAATGTTGTTATGCGGTCTGACCGATAAAGATCTTCGTAGAATATGTAGGAGCCAATATGGGCATCCAGGTCCCGCTATTGGTTATTGACCGGAGACGTGTCTCGGTCATGTCTACATTGTTCTCGAACCGTAGGGTCCGCACGCTTAACGTTACGATGACAGTTATTATGAGTTTATGCATTTTTGATGTACCGAAGTTAGTTCGGAGTCCCGGATGTGATCACGGACATGACGAGGAGTCTCGAAATGGTCGAGACATAAAGATTGATATATTGGACGGCTATATTCAGATACCGGAAGTGTTCCGGGTGATTTCAGAGAAAACCGGAGAGCCGGAGGGTTACCGGAACCCCCCCGGGAGAAGTAATGGGCCATATGGGCCTTAGTGGAGAGAGAGAGGGGCTGCCAGAGGTGGGCCGCGCGCCACCTCCTCCCTGGTCCGAATTGGACTAGGGGAGGGGGGCGGCGCCCCCCCTTTCCCTCTCCCCCTCCACCTCTTTCCCCCTCCTAGTAGGAGTCCTACTCCTACTAGGAGGAGGACTCCTCCTGGCGCGCCAAGCAAGGGCCGGCCGGCCTCCCCCTGGCTCCTTTATATACTGAGGCAGGGGGGCACCTCTAGACACACAATTGATCCTCGTGATCGTTCCTTAGCCGTGTGCGGTGCCCCCTGCCACCATATTCCACCTCGGTCATATCGTTGCGGTGCTTAGGCGAAGCCCTGCGTCGGTAGAACATCATCATCGTCACCACGCCGTTGTGCTGATGGAACTCATCCCCGAAGCTTTGCTGGATCGGAGCTCGGGGAGCGTCATCAAGCCGTACGTGTGCCAAGAACTCGGAGGTGCCGGAGTAACGGTGCTTGGATCGGTCGGATTGGAAAGAAGACGTACGACTACTTCCTCTACGTTGTGTCAACGCTTCCGTTGCAATCTACAAGGGTACGTAGATCAGACTCTCCCCCTCGTTGCTATGCATCACCATGATCTTGCGTGTGCGTAGGAAATTTTTTGAAATTACTGCGTTCCCCAACAGTGGCATCCGAGCCTAGGTTTTATGGTTTGATGTTATATGCACGAGTAGAACACAAGTGAGTTGTGGGCGATATAAGTCATACTGCCTACCAGCATGTCATACTTTGGTTCGGCGGTATTGTTGGACGAGACGACCCGGACCAACATTACGCGTACGCTTACGCGAGACCGGTTCTCCCGACGTGCTTTGCACATAGGTGGCTTGCGGGCGACTGTCTCTCCAACTTTAGTTGAACCAAGTGTGGCTACGCCCGGTCCTTGCGAAGGTTAAAACGGAGTCAAATTGACAAACTATCGTTGTGCTTTTGATGCGTAGGTGAGATTGGTTCTTGCTTAAGCCCGTAGCAGCCACGTAAAACTTGCAACAACAAAGTAGAGGACGTCTAACTTGTTTTTGCAGGGCATGTTGTGATGTGATATGGTCAAGACATGATGCTAAATTTTATTGTATGAGATGATCATGTTTTGTAACCGAGTTATCGGCAACTGGCAGGAGCCATATGGTTGTCGCTTTATTGTATGCAATGCAATCGCGATGTAATGCTTTACTTTATCACTAAACGGTAGCGATAGTCGTGGAAGCATAAGATTGGCGAGACGACAACGATGCTACGATGGAGATCAAGGTGTCGCGCCGGTGACGACGGTGATCACGACGGTGCTTCGGAGATGGAGATCACAAGCACAAGATGATGATGGCCATATCATATCACTTATATTGATTGCATGTGATGTTTATCTTTTATGCATCTTATCTTGCTTTGATTGACGGTAGCATTATAAGATGATCTCTCACTAAATTATCAAGAAGTGTTCTCCCTGAGTATGCACCGTTGCGAAAGTTCTTCGTGCTGAGACACCACGTGATGATCGGGTGTGATAGGCTCTACGTTCAAATACAACGGGTGCAAAACAGTTGCACACGCGGAATACTCAGGTTATACTTGACGAGCCAAGCATATACAGATATGGCCTCGGAACACGGAGACCGTAAGGTCGAGCGTGAATCATATAGTAGATATGATCAACATAATGATGTTCACCGATGAAACTACTCCATCTCACGTGATGATCGGACATGGTTTAGTTGATTTGGATCACGTAATCACTTAGAGGATTAGAGGGATGTCTATCTAAGTGGGAGTTCTTAAGTAATATGATTAATTGAACTTAAATTTATCATGAACTTAGTACCTGATAGTATCTTGCTTGTTTATGTTGATTGTAGATAGATGGCTCGTGCTATTGTTCCGTTGAATTTTAATGCGTTCCTTGAGAAAGCAAAGTTGAAAGATGATGGTAGCAATTACACGGACTGGGTACGTAACTTCAGGATTATCCTCATTGCTGCACAGAAGAATTACGTCCTGGAAGCACCGCTAGGTGCCAGGCCTGCTGCTGGAGCAACACCAGATGTTATGAACGTCTGGAAGAGCAAAGCTGATGACTATTCGATAGTTCATTATGCCATGCTTTACGGCTTAGAATCGGGACTTCAACAACGTTTTGAACGTCATGGAGCATATGAGATGTTCCAGGGGTTGAAGTTAATATTTCAAGCAAATGCCCGGATTGAGAGATATGAAGTCTCCAATAAGTTCTATAGCTGCAAGATGGAAGAGAACAGTTCTGTCAGTGAGCATATACTCAAAATGTCTGGGTATAATAATCACTTGATTCAATTGGGAGTTAATCTTCCAGATGATTGCGTCATTGATAGAATTCTCCAATCACTGCCACCAAGCTACAAGAGCTTCATGATGAACTATAATATGCAAGGGATGAACAAGACTATTCCCGAGCTCTTCGCAATGCTGAAAGCTGCGGAGGTAGAAATCAAGAAGGAGCATCAAGTGTTAATGGTCAGCAAGACCACTAGTTTCAAGAAAAAGGGCAAAGGGAAGAAGAAGGGGAACTTCAAGAAGAACGGCAAGCAAGTTGCTGCTCAAGAGAAGAAACCCAAGTCTGGACCTAAGCCTGAAACTGAGTGCTTCTACTGCAAGCAGACTGGTCACTGGAAGCGGAACTGCCCCAAGTATTTGGCGGACAAGAAGGATGGCAAGGTGAACAAAGGTATGTGATATACATGTTATTGATGTGTACCTTACTAATGCTCGCAGTAGCACCTGGGTATTTGATACTGGTTTTGTTGCTAATATTTGCAACTCGAAACAAGGACTACGGATTAAGCGAAGATTGGCTAAGGACGAGGTGATGATGCGCGTGGGAAACGGTTCCAAAGTCGATGTGATCGCGATTGGCACGCTACCTCTACATCTACCTTCGGGATTAGTATTACACCTAAATAATTGTTATTTGGTGCCAGCGTTGAGCATGAACATTATATCTGGATCTTGTTTAATGCGAGACGGTTATTCATTTAAATCAGAAAATAATGGTTGTTCTATTTATATGAGTAATATCTTTTATGGTCATGCACCCTTGAAGAGTGGTCTATTCTTATTGAATCTCGAGAGTAGTGATACACATATTCATAATGTTGAAGCCAAAAGATGCAGAGTTGATAATGATGGTGCAACTTATTTGTGGCACTGCCGTTTAGGTCATATCGGTATAAAGCGCATGAAGAAACTCCATACTGATGGGCTTTTGGAACCACTTGCTTATGAATCACTTGGTACTTGCGAACCGTGCCTCATGGGCAAGATGACTAAAACACCATTCTCCGGTACTATGGAGAGAGCAACAGATTTATTGGAAATCATACATACAGATGTATGCGGTCCGATGAATATTGAGGCTCGTGGCGGATATCGTTATTTTCTCACCTTCATAGATGATTTAAGCAGATATGGGTATATCTACTTAATGAAACATAAGTCTGAAACATTTGAAAAGTTCAAAGAATTTCAGAGTGAAGTGGAAAATCATCGTAACAAGAAAATAAAGTTTCTACGATCTGATCATGGAGGAGAATATTTGAGTTACGAGTTTGGTGTACATTTGAAAAATAGTTTCGCAACTCACGCCACCCGGAACACCACAGCGTAATGGTGTGTCCGAACGTCGTAATCGTACTTTACTAGATATGGTGCGATCTATGATGTCTCTTACTGATTTACCGCTATCGTTTCGGGGATACGCTCTAGAGACGGCCGCATTCACGTTAAATAGGGCACCATCAAAATCCGTTGAGACGACGCCTTATGAACTGTGGTTTGGCAAGAAACCAAAGTTGTCGTTTCTAAAAGTTTGGGGCTGCGATGCTTATGTGAAAAAGCTTCAACCTGATAAGCTCGAACCCAAATCGGAGAAATGTGTCTTCATAGGATATCCAAAGGAAACTATTGGATACACCTTCTATCACAGATCCGAAGGCAAGACTTTTGTTGCTACATTCGGAAATTTTCTAGAGAAGGAGTTTCTCTCGAAAGAAGTGAGTGGGAGGAAAGTAGAACTTGACGAGGTAACTGTACCTACTCCCTTATTGGAAAGTAGTACATCGCAGAAAACTGTTTCTGCGACACCTACACCAATAAGTGAGGAAGCTAATGATGATGATCATGAAACTTTAGATCAAGATACTACTGAACCTCGTAGATCAACCAGAGTGAGATCCGCGCCAGAGTGGTACGGTAATCCTGTTCTGGAAGTCATGCTACTAGATCATGATGAACCTACGAACTATGAAGAAGCGATGGTGAGCCCAGATTCCGCAAAATGGCTTGAAGCCATGAAATCTGAGATGGGATCCAAGTATGAGAACAAAGTATGGACTTTGGTTGAATTGCCCGATGATCGGCAAGCAATTGAGAATAAATGGATCTTCAAGAAGAAGACAGACGCTGACGGTAATGTTACTGTCTACAAAGCTCGACTTGTCGCAAAAGGTTTTCGACAAGTTCAAGGGATTGACTACGATGAGACCTTCTCACCCGTAGCAATGCTTAAGTCTGTCCGAATCATGTTAGCAATTGCCGCATTTTATGATTATGAAATTTGGCAGATGGATGTCAAAACTGCATTCCTGAATGGATTTCTGGAAGAAGAGTTGTATATGATGCAACCAGAAGGTTTTGTCGATCCAAAGGGAGCTAACAAAGTGTGCAAGCTCCAGCGATCCATTTATGGACTGGTGCAAGCCTCTCGGAGTTGGAATAAACGCTTTGATAGTGTGATCAAAGCATTTGGTTTTATACAGACTTTTGGAGAAGCCTGTATTTACAAGAAATTGAGTGGGAGCTCTGTAGCATTTCTGATATTATATGTGGATGACATATTACTGATTGGAAATAATATAGAATTTCTGGATAGCATAAAGGGATACTTGAATAAGAGTTTTTCAATGAAATACCTCGGTGAAGCTGCTTACATATTGGGCATTAAGATCTATAGAGATAGATCAAGACACTTAATTGGACTTTCACAAAGCACATACCTTGACAAAGTTTTGAAAAAGTTCAAAATGGATCAAGCAAAGAAAGGGTTCTTGCTTGTGTTACAAGGTGTGAGATTGTGTAAGACTCAAAGCCCGACCACTGCAGAAGATAGAGAGAAAATGAAAGATGTTCCCTATGCTTCAGCCATAGGCTCTATCATGTATGCAATGCTGTGTACCAGACCTGATGTGTGCCTTGCTATAAGTCTGGTAGGGAGGTACCAAAGTAATCCAGGAGTGGATCACTGGACAGCGGTCAAGAACATCCTAAAATACCTGAAAAGGACTAAAGATATGTTTCTCATATATGGAGGTGACAAAGAGCTCATCATAAAAGGTTACGTTGATGCAAGCTTTGACACTGATCCGGATGATTCTAAATCGCAAACCGGATACGTGTTTACATTAAACGGTGGAGCTGTCAGTTGGTGCAGTTCGAAACAAAGCGTCGTAGCGGGATCTACATGTGAAGCGGAGTACATAGCTACTTCGGAAGCAGCAAATGAAGGAGTCTGGATGAAGGAGTTCATATCCGATCTAGGTCTCATACCTAGTGCATCGGGTCCAATGAAAATCTTTTGTGACAATGCTGGTGCAATTGCCTTGGCAAAGGAATCCAGATTTCACAAGAGAACCAAGCACATCAAGAGACGCTTCAATTCCATCCGGGATCTAGTCCAGGTGGGAGACATAGAGATTTGCAAGATACATACGGATCTGAATGTTGCAGACCCGTTGACTAAGCCTCTTCCACGAGCAAAACATGATCAGCACCAAGACTCCATGGGTGTAAGAATCATTACTGTGTAATCTAGATTATTGACTCTAGTGCAAGTGGGAGACTGAAGGAAACATGCCCTAGAGGCAATAATAAAGTTATTATTTATTTCCTTATATCATGATAAATGTTTATTATTCATGCTAGAATTGTATTAACCGGAAACATAATACATGTGTGAATACATAGACAAACAGAGTGTCACTGGTATGCCTCTACTTGACTAGCTCGTTAATCAAAGATGGTTATGTTTCCTAACCATAGACAAAGAGTTGTTATTTGATTAACAAGGTCACATCATTAGTTGAATGATCTGATTGACATGACCCATTCCATTAGCTTAGCACCCGATCGTTTAGTATGTTGCTATTGCTTTCTTCATGACTTATACATGTTCCTATGACTATGAGATTATGCAACTCCCGTTTACCGGAGGAACACTTTGGATGCTACCAAACGTCACAACGTAACTGGGTGATTATAAAGGAGCATTACAGGTGTCTCCAAAGGTAGATGTTGGGTTGGCGTATTTCGAGATTAGGATTTGTCACTCCGACTGTCGGAGAGGTGTCTCTGGGCCCTCTCGGTAATGCACATCACATAAGCCTTGCAAGCATTACAACTAATATGTTAGTTGTGAGATGATGTATTACGGAACGAGTAAAGAGACTTGCCGGTAACGAGATTGAACTAGGTATTGGATACCGACGATCGAATCTCGGGCAAGTAACATACCAATGACAAAGGGAACAACGTATGTTGTTATGCGGTCTGACCGATAAAGATCTTCGTAGAATATGTAGGAGCCAATATGGGCATCCAGGTCCCGCTATTGGTTATTGACCGGAGACGTGTCTCAGTCATGTCTACATTATTCTCGAACCGTAGGGTCCGCACGCTTAACGTTACGATGACAGTTATTATGAGTTTATGCATTTTTGATGTACCGAAGTTAGTTCGGAGTCCCGGATGTGATCACGGACATGACGAGGAGTCTCGAAATGGTCGAGACATAAAGATTGATATATTGGACGGCTATATTCGGATACCGGAAGTGTTCGGGGTGATTTCGGAGAAAACCGGAGAGCCGGAGGGTTACCGGAACCCCCCCCCCCCCCCCGGGAGAAGTAATGGGCCATATGGGCCTTAGTGGAGAGAGAGAGGGGCTGCCAGAGGTGGGCCGCGTGCCACCTCCTCCCTAGTCCGAATTGGACTAGGGGAGGGGGGCGCCCCCCCCCCCTTTCCTTCTCCCCCTCCACCTCTTTCCCCCTCCTAGTAGGAGTCCTACTCCTACTAGGAGGAGGACTCCTCTTGGCGCGCCAAGCAAGGGCCGGCCGGCCTTGTTGGGGAACGTTGCAGAAAACAAAAATTTTCCTACTCGTTTCACCAAGATCATCTAGGAGTTCATCTAGCAACGAGTCATCTAATGCATCTACATACCTTTGTAGATGGCGCACGGAAGCGTTCAAAAGAACGGTGATGATGTAGTCGTACTCGACGTGATCCAAATCACCGATGACCAGCGCCGAACGGACGGCACCTCCGCGTTCAACACACGTACGGGACGGGAGACGTCTCCTCCTTCTTGATCCAGCAAGGGGAAAGGAGAGGTTGATGAAGATCCAGCAGCACGACGGCGTGGTGGTGGATGCAGGGCGTCACAGAAGCAGGGCTTCGCCAAGACTACGAGGGAGAAACGTAACGGGGGGAGATGGAGGTGCCAGGGGCTGGTGTAAAATCCCTCCTCTCCCCCCACTATATATAGGGGTGCTAGGGGGGGTTGGTGCGCAGCCTAGGAGATCTGATCTCCTAGGTGCGGCGGCCAGGGGAGGGTTTCCCTCCCCCCCAAGGCACCTCGGGGTGCCTTCCACCACTTGGACTCCTCCTTGGTGGAAACCCTAGGCGCATGGGCCTATAGGGGCTGGCGCCCCAGCCCACTATGGGCTGGGTTCCCTCCTATTTCAGCCCATGGGGCCCTCCGGGATAGGTGGCCCCACCCGGTGGACCCCCGGGACCCTTCCGGTGGTCCCGGTACAATACCGATAACCCCGAAACTTGTCCCGATGCCCGAAACAGCACTTCCTATATATAATTCTTTACCTCCGGACCATTCCGGAACTCCTCGTGACGTCCGGGATCTCATCCGGGACTCCGAACAACATTCGGTTTACTGCATATACATATCTTCACAACCCTAGCGTCACCGAACCTTAAGTGTGTAGACCCTACGGGTTCGGGAGACAAGCAGACATGACCGAGACGACTCTCCAGTCAATAACCAACAGCGGGATCTGGATACCCATGTTGGCTCCCACATGCTCCACGATGATCTCATCGGATGAACCACGATGTCGAGGATTCAATCAACCCCGTACGCAATTCCCTTTGTCAATCGATATGTTACTTGCCCGAGATTCGATCGTCAGTATCCCAATACCTCGTTCAATCTCGTTACCGGCAAGTCACTTTACTCGTACCGTAATGCATGATCCCGTGACCAGACACTTGGTCACTTTGAGCTCATTATGATGATGCATTACCGAGTGGGCCCAGTGATACCTCTCCGTCATACGGAGTGACAAATCCCAGTCTTGATCCATGTCAACCCAACAGACACTTTCGGAGATACCCGTAGTCTACCTTTATAGTCACCCAGTTACGTTGTGACGTTTGGTATACCCAAAGCACTCCTACGCTATCCGGGAGTTACACGATCTCATGGTCTAAGGAAAAGATACTTTGACATTGGAAAACTCTAGCAAACGAACTATACGATCTTGTGCTATGTTTAGGATTGGGTCTTGTCCATCACATCATTCTCCTAATGATGTGATCTCGTTACCAATGACATCCAATGTCCATAGTCAGGAAACCATGACTATCTATTGATCAACGAGCTAGTCAACTAGAGGCTTACTAGGGACATGTTGGTGTCTGTTATTCACACATGTATTACGATTTCCGGATAACACAATTATAGCATGAATAAAGACAATTATCATGAACAAGGAAATATAATAATAATGCTTTTATTATTGCCTCTAGGGCATATTTCCAACAGTCTCCCACTTGCACTAGAGTCAATAATCTAGTTACATTGTGATGAATCGAACACCCATGGAATTCTAGTGTTGATCATGTTTTGCTCTAGGGAGAGGTTTAGTCAACGGATCTGCTACATTCAGGTCCGTGTGCACTTTACAAATTTCTATGTCTCCATCTTGAACATTTTCACGAATGGAGTTGAAGCGACGCTTGATGTGCCTTGTCTTCTTGTGAAACCTGGGCTCCTTGGCAAGAGCAATAGCTCCAGTGTTGTCACAAAAGAGTTTGATTGGCCCCGACGCATTGGGTATGACTCCTAGGTCGGTGATGAACTCCTTCACCCGTATTGCTTCATGTGCTGCCTCCGAGGCTGCCATGTACTCCGCTTCACATGTAGATCCCGCCACGACGCTCTGCTTGCAGCTGCACCAGCTCACTGCTCCACCATTCAACATATACACGTATCCGGTTTGTGACTTAGAGTCATCCAGATCTGTGTCGAAGCTAGCGTCGACGTAACCCTTTACGACGAGCTCTTCGTCACCTCCATAAACGAGAAACATTTCCTTAGTCCTTTTCAGGTACTTCAGGATATTCTTGACCGCTGTCCAGTGTTCCTTGCCGGTATTACTTTGGTACCTTCCTACCAAACTTACGGCAAGGTTTACATCAGGTCTGGTACACAGCATGGCATACATAATAGAACCTATGGCTGAGGCATAGGGGATGACACTCATCTCTTCTATTTCTTCTGCCGTGGTCGGACATTGAGCTGAGCTCAATTTCACACCTTGTAACACAGGTAAGAACCCCTTCTTAGAATGATCCATATTGAACTTCTTCAATATCTTATCAAGGTATGTGCTTTGTGAAAGACCTATGAGGCGTCTCGATCTATCTCTATAGATTTTGATGCCTAATATATAAGCAGCTTCTCCAAGGTCCTTCATTGAAAAACTTTTATTCAAGTAGGCCTTGATGCTGTCCAAGAGTTCTATATCATTTCCCATCAAAAGTATGTCATCTACATATAGTATGAGAAATGCTACAGAGCTCCCACTCACTTTCTTGTAAACGCAGGCTTCTCCATAAGTTTGTGTAAACCCAAACGCTTTGATCATCTCATCAAAGCGAATGTTCCAACTCCGAGATGCTTGCACCAGCCCATAAATCGAGCGTTGGAGCTTGCACACCTTGTCAGCATTCTTAGGATCGACAAAACCTTCCGGCTGCATCATATACAATTCTTCCTTAAGGAAACCATTAAGGAATGCCGTTTTGACGTCCATTTGCCATATCTCATAATCGTAGAATGTGGCAATTGCTAACATGATTCGGACGGACTTTAGCTTCGCTACCGGTGAGAAAGTCTCATCGTAGTCAACCCCTTGAACTTGTCGATAACCCTTAGCGACAAGCCGAGCTTTATAGATGGTCACATTACCATCCGCGTCTGTCTTCTTCTTAAAGATCCATTTATTCTCTATGGCTCGCCGTTCAACGGGCAAGTCAGTCAAAGTCCATACTTCGTTTTTATACATGGATCCTATCTCGGATTTCATGGCTTCCAGCCATTTTTCGGAATCCGGGCCTGCCATCGCTTCTTCATAGTTCGAAGGTTCACCGTTGTCTAACAACATGATTTCCAAGACAGGGTTGCCGTACCACTCTGGTGCGGAACGTGTCCTTGTGGACCTTCGAATTTCAGTAGGAGCTTGATCAGAAGTATCTTGATCATTATCATTAACTTCCTCTCTAGTCGGTGCAGGCACCTCAGGAACATTTTCTTGAGTTGCGCCATTTTCCGGTTCAAGAGGTAATACTTCATCAAGCTCTACTCTCCTCCCACTTACTTCTTTCGAGAGAAACTCTTTCTCTAGAAAGGACCCATTCTTGGCAACAAAGATCTTGTCTTCAGATCTGAGGTAGAAGGTGTACCCAATAGTTTCTTTTGGGTATCCTATGAAGACGCATTTTTCCGACTTGGGTTCGAGCTTCTCAGGTTGAAGTTTCTTCACATAAGCATCGCATCCCCAAACTTTCAGAAACGACAGCTTAGGTTTCTTCCCAAACCATAATTCATACGGCGTCGTCTCAATGGATTTCGACGGAGCCCTATTTAAAGTGAATGCGGCAGTCTCTAAAGCATAGCCCCAAAAAGATAGCGGTAAATCGGTAAGAGACATCATAGATCGCACCATATCTAATAGAGTGCGATTACGACGTTCGGACACACCGTTACGCTGAGGTGTTCCAGGCGGCGTGAGTTGTGAAACTATTCCACATTTTCTTAAGTGCGTGCCAAATTCGTGACTCAAGTATTCTCCTCCACGATCTGATCGTAGAAACTTGATTTTCCTGTCACGTTGATTTTCAACCTCACTCTGAAATTCCTTGAACTTTTCAAAGGTTTCAGACTTGTGTTTCATCAAGTAGACATACCCATATCTACTCAAGTCATCAGTGAGGGTGAGAACATAACGATAGCCACCGCGAGCCTCAACACTCATTGGACCGCACACATCAGTATGTATGATTTCCAATAAGTCGGTTGCTCGCTCCATTGTTCCTGAGAACGGAGTCTTGGTCATTTTACCCATAAGGCATGGTTCGCACGTGTCAAATGATTCATAATCAAGAGAGTCTAAAAGTCCATCTGCATGGAGTTTCTTCATGCGTTTGACACCTATGTGACCAAGGCGGCAGTGCCACAAGTATGTGGGACTATCATTATCAACCTTACTTCTTTTGGTACTCACATTGTGAACATGTGTAGCATCACGTTCGAGATTCATAAAGAATAAACCATTCACCATAGGAGCATGACCATAAAACATATCTCTCATAAAAATGGAACAACCATTATTCTCAGATTTAAAAGAGTAGCCAACTCGAATTAAACGAGATCCCGATACAATGTTCATGCTCAAAGCTGGCACTAAATAACAATTATTAAGGTTTAAAACTAATCCCGAAGGGAGATGCAGAGGCAGCGTGCCGACGGCGATCACATTGACCTTGGAACCATTCCCGACGCGCATCGTCACCTCGTCCTTTGCCAGTTTCCGCTTATTCCGCAGCCCCTGCTTTGAGTTACAAATGTGAGCAACTGCACCGGTATCAAATACCCAGGAGCTACTACGGGCACTAGTAAGGTACACATCAATTACATGTATATCATATATACCTTTTGTTTTGCCGGCCTTCTTATCCGCTAAGTACTTAGGGCAGTTCCGCTTCCAGTGACCGCTTCCCTTGCAATAAAAGCACTCAGTCTCGGGCTTGGGTCCATTCTTTGGCTTCTTCCCGGCAGCTTGCTTGCCAGGCGCGGCAACCTCCTTGCCGTCCTTCTTGAAGTTCTTTTTACCCTTGCCTTTCTTGAACTTAGTGGTTTTATTGACCATCAACACTTGATGCTCCTTCCTGACTTCTACCTCCGCTGATTTCAGCATTGAGAACAACTCAGGAATGGTCTTTTGCATCCCCTGCATGTTGAAGTTCATCACAAAGCTCTTGTAGCTTGGTGGAAGCGACTGGAGGATTCTGTCAATGACCGCATCATCCGGGAGATTAACTCCCAGCTGAGACAAGCGGTTATGTAACCCATACATAGTGAGTATGTGCTCACTGACAGAACTATTTTCCTCCATCTTATAGCTGAAGAACTTATCGGAGACTTCATATCTCTCGATCCGGGCATGAGCTTGAAAAACCATTTTCAGCTCTTCGAACATCTCGTATGCTCCATGTCTCTCAAAACGTTTTTGGAGCCCCGGCTCTAAGCTGTAAAGCATGCCGCACTGAACGAGGGAGTAGTCGTCAACACGTGTCTGCCAAGCGTTCATAACGTCTTGGTTCTGTGGGACGGGAGCTTCACCTAGCGGTGCTTGTAGGACATAATATTTCTTGGCAGCTATGAGGATGATCCTCAGGTTCCGGACCCAGTCCGTATAGTTGCTGCCATCGTCTTTCAGCTTGGTTTTCTCTAGGAACGCGTTGAAGTTGAGGACTACGTTGGCCATTTGATCTACGTTGGCCATTTGATCTACGTTCATCTAATCAAATTATTAATGAACTCCCACTTAGATTAGACATCCCTCTAGTCATCTAAGTATTACATGATCCGAGTTAACTAGACCGTGTCCGATCATCATGTGAGACGGACTAGTCAACGTCGGTGAACATCTTCATGTTGATCGTATCTTCTATACGACTCATGCTCGACCTTTCGGTCTCCTGTGTTCCGAGGCCATGTCTGTACATGCTAGGCTCGTCAAGTCAACCTAAGTGTTTGCATGTGTAAATCTGTCTTACACCCGTTGTATGTGAACGTCTGAATAAAACACCCGATCATCACGTGGTGTTTTGAAACAGCGAACTGTCGCAACGGTGCACAGTTAGGGGGAACACTTCTTGAAATTATTTATGAGGGATCATCTTATTTACTACCGTCATTCTAAGTAAACAAGATGCAAAACATGATAAACATCACATGTAATCAAATAATTAACGTGACATGATATGGCCAATATCACATAGCTCCTTTGATCTCCATCTTGGGGCTCCATGATCATCTTGTCACCGGCTTGACACCATGATCTCCATCATCATGATCTCCATGAAGTTGCTCGCCAACTATTACTTCTACTACTATGGCTAACGCGTTTAGCAATAAAGTAAAGTAATTTACATGGCGTTCCTCGATGACACGCAGGTCATATAAAAGAATAAAGACAACTCCTATGGCTCCTGCCGGTTGTCATACTCATCGACATGCAAGTTGTGATTCCTATTACAATAGCATGAACATCTCATACATCACATATAGATCATTCATCATTCATCACAACTTTGGCCATATCATATCACAAACCACTTGCTGCAAAAACAAGTTAGACGTCCTCTAATTGTTGTTGCAAGTTTTTACGTGGCTGATTTAGGGTTCTAGCAAGAATGTCTTCTTACCTACGTTAAAGCCACAACGTGATTTGTCAACTTCTATTTACCCTTCATAAGGACCCTGTTCATCGAATCCGCTCCAACTAAAGTGGGAGAGACAGACACCCGCCAGCCACCTTATGCAACTAGTGCATATTAGTCGGTGGAACCGGTCTCACGTAAGCGTACGTGTAAGGTTGGTCCGGGCCGCTTCATCCCACAATACCGCTGAAGCAAGAAAATACTAGTAACGGCAAGAAAGTTGACAAATCTACGCCCACAACTAATTGTGTTCTACTCGCGCAAGAAGAACTACGCATAGACCTAGCTCATGATGCCACTGTTGGGGAACGTTGCAGAAAACAAAAATTTTCCTACTCGTTTCACCAAGATCATCTAGGAGTTCATCTAGCAACGAGTCATCTAATGCATCTACATACCTTTGTAGACGGCGCACGGAAGCGTTCAAAAGAACGGTGATGATGTAGTCGTACTCGACGTGATCCAAATCACCGATGACCAGCGCCGAACGGACGGCACCTCCGCGTTCAACACACGTACGGGACGGGAGACGTCTCCTCCTTCTTGATCCAGCAAGGGGAAAGGAGAGGTTGATGAAGATCCAGCAGCACGACGGCGTGGTGGTGGATGCAGGGCGTCACAGAAGCAGGGCTTCGCCAAGACTACGAGGGAGAGACGTAACGGGGGGAGATGGAGGCGCCAGGGGCTGGTGTAAAATCCCTCCTCTCCCCCCACTATATATAGGGGTGCCAGGGGGGCTGGTGCGCAGCCTAGGAGATCTGATCTCCTAGGTGCGGCGGCCAGGGGAGGGTTTCCCTCCCCCCCAAGGCACCTCGGGGTGCCTTCCACCACTTGGACTCCTCCTTGGTGGAAACCCTAGGCGCATGGGCCTATAGGGGCTGGCGCCCCAGCCCACTATGGGCTGGGTTCCCTCCTATTTCAGCCCATGGGGCCCTCCGGGATAGGTGGCCCCACCCGGTGGACCCCCGGGACCCTTCCGGTGGTCCCGGTACAATACCGATAACCCCGAAACTTGTCCCGATGCCCGAAACAGCACTTCCTATATATAATTCTTTACCTCCGGACCATTCCGGAACTCCTCGTGACGTCCGGGATCTCATCCGGGACTCCGAACAACATTCGGGTTACTGCATATACATATCTTCACAACCCTAGCGTCACCGAACCTTAAGTGTGTAGACCCTACGGGTTCGGGAGACAAGCAGACATGACCGAGACGACTCTCCAGTCAATAACCAACAGCGGGATCTGGATACCCATGTTGGCTCCCACATGCTCCACGATGATCTCATCGGATGAACCACGATGTCGAGGATTCAATCAACCCCGTACGCAATTCCCTTTGTCAATCGATATGTTACTTGCCCGAGATTCGATCGTCGGTATCCCAATACCTCGTTCAATCTCGTTACCGGCAAGTCACTTTACTCGTACCGTAATGCATGATCCCGTGACCAGACACTTGGTCACTTTGAGCTCATTATGATGATGCATTACCGAGTGGGCCCAGTGATACCTCTCCGTCATACGGAGTGACAAATCCCAGTCTTGATCCATGTCAACCCAATAGACACTTTCGGAGATACCCGTAGTCTACCTTTATAGTCACCCAGTTACGTTGTGACGTTTGGTATACCCAAAGCACTCCTACGCTATCCGGGAGTTACACGATCTCATGGTCTAAGGAAAAGATACTTTGACATTGGAAAACTCTAGCAAACGAACTATACGATCTTGTGCTATGTTTAGGATTGGGTCTTGTCCATCACATCATTCTCCTAATGATGTGATCTCGTTACCAATGACATCCAATGTCCATAGTCAGGAAACCATGACTATCTATTGATCAACGAGCTAGTCAACTAGAGGCTTACTAGGGACATGTTGGTGTCTGTTATTCACACATGTATTACGATTTCCGGATAACACAATTATAGCATGAATAAAGACAATTATCATGAACAAGGAAATATAATAATAATGCTTTTATTATTGCCTCTAGGGCATATTTCCAACAGGCCTCCCCCTGGCTCCTTTATATACTGAGGCAGGGGGCACCTCTAGACACACAATTGATCCTCGTGATCGTTCCTTAGCCGTGTGCGGTGCCCCCTGCCACCATATTCTACCTCGTTCATATCGTTGCGGTGCTTAGGCGAAGCCCTGCGTCGGTAGAACATCATCATCGTCACCACGCCATTGTGCTGACGGAACTCATCCCCGAAGCTTTGCTGGATCGGAGCCCGGGGAGCGTCATCGAGCCGTACGTGTGCCAAGAACTCGGAGGTGCCGGAGTAACGGTGCTTGGATCGGTCGGATCGGAAAGAAGACGTACGACTACTTCCTCTACGTTGTGTCAACGCTTCCGTTGCGATCTACAAGGGTACGTAGATCAGACTCTCCCCCTCGTTGCTATGCATCACCATGATCTTGCGTGTGCGTAGGAATTTTTTTGAAATTACTGCGTTCCCCAACACCTATTGGGCCCTAATGGAGAAGAGGAGGGGCGGCCAAAGGGCAGCCGCGCGCCTCCTCCCCCCCCCCCCCAGTCCGAATTGGACAAGGGGGGGCGCCCCCTTTCCTTTTCCCTCTCTCTCCTTCCCTCTCCTCTCCTACTCCCACATGGAAAAGGGGAGTCCTACTCCCAGTGGGAGTAGGACTCCTCATGGGGCGCGCCTAGGGTGGACGGCCCCCTCCTCCTCCTCCACTCCTTTATATACAAGGAGTGGGGCACCCCTTGGACAAGACAATTGATCTCTTGGATCTTTTAGCCGTGTGCGGTGCCCCTCTCCACCATAGTCCACCTCGATAATATCATAGCGGTGCTTAGGCGAAGCCCTGCGACGGTAGATCATCAACATCGTCACCACGCCGTCGTGCTGACGGAACTCTCCCTCAAAGCTCGGCTGGATCGGAGTTCGAGGGACGTCATCGAGTTGAACGTGTGCAGAACTTGGAGGTGCCGTGCGTTCGGTACTTGATCGGTCGGATCGTGAAGACATATGACTACATCAACCGTGTTGTGCTAACACTTCCGCTTTCGGTCTACGAAGGTACGTGGACACACTCTCCCCTCTCGTTGCTATACATCACCATGATCTTGCGTGTGCGTAGGAATTTTTTTGAAATTACTACGTTCCCCAACACCCCCCACCCTCCTGGACAGGGTGTGGGCCCCCTGGTGTTGATTCTTTCGCCAGTATTGTTTATAAATTCTAAAAATATTCTCCATGAAGTTTTAGGTCATTTCGAGTACTTTTATTTCTGCACAAAATAACACCATGGCAATTCTGCTGAAAACAGCGTCAGTCCGGGTTAGTTCAATTCAAATCATGCAAGTTAGAGTCCCAAACAAGGTCAAAAGTGTTTGGAAAAGTAGATACGATGGAGACGTATCATATCTCAATTGAAAGAAAGTGTTTCAAAATTCAGGAACATGGTGAATTAAAATAATCAAATCGGAGAGCTCCTTGAGAAATTGTTGACCCAGTCAAAACCGAGTTACCAAATTCTAAATTGAAGATCTCAGTTAATTGTGAGGCCATGAAAATTTGGAAACACAGTGTATGTATAAAAGAGAGAGCTTAGAGAAATCATTGATCTCGTCAAAATAGTATGACCAAATTCTAAATTAGTGACCCGGACTAATTGTGAGGTCTTAAAAACTACGAAGCACAATTTATAGTTTAAAAATATTGAACGAGAGGGCTTTGCAAAATTGTTGACCCGGTTAAAATCGGGTGACTCAACTCCAATTGGAGACCTCAATTGAATATAGGTTCTTTAAACCTAGGAAGCACAGTTTATAGTTTAAAAATATTGAATGAGAGGGCTTTGCAAAATTGTTGACCCGGTTAAAATCGGGTGACTAAACTCCAATTGGACACCTCAATTGAATATAGGTTCTTTAAACCTAGGAAGCACAGTTTATAGTTTAAAAAAATTGAATGAGAGGGCTTCGCGAAATTGTTGACCCGGTTAAAATCGGGTGACTCAACTCTAATTGGAGACCTCAATTGAATATAGGTTCTTTAAAACTAGGAAGCATAGTCTATAGTTTAAAAATATTGAATGAGAAGAGGGCTTTGAAAAATTGTTGACCCGGTTAAAATCGGGTGACTCAACTCCAATTGGAGACCTCAATTGAATATAGGTTCTTTAAAATTAGGAAGCACAGTTTATAGTTTAAAAATATTGAATGAGAGGGGTTTGCAAAATTGTTGACCCGGTTAAAATCGGGTGAAGATTCACCCAATTTCTCCGCTCCTGTTGTTCTTAACCCAACACCCTCCAATCAATGTCATTGTGCACCTCTCACAATTCATGGAGCAATGGAATTCATGCCATCGGAAGCTGCTCCTTTTCTTTCTCGCGTGGCACAAGACTTGTAAATTAGTGAAAACAAGGAATTTTGAGACGCTCATGTTCTATCCCTTGAGCGGAGCTAAGAGAACTACAGAAGTACATTTGGACTAAAACTTTCAAAGAGAAAATGTATTAGGTTGCTTTACCCCAAATAAAATTCTACTACTACTAGAGATAGTTCATATGTTCTTCATCAAAAAATGTATGGCCCAGAGTCACGGCACGGTTGCTCTCAGTATCAGAGCTCTCCTAGTCGACGGGAATCCTGATCCCAATCCAACGCAAGTGGTCACTGTTGCCAGATGCCCGTCCAGGTTCAGAGCACGCACTACTAATACAGAGCGACAGCGTCTCTATTCCCGCACACACTCTCCGCGACACCGTAAACCCCGGCCCCTCTGGCGATTCCCCACTCTCACATTCCCGATCCACTCAGCCGTCGCGCCAGCTTGCCATGGCCGCCGCCGACGAGGCACAGGGCTTCCGCCCGCTGGACGAGGCCTCACTAGTGGCCTACATCCGGACGACCCCGGCGCTGGCCGCCAGCCTCGGCGGCCGCGTTGACGACCTCGCCGTCAAGGAGGTCGGCGACGGCAACCTCAACTTCGTCTACATCGTCACCTCCGGCCGGCTCCGTCGTCGTCAAGCAGGTGCTCAAAGGGATAGGATTTGTGTGCGTATATTCATAGGGGTGAGTGTGCATGCATGTTGTGAGCATCCTCATTTGTATTATGTTTCTCAAAAAAATAAATCCAACGACCATGCACGTTGTAGAATACCATAGGATGCCAAATTTTGGCGAGGCACATGTGGCCACCAACCA
This sequence comes from Triticum urartu, assembly GCF_056163025.1. Lineage (NCBI taxonomy): Eukaryota > Viridiplantae > Streptophyta > Magnoliopsida > Poales > Poaceae > Triticum > Triticum urartu. Next base: position 738,334,980 of record NC_141874.1, on the reverse strand, counting down.
AAATATCCTTGGTCTCTTCATCCACCGAAGGTGATTTGGATGATAACATGTTGATTTGGTAGACGTGGGAGTTCTTCAAGGCAGCTAGCACAATACACCTAGCTATTGGATGCTTTTAGTTTCCATGTCTCGGTTATAAAGTGAATTTCATTTCATATGCTCAGTGAGATTTATTGATTTGGTAGACGTGGGAGTTCTTCAAGGCAGTTAGCACAATACACCAAGCTATTGGATGCTTTTAGTTTCCATGTCTCGGTTATAAAGTGAATTTCATTTCGTACGCTCAGTGAGATTTATCTATGGCATGAGACCAGCCAAAATCCCCATCATAGGGCACTATCCCCTCCCCTCCTCCTCTGAATTTGTCAACATTTCTTAAGAAAGTTGCTAATCATTTTTTTCTCAAATTTTAAATAGAATAATCGGCACTGCACGAGTACTGATAGACCTACAGTATGATCTTAAGATGCACCGCTAGAACTATAATTATATTACAGCAGAAGAGTACAACTCAGAAAGTAAAGGTTTGATTGAAGTGTGATTCAAGTTTTATGACTACATGTGTTTCATCACGCATTTTCACATGCATTTCTTGCTACATCACAACTAACACCAACCACATATAACATTTGTTAGTTTTCAACTGAAGTTTATATTCGCATTTTTTCGGTGACCACCCAAAGAACATACTACATGAATGAATGCTAAACTCACACTTCTAGAATGGCACCCCATCCTATATATATGTACGTTTTGAGGAACTTGCATTACATGTAGATCGAGAGAGAGATAGTCCTTGCCATTGTGCAATGCCGCCCTTACATATATTTCCCTCTTTTGTTCAATGTACTGGTGAGCTTTGAGATATTGAAGGAAAACAAAGAAAAAGAAGGAATTGCCTTCGTTTCATCTTTCATTAGCCGGGACAACCAACTCGCTACTTGTGCTACATCGCCGAAGCCTTTCTATCAGATTGCGGCGATTGTCTCTTCGTTGGAAGATGAGTATAGCATACTAGAGAACCCTACGAAGTACAATGTTTTGCATTGCCTAGCTACCAAGCAATCCGCTGGGTTCTCACTGCCACTATTGTTATTGCGTATCTTGTGAAGATTTACCCAATTTCTCCGCTCCTGTTGTTCTTAACCCAACACCCTCCAATCGGTGTCATTCTGCACCTCTCAAAATTAATGGAGCAATGGAATTCATGCCATCAGAAGCTGCTCCTTTTCTTTCTCGCGTGGCACAAGACTTGTAAATTAGTGAAAACAAGGAATTTTTTGACGCTCATGTTCTACCCCTTGGAGCGGAGCAAAGAGAAGTACATTTGGACTAGAACTTTCAGAGAAAAAACTTACTGTATGAGGTTGCTTCATCTCAAATAAAATTCTACTCTACCAGACAGTTCATATGTTCTTCATCAGAAAATGTATGGCCCAGAGTCACGGTGCGGTTCCTCTCAGAGCTCTCCTAGTCAACGGGAATCCCGATCCCAATCCAACGCAAGTGGTCACTATTGCTAGATACCCATCCAGGTACAGTAAACACACTATTAATACAGAGTGGCAGTGTCTTTGTTCTCGCATGCACACACCCTCCGCGACACCGTAAACCCAGGCGTCCCCGGCGACTCCTCAGTCCCTTAGTCCAATTCTACATTGATGTTTGCAGGTGGTGTTCCTGATATTTGACCCGATGGACAAAAATAAGCGATGCATGTTTTGTTTTATGTATCTTGTCCTTTTGATTAAGTTCAGCTCGTTTTGGCAGGGCGTCGCTTTGAGATTACTTTTGTAGATTATGATTAATGTGCTAGTTTGCCTTTTTATTCAAGATATGTAATTTAATACCCAAATTTAAAATTGAATACCTCAATTGAATGAAAGAGTTTCAAAAGTCAGGAACATGGTGAGTTAAAATAATCAAATTGGAGAGCTCCTTGAGAAATTGTTGACCTAGTCAAAATCGAGTTACCAAATTCTAAATTGAAGACCTCGGTTAATTGTGAGGCCTTGAAAATTTGGAAACATAGTGTATAGTATAAAAGAGAGAGTTTAGAGAAATCATTGATCTCGTCAAAATAGGGTGACCAAATTCTAAATTAATGACCCGGACTAATTGTGAGGTCTTAAAAACTAGGAAGCACAATTTATAGTTTAAAATTATTGAATGAGAGGGCTTTGCAAAATTGTTGACCCGGTTAAAATCGGGTGACTCAACTCCAATTGGAGACCTCAATTGAATATAGGTTCTTTAAACCTAGGAAGCACAGTTTATAGTTTAAAAATATTGAATGAGAGGGCTTTGCAAAATTGTTGACCCGGTTAAAATCCGGTGACTCAACTCCAATTGGAGACCTCAATTGAATATATATTCTTTAAACCTAGGAAGCACAATTTATAGTTTTAAAAAATTGAATGAGAGGGCTTTGCGAAATTGTTGACCCGGTTAAAATCGGGTGACTCAACTCCAATTGGAGACCTTAATTGAATATAGGTTCTTTAAAACTAGGAAGCATAGTTTACAGTTTAAAAATATTGAATGAGAGGGCTTTGCAAAATTGTTGACCCGGTTAAAATCGGGTGACTCAACTCCAATTGGAGACCTTAATTGAATATAGGTTCTTTAAAACTAGGAAGCATAGTTTACAGTTTAAAAATATTGAATGATAGGGCTTTGCAAAATTGTTGACCCGGTTAAAATCGGGTGACTTAACTCCAATTGGAGACCTCAATTGAATATAGGTTCTTTAAAACTAGGAAGCACATTTTATAGTTTAAAAATATTGAATGAGAGGGGTTTGCAAAATTGTTGACCTGGTTAAAATCAGGTGACTCAACTCCAATTGGAGACCTCAATTGAATACAGGGTCTTTAAAACTAGGAAGCATAGTGTTATAGAGGATTTCTTAAGACGGGGGAGTTCTCTTTCTGAATTGGTTAACATACCTTCATGTTTGTTAAGATAGTTGCCAGTCTTTTTCCCCCTCAATTTTTTAATAAAATAATTGACATTCCAATAGACTTAGCAAGTGTTTGATGGTTGGAAACTGAAGTGTGATTCGAGTTCTATGACTAAGATCGAGAGAGATAGTCCTTTCCGTTGTGTAATGTCGGGCTTACATTTAATTCAATGTATTTGTGAGCTTTGAGATATTGGAGGTAAACAAAGAAAAAGAAGGAATTGCATTCTTCCCTTGCTGCGTTAGTGGTGCCATCCAACTTGCTACTTGTGCTGCATCGCCGACCTCTTTCCATGAGATTGCAATGATTGTGTGTCCGCGCGGAGACGGGTATAGCATACTAAACAACCCCACAAAGTACATCGTTTTGCATTGCCTAGATACCAAGCTATTGGACACTTCTTCATTGGAGCTATTGTCATTGCGCATCTCGTGAAGATTCAGTCTTTTTCTCCGGCTCTGTTGTTCTTAACCCAACACCCTCCAATCGGCGTCATTGCGCACTCCTAGAAATTAATGAAGCAATGGAATTCCTGCTCTCGGTAGTTTTCTCGTTTCTTTTTTGTGTGGCTCAAGATTTGTAAAATAGTGAAAGCAAGGAATTTGAGATGCTCATGTTCTATCCCTTGGAGTGGAGCGAAGAGAAGTACATTTGGACTAAAACTTTCAGAGAGAAAATGTATGGGGTTGCTTTACCCCAAATAAAATTCTACTAGTACGTACTCCCTCCGTTCTAAATTACTTGTCTTGGATTTGTCTAGATACAGAAGTATCTAGCACTAAAATGAGTCTAGACAAATCCAAGACAAGTAATTCGGAACGGAGGGAGTACTAGAGATAGTTCATATGTTTTTCATCAAAAATGTATGGCCCAGAGTCACGGGCGCGGTTGCTCTCACTCTCGGAGCTCTCCTAGTCAACGGGAATCCTGATCCTTATTTCAAAAAAAAAAACGGGAATCCTGATTCCAATCCAACGCAAGTGGTCACTGTTGCCAGATACCCGTCCAGGTTCAGAGCACGCACTACTAATACAGAGCGGCAGCGTCTCTGTTCCCGCACGCACTCTCCGCGACACCGTAAACCCCGGCCCCTCCGGCGATTCCCCACTCTCTCAGCCCCGATCCACTCCGCCGCCGCGCCAGCTCGCCATGGCCGCCGCCGACGAGGCGCAGGGCTTCCGCCCGCTGGACGAGGCGTCGCTGGTGGCCTACATCCGGGCGACCCCGGCGCTGGCCGCCAGCCTCGGCGGCCGCGTCGACGACCTCGCCGTCAAGGAGGTCGGCGACGGCAACCTCAACTTCGTCTACATCGTCTCCTCCGACGCCGGCTCCGTCGTCGTCAAGCAGGTCCGTCCCCCGTCCCCCTCTCCCCCCTCCCCGTCCCATCCGGCTCTGACTCTGATCGGAATCAGGCGCTGCCGTACATCCGCTGCGTGGGGGACTCGTGGCCGATGACGAGGGAGCGGGCCTACTTTGAGGCCTCCGCGCTGCGGGAGCACGGCCGCCTCTGCCCGGACCACGTCCCGGAGGTCTACCACTTCGACCGCGCCATGTCGCTCATCGGGATGCGCTACATCAAGCCGCCCCACATCATCCTCCGCAAGGGCCTCATCGCCGGCGTCGAGTACCCCCTCCTCGCCGAGCACATGTCCGACTACATGGCCAAGACCCTCTTCTTCACCTCCCTCCTCTACAACTCCACCACCGAGCACAAGAAGCAAGGTCGGCTGCTCTGCTATGCTGAATTCTTCTGCCTGTAAATGGGGAAAAATGTGAAATTTATGGCATGTCTTGATGTGAATTGCAGTTGCTCGCTACTGCGAGAACGTGGAGATGTGCAGGCTCACGGAGCAGGTCGTCTTCTCGGACCCATACATGGTCTCCAAATACAATCGCTGGAACTCGCCATTCCTCGACAAGGACGCCGAGGCGGTGCGAGAGGATGATGGGCTGAAGTTGGAGATTGCTGAATTGAAGTCGATGTAATCGGCTAGCTCTGAATTTATGCAGATTGGTTGGTGCTGCGTATGTTGTGTTTCTTATCTGAATTTTGCACTGCAGGTTTATCGAGAGAGCCCAGGCCCTGATTCATGGAGATCTCCATACTGGTTCCATCATGGTGACCCGAGATTCCACTCAAGTGATTGATCCGGAGTTTGCCTTCTACGCGCCGATGGGTTACGACATTGGGGCCTTCTTGGGGAACCTGATTCTGGCGTACTTTGCACAGGATGGGCATGCTGATCAAACGAATGACCGTAAAGTATGTATCACAGTATTATGGCCTTTTAACCATATCTTGCTGGCACCTATTTTTACTTCAATAGTAGAGTATGGCATGCTGTTTCTGTGGTAGGCCTTTTATGTTAACTAATACTCCCTCCGTTCCTAAATATTTTTCTTTCTAGAGATTTCAACAAGTGACTACATACGGAGCAAAATGAGTGAATCTACACTCTAAAATATGTCTATATACATCCGTATGTGTTAGTCCATTTGAAATCTCTAAAAAGACTTATACTCCCTCCGCCCCGAAATACTTGTCGGAGAAATGGATGAATCTAGACGTATTTTAGCTATAGATACATCCAATTTTATCCATCTCTCCGACAAGTATTTTGGGACGAAGGGAATATTTAGGAACGGAGGGAGTATGTTTCTTTAATGCGCTCCTGTGTGATTACTGATTACCTTATCCACCATTTACTATTTATTTAGAAATTCTTTATTAGGATAAATGTTTGAAATATGTCTTTTTTGAAAGAAGGCATATACCCAGCTTAAGGAATATGAGGCTCCTCTGTACTAGAAGAATGAATAATTAATACCGTAGGATGATGAAGATGCTGTAGCTATCATATAGCGGAGGGTGGTTGACTGAAAGAGCATATCACCTCAAATAATTGCCTTGTTTGGGATAACCTGCCTTATTATAAGTCCGTAAGCATCTCTAGCATCTTCAGTATTACTTCATGGCTGTTGCAGAAGTGTCAGTTTATGATATAACACATCCTTCCAAGACATATTTCTTCTTGTCCCAGTAATCAAATAGGCACTTTGACTGCCCACCTTTTGCAGGCTTATAAGCAATGGATATTGAAGACCATCGAAGAATCATGGAATTTGTTCCAGCAGAAATTTTTGGGACTCTGGAATAAACACAAAGATGGGAATGGGGAGGCATACCTGCCTGCCATATACAACAACCCGGAGCTTTTGAGCGTTGTACAGAAGAAGTACATGACAGGTCTACTTCATGATAGTCTTGGATTTGGTTCAGCCAAAATGATCAGGTAATTACTTACTCAATTTCTGAATATATCAGTTATTTGTTGAATGTAATCTACTCCTGACTACGGTAATACATCAAAGCTTCTCTATAACTGAAACGACTCAGAGGTGTATTAAGCTAGTCCAATGCATAGGTTTCAGATTTCAGTTCTGATATGGCATCCTGTTTCCATAATGCTATGTAGTGACAAATAAGCATAAATAGCTTACAAAATGTACCCTGTTAAGGACTAAAAATCTCATTTGACCCGGAAGACCAGCCTTAATGATTGCAGCACAAAACAAAAATTGATCAAATGTGCTTCAGGAATGCTATGCAGTGAAAAAAATAAGCATAATAGCTTACCAAATGTACCCTGTTCAGAACTAAAAATCACATTAGACATTGATTTCATACTGCGCACATATTCTCGTGTCTTATGCATGCTGGACTCTTGACTAAAAATCATCGACTTTTGTTGCCTATACTCTCTTCCCTGTGCAGGAGAATTGTTGGAATTGCCCATGTCGAGGATTTTGACTCAATTGAGGATGCCAGCAAGAGAGCATCATGTGAGCGCCGTGCGCTTGATTGTGCCAAGGCAATCCTGAAGGGGCGACGCCAATTTGAGAGCATCGAGCAGGTTATTGTGCATGTCCAATCAGTAAATCATGACTGAGAAAACCAGCCGTCTGTTCTGCGTTTCCAGTTGAGGAGACCTCGGTTGATTGTTATCGGGATTGAGTACCCACGCTCAAGTATCGAGATGTGCTGCTCTTTGTAAAACATCCATGGGTCAGTGTGGCTTATATGTATTGTGTAGTGGGCTGCCTTCAGAGATACCTATACTTGGGTCGAGAACATCCTGTGTGTATTTCTAGTGCAAGGCAGGCTGCCTTGCAGCATAGCTGCGAGTTGAATAACAGAATGTACAATGTATCTCAACGTTGTACAATTATCCATAGATACAGGCGCGGTCGCCACCAATAAAACCCTATCTGGGGTAAGGGTTTGGCCAAGCTGATTGTTTGTACTGTAACACCTGTTGGTTGATGTTAGCCTGGCTAAATTACACATTTATATTTGAGAAATATAAAAAGAAGAGCACAAAAAGTAACCAAGATAATGATAAATATTAGCACATTCACAGGAAGCTGGCATGGATTCATATAATATAGGTCTAGCCAACATAAATTCTGATAAACTTACTCATCTCCTACCAAATACGTACTTAGCATCCAGTGCAATGGCACTGGAGGCTTTGGCGATCAAAGATGGGGTGCAGTTGGCTTTGTGACCTCGGCCTGCACAAAGTTATTATTGAATCTGATGCTTTGCAGATAGTGAATATGTGGAAAGCAAAATCATATGATCGATCAGAGATTGCAGCGACACTGTATGAAGTTCTGGAGCTTACTGCTAACATGGAACACTTCCAACTTCAGTTTACTAAGAGAGAAGCAAATGAGCTCGCACATCTTTGCGCAAAGCAGGCTAATCCAGTTAGACGAAGATATTTATGGATTAACTATGTTCCTGTGTTCCTTGTAGCTTGTATCAGCAAGGACAATGCTTGTGTTTAATATATACAGGTTTTTACCCCGCAAAAAAAAAAAAGACACATGGTCAGGCAGGGAGGTAAATTGTTCTGCTCTTCGTTCCCAAACCGTTGCCTTTGTTTACGTCTCCACCCGCCTTCGGATGGTGCACGATCAAACATCAGGAGCTAGGATTTTACCACCGAAGAGATGTTCTCCAGTAATAACCAAGCTGAACTACTGAATCCACCCGACAAATCCAAAGCTTGACAAGGAACCACACCTCCGGAATCCAAGCTTGACAAGGGATTTTATGAGAGAACCCAAGCTCATTGACACTCCAGATCCATGCTGCCTCCAAGGCTTTACTGGCTCTAAGACACCATTTGCCCGGAACTAACTATCGCTGACTGAATTTAACACTAGAATTTCAGAGATTCAGAGGAAGTTTGGCTTGATTTGCTAGGTTTATATTGCCAAAGGGCACTAGAAGCTAGGGTTACAACCCAATCACAACATGATAGTCCAAAACGGAAGGAAATGGTGGTTTTATAGCCATTACACCCAGCGCCCAGGTGAAAAGCAGGCCAAAAGAAATAAAAACTGGAAGCTGCATTCCATTACCACTCTGATACTCCTACCTGTGGTGAAAAGAATGATTTTTTTTTAATTTTCAATTGCAAGTGCTCAGTTTTAACTTAGTTACAACATTGTAAGTGACTTGAATATGAAGAGCTTGTACTTGACCAAACTGCTACTCCCTCCGTCCCATAATATAAGATTGTTTTTTACACTACACTAGTGTAAAAGACGCTCTTATATTATGGGACGGAGGTAGTCGTATTTTACTATTTTTGTTCATTACCAAACTGTAGTTACTTGAAATCAACTCTGGAAACTGAACCGGTATTACTATATACCATATGATCTACTTAGTCTTGTTTCTACCTAGAAGATTGGATTGGATTCTTCAGCTAGCACAACAGTTCAAAATTAACATCAAACAATTATATGGTCAGCAGCAAATCTGAATACTAGATGCAAATGGTCCAGAATAACACCAGGGAGTTAAAAATTAGGGTACGTTTCATCATACAATAATATGGATTATTTAAGCTGACTTAGCACTGGAAGAGTCAGTACTCCTTGCTGTAAACAGGGAGCAGTAACGCTACACTGATAGATAGCAAATTAAGTGCCATAATGCATGCCTGCATACACTAGCTAAAGTTGAGAATGACTAGCTGAATCATTCAGAGCACCTCCTCGATCCTCTGATGGTTGTTGAACATGTAACGACCGGATTTGTGCTTGATCATACGGAGGCCACGGATCAGCCCTTTGCCTTTGCCTTTGCCGCCATTCTCGCTGCCACTACTGTGGTCATTGTCTTTGATGGCACCATTTCTGCTATTCTTGCCTTTGCCGTTGCCGTTGCTGTAGGCTACTTCCATACCAGTGAAGAGGGCGAATTGCTTTTCAAGACACATCTCGTTGGATTCCTTGTCGAATTGCATGTCATCCAAGAAGTCCACGACCATGAACTTGCCAGAACCAAGGCTGATGACCCTGGGCTTGAAAAATTGGTTTGGCTGCCACTCCTCTGGCAGGTCATCGTGCACCCAGATCCGCATCTTCTCTGGCGGCGGCTCCTCCCCTCGGACGACGCCAGAGAGGTCAGCAGCGCAGGGGAGGCCGTCTGCGACGCCGAACCAGAGTCCAAGCTCAGGGACGTAATCTGCCTTGCCATGGAAGGGCATGAGCCAGTCGCCAGCTTTGCTCCACTGGCGAGTCGCCATGTGGAAGCAGTAGGTGCCATCGCCCTCTGGGCCAGAGATGGAGAAGCAGATGGTGTCGCCGACGAGGGCGTGACCATAGACGAAGTCATTCCTGTGGTGCGTGATCCACGGGGGCAGCGGGAGGATGTCGCAGTGCCAGAACCTGTGAGACACGAGGGACGTGGTGATCCCCCTCCACACCAGGGCCTCGAACTGCGGGCGTACGTCCGCCTTGTTGGGATGGAGGACGCTATCGATGATGTAGAGGTCGCCTGCGTCTTCGCCGTCAAGGAGGTGTAAGTCCGTGGGAGGGACGGAGATGGCCAGCGGCGCCTCCTTGTACCCGTGGAGGCTTGGCATGGAATCGATGTAGCGGGAGTGCCTGGGGACTTGGCCGTCCTGGGTATTGTTGTAGTGGGGGCTATTGACGATGTTGAAGCGTATCATGCGGTTCGCGCGGTCGACCATGACGACCTTGCTCTCCGAGGCGGTTGGCAAGAAATGAACGCAGCGAGGAGACCGGATGGAGTAGGAGACTTCCGGTGGCTTTATGACCAGCTCGGTTTTTGGCGGACCGATCTTGGGCGCCGCCGCCTCCGCCGTCGCCAGATCGGTGTTGCAGATCCTTGTCCTGCTGGTGGCCTCGGCCTGGGCTGGCGTCAGTGTTGGCAGCACCTTGCCATGAGCGGCCGCCTCTTGTGCCGTCGGGTGGAAAAACTTCACCTTGGAGAGCTCCAGGTTCAGGCGCCGCAGCGAATACGCGCGTTTGACCCCTTCGAACAACCCCAGGTTCAGGATCCGCCGCATGCTGCCGCTCATCCTCCTCCCTCCGACGATCACCTGCGCCTGCGATGGAGGGTAACAAGTAGTAGAATAAGGACAAGCAAATCGAAGCAAGTTGACACAGATCTACAGGCGGCGGCGGGAGCAGAGGGGCAGAGCGGCGGCGGCACCTGTTGGAGGAGGTACAATAGAGGGGGAGGATCATCCATCCAGACCCTACTGGTCTGGAATTTAGCTAACTGGGCCAGTTCATGGGCTATAGAATTTGTTTCCCTATTCGCATACTCATACTTAACCCTAACAAAGTCTGACTCCATAGAAAAACAATCATGATAAATCGCTGCAGCAGTAGGCCTCTCATTCTTCATAATTTCTATTAATTCACTATTATCAAAACTCACAACAACTCTATTACAACCCATAGATTCAGCTAAGAACAAGCCGTGTTTGAGCGCCAAAGCTTCAGCCGACAAAACATCTTGAACCATATCCAAACGTGCATTACACGCGGCAATGAACTTCCCCTTTTTATCACCAATGACTGCACCCGTAGTTCCTCTCAGAATGTCTAGGTCAAAGGAAGTATCAACATTTATCTTGACACAATCACCTGTTGGAGGAGCCCATCTCTCCTTTCTCCCCCTTGCATTAGGAACGGTAGCAGAACTAAAAATCTCTATCTCTACTACACGAAAGAAACGTAAGGTTCCGTTTCCCCTCTTAAGTTCTCCAATCCCCTTTGTACGATCCCCCCTCCCCTCCAGCGATTTTTTTTCTCCCCACCGGTTTTCTCCCTCTGCCGATTTTCTTTTCTCCCTCCAATTGACTCTATCTTTGGTACTATCTCTCTCTCAGTTTACAGGGCGTGCGCGTACCCCTAGGTCGTTAATTTGACTAACCTAATACAAGTCATATATTACAAAAAATATACCAACATAAACTTCGGAGTTTCTACTTTCAAAAGGTATAATTTTTGTGTTATATAGTTTATATTAGGGTGATAAAATTAGCAACCTAGGTATACGCGCAGGACTTGTAAACTGAAACGGAGGTGGTAAAGAAATAATTCACATAAGGCAACCAAGCGCAATCAATCAACAATCAATCCAAACGCAATCAATTCATGCATGGCAATCAATTCAGTCATGACGGTGATCAATCTCCTTCCTTCTTTCAATCAAACGGTGATCAATCTCCTTCCTTCTTTCAATCACTTCCTTTTTTCTATCACCATGGTTTACTTCGCGCCAATGAAAATGAAAATAGTCAGATCAGTCAATATACGTCTGTATACCATGCCAATACAAAATTCCAGCGCTTCTATTTCCCGCCATATACCACTATAAAAATCATTCTGCGTTCTGAACCATGAGTCGTGTTGAAGAGAAATAGGGTCTTGGCGCTCATGGTGATGGGACCCAGGATGGGTCGTCCTGGCTCGAAGAGGGTCATGGCACCACCGCCTGTGAACTTCGTTCCCGCTCCCATTGGCCCTCCACCGCCGATCGCCAGGCAACATTTTATCCATTCCTGCTTTTAGTTATTATCATAAGTAAATATACAGAATTGTGCTCTTTGTCAACCAATTGCAGACATGTAAGGTTCAGCAAAATAGAAAACCTACATATATACAGTAGAGGTTGGGACGCAACGGCAAAGGTTTTGTATGCTCGCATCAAACATACCCGGAGTGGAGCAGCCATCTTTCACGCCATCCTCATCGTCCAAACTGTAAGTATTCAAAGAAGATATGCTATCAAGTGATCTGCTGATAATATATTCAACATGCTGCTCATGTATGCAATAAATTTCCAGGGGGTCAAAATGGATGCAATTGCATTTGATCCATTTCAACCGATCGCATATCGCTTCAGCGACAACCTACGTGCCGGCTCAGTATACTTATTCAAAAAACTTGGTTTTGAACCAGCAGCTATGCATCTGCCAGTTGCATTGCCGGTGCCATGTGACTTTTACATCGTCCTCCACTCGCGCACTGAAATACTTCTTGCCAGGGCCAGCATTAACACCCCTTCGTTGCTGACACGATTCATTGATTTTATAGATGTATACAGCCTCAGAAACAGGATGCTTGCAAGTGCATTATATCATTTCACAATGAATTTTGCTGACATATAGTTGAGCCAGACTTTCTTAACAAATTCACATCATTTTTCCCTAGATGTCATTGGCACAGTGATGCATGTCAGCAAAATAATGTTACACAGGTCAGACGACCGTACCACGCCATACCGACATGTGGTCCTAATGAACACTCGGTAAGAACTCTACTTAATGTTTAGTACATTTTATTGGGAGTGGGCTAGCATTTTATTGCTCAACCAGGAGGGAGTTTATCTACCTACGTGTCTGGGACCAGCATGTGTCACGCCACTTGATGCGGTGGGGACTAGCAAAGCAGGGGCTCTGGACTTTAGGTGCCACACTGCTTGAGGTCAACAGAGCACAACATGGGTGCTTGTGTAATCGAAGAACGTTTAACATGACCATCTTATATAAAAATATGTATTGTATGTTGTTTTATTAAACCAATTTTGTAGGGTTCTTGAAAATGGCATACATGAGCTAGCTTGTCTTCCAACCAGACAACCAGCAGTCCTACGAGCTGGCAGCCTGCCGTGCGGCACTAGGAGATGCTCTAGGGTCCTTGCAGAACCGGGCCAGCTTGATTGTTCAACGAATGAGCCATGTTCACGTTCAACGAATGAGGAGGGTTCAAGTCTGATGCAAAATTCACTTCGATGCTCTAGCTATAATGATGTTCCAATGTTATTATGTTCGCACAGCCACTTAGTGTTCGTCGCCTCTAAAACAGCTTCACAAGGATCTATTTTTATACGTATGTCATCATTATAAATCCAGCTGGATGAAAGAAATCAATGACAGATGAGATTCTGTCCGGGATCAACTGCTATATATATGTTCTTTCCATTTTTTCCCCACTAATTCCTTGTGTAATAATGCGCATTAACTCTAATCTAATTAATTAATACGGGATCACTTTCCTATCCATGGTTGCATACAAGTCTGATTCCACGCACACAATGTTGGATAACTTGGCATACGAACCTCACGCACTCTTCGTGGCATTGTTTTCCTGCTGATCTTTCCCCGCCTCCAATTCAATCAGCTCGACTATCAACCCGGGTGCCACGCGGCTAAGATAAACGCACGCAGACTCCTATCTAATTTGGTTCGGTAAGACCTATGGTTTATTCATGTTTACCATGTATAATTAGCCCCATGTTTGTGAGCATCGACTCTATGCAAAGCGCATCCTGTTTACTATTTGGGCTTCGAGCATAATAGAATAGTATACTTCAGACTAATACATGAGGTTGCAGAAATACACGTATCCTCATATAATCGGTGACTGGGATGAGAGAAGGGGGGCTCCATCCCTTTGCGATGCGCCGGCTGCAGCTCCTCTCCACGCCGCCGGAGCAAACTCCAGCACACAGAAACCGCTCAGCCTCCGTCTTCCGCGCGGAGGCCGTCTCCCGGCCGGCCGTCACCGTAGCGCGAGCAACCGCCGTTTCCCGGACACCGTGCCTGCCATCAGTGGCAACGCCCCACGCAGCCCCCATCACCATGGCCAGGACGTCTGCCTTCAAGGACGGCGGCACCACATACTTAACGAGCACAGCGGGGTAGATCGACGCCGGACGCAACATCGCCGTCGAGCATCCCGAATTGCCGGCGCGGCCACGCCGGCAAGGAATTCGGCGCCGACGCAGCCGCTATCTCCTTCCTTTCCGTGAAATGACGGCGAAAATTGGAGGATATTTTGGGTAGGGTTTCCACCGGTGCTGATTTTGCGATCGTGTTGTTGATCTGTGCCGTCCAGAGGATCGGACGGTGCGCATAGTGGCACAGCGGTGCTGGCAGGCCCAAGTTGGGCCAATTTAGAATGGACTAGTAAGCGTGCACGTGCAATGCACGTATAACCGTGAGAAAAAAAGATCTCATGTATACATAGTATGTAGATTCTGCAAAAAGCTGGCATCAAGACTGGCTGCAGGTCACGTCCGCCTTCTGTACCCGCTCACATCTTTTATTTTATTTTCTGCAAATAACTATCGATTGCCGAGTCATTGTCAATTTTTTTTTTTGATTTTGCTGCGAGGATAGCTTTTCGTTGGGAATAGCTGCTGTGTGGTGCAAATTCCTCTCGTTTTGCAAAAACATTTAGCCTAGAGCTTGTTCGTTTAATCCCTTACCCAAGGGGGCTGGAGAGGTTTGAAGGGGATTGGGGAAGAATTTGACTTACAGGGTATTTAATCCCTCACAATCCCCCTTAAACCCAATTCAACCGAACAAGGCCCTAGGGATATTGAAGGCTAGGCAATCTCTTCGGTTGGGTCTAATCCCTGCCGATCCTGGCACGCAGTGCAATGCTGCTACCTGCTACTAGCACTCAGGTGGATTTTATATGAAAATATTTGTTGGGCATATGAGCAACATGCATTGCTGTACTACCACGCACCAAGTTACCTGTCCGTACCCTTGCCATTGCACATGATGCTAACAATCGTTAAAATTTCTTACCTGAAAATCTGATGGGGTCATTTTTAGACCATGCCACAGCTGTATGCTTCAGAGAAAAGAACAAAGATCACAGGACTTATCAGAAAACTTAAAGACCGGTCTTGTTTTATCGTATCAATTGATGTATTTTTCAAACAAGGCACCAACTGAATTCAGTCAACAACAATCATTTTAAATGGTGTACACAAGAATCAGTAGTTATCTGATTTTTGACAGTAGAGTGGATCTTGTTTTAACTACTCTGAATTCTGTCAAGATGAGAATGCCTCCCCCTTTCCTAGAGCAGCCTTCATTTAGTTTCATTCAGTTTGAGCATGGGACCTCTACATTTTCTTTTTATTGGACCTCCACAGACTAATGGTTGTATTCTCACAGATTGATCATGAAATGTGGGGGCATCATTCATCAAAGCATTGACATGAATTTTGACCATGTCTTGTTCCATTCTTGCTTGCTTGCTTCTTTTGGTGTGGATTTTACTCAAGGTGGGCTAGATTTTCCCACAAGGTGAGCTAGATTCCTGTTTGTAGGATGTTGTATCATGACAGTAGACATACTAACAAGCCACTAGTAAGATTTTTACTGTCTCTAAATTCAGTCATGAACTATGAACTCTGAAATTAGTACTGTCTCAATAGCATTTTAATATTCAAGTTAGGACTGCACTTTTAAAGTGCATTTTAACAAAAAGTATCATGTTTAACTGAATTTTCTGTGCATTTTAACACTGCATTCTATGTGGGTGCAAAAGTCTAACAACACTAGAACTGAACTGATTGATCTATACATGTGTAGGAGGAGCTAGATCCTTTTCTCCAAAATTTTGGCAGACTTATTGTGACATGGAGTACTGAATGAGTAGCTACTGAATGTGTACTCAATAAATTCAGTTAAACTTGGACATGACTGCAGCCCATTTAAACTTGGACTACAAATATTGGATGGATCCATTTAAATTGACAGAAAACTGAATATTCACTGTAGTCTCAATTAACTGAATTTTCCGAAGCCATTTTCCTGCTCATAAGTTGACAGAAAACTGTTTGAAACAAATTTTGACACAAGTTGACTGAAACAAATTTAGAAATCATAGTACTCCTGTGATTTAGAATGCATCTTTAACTGAATTTACTAAGTGTCATACACAGGAATTCTGCACGCCATCCAAATTGATTTACTAAATATTGGATGTTCAGCACTGTAAGTCAATTTTCTTCCTTATTTCGAAATCTGTTTGTTATGTAAGTCATTTTATTTAGTTAAGTATAGACAGTATTATTTCTTGCAAATTATTGTGTGACTATTCTGGAGATGGTCTTTAAGTGTTCCTATCTAGACTTCTTATTTTAGGCTTTTAGCTGATCCATTCCATGAGATATGCTAGATTTCAGCATCTGTATTGATGAACCTTTGATGAAACTAAAGAAAAACTGGAAGTGTCCTTAATAGCATGAAATGGACCTCTTAACTAAATAGAAGCGATTTCTTGTCATCCACAGTCCTTTTATTTGTTCCATGCTAATAGCTTTGCTGATTTAACATTAATAAGAAAACCATATTGATTTCAAATTTTACACGCAGCTCCTGAGGTGAAAATAGATTGAAAGAGATGTCATCATCAGAGGATGAGCAAGTTGAACACGACACTGTAGAACATGAATTATTTTCCATGCCATCTGATGCCATGGAGCATGGAACAAATAGCAGCAGCAGCACATAACAGCAGATCAATCTACAGATCAATCTACAAGCAATTGTACCTTCTTCAGAGTGCAAATAGCAGCAGCAGCAACACGGCACAGTCACTTGGACCAGCAGCAGCAGGAACACGGCATGTTCACTTGGATCAGCAGCAGCAGCACAGGCAGAGGAGCAGCAGCATCAACACGGGCAGAGGAGCAGCAGCAGCACGGGCTAGCTCCACCGGCGGCAGGGGAGAAGCAGAGGAGAAACAGAGCAGCAGCAGGCACGCAGGGGCGCAGGCAGAGGAGAAGGAGCAGCACGGCAGCTGGTGGGAGCTCGGCGAGACTTGCGGGAGATAGAGGAGGACGCACGCAAGCTCTTGTCCACCAGATCATGGAGGCCGGTTCCGGCGATGCGAGATCACGACGGGAGGGATTGCGGCGGCGCACGGGAGGCAGCTCAAGGTGGACTCGCGGGAGCTCGAGGAGGACTCGCGGTAGCTCGAGGAAGATGAGAGGGAGCTCCTGCTCTGCCGGATCGTGGTGGGAAATTCCGGTGACGTCCGCAGGTAATCCGGCGAGAGGGGATCGCCGCAGCACAGGTTTGGGCGGCGGTGGCGGAGCAGGTACTTGGCGACGGCGGCAGCGTCGAAGGTACGTGGCGACAGAGGCGGAGCACTTCCTGATGGGCGGCAAATCACGCAGCTTGGCGGCGCCGGCCCCTAGCGACGCACGGGCGACGGCGGAGGAAGAAGACGGGGGTGGAGGGACTTGTTTGCGACTGTTTTGAGCCTACGAGGGCCTTTTTGCAAAATTACCAATGAACTACGGGCGCGACATGTTTTTCAGGACGGAGGGAGTACTACACAGTTATATTACTACAACGGACACAACAGTATATATCTTCATCAGTTATCTACTTTTTCCTACACAGGACTACGATACTTTTTCCTACACAGGACTACGAAGCCATCTCTATGTTCTTGTACAGGGCCTTGAGCCTCTTTGCCGTCTGGATGAACCCCAAGATCACCTGCACACATTTTTTCACCATCCAGCAAATCATATCAGAAATGAATCAAAAGCTTAGCATGGATTCTATTCTATTCTTTGCTGATCAAGGATTACAACATAGCATGGTGCTTACAAGGTTCAAGTGCTTCTTGGATGGATCAAGCTTTGTCAGGTTCATTCTATGCAACAACACAAAACAGAATGAATATCCTTGGATCCAAGGCCAGCAGTATTTCAGATCCTGAAATTATTGTGGAAGGGAAATATTTTGTCAGATCCTGGGATTATTAGGTTCCCAGGAGACACACATACATGGTACTGAATACACCAAGAATCAAATTATCTTTTTACCTTGTCAACAAATTAGTCACGAGTTTAGCAAAGCAATCACAATGAGAACGACTTGACCACACTCCTACCTAACTAACCATGGCCCATTGCCATGTGATCCCAGCCAGAAGCAGGATGAGATGATCACACGCCTTTCATCATACTATTTATGGCCCAATCCCATCTTTCAGACGCAAATTACTTGTCATGTCGTGATTAATTACCGCTCGCAGCTTCGAGGTCGAGTGAAGGTTGGCCCGGCTGCTGGACATCGTCGTGCACGAAGACCATGGCCTTGTGTGCGGACCCTCAGCTTTGTTGGCTTCTGGTACTCGATGCTTGCTGTCAGCAAAACACACAACAAGGAAACATTCAGTCTGATTCTGCAAAACTTCAAAGCTGCAAATTATGGCATAAATGGTCTTACAGTAGTTCATGTCTTTGTCTCCCATGTCAAAGCTGCCGCAGAACGAACCGTTGCCGCCATCGATCTCATCGTCGTCCTCGTTGACAGTTGGAGCTTCCAAGACACTCAGGGCATTCCTCTGCGACTTCACCTCCACACCATTCTTCAGAATCTGCTTTTCTAATAGGATAATAATGTCTCAGGGATTAGAACAGGATACCATATTTGGATGGATGTTGGTTATATGCATCTTCAACTTTCAAGCTAGTCTGAAATTGCTTGCTTGACTAGCTAGCTACTTTCTGAAAAGAAAAGTGAATTAAAAAGGCATTATTCCTTTCACTCACTCCATTGCAATTGTCAATCAATCTCTATCAATATAAAGAAGCAGGCACTAACTACTAGCTAAGCAGAGTTTCAGTGGGATGCCTAAATAAATAAATAATACTCCCTCCGTCTTAAAATAAGTGACTCAACTTTGTACTAACTTTGTACTAAAGTTAGTACAAAGTCGAGTCACTTAATTTGGGACGGAGGGAGTAACTGAGAGGAAGGAAGCAAGACTGACCAGCCAGTGCCAGCCTCCAAGGCTAACAGCCTTCTTGACCACACCCTGTAGGAGGACCAGCACGGACTTTGTTCGGTTGTTACCGGGGACGACGACCTTGGTGTGCCTGGGAAGCACGGTCAGCTCCTCGTCGCCGCTCTCGTAACGGGGCAGCGACAGCATCCGCGAAGAACAGACATCGGTCCCCATCATCATACTGCTTCACTGGCCTGATGTCGTCTCCCTGCTGAAAGAAAGGCGTGGCACCAAATTCAACCAATCAATACACAGCCAGCTCAACACAAGGAATGCAGTAGACAGCACCATGAACCCAAAAGTTGCCAAAATCAGCTCAAGATTGGCCCGGCTGCTGGACTTCGTTGTGCAGGAAGACCATGGTCTCGTGTGCCAGACCCTTGGCTTTGTTGGCTTCTGGTACTCGATGCTCGCTGTAAGCAAACAAACAAGAAAACAGTTGGTCACTTGTGCTATTGGCAGTTTAAAGCATTTTGGCCACAAACATTGCAAAATGCAAATCATGACATGGTCTTACAGTAGTTCATATCTTTATCTCCCATGTCGAAGCAGCCGCAGAACGAGTTGTTGCTGCCATCGATCTCGTCGTCGTCCTCGTTGCCAGTTGGAGCTTCCAAGACACTCAGGGCGTTCCTCTGCAACTTCACCTCCACACAATTCTTCAGAACCTGCCTTTTGCAATAATATGTCAGAAATTAGAACAAGATACTACCATATATATCTTCAACTTCCAAGCTCATAATACTACTAGTCTGAAACTTGGGCAGTTGGGTGCATGAAATTGCTTGCTTGACTAGCTACTTTCTGAAAAGAAAAATGAAGTCAAAAGACATTATTCCTTTCACTCCATTGCCATTGTCAATCAAGACAGAGAACCAGCCACTAGCTAAGAAGAGTTTCAGTGGGATGCCTAAATAATAATTGAAAGGAAGGAAGCAAGACTAACCAGCCAGTGCCAGACTCCAAGGCCAACAGCCTTCTTGACAACACCCTGTAGGCGGACCAGCACGGACTTTATACGGTTGTTACCGGTGACACCGACCTTGGTGTGCCTGGGAAGCACGGTGAGCTCTTCGTCGCCGCTCTCGTACCGGGGCAGTCACAGCATCCGCAAAGAACAGACATCAGTCCCCATCATCATACTGCTTCACCGGCCTAATGTCTCCCTGGTGAAAGGAAGGTGTGGCATCAAATTCAACCAATCAATACACAGCCAGCTCAACATAAGGAATATGGTATCAGTTAACTCTCAACAGCAATACAGTAAGCAGCACCATGAGCCCAGAAGTCCCAAAATGAGCTCAAGATTTACAGCAGAGTGCATGAATCTCAAGATTTATTATAGCAGAGTGCAAGAATCAAACAACGATATTCCGAGGATTAGTTAAACCTAAACAGTTGATGCAGTTACATAAATCCAAAGCTATACCAAGTTACTGGCAGCAAGAATCACTTTATAACACAGCAGAATTCTCATCACTAGGTAATTCATAGACTGATCATGAAAAAGGGCAATTCAATTCACACTAACAGACCCTGTACAGGAGTATATCTTCATGGATTACTGGCGTCTGCATTTTCTCATCACATGCTGCTCCTGTAGCTCTTCACACTAACAGGAACAGGGGCCTCTGAGTCTTCATGGATTTTCTCACACATAACATAACTCTTCTTATTTCTTCACTTCACCAAAGGCACCTACCCTGGTACCAGCAACAACAGGCAGAGGAACAGCTCAATGACCATATATTAAAATAATACGAGGAACAGTTAATTAAGAACAGCTCAACAACTTGAGTATGCTTTCTTTTTTCGAGAAAATGCAAAAGAGTTTGAGTTTCATTGCATTGAACAGGAAGACATCGGGGGTACAACCTCCAGAAAGGAGGGACACACACACACGACCGTCCTCACTAAGTGACTACAGCTAGGTGAGGAGGTGCCCTCAACTACAGACACGCAACGACATTAGGCCTCGCCCAGCCTTGCCTCCAGCTAGGTGAGGAGTATGCTTTCTCATTGTGTACAGTTTTCTATCCAGACGATACAATAGCTCCTATTCATGAGTCTATGCTACCTCGTTTGTTGGGGATAGAGCTTCGGTGCCTTAAAGGCACCTACCTTTGGGTCTATTACAGGTGGGCCAGTCACCTGTTAGGCCCACCTGTCATTGGCCCAAAGGCAGGTGCCTTAAGGCACCGAAGCAGCGTCCGTTTGTTGGTGTTAGAATCACTCGTTCCTGCAGCTAACTAACATCAGAGTACCTAACAGGGAGGTCTGTGTACACAGCTTGAACAATAGCATCGATTTTATGACCATCTGTGTGCGCCAAAAGCTCATCAGGGATGGTTATCCAAGGAGTTGACTCTCCCTCAGGTGCCGTGCCATCACCTACACTGAGTACCCACTGTTCAATCCATACAGTCCCTGCAGAAGCTTGATCTCTAATCTAATGACAAATCCATAGAATCCCTGCAGAAACTTGATCGCTCGTGAGGCAGCCTGTTCGTATGCACCCATGCATCCCAGGCACCCAGAGCTCCAGAAGAACCTCCTCTGTGGCACCAAGGAAATGCCATCCCCAGGATAAAGTGCACACGAGCAACCCAAGCAGCCGTCACACACGTGCAAACCTAAAAGGAAGCAACCATCACACAATACAGGAGGAACTGAAAATAAAACTGCCAAACATAATAGAGAAGGGCCAATTGATCTAAGAAGACTGTAATGAAAAGGCTGCAGAGAAGCTCAAACTGCAATGCAAAGGCATGGCAGAGAAGGGCTAATGAATCCACGTATTTAAAGGTGCACGCAAGATTCACAAGAACACGCATATCCAAAGGCGCAAAAGGAAAATAATCAGTCCACATCACCTCCAATAGGCAAGAAACAACATATCAGTTCATAGCGGCATTTCATCACAGGTAAAGAGCATCGAAACAGAAGGACGCCTCACCTTGGCACCAGAAGAATGAGCAGCGGCACAGCGGAAGATGAAGTAGGAAACCGACCAAACGAGAGCACAACCAGCGATCCTGCAAACGGAAGGAGGAAAAGGGAAGGAGGGATCAAGTAGCAACAAGCGGCAAGAAACGGAAGCAATGAGGCCATGCAAACGGTAGAGCAGAACTGATCTGGTGGAAGGGAACGCAGACCCGCACCTTAACCGTACGCAGCAGCAGCAGGGATGAGAGGCATGGCGAGATGGCAAGCGGAGAACGACGAAGACGATGCAGTGGAGAGGTGACGACATGCCCCGAATTAGGCAAGCGAGCAGGCAGATAGAGGCGCACACACAAGCCCTCCTAGCACTGTAGGACAGAGAAGCAAGTCAGTTTCTCACCACTCAGCAGTCAGTTTCTCATTGTGTAGTTGCATATACATAGCTTAGTACGTACATGCTACTTTAACTGAGAGGTAAACCTACAGTCATCTGCTCTCTGAATATATATTTATTGGTGCATCAAATCACTAGAAAAAATGATTGATGTATTATTGCTCAAACATGTTGCTACCTGCTGGGGGGCAGTAGTGGGTGAAATGCGGTCCCGGAGGCACCATCTTGATCCGTTTGAAGCTGGTTCGAGAATGATTTATGACAGAAAGGGGAGAGAAGAATCAACAATAGATTCTGTAATAGAAAATAAAATGAAAAAAGAGTGAACTGAATTTGAACCTACCAGCCCAATATGGTTATATGCATCCGCTTTATGATGGACACTGGAGAAAAAACAACTGAGAAGTGATTATATAGGATAATTGCACATTTTAAAATATCTTCAAAATGATCAAGAACTACGTGCAATTTCATATGAATTAGAAAGCCACCATATTGATCCACTCTTCAAAATATTCTTCCAGGACAATCTTCTCACAGTCATAAATTTCCAATCATAAATTATGGTCCAGGGTAGAGGTTCCTAATGATAATAAGTGTGATGCCTTGCCATGCTATGTGCAACCTTAGTAAATATTACCTTTCGAGGAGCATGGCTGTGGTGGTTGGCACCGTAGGATGATAGTGCAAGTTTTACAAAAAAAACCTACATAACAACAAGAGAACACAATCTTGGTCTCCTCACTCTGAATACTATCTTGCCCTCGTAATGTAGTACTGAAACTGAAAATAATATGCAGCCATTAGGCATTATTTTAGGACAAATGAGAATTGCACTGATAATTATTTTAGTTAGGCCTCACATATTGAAAGCAGAAAAAAGCTGAACTGTTTGACAAAAGCTTCACATTTGACGCAAGTATATCACTTAATAAGCAGTTATAACCTACCGGGTAGCAATACCATATCATCATGGGTCAGCAGTCCTATTAATTTTCATAATAAAATCACCATCACTAACTAACATAATCATTTTTTAAGCAATGTGCATATCACGTTATAATACTATTTGGCAACCGATCATAAACAGTAAGGAGCAAAGCAAGCGTGCACCAGTCCTTTCTAGTACAGAACATCATGGTAACATTAGGCAAAAAAAAATTTAGCTAGCGCCTTAGCTCTGATTTTCACATGCCTAAGACTCTTTACAGTTCATGCATAAACCCAAAACAGTATAATGATACATGCCTGAAACTCTTTGCAGTTCATGTATAAACCCAAAACAATATAATGATGAATTCCTAAAACTCTTTGCAGTTCATGTATAAACCCAAAACAATATAATGATCCATTCCAAAAACTCTTTGCAGTTCATGTATAAACCCAAAACAATGTGGTGATGCATTCCTAAAACTCTTTGCAGTTCATGCATAAACCTAACTTGAAGGCGTTGTGGCTTTTTCATAAATATTTACCTATAGTGTGCCCAAAAGGTTTAACTGGTGCATCTCTGAACCATGTTGTCAACTATGACCTGAAAGGAAGTAAAACGTGAAGAATAAGAAAGGCACCATCATGCAAGATCAGATCTGATCATCACTAATTGTTGCAAGCTTGAAGTAGGCACCAATTGGTCAAAGTACTTCACATGCAGACAGAAATATTGCAGTGACATGCTCAACCGCGTGCATGTAAAATGCCAACCACCACATCTTCAGTTCTAGCCTTCCTATCAGCACAACCCTGTAATAAAATTAGAAAAGCCATTATACTAAAGATTAACAAATACTTTGCTGCACTAAAAGAACCAAGAGACACAGGCCCATAAAAATGTTTATTGCTGAACCAAGCAAATGGTATGGAGGGCAAGGCATTGTCTAAGAAAAGGCCATAGAGGGCAAGGGAGATGCTTGTTCTTCAGTAGCCACCAGGACTTTCAGTATGAACCACCACACCCCAACAGAGACGGGGATTAAATAAAAAGATAGTGGAGGAGGAGTGACTGTACCTGCGAGAGGGCCAAATACGGCGAGGCAGAGGAAGAGAAAGGGCGCAGCAGAGGCCCGTGCTCCTCCTGGAGATCCTTTCCTCGCGGAGAGATCCTGGCGGTGCGGGAGGGTGGCCGACGGAAAGGGAGGAGGCTGGGGTGGCTGGCGGCGGCCGCGGCGGCGGCGAGAGAGAGAGACCGAGCCCTAGCCGTCTCACTGGTTTTTTTTAGGTGGTCTCACTGGTTAGGGGAAGGGAACAGCGAATTCGAAAAGGCCGCATGGACAAACGGGCTGGCCTGGCCCGGCCTGTGCTCACGGCATGGCCCACACAGGAACGTTTAAATAAAACTTTGCAGGGAGCAACTAGCTAACCAGCGCTCATCCCGTCAAAAAAAAAAAGCTAACAAGCGCTCATTTCTCAAAAAAAAAAAAGCTAACGAGCGCTCATTTCTCAAAAAAAAAAAGCTAATGAGCGCTCTTCGGAAGCCTCGCAACTATCAGCACCACTTGGCGCACTATCAGTCATTCGCCACGTGTCGCGCTCTAGGCGCTCCCTTCGCATTTTGTTTTTTTATTTTATTTTTTTGCACGCGTTTTTGGCTTTTTAAATGGTTTTTTCCAGGTTTTTTCGATGTTTTGGTTTTCCACCGGTGTTCCTTAGCTTTTCGATCAAAACAATTTACGCGAAAAATGCGTTTTCTTTTTTTTCGTGAGAGGCACGGTTTTGCTTTCGCGAGGGTCATGGCCATGCCTCTCGGAAACGTAAAAAAAACACATCTTCAGTTTTTTTTCTTTCGCGAAAGTCGCGGTTTTGTTTCCGCGAGAGTCACGGCCGTGCCTCTCGAAAATGAAAAAAAAATATGTTTTTTGTTTTTTTTCTTTCGCGAGAGTCATGATTTTGCTTCCGCGAGAGGCACGGTTGTGCTTTCGCGAGAGTCACGGCTGTGCCTCCTCGAAAACAAAAAAAATGCGTTTTCTCCTTTTTTTTTCTTCCGCGGAAAGCACGGTTGTATTTTCGTGAAAGACACGGGTGTGCCTCTTTCGGAAAGGAAAAAACCAATACTCCCGGTTCGGGTTTGCTAAAATGCGAATATTTATAAAATTTCTGAACATTTGTTGAAAAAGAAAAAAAATGATTTTTTAAAAGGATAAGAAAATAAAAAGGGAAACAAAAATGGAGAAGCGAAAAAGAAAAGAAAATTGGAAAAAGAAAAATGAAAAGACATAGGAAAAAGAAACAGGAAAAAATTGGTTCAAAGAACCTCTGAAAGGTTTTTTTTTGCGAATCAAGAGCTTATATTACTCAAAAAGGGAAATTACATCAAACTGAATACAATCAGCTAGGAAAGCAGGCATATAATTAATCCATAGACATCTCCTTCTCTCCTCTGTGGCCTGTTTTGCGCATCGGTGAGCCGCTTCATTGGCTTCCCTATGTACAAAAGTAAGCTCACATCTAATAAAACCTCCCATTAGCTCTTTGATCTCATGGCAAACGGCAGCAAAGGCCGATCTCTCTGAAAAATCAGAGTTGCACATTTTCACCATCTCCTTAGCATCACTCTCTATACAGATCATGGTGTGACCCAGATCTTTTGCTATTTGAATTCCATCCCGGATGGCCAACAATTCCATCATTTGAGCACTGGATGCAAAACGATACCATTGAGCATGAGCTCTTGTAAGCATGCCATTCGCATCTCTGATCACTAGACCTGTGCTACCTCCACCGGTATAATCGAAGAACGCGGCATCAACATTGATCTTAAGGATTCCCCTATCAGGAGGTACCCATTGAAATGTCTCCAACTTTGTCGGAGGTTTAACTTCTTTTCCTATGGTTGTTAGATCAACAGCATTATCCAGTGCCCAACGAACAGAAGCTTGCACTGCTCTTTCCTTCTTCCCATGGGTCCTATCATTTCTCTCCGACCAAACCGCCCAGCAACCACAAAGGACATTACATGTGAATTGATCAGAGCCTAGCTTACCTTCAATCAAGTCTGATGCCCAAGTTTGCGGGTGTAGCTCCAGAATTTTAATGTGCGCGAACTCTTTCATTTCTTTCCAGAAGAGCCTTGCCCACGTACACTGAAATAGAGCATGGATGATAGTCTCCTCCTTTCCACACAATTCACAAAAAGGCAATTTCTCTATGTGCCTTTTCAACAGAACAAACCTACATGGAACAAATTCCTTTATGACTCGCCACCAGAAATTCTTTACTTTAGGCGGCACAGCTATTTTCCACAACTTTTTCCAAAAAGAACTAACCTCCTGGAAGGCTCGGAAACCAATAAAACCATATACAAACCTGCTAGCACTAGTAGAAAACGGCCAATTAGCCCCGGTTCCAGAGGGCCTTTAGTCTCGGTTCTGGAACCGGGACTAAAGGGTCAGGACTAAAGCCCAAAACCTTTAGTCCTGATTCGCTTACGAACTAGGACAGAAGGGGCTCCATGTGGCCGCTGCAGGGAGCCCAGGCAGGATGACCTTTAGTCCTGGTTGGTAATACCAACCGGGACCAATAGGCATCCACGCGTCAGCAGCTGGCAGGAGCTGGGGTTTTTGTTTATTTTTGAAGGGGGGGGGGTAGGGGGTTTTGGAGGGTTAATTTATGGGTTTCATATATTGTGTTAGCTAGCTAATAGAGAGAAGTGTCTCTCTTTCTTTGTGCTTGGTCGACGCTAGCTACTATATACATATAGAGAGAACGGACACACTAGCTAGTAAGCAAATGAAGGAACCATTAAGTACACAAGATCGTCATGAACATATACAGAGAGAAGTGATCGACCTCTCTTTCTCCGAGAGATTGGTCGAACAACAAGTTTTCGTATATCTATCCAAAGCTACTAGTTACATATACACAATATAAGATCTCTTACAATCCCTAACATCTAATGTCAAATTCCACATGGTATTCTCCGGCTTTATTGATGACGTGGTCAAAAAAGAATCCCGCCAATTCCTCTTAAATTGCTCGTATGCGATCATGTGGTAGGAGTTCATCCCGCATTTGCCAGATCTAATTTGAAGAAGGGGGTCAATACATATATATGAATGAAACTCAACACAAATGATGGCAATAAAATAAATTGTGAATATTATTGCTTACGCACTTTATATTGTTTTTCGGAGTAGCCCCGCTTAGAGGCCGTCGCATTGTAGATGAACTCGCAAACCTAGTATCCACAAAAATCATTCCCGGCTTCCTGCCACAAGCACTTTACGAGAAATAGAGTTCAATCAAACTGATAATCAAGCATGATAAATGGTATTGATGAAACTAGGTAGCATCAATGGGAGATGCGCGGAACTAGTTAGTGGTACTTACTTTCGGGTGTGTAAATCGCAGCTCCCCAGGCAGTCCTGGAACAATTACGGCGAACTCTTTCCAAACCCTGCCAGACAAAGAAAATAATTACTTGATATCAAGAAATGAACAAAGTTGCCAATATAGTGCGATAATGATCAATTGAACTTACTTCTGGAGCATTTCAGTCATGATACGTCCATGGTAACTTCAAGTGTTGACACTATTCATGTTAGGTCCGTTGAGAAAATGAGCGCTGTCAAAATAATCAAGGCACATAGTTCTATTAAAATTTGCAGCATTGTTGCGAGGAACAAAGTGACAAGCCATGGCCAGATCGCGAGGAATCATTTTTATGCGAACAATACACGGAGAAGTAAGGATGGTGTTTTACGTCAACTTTGTGGACCTAAAATTGCTCCTGTATTTGAAAGGCATACAGTGTGTGTATACAACCAAAGGCTCAGGTCGGATGCCGATCAGGAACCAAAAGCACAAGAGATACAACCCACGTTTAGGACTCCATCCGGATGGGTCAAGATTGGTGCAATTTTAATTGCCATCAAACAAGAAGTGCATGATCACATGCAATCTGAAAAGAGGCCTGCATGCGTGCATGATTGATAATTAGAATATTTTATTAGAAGGTTTCATGGATAGTAGCTCCCGCTTAATTAGTTAGTTAGGATCTTTATCCTCATTCCTAGTCCAAGTCACGTACGACTTGTTGGGCAACATCTAGCGTTACTTATTTTTCTTGCGGAAGGGTCATGGAGTTGGCTATTTAATGATCAGGCTACGGCCGTTGTGAGAGATTAGTTTTGAGTTTATTCGTGAGTTATGAACAACACAGTAAAATGTTCAGGTTTTGGACGACTATATCTTGTGTACTATCTGTGATTTTTCCATCATGGAAATTTACTAGCGACGGAGGGTTGATCATCACATCGACGCCTACGTGCTGATCCGAGGGGGTCATTATTTTCGTTTGTGTATTTTCTTACATAGGTGAAAATTATCTTGAAGGTTGCGAGGAGGAACAAGGGGACGAACTGTTAATCAAGCATCGTCGTGAAAGATCGGGCCATCTACACGCGCGAATTAGTGTCTCGCTAGTCCGTGCTTCATCAAGTGATGTCCGCATACTCCTAGGGATCTTTTGTCTCAAGTTTAAGACGGTTACTACTCCCCGGTCAAGCTTAATCTCTAGCAGAATAAAGTGGAACCTCTGCACGCATGCATAACTCATCAGTTACATTACTATAACCTCGAGTAATAAGGGAAACTGAATATGCACAAGACAGTAACACTCACTTGAAGTTGTAAGGAAAGAGTATTTTGTCTTTGTTTTGATTTTTAAGCAACGATTGTAGCAAGTTGTCCTCTTTTTCTGTGACATTCTTTTGAACCGTCCATTCATGTATAATATTTGGGTTATGAACCCAATGTCATAGATTTGTGCTTTTCTACATCCAACGATCTTCAATCTGCATAATATAGTGAGAATAATTATATATACATGCAATGAAAAAGCTAAGCTATATATAGAGACTTAATTATAGAAGTAGTACTTACAGACAGTAGCAAGTCACGAGTGTTTTGTCGAGGGCCTTTTGATTGTATAACTGGAATAACTCGTCAAATTCAACAGAAAACGGATCCATCCTGATAAGTCTCCAATGTATCTATAATTTTTTTATTGTTCCTATCATTCTTGGATGTTTTGTTATCATTTTATAGTCATTTGATATCTTTTTTTGGTACTAACCTATTGACATAGTGCCAAGTGTCAGTTGCTGTTTTCTGCATGTTTTTACACCGCAGGAAATCAATACCAAACGTAGTCCAAACGCAGCGAAACTTTTTGTGGATTTTTTTGAACCAGAATACATCCAGTGGGCCAGAGAAGCGCGTCAGGGGTGCTCTGAGGGAAGCACAACCCACCAGGGCGCGCCTGGAGGCCTAGGCACGCCCTAGTAGGTTGTGCCCACCTCGGGTGCCCCCTGGACCGCCTCTTTCCTCTATAAATATCCCAATATTTCAGAAACCCTAGGGGTGTCAACGAAAATCAATTCCAGCCGCCACAAGTTCCAGAACCACCAGATCCAATCTAGACACCATCACAGAGGGGTTCATCAGGCCCATTGGTGCCTCTCCGATGATGCGTGAGTAGTTCTTTGTAGACCTATGGGTCCGTGGTTAGTAGCTAGATGGCTTGCTCTCTCTCGTTTGATTCTCAATACAATGGTCTCTTGGAGATCCATATGATGTAACTCTTTTTGCGGTGTGTTTGTTGGGATCCGATGAACTTTGAGTTTATGATCAGATCTATATTTTTATCCATTAAAGTTATTTGAGCCTTTTTTGATCTCTTATATGCATGATTACTTATAGCCTCGTATTTCTTCTCCGATATTTGGGCTTTCTTTGGCCAACTTGATCTATTTATCTTGCAATGGGAAGAGGTGCTTTGTAGTGGGTTCGATCTTACGGTGCTTGATCCCAGTGACAGAAGGGGAACCGACACGTATGTATCGTTTCTACTAAGGATAAAACGACGGGGTCTATTTCTACATAAATAGATCTTGTCTACATCATGTCATCGTTCTTATTGCATTACTCCGTTTCTCCATGAACTTAATACACTAGATGCATGCTGGAGAGCGGTCGATGTGTGGAGTAATAGTAGTAGATGCAGGCTGGAGTCGGTCTACTAATCTTGGATGTGATGCCTATATAATGATCATTGCCTGAATATCATGATGATTATTTGAAGTTCTATCAATTGCGCAACAGTAATTTGTTCACCCACCGTTTGCTATTTTTCTCGAGAGAAGTCACTAGTGAAATCTACGGTCCCCGGGTCTCCTCTTTATTATATTTGCCTTTGTGATCTATTTTCCTTTGCTTTTATTTTCAGATCTATTAAACCAAAAATACAAAAATAATTTGCTGCAATTTATTTTATTTGGTGTTCGATCTATCAATCTATTACAACTTTACCCCGACCATTTACCAATTTCTGTCGTCGTTATCCGAAAGGGATTGACAACCCCTTTAACCCGTCGGGTTGCGAGTATTTGTTATTTGTGTGCAGGTGTCGTTTACATAGTGTTGCTTGGTTCTCCTACTGGTTCGATAACCTTGGTCTCATCACTGAGGGAAATACCTACCTCGCTATGCTGCATCATCCCTTCCTCTTTGGGGAAATACCGATGTAGTTCTAGCAGACATCAAAAGGAATTTCTGGCGCCGTTGTGATACGTCTTGATACGTCTCCAACGTATCTATAATTTTTTATTGTTTCATGCTATTATATTATCTATTTTGGATGTTTAATGGGCTTTATTATACACTTCTATATTATTTTTGGGACTAACCTACTAACCCAAGGCCCAGTGCAAATTGCTTTTTTTTGTCTATTTCAGTGTTTCGCAGAAAAGGAATATCAAACGGAATCCAAACAGAATGAAACCTTCGGGAGAGTGATTTTTGGAACAAACGTGATCCAGAGGACTTGGAGTGGACGTTAAGAAAGAAGTGATGAGGCCACGAGGTAGGGAGGCGCGCCCCCACCATCGTGGGCCCCTCGTAGCTCCACCGACCTACTTCTTCCTCCTATATATACTCATATACCCCGAAAACATCCAGGAGCACCCCGAAACCCTATTTCCACCGCCGCAACCTTCTCTACCCGTGAGATCCCATCTTGGGGCCTTTTCCGGCGCTCCGCTGGAGGGGGAATCGATCACGGAGGGCTTCTACATCAACACCATAGCCTCTCCGATGATGTGTGAGTAGTTTACCTCAGACCTTCGGGTCCATAGTTATTAGCTAGATGGCTTCTTCTCTCTCTTTGGATCTCAATACAAAGTCCTCGATCTTCTTAGAGATGTATTCAATGTAACTCTTTTTGCAGTGTGTTTGTCGAGATCCGATGAATTGTGGGTTTATGATCAAGATTATCTATGAACAATATTTGAATCTCCTCTGAATTCTTTTATGTATGATTTGTTATCTTTGCAAGTCTCTTCGAATTATCAGTTTAGTTTGGCCTACTATATTCTCATAACTATGCACTATTCTATCAATTGCTCGACCGTAATTTGTTCACCCACCGTAATATTTATTCTATCTTGAGAGAAGCCACTAGTGAAACCTATGGCCCCCGGGTCTATTTTCCATCATATTAATCTCCCGTCAACTAGCTATTTTTGCCGCCGTTTATTTTGCAATCTTTACTTTCAATCTTTGTCATAAAAATACCAAAAATATTATGTTATCATCTCTATCAGATCTCACTTTTGCAAGTGGCCGTGAAGGGATTGACAACCCCTTTATCGCGTTGGTTGCAAGGTTCTTATTTGTTTGTGTAGGTACGAGGGACTTGCGTGTGTCCTCCTACTGGATTGATACCTTAGTTCTCAAAAACTAAGGGAAATACTTATGTTACTTTGCTGCATCACCCTTTCCTCTTTAAGGGAAAACCAACGCATGTTCAAGAGGTATCAAGAAGGATTTCTGGTGCTGTTGCCGGGGAGGTCTACGCACAAGTCAAGACATACCAAGTACCCATCACAAACTCTTATCCCTCGCATTACATTATTTGCCATTTTCCTCTCGTTTTCCTCTCCCCCACTTCACCCTTGTCATTTTATTCGCACTTCTTCCGTTCGATCTTGTGTTACCATGTGCCTTCTATTTGCTTGCATCTTTGCTTGCTAAAAATCTATTGATATGGATCCACTTAAAGTGTTCTACTTGGATCATCTTCGATCCTTATGCGCTCGTGCTGAAACCCCAACTAGCCTAGTTGATGGGAAATCTTTAGATGAGCATGCTCCTTTTGTGCGTCACCGTTTGTCTGAAAAAGGGAGACTCTTATGGGATCAAATAAACAGATTGTTGTGTTATGCTTGGAATCTTTATGAAATTTATGATTTTACTTGTTGCTCTAAGAACCCTAAAAAACACCTCCCCTACCTATGTGAGTTTAATGATAATGAAATCTTATCTTCTTATGCAAAGGGTGTTTATAGTTACTATGATATCGAACAAATTGAAGAATTTGTCGTTTTTAAGGGTGCTCATGAAGTTGCTTCTTTGACTGAAAAGTATGATATTACTTTCCACAAATCTGAAAATTCCGACATACTTAAATATTGCAATGAAAACTACACTACAGGAATCAGCTACTTTGCCGTCCGCCACGGCGGACGGCAAAGGCATGAACGGCGGACGGCAAAGGCCTTTGCCGTCAGCCGCGGACGGCAAAAGGCTCCGGCAAAGTAGGCTTCGGTAAACAGCTACTTTGCCGTCTGCTACTGATGGCAAAGTCTTTGCCGTCCGCCGCAGACGGCAAAGAGAGCGCGGCAGACGGCAAAGAAAGCGGACGGCAATAATTGCGCTGTCAGTCCGTTAAGTGGCTAATGGCAGGCCTTTGCCGTCCCCCGCTGACGGCAAACTTTCTAGTGTCTTTGCCGTCCGCCGCATGATGTCATCTACACGTCACTACATGGCAGGTTCTTTACCGTCTGCCACTGATGGCAAAGTCTTTGCCGTCTGCCACTGATGGCAAAGTCTTTGCCGTCTGCCACTGTAGGCAAACTGACCAAACGGGTCAGCTCCCAGGAAGCACAGCTGGATGCCACGTGCCTTCTTTGTCGTCCGCGGCAGACGGCAAAGAGCCTGTTGCCGTCGGTGGCAGACGGCAAAGAGCCTGCATATTGGCTCTTTTATCTGTTTTTTATTAAATCCAACAATTTTCATCACAAATATAGATGACATATATAGATATATTTCAAAAGGCCATTACAGAGCAAACATATAAGATATCCAACACATAACTTCATCATCCAACCATATATATTACATGCATAGTTCCATCATACATAACAAGTTCAACATAGAGGCATCCAACCATATATATTACAATAGTTTCATCCAACGATACATGCATAGTTCAACGATACAAAAGAAATAGAGAAAGGGATAAGGAGCACTCCATCTATGCAAGCTTTCGTCAAGTGAATAAACTCTGCAAAATGAAAATAAAGAAAGTTAGAACAAGAAGAGTAGAACAAGAAGAAGAGTAGAACAAGAAGAAGAGTAGAACAAGAAGAAGACTAGAACAAGAAGAGTAGAACAAGAAGAAGACTAGAACAAGAAGAGTATGTCATTTATGAGCTAACTTACGTGAAATGGATCATATATGAGCTAACTAAGTTGAAATGGGTCGTTTATGAGCTAGCTAAAGTGAAATGGATCATTTATGAGCTAACTTAGTTGAAATGGGTCGTTTATGAGCTAACTAAGGTCAAATGGATCGTTTTTCAGGTAACTAAGGTGAAATGGATCTTTTTTAGCTAACTTAGATGAAATGGATCATTTATGAGCTAACTTAGTTGAAATGGATCGTTTTTGAGCTAACTTAGGTGAAATGGATCATTTATGAGCTAATCTAATTGAAATGGATCTTTTTGAGCTAACTTAGGTGAAATGGATCATATATGAGCTAACTAAGTTGAAATGGGTCGTTTATGAGCTAGCTAAGGTGAAATGGATCATTTATGAGCTAACTTAGTTGAAATGGGTCGTTTATGAGCTAACTAAGGTCAAATGGATCGTTTTTCAGGTAACTAAGGTGAAATGGATCTTTTTTAGCTAACTTAGATGAAATGGATCATTTATGAGCTAACTTAGTTGAAATGGATCGTTTTTGAGCTAACTTAGGTGAAATGGATCATTTATGAGCTAATCTAGTTGAAATGGATCTTTTTGAGCTAACTTAGGTAAAATGGATCATTTATAAGCTAATTTAGGTGAAATGGATCGTTTTTTAGGTAACCTAGGTGAAATGGATCGTTTATGAGCTAAATTAGTTGAAATGGATCGTTTATGAGATAACCTAGGTAAGATTGGTCATTTTGGAGTTAACCTAGGTGAAATGGGTCATTTTAAAGCTAACGTAGGTAAAATGGATCATTTAGGAGCTAATCTAGGTAAAATGGGTCATTTTTGAGCTAACTTGGATGAACTGGATCATTTATAAGCTAACCTAGGTAAAATGGGTCATTTTAGAGCTAACTTAGGTAAAATGGATCGTCTATAAGCTAACTAAGCTAATTATGCAATTTTTGACATAAGTAAGCTAAGTACAGATCGTTTTAGAGCTAACTTAGGTAAAATGGATGGTTTTGGAGGTCAGTAAGCTTATTAAGTCATTTTGGAGGTGAAGAAGCTAAGTCTAGGTCATTATGGTAAGCATTGGAGGAAATAAAGCTAAGTCTAGGTCTTTATGCATGTGTTAAGCAAAACACTAGATAAACTTACCAAGATGTAGGAGGTGTAGGAGCGGGGTGGCTCGTGTCGGTAGCTGGAGAAGGATCGTGCGATGCTTGTCTGGAGTTACACTGCACCAAAGATCATTTCCAATGTCTTGTTAGCATGATGACACTCAAATGTTAAGACTAGCAAGTAATGTCCATTCAATAAAACTCACCGTGGTCCCAGGAGCAATCACTGGCATCGGCGGAGCGGTCTGACCTGTCTTCTCGCACACAGACTGCACATTTGGTTTTGACGACTCAGTCATACTAGTTAGTAATGAGACAAACACTACATGAATGTTTTGGCTAATCTGCAGAAGAAACTTACCACAAGGAGCTCGTACATGGCCCTTGCCTGCATGTCATTCCGTGCCCTCTCCTCCTCCATCATCTTTGTCGTCCTCTCCTCCAACTCCCGCTGCCTCTCCACCGCCTCCGCCAGAAGTTTCTCCGTTCTATCTCTCTCACTCTGTATAGCAGCCTGCAACACCACTCACATGACCATTTGTAATCATTGATGGAAGCGGACACAATGTAATGGAGAAAGATAACTGAGTACGTATCACTAACCTTGATGGCGAGTTGCACTGGCCGTTCACGAGGCCTTATCTCAGGAGCGGAGCTCGACTGACGCGCCTTGATCTCCGGGAGAGTGCTAGGACAACGGATAAGTCCATCTCCAATGGCTATGGAGCCATGGGACCTCCCGCCACCAGATATCATCAACAGCTCTGGATCAATGGGACCCTGGCTCGGGTTAAAGTCCTCCCCTTTCCTCGCCTTCCCCTCATCTCTATATCTCACGAGCTTGTTGTGGGAGGAGATGTTGGTGAAGTTGTTTGCATCATCGAGGTCAGACTGAGAGAAAGCCTTGACTTTCTTGAAAGAGGCAGTGTGGGCCATGGCATACAGGTCGTACACCTCTGGCACCTTATCCGCCTTATTGTAGCGTGCCTGAAAGAGAGAAACAATGAAAATTAGTAATTAAAGGGCTCAAGCTAGCATGATGAATGAATTGCATGAATCATGAAGCAAACCACATACCCAGTTGCGCCCGAACTGATATAAGTTGGAGCTGCCTTGATGGTGTGGCACACCTTCCATTTGGGCACGTTTGTCCTTGGCCTCGTTGTGGAGGGCTAGCCATCGTTGTGAGCACCACTCATCGACCAACACCTCCCAACAATCCATCCGATCCGCACACCATCTCGGAGGCGCCTAAGTTAGCAAATAGAAACTTGAGCGCTACGGCTAAGAATTACTAAATGAAGGAACTTAAGTAGAGAAGGCCTTAAGAATTACCTTCATGTACTGCTCCTTACTCAGGAACTTATCGCGGCACGCCGGCTTGGTCTTCTTGATACCACGCAAGGCGTAGTAGTCTCGAACAGCCTGCACCCGAGCCTCGTGCCGTAAGTTCTGGAGTAGGCGCTTGCAGACGTTCTCGATATCATGTGCCGCGTCCTCCTCGTATCCCTCCTCACGCCTGTAGAATGTCTGCAATCAAATGAGACAATATTGATTAGTACAATTAATAACTAGCTAGTTGAAGATTTTTAAATGTGTAAAGGAGAAATTACCCAGAACTTTCTGATCACCATGTCTGCCCTCGTGTTGCACACGACACCGTCGATAATCTCATCCGGCGGGGCCGGGGCAGCCACGTAGTGCTCCCAGCTCAATCCAAGCTCTGGAAGCCGACCCTCACCAGGCAACGTGACAAACCCCGGGAAGTTTTGCCGGCAAAGAACTCCAAGGACGGAGTTGGGCCGGCGGACACTATGATGGTGGTCCCAACCCCTGCAGCATGACAAGGCCAACGCATTAGTTATTTGAAAAAACGTGAATGCACAAGGTACAAAAATATTAAATGCACTTACGTACCTCTCCCCATTAGGGAAAATCAACCACCTCTGCTCGCGGGTCACCGGCACGGACGGGAGCCGTGTAGCACCACGCTGGTAGACGATGCCCCCCTCCTCCTCAAGATCAGTCGGCTCCCCGCCATCATCAGCATGGCCACTCGGCTCCTCGGGCTGATCCGGCCAGGTACCCCATCCGGACGTGTGCTCCTCCGGGGTCACGTGGGCCGAACTCTCGTGGGCCGAAGGCCAGTCGACCCGAGGCTCGTGGGCCCAAGACCCGTGGACCGGAGGCTCGTGGACCGGAGTCCGTGTAGCCTCCTCCTCGGACGAGTCCACCCTAGCAGTCACGTGCTCGGGTGAAACGGCTGGGGGTGGCGGCGAGGAAGGCGCCGTAGCAGTCACCCTACCTCCTCTCCCACGACCACGTGCCCCACCTCCTCTCTTCCTACCTCGTCCCCTGCTGGGCACCGCGGTCGACGAAGAAGGGCCCGGCGGTGTGGCCATACTGTCCAGCAACGCTTGGCGGAGAGGTGCGTCTGGAATGGAAGACCTCAGACCACGCTCCCGACCAGCGCCCACCATCTTTCAACACCTGCCATGACAAACAGTAAACGAAATTAGTACAGCATAAAAAAAGACTGACATGAATAATAATATGTGTATCACTTAAGTGTATCATCATCAAGTACAACATAAAAAAATGTAATACCTGACACTACTAATAATCTCGATCAGTATCATCAATAAATGCATAATCATCATCATCACTATAATCAATGACGGGCTCATAGGGTTCATTGGCATCAACATGTGCAAGGCCACCTTGACGTAATCGGTCAAGCATTGACAGGTCATCCGCAGCAGTAACCTCTTCTTGTTCCGGCTCTTCTTGTTCCTCCTCTGGGGTGATGTCAGATTCATTATCGTTGTCTACTTCAATGTTTTGGGGTGAAGTATAGCGGTTCTTGAAACGCTTTTTGGAAAGACGTGTCTCTTGGAAGAATTCTCCTTCATATGTGTCTGGGTTAATGTGAGGTTCATAATCCTCTTCCTTTGGGGGAGAAAGTCTAGCACGTGGCGGCACTTCATAAACGACATCCCAACCTTTCAGATTTGGATTAGTTTGGCAGGCCCACGGTAGATAGAATACTTGGGTCGCCTGTTGAGCCATAATATAGACATCAGGAACATCTAAATGAGTGCTTTGGTTGATTTCAACTAGCCCTACATGTTCATGAGTCCTTCTAGTCTCCTTCGGCTGAAACCAATAACATTTGAAGACTACGACATTCGGTGGATTTTCACCATAGAACAAAAGTTCATAAATTGCTTCAACTCTCCCATAATACTCGGTACCTCCTTCGCCGATAGCAGATACACAACAATTTGTTGACTTTCGGTCGGCCATAGATAGCTCTTTGCCATAGGTACGAAAGTGATACCCGTTGATGTCGTACTTGTCAAATGAACGGACCTTATAGTCAAAACCATTAGCGACTTGTCTCAATTCGGCGTCCATAGACTCTGAATTAGCCTACAAGTTTAATATGAAAGGATTGTTGCATTATGCACAAATTAGCGAATGATATGAAATTGTGTAATAGAAATTACCGTTTGTTTGAACCAAGAGATGAAACCGGGATAGCCACCTCCTTGCTTTGCGAGAAGCTCATACTCTTCGACGGAATCCTTTTGGATCTCCGCTCCATACGAGAATATGGTGACGTATCGACTGTATGACATATCCAGGAATAAGAGTAGTTCAAAGGAAATAGAAGTTGCGAAACAATGTACCGAGAACTTACTCGATGTACGGCCGCACTTCTATCAGGTTGTTGAAGATATACAACGAAATGGTCCGCCATTCTTCGTTATCCAAAGATACTGGATGTGAAACACTAGCTGGTGCGAGATTCCCTTTGAATAGGCTGAGGTTGGATCCACCCTTTGTAGGCTCGTCAGCATTGTACCGAGGCTTCGGATTATGCAAATGACGATTTTTGGCTTCGTAGTGCGCTGTTACGAAGTTTGCCGCCTCCTCTGTGATGAATGCCTCAGCCATCGATGCTTCAATTCTACGTTTATTTTTACATTTTTCTCGAAGCGTCTTCTGCATCCTCTCAGTTGGGTAGCACCAACGATTTTGCACGGGCCCCCCCCAATCTTGCCTCGGTCGGGAGATGCAAAATCAAATGCTGCATTGGATTAAAGAAGCCCGGTGGAAAGATCTTCTCTAACTTGCAGATCAACTCCGGCGCCAACTCTTCCATTTCTTCTAGCACGCCAGGCGATAGTTCTTTCGCACAAAGAACACGGAAGAAATAGCTGAGTTCTGCCAGTACTAGCCATTCATCCTCAGGGATGAAGCCACGCAACATCACCGGCATTACCCGCTTAATCCATATGTGCCAATCATGACTCTTGAGACCAAATATCTTCAGTTTATCAAGATTCGCTCCCCTCTTTAGATTCGCTGCATACCCATCGGGGAACATCAACTGCTGTTGCACCCACAAGAGAATTTCCCTCATAGCTGGCCTTCCAAGATTGAACCATGCCTTTGGCTTCGTCCAGTTCTGCTTTCCTTTCGGTTCTTTCTTGTTTTGTAACGGCCTATCACATAGCGCCTCCAGATCGACTCTAGCCTTAGTATTATCCTTTGACTTCCCATCTATGCCGAACAATGTACCAAAAAGTGCCTCGGCGATATTCTTCTCAGTGTGCATCACGTCGATGTTGTGTGGGCAAAGGAGGTTTTTGAAGTAAGGCAGATCCCATAAGCATGTTTTGTGAGTCCACGCATGCTTAGTATTATACCCCTTGAAGTACCCTGGACGTTGTGGATCTGGCTCGAGAGCGTTTAACTGATCCAGGGTCTGTTGGCCTGTCAATGCAGGTGGTGCAGAGTTTTTGACAACTCTACCCCTGATGAAGTTCTTCTTGTCTTTCCTGAACTTATGGCGAGGATCCAGGAACTGTCTATGCATGTCGAAGCAAGAAAACTTGCGACCGTCCTGAAGCCAACGAAACTCAAGAGCTCCCTTGCATGTGGGGCATGGGAACCTTCCATGCACACACCAGCCAACGAATAGCGCATACGCCGGCAAGTCATGCGTCGAGTACATGTACCAGACACGCATTATGAAGTTCCGTTTGCTAAAGGCGTCGTATGTCTTGAACCCATTATCCCAGGCTTCTTGCAATTCGTCCTTAAGCGGCTGCATCTACACATTCATATTTTTGCCCGGATAGTTGGGTCCTGGAATTATCAACGTCAGGAAAATGTTCTTTCTTTGCATAATCTGTCCGGGGGGGGGGGGGGAGATTGAGTGGAAAGACAAATACGGGCCAACAACTGTATTGGGCTGCCGTCATACCAAACACACTGAACCCATCCGTGCTGATGCTGACTCGAGGATGCCTCGGATCTGCCGCTTTGTCAGCATGTAATTCATCAAACCTTTTCCACGCAACACCATCCGATGTGTGTACCATCATCAGATTCCCATCTGCATCTAGTTCGGTTCTTTTGCCTGTTTTGTGCCATGTCATCTGTCTGGCCGTCTCTTCGACCATGAAAAGACGTTGAAGTCTTGGTACGATTGGCATATACCGAAGAACACTAACGGGGATTTTGGTCTGTGTCTTCTCACCCATACCGTTGTCTACCACAATATACCTGGAAGACTTGCAAATGGGACAATAGTTCAAGTCCGCATAGTCAAGCCTAAATAAGGCACATCCTTTCTCACAGGCATGTATCTTCTCATAGGGCATCTTCAGTGCACGGAGGATTTTGTCCGACTGGTACAGGTTTGCAGGCATTACATGGCCTTTGGGTAGAAAGCGTCCAAATACTGTCATAATTGCGTCATAGCATTCTCTGCCCAAGTTGAACTGAGCCTTCAGAGCCATTACTTGTGAGATGGCATCCAACTGACAAAGCTCAGTGTGCTCGTGGAGCGGACGTTTTGAAGACTCCAACATTTCATTGAAGGCCTTTGCAGATTCCTCCATCTCCTCGTCCGAATCCCGAGCATCATCATAGCCTTGCACCATGTTTTCCATCCCGGTACCATGCTCGTCGGTGCGACGACGATCCACCTCAGCTCGGTCACGTTGGGCAGACTCACCATGAAATGTCCACACCGTATAATCAGGCGTAAAACCACTCTTCTGCAGGTGTTTGCCCATTTCAGCCTCTGTCTTCTTTTCCCAATTGCCGCACCGGAAACAGGGGCACCAGGTTTTCTTTTGGCCATTTGCAAATGCGGCTTGCACAAACCCCTTAGTTTTTGTGAACCATTCAGCGCTCCATTTGTTCTGACCAGTGTGACCGGTATACATCCAAGCACGGTCACTCATCTTGACTTTCAGAGCTACTGGACACACAACAATTATATACGTAATTCACCATGTATATATTCATCAGTTGATCTACTTTGTCAATTTTATTACGTCCATGCAACCTACACTCTAATAGGTAATGATAGGTCCTAATCCCACCCGTGTATGTGTAGATTGGGTTTATTTTCCCATGCTATGCTCCGGATCCGACGCAAAATTTCGGCAGCACCTCCCCGCTGTTCTCCTGATACACGTCTCTGCAATAAACAGAGAGGATGTGTACCCGGAGAACAACAGGGGAGGCACTGACGAAATATATGCGTCGGATCCGGAGCAAAGCATATGGAAAAACGAACCCAATCTACACATACTCGGGCTGTCCATGGATAGCGTTGGACAATTCGAAAGAATCAAGGTTATAAATATGCAAATGCATGCATATTTATAACTATGACGCTTTCGAACGGGAGACACATATTGGTTACGCATACTGATGATTCAAGACACATATATAGCTAGCTATCAAGTTTCATCGGAATAGATCAAATAATTAATGGGGGAGGAGGACTTGTCATTTGTGCTCACCCACGAACGAAGGGGCAGAGCTCGTCAAACGCACGGCGAGGTCGTCGAACACCAAACCTCGCAGCGATGAAACAACTGCACATTTAAAACTACACGATCAACACAATTATATATGATGTTTTTCATAACAAAATCGAAAAATATATGACCTAACTAATAATTCACAAATATATGACCCCGTCGGCCTCTGGAAGGCCAAAGAACACCTTTTCGGGAGGTGTCGGTGGTCGTGGTGTCCTGTCGGTGTCGGGGTGCCGTGTCAGTGTCGGGGTCGGGGTGTCGGGTCAGGCCCGGGGTCGGGGTCTCGGGGTCGGGGTGTCGGGTTGGGTGCCGGGTCGGGGTCGGGGTGTCGGGTCAGGCTCGGGGTCGGGGTCTCAGGGTCGGGGTGTCTGGTCGGGGTGCCGGGTCGGGGTCGGGGTGCCGTGTCGGTGTCGGGGTAAGGGTGGGTGTGGTGTCAGGGTGTCGGTGTCGGGGTGTCGTGTCGGGGTCGGGGTCGGGGTGTCGGGGTCGGGGTCGGGGTGTCGGGGTCGGGGTCGGGGTCGGGGTGTCGGGGTCGGGGTGTCGTGTCGGGGTGCCGGGTCGGGGTCGGGGTGCCGTGTCGGGTCGGGTTTTTTCCCTCTTTTTTCCTTTTCTTCTTCTTCCTATTCTTCCTTTTCTTCCTTTTCTTCCTTCTTCTTCTTCTTCTTCTTCTTCTTCTTCTTCTTTCCTTTTTCCTTTTCTTCTTCTCCTCCTCTCCTCTTTTTTCTTCTTCTTCTTCCTCTTCTTCTTTTTTCTTCTCCTCCTCCTCTTCTTCTTCTTCCTTTCCTTTTTCCTCTTCTTCTTCTCCTCCTCTCCTCTTTTTCTCTTCTTCTTCTTCTTTCCTCAAACTAAACTAAACCTAAAACTAAAACTAAAACTAAATCTAAACTAAACATAAACCTAAAACTAAAACTAAAACTAAAACTAAATCTAAACTAAAACTAAAAAAAGAAAAAAACAGAAAAAAAACAGAAAAAAGGAGGGGGGCTCACCTGGGGCAGGGCCGGTGGAGGAGGGGGGCGGGGCGGTGGGGGAGCTGGCCGGCGCGCCGGGGCGGCCTAGGGCGGCGGGGGGCCGGGCCCGGGGCGGTGGAGGAGCTGGCCGGGGCGCCAGGCCGGCCTGGGGCGGCGGGGGGCCGGGCCCGGGGTGGTGGGGCACGGGGCGGCGGGGCGGCGGGGGGCCGGGGCGGCGTGGGGCCGGGGCGGGGGGGGGGGGGGGGGCGACGGGGCGGCGGGGCGGCGGCGGCGGGGGCGAGAGGCGGCAGCGGTGGGGTGGGAAGTGGGGCGAGGAGAGAACAGAGAGGGGCGGGGGGTATACGGGCCGTTAGATGCTGCCTCTTTGCCGTCCGCCCCTCTTTGCCGTCCGCCTTTTGCCTCTTTGCCGTCTGCTGGCAGACGGCAAAGAGGTGGGCCATTAAGTTTTTCCCAAACGGGCGGGGGGTGGGGGCCACCTCTCTCTTTGCCGTCTGCCAGCTGACGGCAAAGATTCTTTGCCGTCTGCTGGCGGACGGCAAAGATCTGGCGGACGGCAAAGAGCTTCTTTGCCGTCAGCCTGATCTTTGCCGTCTGCTTTTTGGTAGCTGATGGCAAAGAGCTTCTTTGCCGTCAGCTAGCAGCCGGCAAAGAGCTGGCAGATGGCAAATTAGCTGATTCCAGTAGTGCTATGCCCATAATGTCTATGTC
The DNA here is from genome assembly GCF_056163025.1 of Triticum urartu. NCBI lineage: Eukaryota > Viridiplantae > Streptophyta > Magnoliopsida > Poales > Poaceae > Triticum > Triticum urartu. The sequence continues at coordinate 738,291,597 of NC_141874.1, read as the reverse complement.
CAAGAATTTATTGAAAGAGTGACCATTGCTTTGGAAGAAAATAATGATATGCATGAATCTATAGATAATTATGATTCAGATGATTCAATTGAAATATCCCTTGATGAACATGATGCTTGCTATTCTTGTGGCCATGATGCCAATATTTTATGAAGATGAATTTGCTATAGTTCCTTATGTTAAAATGAGATCGTTGCTATTGCACCCATACTTGATAGTTCCTTCGATGAAAAGCATGGTTGCAATGATGTTATTATAAATTCTCTTGATGTCAATTGTGCTAATAATATGCAAAACCCTAAGCTTGGGGATGCTAGTTTTGCTATGATTACTATTTGTTGCAATGATCATGATAGGGGTGATTCTTCTTATGATCTTGAAAATTTATTTAAGCCCCATGATGAATATGAGATTGATAATTGTGTTTGCAATAATATTGAAAGTGGGTTTGGAAGAGTGTCAACTTTAGATCCCACATATTTGGAGAATGTTCAATCTTATGAAGCTTTTGATAAAAGTGGGTTTGGAGAGGTCATGACTTTAGTTAATGATAATCCCACTATTTTGGAAGTGTCAACTTTGCATACATGTGGATCGTGTTAAGAATATGTTTTCTGATAGCTATTGTTGAATTTGCTTATGATCCTACATGTAATTATTATGAGAGGAAAATATGGTCGTAGAAATTTTCATGTTACTAAATTACCTCTCGTTATGTTGAGATTGCTATTGTTTCTTTCCGCTTCCTTGCATATGCTAGTTTTTGCTTGCCTTGATAATTTGTTTGCCTATAAGATGCCTATGCATCAGAAGTATGTTATACTTAGATGTGTTTGTCACATGTTTTATGATGCTCTCTTTGTGCTTCAGTTCTTGTCTTTCATGTGAGCATCATTGAAATCTTTATGCCTAGCTAGGGGCGTTAAACGATAGCGCTTGTTGGGAGGCAACCCAATTTTATTTTTATTTCTTGCTTTTTGGTTCTGTTTAGTAATAAATAATTCTTCTAGATTCTGTTAAGATGTCTTTTTATGTTTTAATTAGTGTTTGTGCCGAGTAGAACCAATAGGATCTTCTTGGGTGATAGTTGTTTGATCTTGTTGAAAAAGACAGAAACTTTGCGCTCACGAATGTAATTGTTAAAATTCATTAGAACGTGATAAAATACCAATTATTTTTTCATTAGATCAGTACACAATTTTTCCAGGTTGTCCTAGTTTTTCAGGATTTTGGAGTTCCAGAAATATGCGAACAAATCTGATTGCTACAGACTGTTCTGTTTTTGACAGATTCTGTTTTTCATGTGTTGTTTGCTTATTTTGATGAATCAATGGCTAGTATCGGAGGTTATGAACCATAGAGAAGTTGGAATATAGTAGGTTTAACACCAATATAAATAAAGAATGAGTTCATTACAGTAACTTAAGGTGGTAGTTTGTTTTATTTCGCTAACGGAGCTCATGAGATTTTCTGTTGAGTTTTGTGTTGTGAAGTTTTCAAGTTTTTGGGTAAAGATTTGATGGATTATGGAACAAGGAGTGGCAATATCCTAAGCTCCCAAGGTAAAATCCAAGAACAACCAAAAGCCTAAGCTTGGGGATGCCCCGGAAGGCATCCCCTCTTTTGTCTTCGTCCATCGGTAACTCTACTTGATGCTATATTTTTATTCACCACATGATATGTGTTTTGCTTGGAGCGTCTTGTATGATTTGAGTCTTTGCTTTTTAGTTCACCACAATCATACTTGCTATACACAACTTTTGGGAGAGACACACATGAATCGAAATTTATTAGAATACTCTATGTGCTTCACTTATATCTTTTGAGCTAAATAATTTTGTTCTAGTGCTTCACTTATATCTTTTAAAGCACGGTGGTGGTTTTATTTTATAGAAATTATTGATCTCTCATGCTTCACTTATATTATTTGGAGAGTCCTTTAGAACAACATGGTAATTTGCTTTGGCTATAAAATTAGTCCTAATATGATAGGCATCCAAGATGGATATAATAAAAACTTTCATATAAGTGCATTGAATACTAAGAGAAGTTTGATACTTGATGATTGTTTTGAGATATGGAGATAGTGATATTAAAATTGTGCTAGTTGAGTAGTTGTGAATTTGAGAAATACTTGTGTTGAAGTTTGCAAGTGCCATAGCATGCACGTATGGTAAACTTTGTGTAACAAATTTGAAACATGAGGTATTCTTTGATTGTCATCCTTATGAGTGGCGGTCGGGGACGAGCGATGGTCTTTTCCTACCAATCTATCCCCCTAGGAGCATGCGTGTAGTGCTTGGTTTTTGATGACTTGTAGATTTTTGCAATAAGTATGTGAGTTCTTTATGACTAATGTTGAGTCCATGGATTATACACACTCTCACCTTTCATCATTGCTAGCCTCTTCGGTACCGTGCATTACCCTTTCTCACCTTGAGAGTTGGTGCAAAATTCGCCGGTGCATCCAAACCCCGTGATACGATACACCCTATCACACATAAACCTCCTTATATCTTCCTCAAAACAGCCACCATACCTACCTATTATGGCATTTCCATAGCCATTCTGAGATATATTGCCATGCAACTTTCCACCGTTCCATTCATTATGACGCACTTCATCATTGTCATATTGCCTTGCATGATCATGTAGTTGACATCGTATTTGTGGCAAAGCCACCATGCATATTATTTCATACATGTCACTCTCGATTCATTGCCCATCTCGGTACACCACCGGAGGCATTCATATAGTCATATTTTGTTCTAGTATCAAGTTGTAATCATTGAGTTGTAAATTAATAGAGCATTATCCCAAATAAAAAAAGAAGAAAGGCAAAAAAAGGCCCAAAAAAGAGGAAAAAAGAAAAAAGAAATAAAAAGGGACAATGCTACTATCCTTTTCCCACACTTGTGCTTCAAAGTAGCACCAGAAAAAAGAAAAAAGAAATAAAAAGGGACAATGCTACTATCCTTTTCCCACACTTGTGCTTCAAAGTAGCACCATGATCTTTATGATAGAGAGTCTCTTGTTTTGTCATTTTCATATAATAGTGGGAACTTTTCATTATAGAACTTGGCTTTTATATTCCAACAATGGGCTTCCTCAAATGCCCTAGGTCTTCGTGAGCAAGCAAGTTGGATGCACACCCACTTAGTTTCTTTTGATGAGCTTTCATACATTTATAGCTCTAGTGCATCCGTTGCATGGCAATCCCTACTCCTTGCATTGACATCAATTGATGGGCATCTCCCTAGCCCGTTAATTAGCCGCGTCAATGTGAGACTTTCTCCTTTTTTGTCTTCTCCACATAACCCCCATCATTATATTCTATTCCACCCACAGTGCTATATCCATGGCTCACGCTCATGTATTACGTGAAAGTTGAAAAAAGTTTGAGATTACTAAAGTATGAAACAATTGCTTGGCTTGTCATCGGGGGTTGCGCATGATGAGAGCATTCTTGTGTGACGAAAATGGAGCATGACCAAACTATATGATTTTGTAGGGATGAACTTTCTTTGGCCATGTTATTTTGAGAAGACATGATTGCTTAGTTAGTATGCTTGAAGTATTATTATTTTTATGTCAATATTAAACTTTTATCTTGAATCTTTCGGATCTGAACATTCATGCCACACTAAAGAAAATTACATTGAAGAATATGCTAGGTAGCATACCACATCAAAAATTCTGTTTTTATCATTTACGTACTCGAGGACGAGCATGAGTTAAGCTTGGGGATGCTTGATACGTCTCCAACGTATCTATAATTTTTGATTGTTCCATGCTATTATATTATCTGTTTTGGATGTTTAATGAGATTTATTATACACTTTTATATTATTTTTGGGACTAACCTACTAACCCAAGGCACAGTGCAAATTGCTATTTTTTTTGCCTATTTCAGTGTTTCACAGAAAAGGAATATCAAACGGAATCCAAACAGAATGAAACATTCGGGAGAGTGATTTTTGGAACAAACATGATCCAGAGGACTTGGAGTGGACGTCAAGAAAGAAGCGAGGAGGCCACGAGGCAGGGAGGTGCGCTTGCCCCCTTGGGCATGCCCCCACCCTCGTGGGCCCCTCGCAGCTCCACCGACCTACTTCTTCCTCCTATATATACTCATATACCCCGAAAACATCCAGGAGCACCCCGAAACCCTATTTCCACCGCCGCAACCTTCTCTACCCGTGAGATCCCATCTTGGGGCCTTTTCCGGCGCTCCACCGGAGGGGGAATCGATCACGGAGATCTTCTACATCAACACCATAACCTCTCCGATGATGTGTGAGTAGTTTACCTCAGACCTTCGGGTCCATAGTTATTAGCTAGATGGCTTCTTCTCTCTCTTTGGATCTCAATACAAAGTTCTCCTCGATCTTCTTGGAGATCTATTCGATGTAACTCTTTTTGCGGTTTGTTTGTCGAGATCCGACGAATTGTGGGTTTATGATCAAGATTATCTATGAACAATATTTGAATCTCCTCTGAATTCCTCTATGTATGATTTGTTATCTTTGTAAGTCTCTTCGAATTATCAGTTTGGTTTGGCCTACTAGATTGATCTTTCTTGCAATGGCAGAAGTGCTTACCTTTGGGTTCAATCTTGCGTTGCTCGATCCCAGTGACAGAAGGGGAAACGACACGTATTGTATTGTTGCCATCGAGGATAAAAAGATGGGGTTTATATCATATTGCTTGAGTTTATCCCTCTATATCATGTCATCTTGCCTAATGCGTTACTCTATTCTTATGAACTTAATACTCTAGATGCATGCTGGATAGCGGTCGATGTGTGGAGTAATAGTAGTAGATGCAGAATCCTTTCGGTCTACTTTGTCGCAGACGTGATGCCTATATACATGATCATGCCTAGATATTCTCATAACTATGCACTATTCTATCAATTGCTCGACAGTAATTTGTTCACCCACCTTAATATTTATGCTATCTTGAGAGAAGCCACTAGTGAAATCTATGGCCCTGGGTCTATGTTCCATCATATTAATCTCCCGTCAACTAGCTATTTCCGCCGTCGTTTATTTTGCAATCTCTACTTTCAATCTTTATCATAAAAATACCAAAAATATTATCTTATCATCTCTATCAGATCTCACTTTGGCAAGTGGCCGTGAAGGGATTGACAACCCCTTTATCGCGTTGGTTGCAAGGTTCTTATTTGTTTGTGTAGGTACGAGGGACTTGCGTGTGGCCTCCTACTGGATTGATACCTTGCTTCTCAAAAACTGAGGGGAATACTTACGCTACTTTGCTGCATCACCCTTTCCTCTTCAAGGGAAAACCAATGCATGCTCAAGAGGTAGCACGTCTCCATCGTATCTACTTTTCCAAACACTTTTGCCCTTGTTTTGGACTCTAACTTGCATGATTTGCATGGAACTAACCCGGACTGGCGCTGTTTTCAGCAGAATTGCCATGGTGTTATTTTTGTGCAGAAATAAAAGTTCTCGGAATGACCTGAAACTTCACGAGAATATTTTTGGAATTTATAAAAAATACTGGCGAAAGAATCAAGACCAGGGGCCCACACCCTGTCCATGAGGGTGGGGGGCGCGCCTGCCCCCTGGGCGCGCCCCTGCCTCGTGGGCCCCCTGGTGCTCCACCTACCTTAACTCCAACTCTATATATTCACGTTCGAGGAGAAAAAAAATCAGAGAGAAGGATTGATCGCATTTTACGATACGGAGCCGCCGCCAAGCCCTAAACTCTCTCGGGAGGGCTGATCTGGAGTCCGTTCGGGGCTTCGGAGAGGGGAATCTGTCGTCGTCGTCATCATCAACCATCCTCCATCACCAATTTCATGATTCTCACCGCCGTGCGTGAGTAATTCCATCGTAGGCTTGCTGGACGGTGATGGGTTGGATGAGATTTATCATGTAATCGAGTTAGTTTTGTTAGGGTTTGATCACTAGTATCCATTATGTTCTGAGATTGATGTTACTATGACTTTGCTATGCTTAATGCTTGTCACTAGGGCCCGAGTGCCATGATTTTAGATCTGAACCTATTATGTTTTCATGAATATATGTGAGTTCTTGATCCTATCTTGCGAGTTATTAGTAACCTACTATGTGTTATGATCCGGTAACCCCGAAGTGACAATAAAGGGGACCACTCCCGGTGATGATCGTAGTTTGAGGAGTTCATGTATTCACTAAGTGTTAATGCTTTGGTCCGATACTCTATTAAAAGGAGGCCTTAATATCCCTTAGTTTCCAATAGGACCCCGCTGCCACGGGAGGGTAGGACAAAAGATGTCATGCAAGTTCTTTTCCATAAGCACGTATGACTATATTCGAAATACATGCCTACATTACATTGATGAACTGGAGCTAGTTCTGTGTCACCCTATGTTATAACTGTTGCATGAAAAATCGTATCAGACATAATTATCCATCACTGATCCAATGCCTACGAGCTTTTCACATATTGATCTTTGCTTAGTTACTTTTCCGTTGCCACTGTTACAATTACTACAAAACTGCTACTGTTACTTTTGCCACCGTTACCGTTACTTCCATACTACTTTGCTACTAAATATTTTGCTACAGATATTAAGTTATCCAGGTGTGGTTGAATTGACAACTCAGCTGCTAATACTTGAGAATATTCTTTGGCTCCCCTTGTGTCGAATCAATAAATTTGGGTTGAATACTCTACCCTCGAAAACTGTTGCGATCCCCTATACTTGTGGGTTATCAAGACTATTTTCTGGCGCCGTTGCCGGGGAGCATAGCTCTATTCTTTGAGTCACTTGGGATTTATATCTGCTGATCACTATGAGGAACTTGAAAGATGAGAAAACCAAAATTTACCCCTCAACAACGAGGGGAGGTAAGGAACTGCCATCTAGCTCTGCACTTGATTCTCCTTCTGTTTTGAGTAAACTTGCGACGCCTAAACCTACTTCTGCTATTAATTCTGATATGTCGCATGTTATCAATGATGCCACTTCTGCTATGCATGATGCTTATGATGAAACTACTTCTATGCTTGATAATACTGTGCCACTAGGTGAATTTCTTGATGAACAACTTGCTAGGGCTAGAGAGAATGAAATTATTGAGACTGATAATATTGATATTCTCCCCCTAGATATGAATTGCCTATTGTGCCTGAGGGTTATGTTATGGATGAAGAAACTGCTAGAGATTTTCTTGCCTGCAATGATAGATATGATCTTAAGAAATTATTAGCTAAGCTGAAAGAAAAATCTTTGAATGCTAGAATGAAATATGACCCTGCTTTTGCTACTTCACCTATATGTATTACTGATAAGGATTATGATTTCTCTGTCGATCCTGAGATAATTACTTTGGCTGAATCTGATCCTTTTTATGGCTATGAATCTGAAACTGTTGTGGCACATCTTACTAAATTAAATGATATAGCCACCCTATTCACTCATGAGGAAAAAAATTCGTTACTACTATATCCTTAAGCTATTTCCGTTCTCATTAAAGGGTGATGCTAAAACATGGTTTAATTCTCTTGATCCTAGTTGTGTGCGTAGTCCCCATGAAATAATTTATTACTTCTCTGCTAAATATTTCCCTGCTCATAAGAAACAAGCTGATTTAAGGGAAATATATAATTTTGTGCAAATTGAAGAAGAGAGTCTCCCACAAGCTTGGGGGAGGCTTCTCCAATTACTTAATTCTTTGCCTGATCATCCTCTCAATAAAAATGAAATACTTGATATCTTTCATAATGGACTAACCGATGCTTCCACAGACCACCTGGGTAGTTGTGCTGGTTGTGTTTTCAGGGAAAGAACTGTTGATCAAGCTGAATTGCTATTGAATAATATGTTGACTAGTGAAAATAATTGGACACTTCCTGAACCAACTCCTAAGCCAACTCCGAAAAAAGGGGTATTCTATTTCTCAGTCCTGAAGATATGCAAGAGGCAAAGAAATATATGAAAGAAAAAGGTATTAAAGCTAAAGATGTTAAGAATTTACCACCTATTGAAGAGATACATGGTCTTGATAACCCGACACAGGTAGTAAAGGTAAGTTCTCTCTATAGATTTGATGAAGGTGATATTCCTCGTTATAAGTCTGCTAGCCAATGCTTAGATGAGTTTGATAATTTTATTGTTAAACAAGAAAACTTCAATGCTTATGTTGGTAGACAATTGAAACGTAATGCTTATATGATTGAACACTTGAGTGATTATATGTCTAGAGTTAAAGGTGAACTCAAACTCATTAGGAAACATGCTTCTATGGTTACCACTCAAGTAGAACAAGTGCTTAAAGCTCAAAATGGTTTGCTCAATGAATTAAATAATAAGAAAAATGATAATGCTATTAGAGTTATGACTAGAGGGGGTAAAATGACTCAGGAACCTTTGTATCCTGAGGGTCACCCTAAGAGAATTGAGCAAGATTCTCAGAGAACTAATGCTGATGCACCTAGTCCTTCTAAGAGGAAGAAAAAGAAAAATGATAGGACTTTGCATGCTTCTAGTCAACCTGTTGTTGACACATCTGAGAATCCCAATGATATTTCTATTTCTGATGCTGAAACACAATCTGGTGATGAACATGAACCTAGTGATAAAGTTAATGATGATGTTCATGTTGATGCTCAACCTAGCAATAACAATGATGTAGAAATTGAACCTGCTGTTGAACTTGATAAACCATAATCAAAGAATCAATGTTATGATAAGAGAGACTTCGTTGCTGGGAAGCACGTTAAAGAAAGAGAACCATGGGTTCAGAAACCCATGCCTTTTCCTCCTAAACCATCCAAGAAAAAGGATGATGAGGATTTTGAGCGCTTTGCTGAAATGATTAGACCTATCTTTTTGCATACGCGTTTGACTGATATGCTTAAAATGAATCCTTATGCTAAATACATGAAGGAAATTGTTACAAATAAGAGAAAGATACCAGAAGCTAAAATTTCCACCATGCTTGCTAATTATACTTTTAAGGGTGGAATACCAAAGAAAGTAGGAGATCAAGGAGTACCAACTATACCATGCTCCATTAAAAGAAACTATGTTAGAACTGCTTTATGTGATCTTGGAGCCGGTGTTAGTGTTATGCCCCTCTCTTTATATCGTAGACTTGATCTGAATAAGTTGACACCTACTGAAATATCTTTGCAAATGGCCTATAAATCAACTGCTATACCTGTCAGTATTTGTGAGGATGTGCCTGTTGTGGTCGCAAATGTTACTATTCTAATGGACTTTGTTATTCTTGATATTCCCGAGGACGGTAGTATGTCAATTATCCTTGGGAGACCCTTTTTGAATATTGCAGGGGCTGTTATTGATTGCTGATACATCCATTTTGCATCATGCCTTTATATCAATATTTATTGCATTATGGGCTGTTATTTCATGTTATGTCACAATACTTATGGCTATTCTCTCTTATTTTACAAGGTTTACATAAGGAAGGAGAATGCCGGCAGCTGGAATTTTGGGCTGGAAAAGGAGCAAATATTAGAGACCTATTCCGCGCAACTCCAAAAGTCCTGAAACTCTACGGAATATCTTAAAATAAATAAAGAAAAATCCTCGCCAAAGATGAAGTCTAGGGGGCCCACACCCTGCTCACGAGGGTGGGGGCGCGCCCCCTCCTAGGGCGCGCCCCCCTACCTCGTGGGCCCCCCTGGTGGGTCTCCGACGTTCATCTTCTGCTATATGAAGTCTTTCAATGAGAAAAAAAATTAGAGGGAACTTTTCGGGACAAAACTCTGCCGCCACGAGGCGAAATCTTGGCAGAACCAATCCAGAGCTCCGGCAGAGCTGTTCTGCCGGGGATACTTCCCTCCGGGAGGGGGAAATCACCACCACCATCATCACCAACGCTCCTCTCATCGGGAGAGGGCAATCTCCATCAACATCTTCACCAGCACCATCTCATCTCCAAACCCTAGTTCATCTCTTGTATCCAATTCTTGTCCCAAAGTCCGGGATTGGTGCTAGTAGTGTTGATTACTCCTTGTAGTTGATGCTAGTTGGTTTATTTGGTGGAAGATCATATGTTCAGATCCTTTATGCATATTATTACCCCTCTGATTATGAACATGAATATGCTTTGTGAGTAATTATGTTTGTTCCTGAGGACAAGGGAGAAGTCTTGCTATTAGTAGTCATGTGAATTTGGTATTCGTTTGATATTTTGATAAGATGTATGTTGTCTAGCCTCTAGCGGTGTTATGTGAACGTCGACTACATAACACTTCACCATTATTTGGGCCTAGAGGAAGGCATTGGGAAGTAATAAGTAGATGATGGGTTGCTAGAGTGACATAAGCTTAAACCCTAGTTTATGCATTGCTTCGTAAGGGGCTGATTTGGATCCACATGTTTCATGCTATGGTTAGGTTTACCTTAATACTTTTGTTGTAGTTGCAGATGCTTGCAATAGAGGTTAATCATAAGTGGGATGCTTGTTCAAGTAAGAACAGCACCCAAGCACCGGTCCACCCACATATCAAATTATCAAAGTACCGAAGCGAATCATATGAACGTGATGAAAACTAGCTTGACGATATTCCCATGTGTCCTCGGGAGCGCTTTTCCTATTATAAGAGTTTGTTCCGGCTTGTCCTTTGCTACAAAAAGGATTGGGCCACCTTGCTGCACTTTATTTACTTTTGTTACTTGTTGCTCGTTACAATTTATCTTGTCACAAAGCTATCTGTTACCACTTATTTCAGTACTTGCAGAGAATACCTTGCTGAAAACCGCTTATCATTTCCTTCTGCTTCTCGTTGGGTTCGACACTCTTACTTATCGAAAGGACTACGATAGATCCCCTATACTTGTGGGTCATCAAGACTCTTTTCTGGCGCCGTTGCCGAGGAGTGTAGCGCCTTTGGTAGGTGGAATTTGGTAAGGAAAAATTTATATAGTGTGCTGAAATTTACTGTCACTTGTTACTATGGAAAGTAATTCTCCGAGGGGCTTGTTCGGGCTTTGCCCTGTCCAGTAGAGCAAAGAGTTGCTCCTCAACCTACTGAACCTATTGAAAATGAAACTCCTTTTGAATTTCCTTCGGGTATGATGGAAAGACTGCTAGCTAACTCTTTTACAGGAGATGGAACAAAGCATCCTGATGATCACTTATTATATGTGGATGATGTTTGTGGATTATTTAAGCTTGCAGGTGTACCCGATGATGTTGCTAAGAAGGTCTTCCCTTTATCTTTGAAGGAAGACGCATTGATATGGTATAGGCTATGTGATACGAGATCGTGGGACTATAAAAGATTGAAATTGGAATTTCATAAAAAGTATTACCCTATGCATCTTGTTCATCGTGATCGCAATTATATATATAATTTCTGGCCTCGCGAAGGAGAAAGCATCGCTCAAGCTTGGGGGAGGCTTAAATCAATGTTATATTCATGCCCCAATCATGAGCTCTCGAGAGAAATAATTATGCAAAGTTTTTGTGCTCGGCTTTCTGAAAACAATCGCACCATGCTTGATACTTCTTGTGCTGGCTCTTTTATGATGAAGACTATTGAATTTAGATGGAATTTATTGGATAGAATTAAATGCAGCTCTGAAGATTGGGACCTCAACGAAGGTAAGGAGTCAGGTATGACACCTAAGTTTGATTGTGTTAAATCTTTTATGGATACCGATATTTTCCGTAAGTTTAGCACTAAATATGGACTTGACTCTGAGATAGTAGCTTCTTTCTGTGAATCTTTTGCTACTTATGTTAATCTCCCTAAGGAGAAGTGGTTTAAATACCATCCTCCCATAGAAGTAAAAGTAGCTGCACCTATTAAAGTTGAAGAAAAGACTGTCACTTATAATGATCCTATTGTTCCTACTTCTTATGTTGAGAAACCACCTTTCCCTGTTAGAGTAAAGGATCATGCTAAAGCTTCAACTATTGTTCGTAAAAGCAATATCAGAATTTATGTACTCCCTGAGCAAATTAAAGTAGAACCTAATATTGCTATTGTTAAAGATCTCTTGTCTGATAATATTGATGGGCATGTTATTCAGTTCAATGGTGAAACTGCTAGAATTGCTAAGCCTTGTGATAAAGATAAACATAGACCTGTGGTAGGCGTGCCTGTTATTTCTGTTAAAATAGGAGATCATTGTTATCATGTCTTGTGTGATATGGGTGCTAGTGCTAGTGTATACCTTATGACTTGTATAAAGAAATCAAGCATGAAATTGCACCTGCCGAGTTAGAAGATATTGATGTCACAATTAAACTTGCCAATAGAGATACTATTTCAGCGATGGGAATTGTTAGGGATGTTGAAGTCTTGTGTGGGAAAACTAAATATCCTGCTGATTTTCTTGTTCTTACTTCTCCGCAAGATAGCTTTTGTCCCATTATATTTGGTAGACCCTTCTTGAACACTTTTAATGCTAAGATAGATTGCGAAAAGAATGTTGTTACTATTGGCTTGGATGATATGGTTCATGAGTTTAATTTCTCTAAATTTAGTAAACAACATCGTGAGGAAGAATTGCCTAGTAAGGATGATATTATTGGTCTTGCTTCTATTGCCGTACCTCCTAGTGATCCTTTAGAACACTATTTGCTAGACCATGAAAATGACATGTTCATGAATGAAAGAAGGGAAATAGATGAAGTATTGTTTAAATAGGAACCTATTTTGCAACACAATTTACCAGTTGAAATTTTAGGGGATCCCCCTCCACCCAAGGGTGATCCCGTGTTTGAGCTTAAACCGTTGCCCGGTAATCTTAAATATGCTTATCTTGATGAAAAGAAGATATATCCTGTTATTATTAGTGCTAACCTTTCAGAGCATGAAGAAGAAAGATTATTGAAAACTCTGAAGAAGCATCGTGCTGCTATTGGATATACTCTTGATGATCTAAAGGGCATTAGTCCCACTCTATGTCAACATAAGATAAATCTGGAAGCAGATGCCAAACCAGTTCGTGATCCTCAACGACGTCTAAATCCTAAAATGAAAGAAGTGGTAAGAAAAGAAATACTGAAGCTTCTGGAGGCAGGTATAATTTATCACGTTGCTGATAGTCAGTGGGTAAGTCCTGTCCATTGTGTCCCTAAGAAGGGAGGTATTACTGTTGTTCCTAATGATAAAGATGAATTGATTCCACAAAGAATTATCACAAGTTATAGGATGGTAATAGATTTCCGCAAATTAAATAAAGCTACTAAGAAAGATCATTACCCCTTACCTTTTATCGATCAAATGCTAGAAAGATTATGCAAACATACACACTATTGCTTTCTAGATGGTTATTCTGGTTTCTCTCAAATACCTGTGTCGGCTAGGGATCAATCAAAGACTACTTTTACATGCCCTTTTGGTACTTTTGCTTATAGACGTATGCCTTTTGGTTTATGTAATGCACCTTCTACCTTTCAAAGATGCATGATGGCTATATTCTCTGACTTTTGTGAAAAGATTTGTGAGGTTTTCATGGACGATTTTTCCATCTATGGTTCCTCTTTTGATGATTGCTTGAGCAATCTTGATCGAGTTTTGCAGAGATGTGAAGAAACTAATCTTGTCTTGAATTGGGAAAAGTGCCACTTTATGGTTAATGAAGGTATTGTTTTGGGGCACAAAGTTTCCGAAAGAGGTATTGAAGTTGATAAAGCCAAAGTTGATGCTATTGAAAAGATGCCATGTCCCAAGGACATCAAAGGTATAAGAAGTTTCCTTGGTCATGCCGGATTTTACAAGAGGTTCATTAAGGACTTCTCAAAAAATTCTCGGCCTCTGACTAATTTATTGCAAAAAGATATACCATTCGTCTTTGATGATGATTGTGTAGAAGCATTTGAAATACTTAAGAAAGCATTAGTCTCTGCAACTGTTGTTCAACCACCTTATTGGAATTTACCCTTCGAAATTATGAGTGATGCTAGTGATTATGTTGTAGGTGCTGTTCTAGGGCAAAGAGTTGATAAGAAATTAAATGTTATTCATTATGCTAGTAAGACTCTAGACAATGCTCAAAGAAATTATGCTACTACTGAAAAAGAGCTTTTAGCAGTTGTATTTGCTTGTGATAAGTTCAGACCCTATATTGTTGATTCTAAAGTAACTATTTACACTGATCATGCTGCTATTAAATATCTTATGGAGAAGAAAGATGCTAAACCTAGACTTATTAGATGGGTTCTCATGCTGCAAGAATTTGATTTGCATATCGTTGATAGAAAAGGAGCTGAGGACCCCGTTGCAGACAACTTGTCTAGGTTAGAGAATGTTCTTGATGACCCACTACCTATTAATTATAGCTTTCTAGATGAACAATTAAATGTTATAAGCACTTCTCGTAGTACTACTTGGTATGTTGATTATGCTAATTATATTGTTGCTAAGTTTATACCGCCTAGCTTCACATACTAGCAAAAGAAAAAGTTCTTCTATGATTTGCGACATTACTTTTGGGATGACCCACATCTTTATAAAGAAGGAGTAGATTGTGTCATTAGACGTTGTGTACCTGAGCATGAACAGGAACAGATCCTACGCAAGTGTCACTCCGAAGCTTATGGAGGACACCACGCTCGAGATAGAACTGCACATAAGGTATTGCAATCCGATTTTTATTGGCCTACTCTCTTCAAGGATGCCCGTAAGTTTGTCTTGTCTTGTGATGAATGTCAAAGAATTGGTAATATTAGTAGACGTCAAGAAATTCCTATGAATTATTCTCTTGTTATTGAACCGTTTGATGTTTGGGGCTTTGATTATATGGGACCTTTTCCTGCCTCTAATGGATATACACATATTTTAGTTGCTGTTGATTACGTTACTAAGTGGGTAGAAGCTATTCCAACTAGTAGTGCTAATCATAACACTTCTACTAAAATGCTTAAAGAAGTTATTTTTCCGAGGTTTGGAGTCCCTAGATATTTAATGACTGATGGTGGTTCACACTTTATTCATGGTGCTTTCCGTAAAATGCTTGCTAAACATGATGTTAATCATAGAATTGCATCTCCTTATCACCAACAGTCTAGTGGTCAAGTAGAGTTGAGCAATAGAGAGCTCAAATTAATTTTGCAAAAGACTGTTAATAGGTCTAGAAAGAATTGGTCCAAGAAACTTGATGATGCATTATGGGCATATAGAACTGCATACAAAAATCCTATGGGCATGTCTCCATATAAAATGGTTTATGGAAAAGCATGTCACTTACCTCTCGAACTAGAACATAAGGCATATTGGGCTATTAAAGAGCTCAACTATGATTTCAAACTTGCCGGTGAGAAGAGGTTATTTGATATTAGCTCACTTGATGAATGGAGAACCCAAGCTTATGAAAATGCCAAGTTGTTTAAAGAAAAAGTTAAAAGATGGCATGACAAAAGGATACAAAAGCGTGAGTTTAATGTAGGTGATTATGTATTGCTATACAACTCTCGTTTAAGATTTTTTGCAGGAAAACTTCTCTCTAAATGGGATGGCCCCTATGTTATCGAGGAGGTCTATTGTTCCGGTGCAATAAAAATCAACAACTTCAAAGGCATAAATCCGAAGGTGGTAAACGGTCAAAGAATCAAACATTATATCTCAGGTAATCCCATAAATGTTGAAACCAATATTATTGAAACCGTAACCCCGGAGGAATACATAAGGGACACTTTCCGGAACGTTTCAGACTCCAAAAAGGAATAGGTATGTGGTACGGTAAGTAAACCGACTCCAAAACAATTTTTAAGGCAATATTTCTCCGTTTTGGAATACTTAGAAAAATATAAAAATAAGTAGCAGTCCGAGAAGGACACGAGGGCCCCACGAGGGTGGTGGGCGCGCCCCCCTACCTCATGAGCACCTTGTGTGCCCTTCGGACTCCGTTTTCTTGCATGATACGTAGTTTGGTCGGTAAAAATTCATTATATAACCTCCCGAAGGTTTTGACTCCTGTATCACGCAAATCTCCTCTGTTCTTGTTTCGAGCTGTTTTCTGTCAGGGTTTTCCAGGCTAGGCATCATGTCGTCTCCCTCCTCCAACAATGGTGACAACGATGCTTGGCTAATGAAGATAGATCTGAAGAGGGAAGAACCCACGAGGGTCAACAAGGATGAAAGGATCAAGAAGGCCACAAAGGATCAAGCTCCGGCAGCAAAAGACATCCTTCAACTTGATCATAACCTTCTTACCTCGACTGAGATCGAAGCTTTCAAGATGATTGAGTTAGCTCGTATACAAAACAAGTATCTCACACAAGAAAATATTTTGTTGAAGGAGCATATTGTCGCACTCAAGGGCATTATTCGCAAGCTGGAGGACCTCTTACGCTCGATGTGCGATTATCCGTCACCTCCACCTTCTTCACCGACAAAGGAGATATAATCACATGGGTATGGGCACTCCCCTTGGCAACTGCCAAGCTTGGGGGAGGTGCCCCGGTATCGTATCACAATCACATCTCCTATCTTTACCGTTTTTCTTAGTTCGATCCTATTAGTAGTATCTTGATCTAGTAGAATAAAGTTTATGGCATGATCTACTTTTGAGTTTTGCTTTATGATCTCTCTTTGTAATCGAGTCCGTGAGCTGTATAATAAAGATTAGTGTTGAGTCAAGGGCCTGATTATTTTGCCATGATCTTGGGTGAATTAAAGAAAAGAAGAAAAAGAATAAAAAGAAAACAAAGAGTTCATATTGATCTTATTGAAAGTAATGGCTTCACATAGAAAGAGTATGATGATTAAAAGTTGTTGGGAGTTGACAGACATAGCTTTGGTCATCGTTGCAATTAATAGGAAGTAATAAGGAAAGAGAGGTTTCACATATAGATATATTATCATTGACATCTTTTATGATTGAGAGCACTCATTAAAATATGACATGCTAAAGAGTTGATGTTGGACAAGGAAGACAACGTAATGAGTTATGTCTTTCTTATATCTGAGATAAAGTATGTTGTCATGGATCCTCTAACTTGTTGAGCTTGCCTTTCCCCCTCATGCTAGCCAAATTCTCAGCACTAAGTAGAGATACTACTTGTGCTTCCAAATACCCTTAAACTAGTTTTTCCATGAGAGTCCACCATATCTACCTTTGGATTGAGTAAGATCCTTCAAGTAAGTTGTCATCGGTGCAAAGCAATAAAAATTGCTCTAAATATGTATGATTGATTGGTGTGGGAGAAATAAGCTTTATACGATCTTGTGATGTGAAAGTAATAAAAGCGACGGACTGCATAATAAAGGTTCATATCACAAGGGGCAATATAAAGTGACATTCTTTCGCATTGAGATTTTGTGCATCCAACCATAAAAGCGCATGGCAACCTCTGCTTCCCTCTACGAAGGGCCTATCCTTTATTATTATCTTCTACCTTATGCAAGAGTCATGGTGATCTTCACCTTTCCTTTTTCATTTTATCCTTTGGCAAGCCTAGCATGTTGGAAAGAACATGATATATATATATATATCTAATTGGATGTAGGGGAGCATGAACCATTATTGTTGACATTACCCTTGAGGTAAAAGGTTGTGGGGCAAAACTATAAGCACCTATCTTTCTCTGTGTCCGATTAAAACTCCGTAACCACAAGTATCGCGTGAGTGTTAGCAATTATGAAGGACTAGATGATAGTTGAGTATGTGGACTTGCTTTTAAGCTCTGACATAGACTCTTTTCGATGTTATGATAAATTGCAATTGCTTCAGTGACTGAGGTTGTAGTTTGTTGGAGCCCAATAAGGTTTATGATTCATACTTTTGCATTGTGAAAAGATCATCGCTTGAACATAAGTAATCATATGACAAAATCTATATATGTTGCTGTTATGAGAATAATCATGATGCCTTCATGTCCGTATTTTATTTTTATCGACGCCTCTACCTCTAAACATGAGGACATATTTATTGTTATCGACTTTTCGCTTGAGGACAAGCGAGGTCTAAGCTTGGGGAGTTGATACGTCCATTTTGCATCATGCTTTTATATCGATATTTATTGCATTATGGGCTGTTATTTCACGTTATGTCACAATACTTATGGCTATTCTCTCTTATTTTACAAGGTTTACATAAGGAAGGAGAATGCCGGCAGCTGGAATTTTGGGCTGGAAAAGGAGCAAATATTAGAGACCTATTCCGCGCAACTCCAAAAGTCCTGAAACTCTACGGAATATCTTAAAATAAATAAAGAAAAATCCTCGCCAAAGATGAAGTCTAGGGGGCCCACACCCTGCTCACGAGGGTGGGGGCGCGCCCCCTCCTAGGGCGCGCCCCCCTACCTCGTGGGCCCCCCTGGTGGGTCTCCGACGTTCATCTTCTGCTATATGAAGTCTTTCAATGAGAAAAAAAATTAGAGGGAACTTTTCGGGACAAAACTCTGCCGCCACGAGGCGAAATCTTGGCAGAACCAATCCAGAGCTCCGGCAGAGCTGTTCTGCCGGGGATACTTCCCTCCGGGAGGGGGAAATCATCACCAACGCTCCTCTCATCAGGAGAGGGCAATCTCCATCAACATCTTCACCAGCACCATCTCATCTCCAAACCCTAGTTCATCTCTTGTATCCAATTCTTGTCCCAAAGTCCGGGATTGGTGCTAGTAGGTTGCTAGTAGTGTTGATTACTCCTTGTAGTTGATGCTAGTTGGTGGAAGATCATATGTTCAGATCCTTTATGCATATTATTACCCCTCTGATTATGAACATGAATATGCTTTGTGAGTAATTACGTTTGTTCCTGAGGACAAGGGAGAAGTCTTGCTATTAGTAGTCATGTGAATTTGGTATTCGTTTGATATTTTGATAAGATGTATGTTGTCTAGCCTCTAGTGGTGTTATGTGAACATCGACTACATAACACTTCACCATTATTTGGGCCTAGAGGAAGGCATTGGGAAGTAATAAGTAGATGATGGGTTGCTAGAGTGACAGAAGCTTAAACCCTAGTTTATGCGTTGCTTCGTAAGGGGCTGATTTGGATCCACATGTTTCATGCCATGGTTAGGTTTACCTTAATACTTTTGTTGTAGTTGTGGATACTTGCAATAGAGGTTAATCATAAGTGGGATGCTTGTTCAAGTAAGAACAACACCCAAGCACCGGTCCACCCACATATCAAATTATCAAAGTACCGAACGCGAATCATATGAACGTGATGAAAACTAGCTTGACGATATTCCCATGTGTCCTCGGGAGCGCTTTTCCTATTATAAGAGTTTGTTCTGGCTTGTCCTTTGCTACAAAAAGGATTGGGCCACCTTGCTGCACTTTATTTACTTTTGTTACTTGTTGCTCGTTACAATTTATCTTATCACAAAGCTATCTGTTACCACTTATTTCAGTACTTGCACAGAATACCTTGCTGAAAACCGCTTATCATTTCCTTCTGCTCCTCGTTGGGTTCGACACTCTTACTTATCGAAAGGACTACGATAGATCCCCTATACTTGTGGGTCATCAATTGTAACAAAGGCAATGGCACTTTTCATGTTAACGGTAATGAGCATACTGTACACTTTCCGAGGAAACAACCTCAAGTCCACAGTATCAATTCTATTGGAAAAATTCCATCGATTATTATTGGAGGTTTTGGAATTCCTCTTCCTATTGTCAAGAAGAAATATGATATTCTTATTTTGGGGGACGTGCATATCCCCGTTGAGGTAACCTAGTGCTATTCGAAAATTCTCCGGTTCCATGCGATTCGGAATGAGTTTGTTAACAAGACTTGATCAACCTTGTTAGTGGATTCCTTTTGATGAGCATGAGATGGATGAAGTTAGAAAGCACAACTCTCTGTACCCTCCTTTTACTTTCTGTTATTTAGATTAAATAAAGCAAAAATAGTATTTTCTGTTTGTTTTCTGATTTATCCGTGCAATAAAAAATAACCCGAAAATAAAAGTTCTCCAAATGCCCTGAAATTGAAATATGATTTTTTCTAGAATATTTAAGAATATCTGGCACTAAGAACACATCAGGGGGAGCCACCACCTGGCCATGAGGGTCCAGGGTGCGCCCACCCCCTGGGCGTGCCCCCTGCCTCGTGGGCCCCACGTGCCCCCTCCACTTATTCCAGCACCCACACACTTCGTCTTCCTCCAGAAAAAATCACCACACAGCTCAAACCCGTGTTCTAGCTCGTCTTGCTGCGATTTTTGATCTCCTTGCTCAAAGCCCCATTCACAAAACTGCTTTGGGGGATTGTTCTTCGGTATTTGACTCCTCCAATGGTCCAATTAGTTTTTGTTCTAGTGCTTTATTCATTGCAAATTTTTGCTGCTTAGGTGACCCTCTTCTTGAGCTCGCATGTCAAATTTATTTGGTCCCAAGTAGTTCTAATGCATGATATAGTCTCTAGGCACTTGTGGGAGTAGTTGCTATCAGTTTTGTTGAGTTTAGTTCACTTTTATTTCGAGTCACTAAAAATTTCAGAAATTTTTCAGAGGAAGAAATATGTTTAGGAAAATGTACCAAGGTGGTTCCTCAAGGAAGCAAGGTCCAAGGCCCGCGATACATGAGCCGGATAATGAACTACCAAGGGAAGCTCAAGTGCGGCCTTGTGAATGGCCGTCAGAAAATTTCATGGTCCAAGCAAGAATTAAGGATGAATTTGACACGTATGTGCGTAATGCTAAACTCGAGGGCTTCATGTCAGATAAGTGCCCCCAACATTACCACCTAACTGACTCCTTTGTGAGAAGGTTTAAATTTACATCATGACGCAATTCTCACATGGTCCTGTTTGATCTTTATGATAAATCTTATACCATGGATTTAGAGGATTTTAATACTGTTTGTAAACTCCCACAGTGGGGTAGTGCTAGTGAACCTCGTAAATCTGAATATAAAGACTTTCTTGCTAGTATAAACATGGGGGAATCTAGGGAAATCACGCAAGCTACCATAGGGAGCATTCATTTTCCTTCCATACTTTTGATCTCTTTATAGGTAGGTGCATAAACGGTAAGGACGAGGCATGTCACATGTGCGTTCCCGATCTTAGTGTTCTCAAGAGTGCTGTATTAGGAGGTAAACAATATAACTTGGGAGCTATTGTTGCACGAAGGTTGCATCATAACAGTATTAGCAGAGATTTATTTGGTGGAATTTATGCAACCCGTTTAGCTAATTTTCTTGAGGTACCCATTCGTGAAAATGATATGGATTTGCCTCCTGCTTATCTAGATTTTAATGCTATGGTTCGTCATCAGTTTATTGAGAGGAATGAATAGCCCCTCCAGTACCGACTAATGTTTGACAGACGGCGCGCTGTCCATATTGCTCTCCCTGCTCCTACTTTCTTTGACTTTCAGGCAAAGGGGAGATATGTCATAACCAGGGAGGAGGCAAACGAGTACGAGACGAGGGCGGAAGCAGCTTGCCTCCAAGCTGCAGCTCGTGAGGCAGTAGTGGCTGCCTCTCAGTACGACCCCAGTTACAACTTCGGATATCCACCAGGCCATCCATGGGCATAGACCAACTTAGGCCAAAAGCCTAAGCTTGGGGGAGTACATATTTCTCACCGACATTACATTCATGTTCACCTGCTCATTCCAGTTGTCGGTGCTCATACTTTTTCATTGTACTATCCATGCTAGTTTATTTTCTTTTCTAAGCTTCTTCTTGTGTGTTTGAATAACCTTAAGAAAAAACAAAAAAAATTAGTTGTAGCTTTTAGCTAGTTACTTTCCATGCCTGTAG
Source organism: Triticum urartu (assembly GCF_056163025.1). Lineage (NCBI taxonomy): Eukaryota > Viridiplantae > Streptophyta > Magnoliopsida > Poales > Poaceae > Triticum > Triticum urartu. The sequence goes on along the minus strand of NC_141874.1, from coordinate 738,269,931 downwards.
TAGTAGTAATTAAAAGAAAACCCAAAAAGATTTCTCGTTCTTCTTTTTGATTGTTGGGAACTTTCCTGTGTAAATAGTTTTATTTCCTTTCTTTTCTTTGGGGGTTGAGAGGAGAAGACCATGATGAAAATGTAGAAGTGGCTCCTATATGCATTATTGTTGATTTAACCAAGAGCCCATATTTACCTTCTCTTCTCCCTTGTATTAAATGCTTGCAGATTCCAGCTTAGTCCAATGCACGTGCACTATTATTATTATCCACACCATTCGGTCGTGCAAGTGAAAGGCAATAATGACGATATATGATGGACTGAGATGAGAGAAACTGGTATGAACTCGACCTCTCTTGTTTTTGTAAATATGATTAGTTCATCGTTCCTGATTCAGCCTATTATGAATGAAACATGTTTGCAATGACAATTAGAGATTATAGTTGCTTATGCCATGCTTAATTAGCTAGGAGTTTATAATGGTTTACCTTGCATGCCAACATGCTATTAAAATGGTTGTGATGTGGTATGATAGGGTGGTATCCTCCTTTGAACGATTCAAGTGGCTTGACTTGGCACATGTTCACGCATGTAGTTGAAACAAAATCAACATAGCCTCCATGATATTTATGTTCATGGTGAATTATATCCTACTCATGCTTGCACTCAATGTTTATTAATTTTAATGCATGTTCATGACTGTTGTAGCTCTCTAGTTGGTCGCTTCCCAGTCTTTTTCTAGCCTTCACTTGTACTAAGCAGGAATACTGCTTGTGCATCCACCTCCATAAACCCCAAAGTTATTTCATATGAGTCCACCATATCTTCCTATATGCGGTATCTACCTGCCGTCCCAAGTAAATTTGTATGTGCCAAACTCTAAACCTTCAAATGAAATTCTGTTTTGTATGCTCAAATAGCTCATGTATCAACTAGGGCTGTCTGTATCTTCCATGCTAGGCGGGTTATTCTCAAGAAGAGTGGACTCCGCTCCTCATTCACGAGAAAATGGCTGGTCACCGGGATGCCCAGTCCCATGCTCAAACCAAATAAAAATAATTGCAAACAAAACTCCCCCAGGATTGTTGTTAGTTGGAGGCACCCGTTGTTTCAGGTAAGCCATGGATTGATACTTGTTGGTGGTGGGGAGTATAAACTTTACCATTCTGCTTGGGAACCGCCTATAATGTGTGTAGCATGGAAGATATCGAGATCTCTTTGTTGTTATGTTGACAATGAAGTATGCCACTCAAAATATTATTTATCTCTCTTTCAAAAACTGAGCTCTGGCACCTCTACAAATCCCTGCTTCCCTCTGCGAAGGGCCTATCTATTTACTTTTATGTTGAGTCATCCTCCTCTTATTAATAAGAACTAGTTGGAGAGCACTGCTGTCATTTGCATCCATTACTATTAATTTATATTGAGTACGACTATGACTGGATCTCTTTTACCATGAATTACAATGTCTAGTTAGTCCTTGATCTTCAGAGGTGCTCTGCATTTATGTTTTGCGGTCTCAGAAAGGGCTAGCGAGATACCATCTTGTTATATCATATTATGATTGTTTTGAGAAAGTGTTGTCATCCGAGATTTATTATTATTGCTCGCTAGTTGATTATGCCATTGATATGAGTAACCATGAGACCTAAGTGTTATTGTGAATATGGTTAGTTCATAATCTTTGCTGAAAACTTGAATGCTGGCTTTACATATTTGCAACAACAAGAGCAGACAGAGTTTGTAAAAGTTTTTCTTTATCACTTTCAGTTTATCAACTGAATTACTTGAGGACAAGCAAAGGTTTAAGCTTGGGGGAGTTGATACGTCTCCATCGTACCTACTTTTCAAACACTTTTGCCCTTGTTTTGGACTCTAACTTGCATGATTTGAATGGAACTAACCCGGACTGACGATGTTTTCAGCAGAATTGCCATGGTGTTATTTTTGTGCAGAAATAAAAGTTCTCGGAATGACCTGAAACTTCATGGAGAATATTTTTGGAATTTATAAAAATACTGGCGAAAGAATCAAGACCAGGGGGCCCACACCCTGTCCATGAGGGTGGGGGGGCGCCTGCCTCCTAGGCGCGCCCCCCGCCTCGTGGGCCCCCTGGTGCTCCACTGACCTTAACTCCAACTCTATATATTCACGTTCGGGGAGAAAAAAAATCAGAGAGAAGGATTCATCACGATTTACGATACGGAGCCGCCGCCAAGCCCTAAACTCTCTCGGGAGGGCTGATCTGGAGTCCGTTCGGGGCTCCGGAGAGGGGAATCCATCGTCGTCGTCATCATCAACCATCCTCCATCACCAATTTCATGATGCTCACCGTCGTGCGTGAGTAATTCCATCGTAGGCTTGTTGGACGGTGATGGGTTGGATGAGATTTATCATGTAATCGAGTTAGTTTTGTTAGGGTTTGATCCCTAGTATCCATTATGTTCTGAGATTGATGTTACTATGACTTTGATATGCTTGATGCTTGTCACTAGGGCCCGAGTGCCATGTTTTCAGATCTGAACCTATTATGTTTTCATGAATATATGTGAGTTCTTGATCCTATCTTGCAAGTCATTAGTCACCTACTATGTGTTATGATCCGGTAACCCCGAAGTGACAATAATGGGACCACTCCCGGTGATGATAGTAGTTTGAGGAGTTCATGTATTCACTAAGTGTTAATGCTTTGGTCTGGTACTCTATTAAAAGGAGGCCTTAATATCCCTTAGTTTCCAATAGGACCCCACTGTCATGGGAGGGTAGGACAAAAGATGTCATGCAAGCTCTTTTCCATAAGCACGTATGACTATTTCGGAATACATGCCTACATTACATTGATGAACTTGAGCTAGTTCTGTGTCACACTATGTTATGAATGTTGCATGAAGAATGGCACCCGACATAATTATCCATCACTAATCCAATGCCTACGAGCTTTTCACATATTGATCTTTGCTTAGTTACTTTTCCGTTACCACTGTTACAATTACTACAAAACTGCTACTGTTACTTTTGCCACCGTTACCGTTACTTCCATACTACTTTGCTACTAAATACTTTGCTGCAGATATTAAGTTATCCAGATGTGGTTGAATTGACAACTCAGCTGCTAATACTTGAGAATATTCTTTGGCCCCCTTGTGTCGAATCAATAAATTTGGGTTGAATACTATACCCTCGAAAACTGTTGCGATCCCCTATACTTGTGGGTTATCACGTTGCTAGGGAGACATCATCAACATCTACCAGGTTCCTAATCAGAAATCTCATCTCCTCGCAATTTACATTATTTGCCATTTGCTTCTTGTTTTCCTCTCCACCCACTTCACAAAAATTTGTCGTTTTATTCGCCCTCTTTTTCGTTCGCCATTTTCTTGCCGGATCTATCTGTGTTCTTGCTTTCTAGTCGTAATGGCTAGCTTGCCTACTCCTCCTTTGTCACCAGATTTTGAAGTTTTATACTTCAAGCAATGACAAGGAGAAAATTTGAAAGACGCTTGGTATAGGCTAATGGAATCCTATCATGTTTGCAACTTAAAGGGGGGCGCTAAGATTTTGCTTCGTAATTTTTACATAGGATTGGCTTTGCATCACAGACAACTCTTAGATTTTGTCGCTAAAGGGAATTTTATTGAGCTTGATGCCAATGCTGCCTATGAAATACTAGAAGGAATTTTGGGTGTTCCACCTCCAAAGAAGGGGTTTTCTTTTACCCCGGAGGGAGTTCAAATGTTGGACAAACTTGGTGATTTACACAAACATATGGTTGAATTGCAAAAATATAAGGAACCCCTCAAACATCTTAATGGTAGTATCAATCACATGAATACCTTGATTACTCTTTGCGATAAGCGATTGGATATTTTAGATCTAAAGATGGTCTCTTTTCCTGAGAATTTAGGGAAGCGCAAAGAGCCTCCTGGGTTTGAGAAAACCCTTACAAAAGTTTCCAAAACTGCAGATGACAAAACTTAGATCCTTGCTTTATGCCTAGCTAGGGGCGTAAAACGATAGCGCTTGTTGGGAGGCAACACAATGAATAAAATTTATTTTTTCTTTTTTCTTTCTGTTCTTGAGTGTTTGCATAATTATGCTACTTTTATGATTGTGTTTCAATTAGTGTTTATGTCAAGTAAAGACTTTAGGATTATGTTGGGTGATAGTTGTTTTGTCTTGCTGAAAAACAGAAACTTTGCACACCAGTCACAAAATTGTTAAAAATCACAGATAAAATACCCATTCTTTTTGCAGTAGATTAATATACAAATTTTGTTGGGGAACGTAGTAATTTCAAAAAATTTCCTACGCACACGCAAGATCATGGTGATGCATAGCAACGAGAGGGGAGAGTGTTGTCCACGTACCCTCGTAGACCGAAAGCGGAAGCGTTAGAACAACGCGGATGATGTAGTCGTACGTCTTCACGATCCGACCGATCCAAGTAACGAACGCACGGCACCTCCGAGTTCAGCACACGGTTAGCTCGATGACGTCCCACGAACTCCGATCCAGTAGAGCTTCGAGGGAGAGTTCCGTCAGCACGACGGTGTGATAACGGTGATGATGATGCTACCGACGCAGGGCTTCGCCTAAGCACCGCTACGATATGACCAAGGTGGATTATGGTGGAGGGGGGCACCGCACACAGCTAAAAGGTCAATGATCAATTGTTGTGTCTAGAGGTGCCCTCCTGCCCCCGTATATAAAGGATGGAGGAGGGGAGGCCGACCAGCCCCTAGGGCGTGCCAGAAGTGTGGAGTCCTACTAGGACTCCCTAGTCCTAGTAGGATTCCTCCTCCCACATGGAATAGGAAAAAGGGAAGGGAAAAGGAGAAGAAAGGAAGGGGGCGCCCCCTCCCTAGTCCAATTCGGACCAGACCATGGGGAGGGGTGCGGCCACCTTTTGAGGCCTTTCTCTCGTTTCCCATATGGCCCGTTAAGGGCTAATACGAATTCCCGTAACTCTCCGGTACTCCGAAAAATACCCGAATCACTCGGAACCTTTCCGATGTCCGAATATAGTCGTCCAATATATCGATCTTTATGTCTCGACCATTTCGAGACTCCTCGTCATGTCCCCGATCTCATCCGGGACTCCGAACTACCTTCGGTACATCAAATCACATAACTCTTAATATAAATCATCACCGAATGTTAAGCGTGCGGACCCTATGGGTTCGAGAACTATATAGACATGACCGAGACACATCTCCGGTCAATAACCAATAGCGGAACCTGGATGCTCATATTGGCTCCTACATATTCTACGAAGATCTTTATCGGTCAAACCGCATAACAACATATGTTGTTCCCTTTGTCATCGGTATGTTACTTGCCCGAGATTCGGTCGTCGGTATCTCAATACCTAGTTCAATATCGTTACCGGCAAGTCTCTTTACTCGTTCCGTAATGCATCATCCTGCAACTAACTCATTAGTCACATTGCTTGCAAGGCTTATAGTGATGTGCATTACCGAGAGGGCCCAGAGATACCTCTCCGATACACGGAGTGACAAAACTTAATCTCGATTCATGCCAACCCAACAAACACCTTCGGAAACACATGTAGAGCATCTTTATAATCACCCATTTACGTTGTGATGTTCGATTGCACACAAAGTGTTCCTTCGGATATTCGGGAGTTGCACAATCTCATAGTCCGAGGAACACGTATAAGTCATGAAGAAAGCAGTAGCAATAAAACTGTAACGATCACAATGCTAAGCTAATGAATGGGTCTTGTCCATCACATCATTCTCCTAATGATGTGACCCCGTTCATCAAATGACAACACATGTCTATGGCTAGGAAACATAACCATCTTAGATGAATAAGTTAGTCAAGTAGAGGCATACTAGGGACACATTGTTTTGTCTATGTATTCAAACATGTATCAAGTTTCTGGTTAATACAATTCTAGCATGAATAATAAACATTTATCATGAAATAAGGAAATAAATAATAACTTTATTATTGCCTCTAGGGCATATTTCCTTCAAATTTTTCATGTGGTCCTAATTTTTCAGAGTTTTTGGAGTTACAGAAGTATTCGAAATACCCAAATTGCTACAGACTGTTCTGTTTTTGATAGATTCTGTTTTCTTTGCGTTGTGTGCTTGTTTTGATGATTGCATGGTTTTATTTGATGAGTTTTTTCCATAGAAAAGTTGGAATACAATAGATATAATGCAAGAACAAAATATGAATTGGTTTGATATAGTACTTATAGTAGTTATTTGCTTTCTTATACTAACGGACTCACGAAGGTTTTGTTGAGTTTTGTGTTATTGAAGTTTTCAAGTTTTGGGTGATATTATGATGGATGAAGGAATAAGGAGTAAGAAGAGCCTAAGCTTGGGGATGTCCATGGCATCCCAAGCTATTATCCAAAGAGAAGCAAGCAACTAAGCTTGGGGATGCCCCGAGAGGCATCCCCTCTTTCTTCTAACGACCATCGGTATTTTACTCGAAGCTATATTTTTATTCGTCACATACTACAAGTTTTGCTTGGAGCGTCTTGTATGATATGAGTCTTTGCTTGCTTTGCTTTCTATTTTGAGTCATGAATCCTTGCTGGACACACTTGTTTGAGAGAGCCAAAATTATGCCATGACTTGTTAGAATTGCTCTCTATGCTTCACTTAAATCTTTATGAGCTATGGAATTGCTCTAGTGCTTCACTTATATCTTTTTGAGCACAGTGTGCTTTGTTACTTGTGATGAAATGCTCTCATGCTTCACTTAGATTTATTTGAGAGTTGATAAAATCTTTAAGAAATTCTCTCTTGCTTCACTTAAATTATTTTGAGAGAAAGAAATATTATGCTCATGATCTTCACTTATATTTGTTTGAGTTTATTAAAAGCAACACATGAAAATTAGTTCCAAAGTGATAGATATACAAGAAGGATATAATAAAAACTTCCATGAAGATCATTGGACAAAATAAACTTGATTCATTGTAATAGTTTTGATATATGATGATGTGATATGTGAGTCATGTTGATGAGTAATTGTGCTTTAGTAAGAATATTGGTGTTAAGATTTGTGATTTCCTATGCAAGCACGAAAATCAATAGTCATGCAATGAAATTATATCCTACTTGTGGTGCATTATTCGGTGTTAATTATGCTTGATGCTCGCTTATGTGATTATTCGTTTCTTGGTTGGTCGCTTCTCAATCTTTTGCTAGCCTTCATTTGCACTAAGTATGATCACTACTTGTGCATCCAAAAACCTTTAAACCAGTTTTGCCATATGAGTCCACTATATCTACCTATATGCGGTATTCTTTTGCCATTCTAAGCAAATTTGTATGTGCCATCTCTAATTTTCAAAATAAACTTCTCTTTTGTGTGTTCGTACCGCTCGCGATGCGGTGAGGGGTGGCTAATATTTTCCATGCTAGATGTGTTATTCTAACGATGAGTGTTTATTCACTTGTCATTGCACAAGAGTAAGGCAAAGGTATTAGGGATGCCCAGTCCCGAAATGAAAAAAAATGAATTTACTTCATGTTGTCAAATAATAAATTCCTTGGAAAGTGTTGGTATGGAAGGCACCCGTGGATACGGCTAGCCATGGAAAGTGAAAGTATGGTGGAAAAAGGAATAACTTTATTTTCTGTTTGGAAACCGCCTATGATATATCTAGCATGGAAAGTGTTGGGAAGTCTAAGTCATTTTCGTTGGTGGGAAAAGCATACCTTCCAAAATGTTTTTATCTCTACGTTTTTTGCTTTGAACTCTGGCACCTCTACAAATCCCTACTTCCCTCCGCGAAGGGCCTTTCTTTTACATTATGCAATTTTTATTTTTAATTTGAGTCTCCATCTCCTCTTATAAAGCACCAACTAGGAGGGACTATGATCGTACTTGAGCATTGGGTGTAGCTAATATGCGAGTGTGTTTCATGAATGGATCAATGTTCACTAGTAGAAAAAGGGTCAAATGTGAAGCACATTAGTGCCGGTTTGAATTAGAGCCGGCACTAATGTGTACATTAGTGCCGGTTCGTGGCGGCGATCAATAGTACCGGTTCGTGGCGAACCTTTAGTACCGGTTCATGCCACGAACCGGCACTAAAGAGGCTGTGTCAGCCTGCGGTCAGGCTATGGCCCCACCATCACCATTTAGTGCCGGTTCGTACCACGAACCGGTACTAATGAGGTTATGGCAAGCTGTTTTTAGTCCCACCTCGCTAAGAGAGAGGCAGTATGAGCGGTTTATAAGCCGTGAGTGCACAGACAATGACGAAGAGTTGCAATGCTCACCTACATGTTGATTAGCTTCAAGCCTTGCGGAATAGCATAGATTGCACTGAGCTATGTGCAGTGGCTTAGTGAAATCTATACTATTCCGAATGGCTTGAAGCAAATTAACCAGCATTGCACCTCTTTTTTATTTTTAATAACTTATTTAAACTACAGACTTCTTTTGTGTTCAGTATGCAGCATTTAAAGCGACGTCATCAATTTCCAACATGTTCTGGCATCATTTGTTGTTTTTCAGTCATTTACCTAATTGTTTAGAGAGCTAAATGACCGTGAATTTGAAAATCACTACAAAATGAATCCTGAAAATGTTGAAACTTGGCATGGTATCATCATATCACCCGCATAGCATGCGCGAAAGAGTAGAGAGGGTCACGGCAAAAACTGGATGCACTTCGTGTACAGACTGGACAAACTCTTTCCGAGTATCAGGGTTTCAGAGTCCGGAGTGGGTACTAATGTGCATCCCACCAATCAGGAAGAATCACACGGATCGTGTGTTTCTTTCTAGTTCTTGCGAGTCGTTGGATCAAAGGTGTGTTTCTTCCTAGCTCATGTGAGTCGTTGGATCGAAACTACCACAATCACTTTGTGAGCCAGACGACCCTATATATAGCCCACCTCTCGCCTTCCCTGCATAAGTCTTTCAGTTCATCGACTACATACATCTACCAGTTCATCGACTTCATACATCTACCAGTTCATCGACTGAATACAAATCATTCGGATTCACCATCATATGTCCAACCGTGCATTTGATATGCATATATATGCATCACGAGCCACGGTTGGGCTGTATGATGGCGATACCGATTGGTTTGTTCTAGATCCGACATAAAAGGTTTGATACAACTTCTTTTTTGTGACATAAGAGCTATATCTCCTCCTACCTATTTTAGTTACACAACTACCTATTTGTGCCAAATTTTCACTTTTGCTGTTGCTCTTGCATCATAAGCATCCATGTTAACTGGACTTACAAGTAATGCAATTTAACCAAACTATCTTGTGATCTTCGCCAAGAGAGAGGCAGTATGAGCGGTTTATAAGCCGTGAGTGCACAGACAATGACGAAGAGTTGCAATGCTCACCTACATGTTGATTAGCTTCAAGCCTTGCGGAATAGCATAGATTGCACTGAGCTATGTGCAGTGCAGTCTACACTATTCCGAATGGCTTGAAGCAAATTAACCAGCATTGCACCTCTTTTTTATTTTTAATAACTTATTTGAACTCCGGACTTCTTTTGTGTTCAGTATGCAGCATTTAAAGCGACGTCATCAATTTCCAACATGTTCTGACATCATTTGTTGTTTTTCGGTCATTTACCTAATTGTTTAGAGAGCTAAATGGCCATGAAATTGAAAATCACTACAAAATGATTCCTGAAAATGTTGAAACTTGGCATGTTATCATCATATCACCCGCATAGCATGCGCGAAAGAGTAGAGAGGGTCACGGCAAAAACTGGACGCACTTCATCTGTTACATGGCCACTTCAAATAATGCAGAAAATAAAAAAAACTATAAGAAAAAATTACTCAAAAATAAATAGAAGAAAATAAACAATGCAGAAAAGAAAAAACAATATAAAAAACTACTCAAAAATAAATAGAAGAAAATAAGTAATGCAGAAAAGAAAAAACTATATAAAAAATTTGTTGGCACGCTGCCAGTGGGCCTGGCAGACCCTAGGGTGTGCAAATGCAGGCCCAGAAGGGCCAGCAGGCTCACAGGGGAGCGCGCCCTAATTAATTAGGCCCAGAAGCCTGCTATATAGAGGAGTTCGAAGAGGTAGCCGCGGCTGGGTTTATAAACCAGTGCGGCTGCCCTTCGCCGGGCGAGGTGGGACTAAACTTTGGGGTGGCAGCGCAAGGCCTTTAGTACCGGTTGGTGGCTCCAATCGGTACTAAAGGCCACCCTTTAGTACCGGTTGGAACCACCAACCGGTACTAAAGGCCTGCTCTTCCCGCCTCTTTGCCTGGCCAAAGTAGGCCTTTAGTACCGGTTGGTGGCTCCAACCGGTACTAAAGGCTCACCCTATATATACAGCACTTACGAAATTTCAGTTACATCTCCCGTCGCCCATCGCCCGTCGTCTTCGTCGACCCCGCCGCCGCCCCGAACGCCACGCGCCGCCGTCCGTCGTCGTCCCGCACCGCGGTCCTGTCGTCGTCCCGCGCCGCCGTCCGTATGTATCTCGCTCTCTCCTCACGCATACACGGCCGCCGCGCCGCGCTCCGCCGACCGTCCCCGCCGCCGCCCCGAACGCCGGCGTCCCCGCCCCGTACGCCGGCGCCCCCGCCCGTACGTACGGGGCGGCGGCCTACGGGGCCGCACACACACACACATATACCACACACGCATACACACACACATACACACATACTTATTGTCGAATTAGAAAAGTTATTTTCTGTTTTTAGAAAAGTTAATTAGATGATCGAATTTACCGATTAATGTCGAATGTTAGATGAATTGTCGAACTAGAGATTAGAACTAGTTGAATAATTAATATAACTAGTTTATTTTTAGTAAGAAAATTTAGGTATATGAGATAAGAACTAGTTGAATAATTAATATAACTAGTTTATTTTTAGTAAGAAAATTTAGGTATATGAGATTAGAACTAGTTGAATAATTAATATAACTAGTTTATTTTTAGTAAGAAAATTTAGGTATATGAGATTAGAACTAGTTGAATAATTAATATAACTAGTTTATTTTTAGTAAGAAAATTTAGGTATATGAGAATTGAACTAGTTCAATAATTAATATAACTAGTTTATTTTTAGTAAGAAAATTTAGGTATATGAGATTAGAACTAGTTGAATAATTAATATAACTAGTTTATTTTTAGTAAGAAAATTTAGGTATATGAGATTAGAACTAGTTCAATAATTAATATAACTAGTTTATTTTTAGTAAGAAAATTTAGGTATATGAGATTAGAACTAGTTGAATAATTAATATAACTAGTTTATTTTTAGTAAGAAAATTTAGGTATATGAGATTAGAACTAGTTGAATAATTAATATAACTAGTTTATTTTTAGTAAGAAAATTTAGGTATATGAGATTTGAACTAGTTCAATAATTAATATAACTAGTTTATTTTTAGTAAGAAAATTTAGGTATATGAGATTAGAACTAGTTGAATAATTAATATAACTAGTTTATTTTTAGTAAGAAAATTTAGGTATATGAGATTTGAACTAGTTCAATAATTAATATAACTAGTTTATTTTTAGTAAGAAAATTTAGGTATATGAGATTAGAACTAGTTGAATAATTAATATAACTAGTTTATTTTTAGTAAGAAAATTTAGGTATATGAGATTTGAACTAGTTCAATAATTAATATAACTAGTTTATTTTTAGTAAGAAAATTTAGGTATATGAGATTAGAACTAGTTGAATAATTAATATAACTAGTTTATTTTTAGTAAGAAAATTTAGGTATGTGAGATTAGAACTAGTTGAATAATTAATATAACTAGTTTATGTTTAGTAAGAAAATTTAGGTATATGAGATTTGAACTAGTTCAATAATTAATATAACTAGTTTATTTTTAGTAAGAAAATTTAGGTATATGAGATTAGAACTAGTTGAATAATTAATATAACTAGTTTATTTTTAGTAAGAAAATTTAGGTATATGAGATTTGAACTAGTTCAATAATTAATATAACTAGTTTATTTTTAGTAAGAAAATTTAGGTATATGAGATTAGAACTAGTTGAATAATTAATATAACTAGTTTATTTTTAGTAAGAAAATTTAGGTATATGAGATTTGAACTAGTTCAATAATTAATATAACTAGTTATATGAGATTTGAACTAGAAAAGTTAAATATATAGTAGTGTCAATTGAATATATAGTTAGATATATTAATGTCAAATGTTAGATGAATATATATTTGGCTAGATATAGGTGTTTAATGTTTCACCTATATGAACATAGGAAATGTCATCTGACGACGAAAACGATTTCATTATGTGCGAACACTGTGAAGACCAGCGCGGCCTGTGCGACCAAAATTTCCTTGTTGATGGTAGGCGCTTCAGCATCAAGCTGGATGAGACATTCGAAGTTGATACAGTAAGTCACTTTGTCAATTATTATTTGAATGCAAAACTTATGCTTCATTTGCTTCAACTTATAATTTTAAATTTTCACTATTCTACTAGCGCATCCCCTGCCATGCAAGAATTTTTGTCTTGGATAAGATAGGTTTTAGTGCTATAGATGATATGGAGGTAAAGAGAGTTTACTTGAAGACGGAGCATGGGTATACTTTCAACGTCAAATTACATAATGGAGACACATACACCCATTTTGAATGCAAAACTTGTCAAGCACTATGCAAGGCTTATGCATTTGAGCCTGATATGGTTATCACCTTTGATATTCGTCCGGAAGATGATATTGAAGGTAATATAGACATCTGGGTCGATGTGCAAACGCCTCCAGCTCTACCATTTGGTGAGTTTTTCTCAACCATGCATGCATATGTTTATGTCTTTCATACAGTTTATTCAAAAATAGTTGACAACTAATTTGTATTGTCAGCTTATTTCGGTTCAAGCAAACATGTCCGGCGCTTGGTAGACAGGACCTACTACTGCCCCGGGGCTCAACTAAACTGCGAGGAGATAAGTCATTATGTTTCATGGCTTGAGGATCTTAATACTGTCAAGGAAAATTTTTTTCCTAAACTTAGAAATGTTAGTACTCAAAACGTGCGACCAATGGTGATCGTATTGAACTATGGTCACATCTATAATCGAAAGATGGTAAGATTTTAAATATTTGTCCTTAATTAGTGCATCTTTTGCATACATTATTTTTGAAGCTAAACTTTCATTGCTTAGTATATTAATTACTATACGATGTTCTTCAACAGGGACTTCCGATGACAGTTGTGCCTCAGTGGATCGAGACAAAAGGTCGCATGTCAATGGTTAGCTTACGACCAAGATTTCCTACATTGCACATGAGTGCATTCAGGATTTCTGAAAGCGAAGAATGCTTAATAGTGAAAGATTGGAGCAAAATTGTTAACGATCACAGAGAAGTACTAGGGGGCAGCAAGGAGAAGCGCAACCCAAGATTAGGAGACAGATTCATCTGCATGCTCCAGTATGATGAATCAGGAGAGCTATACATGTTCTATGCTATTCTACCTGAGAGGGAGCAGCAGGATCAGTAACTACTAGCTAGTTCATGCTCTTAATTAGTACTTGTCTCATGTCCGTGTCCTGAACTTCGATGTTGGTGATGATTATGTTGAACTTGATGATATCTTTGCTTCTGTTACAAAGTGAATGTTTCCTCTTTAAGCTAGCCAGCGTTGATGATGATTAGATAGCTAGCGGTAATGACTATGATCATTAAATAGTGGTAATTAGACGACTATGATAATTTTTAGCTAGCTAGAGTTTATTTATTTATTAATATGCGATGATGATGATGATGATGACGACTACAAGTCATTATAACGTAAAACAATCCTAAATTAAATTGATAACACAAATTTAATTGAAAAATACAAAATAAAACAAAAACCCACAACCATTTAGTACCGGTTGGTGTTACCAACCGGTACTAAAGGGCTCCCGGCCCCCGGAGCTGGCTCGTGCCACGTGGTTCCCCTTTAGCACTGGTTCGTGTTGAACCGGTACTAAAGGGGGGGGGCTTTAGTGCCGAACCTTTAGTGCCGGTTCCTGAACCGGCACTAAAGGGCCTTACGAACCGGTGCTATTGCCCGGTTCTGCACTAGTGGTTTGAGCATGATGGGCTAGGGATAACTTATTTTAGCATTGATATTTTGAAAGACATGGTTGCTTGTTGATATGCTTGAGTATTTCAGTTATCATGTCAAAACTAGACTATTGCTTTGAACCATACAAAAGTCCAAATGTCCATGCTATAAAGAAAAGAATATGAGATGACATGTTAGGCAACATTCCACATCAAAATTTCTGTTTTTATCATTTACCTACTCGAGGACGAGCAGGAATTAAGCTTGGGGATGGTGATACGTCTCCGACGTATCTATAATTTTTGATTGTTCCATGTTGTTATATTATCATTCTTGGATGTTTTATAATCATTTTATATCATTTTTGGTACTAACCTATTGACATAGTGCCAAGTGCCGGTTGTTGTTTTCTGCATGTTATTTACATCGCAGGAAATCAATACCAAATGGAGTCCAAACGCAGCGAAACTTTTTGTGGATTTTTTTGGACCAGAAGACATCGAGTGGACCGAAGAAGCGCCTGGGGGTGCGACAAGGGGAGCACAACCCACCAGGGCGTGCCTGGAGGCACAGGTGCGCCTTGGTGGGTTGTGCCCACCTCGGGTGCCCCCTGAACTGCCTCTTTGGTCTATAAATACCCCCAATATGCTAGAAACCCCAGGGGAGTCGACGAAAATCAATCCTGGAGGCCCAGGTGCGCCTTGGTGGGTTGTGCCCACCTCGGGTGCCCCCTGGACCGCCTCTTTTCTCTATAAATACCCCAATATTCTAGAAACCCTAGGGGAGTCGACGAAAATCAATTCCAGCCGCCGCAAGTTTCAGAACCACCGGATCCAATCTAGACACCATCACGGAGGGGTTCATCATGCCCATTGGTGCCTCTTCGATGATGCACGAGTAGTTCTTTGTAGACCGACGGGTCCGTAGTTAGTAGCTAGATGGCTTCCTCTCTCTCGTTTGATTCTCAATACAATGGTCTCTTGGAGATCCATATGATGCAACTCTTTTTGCGGTGTGTTTGTTGGGATCTGATGAACTTTGAGTTTATGATCAGATCTATCTTTTTATCCATGAAAGTTATTTGAGTCTTCTTTGATCTCTTATATGCATGATTACTTAGCCTCTCATTTCTTCTCCAATATTTTGTTTTTTGGCCAACTTGATCTATTTATCTTGCAACGGGAAGAGGTGCTTTGTAGTGGGTTCGATCTTACAGTTCTTGATCCCAGTGACAGAAGGGGAACCGACATGTATGTATCGTTGCTACTAAGGATAAAACGATGGGGTCTATTTCTACATAAATAGATCTTGTATATATCATGTCATCATTCTTATTGCATTACTCCGTTTCTCCATAAACTTAATACACTAGATGCATGGTGGATAGCGGTCGATGTGTGCAGTAATAGTAGTAGATGCAGGCAGGAGTCGGTCTACTAATCTTGGATGATGCCTATATAATGATCACTGCCTGCATATCGTCATGATTATTTGAAGTTCTATCAATTTCCCAACAGTAATTTGTTCACCCACTGTTTGCTATTTTTCTTGAGAGAAGCCACTAGTGAAATCTACGGCCCCCGGGTCTCCTCTTTATTATATTTGCCTTTGCGATCTATTTTCCTTTGCTTTTATTTTCAGATCTATTAAACCAAAAATACAAAAATACTTTGCTACAATTTATTTTATTTGGCATTCGATCTATCAATCTATTATAACTTTACCCCGTCCGTTTGCCAATTTCTGGCACCGTTACCCGAAAGGGATTGACAACACCTTTAACACGTCGGGTTGTGAGTATTTGTTATTTGTGTGCATGTGCTGTTTACGTAGTGTTGCTTGGTTCTCCTACTGGTTCGATAACCTTGGTCTCATCACTGAGGGAAATACCTACCGTCGCTGTGCTGCATCATCCCTTCCTCTTTGGGGAAATACCGACATACTTCTAGCAGGCATCACATTCCAACGAGGTCGTGCTCCTCTTTAATTCTCATCGTCAAAGTAACCTTCCCAGACTTGCTGCAGGTTTTCATGTACCATTCACAGAATCTTCGCATCATCATTGTTAGAGGAGGAGGATGATGAGGTTTGATGAGAGGCTGCCCCTACTGGTTTCTGAATTCGTCCACCTCCATTGTTTCAAACTCTACATCGTTGCTCAGGTAATCAGCAGGTTTGGTACCAGGCACCATCCCCGGATGATTAGCGACGATATCGCTAGACACCTTGAGCGGGGGGCACGATTTGTTCGCCTGTTCGCCGAGCTGGGCAATTTTTCCCACTTCTTCGTTCTGCTAACCTTTTATCACTCGAAGTACTTCTCGGCCGCCGCGCATCTTCATATGTCTTTTTAAGACAGCGGGCATAGTTGGAATCCGGCGGAGGCGGTGATGGTCGCTTCAGGGCATTGATAGTGCGCTTCGCTTTCACCGGATTATCATCTCCTTCGGAGATGGAGGTTTATTTGCAAAAAAGTCCCTCATTTGGGCTTCATAGATCTCTGCATTTTCCTTCTTGGTCCTCTTGTATGGTAACTTTTCCGGAGCCTTGAGAGATGGACTGTATTTGAATTGCCTCCCGCCTCTGCTTGTACTGCTAGCCGCCGGAGCGACTGCGTCTCTCTTCCCACTACAAGAAATATGTCAACTTGTGACCCTCACTATTGGTCTCTAAAAGGTCATTGTTTTTCATTTGCGACCTTTTTTGACCAAAACAAAAGGTCAAAAGCTGGCAGTCGTAAACTGAAATTAGCGACCTTCTCACAGAAGGTTGTGGAACCCACGACCTTTTGTTTTGGTCACTGGTTGTCTGCCCAGGCCACGTCGGATCCGACGTGGCAATCTGACGTGGAAAAATTGCGACCAATTCAAAAGGTCGTTACTTAGTATCAGCCCAGTCCATTTCGGTGCTTTAGGTGGGCCAAGCCCATTAATTCAGCCTTTTTAATATATTTTTTCTGTTAATTTTCGCTAGCTACATGGGCCTGGCCCAGTAATTCAGCCTTTTAAATTTCTTTGCCTATCCCTTTTGACAGATTTTTTTGGGTCTTGTTTTTTGTAGGCCATTTCTTTGCTGGGCCTCTCAAGTTTTCCCCTCAGAAATAATTGTTCAATATATCTTGGGCTGGGCCGAAATAATTGATCCAATCCAACTTCTTTTATTATGCCATTGACATTGCAACACATCACACTACAAGTTATCTTGGGCCGAGCCCAGTTCCGATACATTTTCAAAGCAACATGGAATATTATAGGAGCCCAAAATATCTTTACATGCATTCATTCTAGCAGTACATATCTTTATGTCCAAGGAACCAGTAAGTGCCAAACAAAACTATTCTACAGCAAAGAAAAGAAAATAGATGACAAGACATCACAGAAGTTGCTATTGTCCTCCTTCTTCAACATTTGAAAACCTTCACCTGGCAGTAGATCAATCATGAGTGAGAAACAATACAACAGCAAAAAATGTTCAGACGATGCAAAAAATAATAGTCATTACACATGGTATTCGCGTAAAGATTGTAAGTCATGGATCCATTACACATAGTTTTTGTGTTGTGGACCTTCATGCAATTGCTACTTGGTAAGGCATTACAATGCTCTAGGAAGTGTACCACACTACAGTCAATAGTCTACAGCAGGCACAACTAGGAATTGTAAGTCACATTGCATAGTCAGCAGAAGCATACTAACATCACAAAGGTAGGAGAGTATAAAGTGATGATCTAGATTGAGTTACCATCGGTGAGGAGGTCGATTATCTCCGTGGTGTGCTTGATGATGCGCACAACCATGATCTTCTTGCCATTGCATCCATGCGCTCGATTATGGGGGTACCAATGCATCCAAGTAGAACAAAATCACCACATTAACCCACAGCTTCAAGTACAAGCTAAGTATATATCAAGTGTCAATGAAAATAAGTTGAGAAAAACACTGGAAATAATTATATCATGTCATGCAAAGTTCAAACCGAACAAACATATGCATGCCAAGGTGAAATATTACAAAGAAAGCACTCATCAGGTAGCAGTGCATACAAAATCGTTGTTTTAGTAGTAGCAAATACTCTCTGTGTAAGCAATAGTAAAAACTCATGCATTACCAAATTGAAAGATTTTTAATTGTAGCTAACAGAAGTATGGAACAATAGTCAACAACTCAAGTCAGAAAAGGTAGGAGTGTCTCTCTAAGAGACACAACTGATACTGATCAAAGATAATAACAGAGCACAAAATAAGGTAGGTACATTGACTTCTTTAAAGACAATAAGCAGGACCAACAGATTCACATGTTACATCAGCATGAAGTTACAATGGCAGATGCCAGGCTGTAAGAGGAATCAACAGCGGCAAGTAGCAGCATCTACGAGCAGTGCTTAGGAGCAGCGGCAGTGCCTAACTAGCAGGAGCAGTAGCAAAACAACGAGCGGCGGCAGCGGAGTAGCAAGCAGGAGAAGCTACTGCATCTGATGGTTGGCAGTGCAACAACAGTGCATCATCAGGGACACAAGTCCACCAAAAAATCAAGCATGCCATGCCACAACTCTGAACTCAAGGAGGAAGCAGAGACAAGCCGTGACTTACAGTTGTAGCTTAGAAGCCAAGCATAAGGGCAATTCAAGTACAAAACTCTGGAGTTAATACCTAGTTCTTGACAGACTTGGCCATCTTACGGAACTCCTTGCGCATCAGAGTCTTGTGCTGGAGCTTGGCAGGGGTGTTCTGCTTCTTGGTCTTGGTCGTGGACAGGACAACAGCCTTGTCCTCTCCCGCTGATGGCTGGACCGCCACGGTCTTGCTGTTCATCAAGCCTGAAACCACATCAGCCCCACAGCAAGTTAGCTCCTTGCAGAGACACTTGCAAACAAAAGGGTTAAAAACAGTGCAAAGAGCTACGGACCCGAGAACTTGTAGGAGTGGATATTGTAGAGGTTGTTGGGCTCCTTGGTGAACTGCACCTTGGTGTTGCTATTGCCGAACTGCTTGATCAAGAAGTAGTTGTTCTTCTTCACGAGCTCCCAGACCGGAGACCCTGGAACGGTAGTCATTTCCCTTGGCCTACATCACCAAAACAACAACCAAAAGTCAGATCCTACAGCTAGCAACAAGCAACAGGACGCACTAATCCTACAGAATGTGGAAAAATTTAACCATTTGACGCAAAATTGTATGCTGATTGCAAGTAGAAACATGGGTTACAAAAAATATACAGCAGAAGCAGCAGTGAAGCTTGAGCGTCCCATCGACTACTGACAAGTACGAACAGATCTCACTTGCAAGAGGAAATCATAGTGTGCAGCTCTAACGCGGGTTGGGATCTAGCCTAGGACGAACCACATACGTTTTACATGGGCACACAAATATCATAAACAAGTATGCACAGCTTATGATTGAAATCTTGCTAGCGAGCAGTCAAGTATTACTTCTTTGCATGGTAGGATACAAATATTATAAACGTTGCTTCACGGACACTGATTACTTGCTCATTGCGCGGAGATTTTAATCAGTGTGACAACTAGTCACTAGATACAAAACAATTCATATAAACAGGGCATGTTGACCTGTGTGCGGAACCGACGACGTAGCTGATCTGGATATGGATCGGCGGTGGGATGCCTACATCAAGATTCAACAATCAAGGTTTCATCAATAATTCATAAGAAAGAAAATCTCAAGTCAAGTTTTCCTGAATCAACTAGACTTCACTGTGTAGGTACTACCAAGTACCAACAACTTAAATAGCTAAGTACAACGCTTTAGTTCTACATCTCTATAGTTCTATATTTACCAACCCAATATGCCCAATTTCCCACAGACCGATTCAAAGTTATTATAGCTTCCAGGTTAGGCCTAGGGAATCAAAGGAAATACACATCAGAAATGTTAGGTACATGTTGGGTTAGCACTACAATGTTTCACACTTATTTTGCACAAAAAACCATAGGAGGTTTTTTGTACTCGATTAGGAAACAATGACAATGGCGGGGTGAATAATTTCATCTGTGCATATACAAGGATGACATTGTGAGGTACTAGCACACACAAAGCACTAGTTACCAATCAGGCTATCACTGCTCGAAATGAAGAGGCTTCGCTGCTAGAATTCACTGCCAAGGTACTAACAAAATAATAAATATCTAAGTGTCAAGCTACAACTCTACATTTCTACATGTTCTCAAAGCAGAAAAAAATGCTTTGTGTGTGCACTGCGTGCCTACTCCGGCCTCCTTACATTGCAGATCAGCTCCCCATGGAAACCACCAGCCTCCAGGAGGTTGTCTTTCACTGTCATGGTGCTGATCTTCACCCTGGACAAGGGCCGACCTCCCTGCATATCCTGCACAGTGTGGTCGCACAGTGGATCAGAGATTGACCGACATTCCGACGATGCAGGACTATCACATCGCTCTATGGTAGATCACCTGATTTGGGCATGCCACGTTGAGCACTTCTTTTCCTCTCCGGAGTAAGGACCACCAGTGCCTCACAGAATAGTTCTGCATCACGTACACATCATGCTTGTAAGTAGCCCACAGGAGGTTCCTCAGCTGCACATGTACAAGTATAGGTCAGTCCGTTCGTACCAGAATTCTTCTTAAAACTCTGCAGAAATACAATGATGCAAATGAGCGCCATTTTATTCAAGCACACCTCGGATAATTACAACTATGTGATTCTACTGATAATGTAGATCTCCTTCAGGTTTTGATTCATTTAATCAAACGATAGAATTCCAAGCCTGCATCCTTCTGTACTAAATGGCAATTATACATGACAAGAATAGACACCAGTAAAATAGAAGACAACACATTTTTTTGCACAAATCATTTACACTTCAACGGTGTAGCATTCCAGAGTGCAGACTATGCCCATCAAACCGAAAACAAATCCTATCACCATCATTTCACCACCACCGAGTTTTTGACAGCAAGGGACACTACAACATGTTCTAGTTTTTATGCAATTTTAGTTTAGATATCATTTAAATTTATGTAGTAATATAGTTTATGCTACTAGTCTGAATCGAGTTCAAATCATGTTTGATGGACTAGTGTGAATCAAATTCGCATGAATTTGTGTTTAACTTTTAAGGAGTTAAGTTTAAGGATTCAGCTAGGAACCACTAATTTATAGAGGAGCAAATTTGAGGAGTTAAAGATAAGAGGCCATATAGGGATCGGTTAGAGATGCTTGAGCACGCGCGCAGCCATTTCAATAGTTGAGGATGCAGGTAGGGGCACACGCGTGCTCATACAGACAAGGACCAAATAGAAGAGGTGAAGGGAGGAGGCCGCACCTTGGACGAGGGGGTCGGCCATGGACTCGACGCATCATCCGTCGGCAGCGCCCCGGCCTAGGGTTTTGGATCGGAGAAACAACGACGCGGGAGAGGGGCCAGTCAAGTCAGTATCCATCGCCATTTTTAGGAAGGAATCCACGCCGAGATGAGAGCATGATGGGGGGGTACCTTTGACCGGCGCGTCCTCGAATGAAGCAGCGACTGTCCCCGTGGCGTGCCCCGGTGGAGGAAGAGGCGGGGCCGCGGCGGGCGGCGGCGGGGGCGGTGCGTCGGGGTCGGGGGCGGGGACCCAGACTTGGCTACCGTCGGGCCAGCCCCAGACATGCCACCTTCTCAGCATTGCGGCGGGGGTCTCTCCCGGAATCTCGGCGGCGCTTGATGGGGAGGTGCTTGATGGGGAGGTGGGCGGTGCTGGATGGCGAGGGCTCAGCGCTCGGTGGGGTGGGAGACTGGCGTTGGAGGCGTGGTGGCGGCACTGGACAGCCAGTGAGGCGCTGGTCGATGGGGAGGGAGGCGGCGCTGGAGTGGCTGGACGAACACACTAGAGGAGTGGGGGCAGCAGCGGGTGTGGGGTGCGGCGGCGCCAGACGGGATTGGGAGGAGGGGCGGCGCGATGCAGATGTGAGATGGGGAGGACGGCGACAGAAGACTGAAGCTGAGCGAGGAGATGGAAGGGGATCGATGGATGGATGTGGGAAAGAAAGGAGGCGCGGGGGGAGGGGGTGGGGTGGATGGAAAATGACCAGTTAGGGTTTCAGGGTTGGTGTGGAAGGGTTGAGGACGGCCGTTGGATCCGCGAGCATCCGATGGCGTATGATGCGTGATCCGCGTGAGATGTCCACGGATCAATCAGGATGCAATATGAGGTTATGACCATCTAAATAGGTCATAGTTGCCTAAAATTAATGTGTTAAAATCATGTCAGCTATTTTATGACCTGAAAAATGCAAAACCTTCTCATTGTGTCACCAAATTTGAACAAGTTTTCAGGAAAAATAACAAACAAGAAATAAGATAAATAACATTTAAAAGGTGTCATGAGAAATGAGTTTTTGGCAAAAAAACATTTTCCATTTTTTGAGTGCTCAAAATGAGTTTTTTCGTGAAGGACCTACCATATATTTGTTGCAAAATTGGATCAAATCAATTTTCTAAAATATTAGGCCATGTTTAATACACAATTGATCAAATGGTTGGCTGTCAAAAGTTTTGATCCACCTCTGGTGAAAAAGACAAATTTCCGCCAATCCAGCTAGAAGCGGGTCAAGTTTGAACTGCAGCTGCCTTATAGTTTGCTCTTTATTTTTTCCAAAAATCATTTCTAGGTACATAAGTATCTATTTAATCAGAGAAACACCAAAAAAATTCCAAGATTCAACCACTAGCTAGGAACGGTCATGCCCGCTATTTTAACCGCATCTTGAAACGGGCATAAAAAATTCAAAAAAATCAAAAAAATTGGAAAACCTTCGCATTGTGTCATTATATGTGACCAAGTTACCAGCAAAAATTATAAACTTGCAATACGGCGATTATTTTAAAAAAGTGTTCTCAGAAACGAGCTATCAAGTGTGAAGATGAATGGCCTTCAACCTAAATGCTCAATCATGCGGCCACATTCATGGCATAGTTCATTCAAATGATCTCATATTGTGCACAAGGGTGCATATTGGAATGACAAATAATGTTGCTTCAGGAAGTTTTCATTTTTTTGGATGAAAAATTCATTTTCCATTTTTCGAGTGCCCAAAATGAGTTTTTTTGTGAAGGACCTACCATATATTTGTTGCAAAATTGTACCAAGTCAATTTTCTAAAATACTAGGACATATTTAATGCACAATTGACCAAATGGTTGGGTGTAAAAAGTTTTGATCCACCTCTCATGAAAAAGACAAATTTTCGCCGATTCAGCTGGAAGCGGGTCAAATTTGAACTGTATCTACCTCGTAGTTTGCTCTTTATTTTTTTCCAAAAATCATTTCTAGGTACATAAGTATCTATTTAATCAGAGAAATACCAAAAAATTCCAAGATTCAACCACTAGCTAGGAACGGTCATTCCCGCCGTTTTGACCGCATTTTGAAACGGGCATAAAAAATTCAAAAAAATAAACAATTTGGAAAACCTTCGCATTGCATCATTATATGTGACCAAGTTAGCAGGAAAAATTATAAACTTGTAATACGGAAATTATTTAAAAAAAGTGTTCTCGGAAACGAGCTATCAAGTGTGAAGATTCATGGCTTTCAAGCCAAATGATCAATCTTATGGCCACATTCATGACATAGTTTGTCAAATGATCTCATATTATGCACAAGGGTGCATATTGGAATGACAAACAATGTTGCCTAAGGAAGTTTTCATTTTCTTTGAACGAAAAATTTATTTTCCATTTTTAGAGTGCCCAAAATGAGTTCTTTTGTGAATGACCTACCAAATATTTGTTGTAAAATTGTACCAAATAAACTTTCTAAAATACTAGGACATATTTAATGCATAATTGAACAAATGGTTGGGTTTCAAAAGCTTTTATCCACCTCTCGTGAAAAAGACAAATTTCTGCCGATTCAGTTGGAAACGGGTCAAATTTGAACTGCGGCTGCCTCATAGTTTGCTCTTAATTTTTTTTTAAAATCATTTATAGGTACATAAGTATCTATTTAATCAGAGAAACACAAAAAAATTCTAAGATTCAACCACTAGCTAGGAACGGTCAAGCCCCGCTGTTTTGACCGCATTTTGAAACAGGCATAAAAAATTCAAAAAAAATCAAAAAGTTGGAAAATCTTCGCATTGTGTCACTATATGTGACCAAGTTTCTAGGAAAAATAATAAACTTGTAGTACAGAAATTATTTTTAAAAAGTGTTCTCAGAAATGAGCTATCATGCGTGAAGATTCATGGCTTTCAAGCCAAATGATCAATCTTATGGCCACATTCATGGCATAGTTTGTTCAAATGATCCCATATTGTGCAAAAGGGTGCATCTTGGAATCCCAAACAATGTTGCCTAAGGGAGTTTTCATTTTCTTTTCACAGAAAATACATTTTCCATTTTCCGAGTGCCCGAAATGAGTTTTTTTGTGAAGGACCTACCATATATTTGTTGCAAAATTGGACCTAATCAATTTTATAAAATACTAGGCCATATTTAATGCACAATTGACAAAATGGTTGGGTGTCAAAAGTTTTGACCCACCTCTGGTGAAAAAGACAAATTCCCGTCGATTTAGTTGGAAGCGGGTCAAATTTGAACTGCAGCTGCCTCATAGCTTGGTCTTTATTTTTTCCAAAAATCATTTCTAGGTAAATAAGTATCTATTTAGTCAGAAATACATGGTTTGATGGCGATACATTGAGGTTTGGACGGTGGCCGAGGGCCCCAACTCTAGAGCGCATAAGCTCGCATGCCCGCCGCGTGGTCACCGCGTGACTGTGGCGTTGCCATGCATTCTGGGCGGTCTAGGAATGTCTAGTGGGTTGGGCACTCCCCAGGTAGGTGCTAGGAAGAAAATTACAACATAAGATTCTCATGAGGAGACCGAACTATGCTCAAAGATGAATTAGCACCCAAGTGTTTGATTAGCGGTACGGGAAATGCACATGGCCAATGGGCGTGAGTTTTGACTGAGGATGATCATATACTAAGAAGAATGTCTTCACAAATTTTTAGGGAAATCAAGAATATATAAATAACACTTCCTTCACAAAGTGCTGCTCTGAACATAATAGGAAAATGAATATTGTTGAGTTATTTTTGAACTAGGCAAGGAAGGTTTTTGACATATTTGATGAAGATATGATCCAAACAATTTATGAGATTTTTTTGGGAATTTTTGGAATAACAGAAATATAGGTTGCTTCACAACCTAGGGCAAAAATTGACACATGGACATGACAAATAGGCAAAACTGATGAGATGGCGTCTAGTCATCACAACCCACCACAATTTACAAGGCTATGACCATCTATATTGGTCGTTAACAACTAGAAATAAGGCAGCGGGCCAGCACTGTTTGCTTTATGACCATTTCATGTAAGGAAATTACGACCTTTCTGACCAAAATGGTCGCAATGGTTTAGGGTTTGGAGCTCCCTGAACAGCTTTTGACCAATTGGTCTCAAATGGTCATAGATCCATGACCAATTCTTCCAGGGTCACTGACAGAAGGTCACTAGTTGACATATTTCTTGTAGTGTCCGTCGTTGCTTACGGGGCAGAGAAGGAGGCGGAGTGCTCCAACGCGCCGGAGGAGCCGGAGCGGCGGCGTCTATCTTCCGCCGTTGCTGACGAGGCGGAGGAGGATGCGGACTTCTCTGACGTGTCGGAGGAGGCGGAGTACCCTCACGCGCCGGAGGAGCCGGAGAAGGAGGCGGAGTGCCCTGATCACTCGTCGTCGTCGTCGGAGGAGGCGGAGTGCCGTGACTCACCAGAGGAGGAGGCAGAGGCGTCCAGTCTGGAAGCTTGATGTACTCCTTCCGGCATAGACATGTAGTCCTCAGATCATAATCCAGCTGATGATCCCCTTCACCTGTAGGGTGGTCAAGCTCAAGATCCTCAAATCCCTCCATTACTTCATCCATCGTCACAACAGCATAGCCATGTGGAATCGGACGACAGTGAAAAGTTCTATCAGGTTGAGGAGGTTCAACAGAGCTGACAGCCGCCTTCAAGGTGAGGTTCTGCCATTTCATCATAAGCTGGCAATGTTGAGCCTCCGTGATAGTATCCATGGGGCAGCTAGGAGCTGTGAAGTCAGGCTGAACAAGCTCCGTGGAAGCCACGCTGCTTCTCCACTGAGATGGCGGGGTAGCTTCTAGGATAGCTTCGTGCTGCTGAGATGGTTGGCCGGCAACTCGCTGGCCCTCAAGTTCCTCTAGCTTTAGTAGTCTTGCATTGAGCTTCTGCATTTCACTCAACTGCGCTTTCCTCTTTCTCTCCCGGGTTCTGTCACCGCCTGTGCTAGGAACCCCAACCACCCACGGAACGGAGCCTGTGTGCCTCGTGTTCGTCTAGGGTGCTCAGGATTCCCGAGGGCCTCAGTCAGCTCGTGCTGCTCTCTATAGGGAATGAACGTCCCTTGCCGTGCTGCGGTGATATACTCCTGAAGCTTCTTGACGGGTATTGCAACTTGCTCGTCCGTCCATTGGCACTCCCCTGTTTTAGGGTCCAAAGTTCCCCCAACCCCGAAGAACCAAGTCCTTGAACGGTCTGGCCAGTGCAATGTCGCTGGTTCGACCCCTTTAGCAAGCAGGTCATTCTCTGCTTTGTCCCACAATAGCCGGGCGATGACCCACAAGTATAGGGGATCAATTGTAGCTCTTTTCGATAAGAAAGAGTGTCTAACCCAACGAGGAGCAGAAGGAGATGACAAGTGGTTTTCAGCAAGGTATTCTCTGCAAGTACTGAAATAAGTGGTTTCATCTAGTCACTTTCATCATGTTGGTTTAATTCGTGTTTGGTACTTTGATAATTTGATATGTGGGTGGACCAGTGCTTAGGTGTTGTTCTTACTTGAACGAACCTCCTACTATGATTAACCCTCCCGCAAGCATCCGCAACTATGAGAAAAGTATTAAGAATAAATTCTAACCATAGCATTAAACTTTTGGATCCAATCGGTCCCTTACGGAATAACGCATAAACTGGGGTTTAAGCTTCTGTCACTCTCGCAACCCACCATCTAATTGCTACTCCACAATGAATTCCCTTAGGCCCAAATATGGTGAAGTGTGATGTAGTCGACGTTCACATGACACCACTAAGGGAATCATATAGATAATTAAGAATACAATAAAAACCAAGTTGGTTTACTGAAAATTGAAAGCACAAGTGCTCCCTGGGTGGTTTTGGTAATTAATGTCAACATATCTCTTGTTGGACTAACACTTTTACCTAGTATGTTTCAGATAAGTTCAACAATGGAGTGGCATGGACTAAAGGATGTGGAACCCCTTCAAGATGCTAAGGACAAAGGATTGGCTCAAGCTTCAAGGTGAAGACTCTACATTTTATATTTTAGTGATCCAAGATCACATTGAGTCTATAGGAAAAGCCAATACTATCAAGGAGGGATGAGGTGTTGCTTAATGAGCCTCTTGCTTCATGTGCTTAGTGATATGCTCCAAAACCCTCAACTATCTTCCCACATCCACATATGACCTAAACCTAAAGTCAAACTCGGCCCCACCGATTCTTTCTATCCGGCGCCATCGAGTTTCACATGTCATAGCCACTGCCACAAACCCTAGCATTTCGATTTCACCGATAGGGATCTCGGTCTCACCGAGATGGGATTGTAATCTCACTGTGTATGTTCATTGCCAAAATAGGTCCCACCGAGTTTGAGCAATCGGTACTACCGAGATTACAATGCAAATCCTCTGGTTAGCTTATTACCAAAATCGGTCTCACCGAGTTTGTGTAATCGGTCTCACCGAGTTTGCTTGACCAACTCTCTGGTTAGCTTATTACCAAAATCGGTCCCACTGAGTTTGTGTAATCGGCCACACGAAGATTACGTTATGCCCAAACCCTAACCATATCGGTCCTACCGAGTTGCATCTCAGTCCCACCGAAAATCCTAACGGTCACCAGGTTTGCTAAATCGGTCCAACTGAGTTTAATGATTCGGTCCCACCGAGTTTGGCGGATTGTGTGTAACGGTTAGATTTTGTGTGGAGGCTATATATACCCCTCCACCCACTCTTCATTTGTGGAGAAAGCCATCAGAACAGATCTTCACTTCCAATACACATTTTCTGAGAGAGAACCACCTACACCTGTGTTGAGCTCAAGATATTCCATTCCTACCATATGAATCTTGAGCTCTAGCCTTCCCCAAGTTGCTTTCCACTCAAATCTTCTTTCCACCAAATCCAAATCCCGTGAGAGAGAGTTGAGTGTTGTGGAGACTATCAGTTGAAGCACAAGAGCAAGGAGATCATCATCAACACACCATTTGTTACTTCTTGGAGAGTGGTGTCTCCTAGATTGGCTAGGTGTCACTTGGGAGCCTCCGACAAGATTGTGGAGTTGAACCAAGGAGTTTGTAAGGGCAAGGAGATTGCCTACTTCGTGAAGATCTACCGCTAGTGAGGCAAGTCCTTCGTGGGCGACGGCCATGATGGAATAGACAAGGTTGCTTCTTCGTGGACCCTTCTTGGGTGGAGCCCTTCATGGACTCGCGCAACCGTTACCCTCCGTGGGTTGAAGTCTCCATCAATGTGGATGTACGATAGCACCACCTATCGGAACCACGCCAAAAACATCTGTGTCTCCAATTGCGTTTGAATACTCCAAACCCTTTCCCTTTACATTCTTGCAAGTTGCATGCTTTACTTTGCGCTGCTCATATACTCATTGCATGCTTGCTTGATATGTATTGTGTGTGTTAAATTTATGCTCAATCTCCACCATAACTTAAGGATATTAAAAATTGCAACTTTTGGCACTTAGTGTCTAATCACCCCCCCTCTAGACACCTCTTCTCGATCCTTTCAATTGGTATCAGAGCTTTGGCCTCCATTGCCTTGGTTTAAACACCTTTGGAGGAAGATGGATGTGTCTACTTTAGGGAGTCTTAGACATAGAGTGTCCATTCTTTATGGAGAGTATTTTCATGAGTGGAAAAATGAAATGCTTGAGATTTTCAATGAATATCATTTGGACAAGTACATTGCTAGTCCTTGTGCACCTCATATTGATCCTTTGCACCCTACCCTAGATGAAGATATTGACATGATTCGCAATCTTAGAACCGTTGAGCTCATCATTAGAGGCTTGCCTAGAAACTTGATTAGATGTTTGCCTACTCTCAAGTGTGCCTATACTATATGGAAATTTCTTGAGGAACGATTTCCCGATTATTCCTTAAAAAATTTAGACGAAATTCTCCATAAGTCTATTGCTTTGAGTAAGATGAACTCTAGTGATCCTAGCTTTGGTGATTGTCTATTTGAGCTTACCAATCTCATGCGTGCTAAAGGAAATGTTGGAATCATTAGTGATATCATATCTGAAGCTATTAAAATTCATAAAGGTAACCACTTTGATGATCATTTATCTAATGAATTACCCTCTCTTGGAATTGATCAATCACAAGATAATGTTGAACATGGATATTATGATGAAGATGATAGTGAATATGATCTTGATAATGCAATGAGACATTTTGGTCTTATAAATCTTCGCGGCTACATGGCTGGAGGAAAGGAATGGGTCCTTGATAGTGGATGTGCTGATCATATGACCGGAGATGAAGAGATGTTCCGTGAGCTTGCTGAAAATGACGGCCCTCGAAAATATGTCACCTTTGGTGATAATTCAAAGGGTAAGGTGGTTGGCCTTGGTAAGGTGGCCATCTCACACGATAGCTCCATACAAAATGTCATGCTCGTTGAATCCCTTGGATACAATTTACTTTCAGTTTCTAGACTTGCGGATTTCGGTTTCAATGTCTTATTCACTGAAGTAGATTGCCAAGTGTTTCATAGAGACAATCATATAATGGTCTTTACCGGTATACGTAGAGGAGATCTTTACATTGTTGATTTCACTAAAAAGGCTCAACCTAAAACTTGCTTAATTGCTAAATCTTCTAAAGGCTGGTTGTGGCATAGAAGACTAGGTCATGTTGGAATGCGAAATCTTGATAAGCTTATTAAAGGTGATCATATCCTTGGAATAAAAGATGTCATATTTGACAAGGATAGACTTTGTAGTGCTTGTCAAGCAGGGAAACAAGTTGGAGGAAGTCACCGCGCGAAGAACATCATGACCACAAGAAGACCACTCGAGCTACTTCACATGGATCTCTTTGGTCCAAATGCTTACAAAAGTCTTGGTGGTAACTCATTTGGTCTAGTCATAGTTGATGATTTTTCAAGATTTACGTGGGTGTTCTTTCTTGATGACAAGTCACAGGTCCAAAAGATCTTCAAAAACTTCGCTAGGAAGGCCCAAAATCAGTTTGACGTGAAGATCAAGAAGGTTCGGAGCGACAACGGAACGGAGTTCAAGAACGCAAATGTGGACACCTTTCTTGACGAAGAAGGGATTTCACACGAGTTCTCGGCTACGTACACACCTCAACAAAATGGAGTTGTTGAGAGGAAGAACCGGACTCTTATCGAGATGGCAAGAACGATGCTTGATGAGTACAAAACGCCAAAGCACTTTTGGGCGGAAGCAGTTGAGACAGCTTGTCATGCAACAAATCGCTTGTATCTTCACAAGCTACTCGGCAAGACAGCATACGAGCTCCTCACCGGTAACAAACCCCAAGTTGGATACTTTCGAGTATTTGGCTCAAAATGCTACATTCTTGATAAGCATCGTCGTTCTAAATTTGCTCCTAAGTCTCATGAAGGTTTTCTACTTGGTTATGGCTCAAACTCTCACACCTACCGTGTCTACAACAATTTCACCCGAAAGGTTGAAGAGACGGTAGATGTGAAGTTTGATGAATCTAACGGCTCGCAAGTAGAGCAATTGCCAATTGATGTAGGAGACAAAGACCCTTCAGAAGCAATACAAGACTTGTCCATTGGCAAGATTCGTCCAACGGAGATGAAGGAGAGTACCTCGTCCGTCCAAGTGGAAGCTTCTACCTCACGATAAGGTGAACCAAGAGTTGATACAGAAGCATCCACAAGTGGGACACGTCAAGATGAAGAAAACGAGGAAGTACACCAAGATGAACATCAACAACCTCCTTCTCCACCACGACAAGAGAACGACAACGTCAACAATGAAGAAGGCCAAGAAGAAGAGCAAGATGAAGAGGATGTTCCACCCCGACCCAAGCAAAATCTTTCACGAGTTCGAGCAAGAGTTGCCAAAGATCATCCCGTCGAGCAAATCTACAATGATATCCAAACCGGGAGAATCACTCGCTCTAAAACTCGCTTAGCTAACTTTTGTGAACATTACTCATTCATTTCTAAAATTGAACCTATGAAGGTTGAAGAAGCATTGAAGGATCCGGATTGGATAAACTCTATGCATGAGGAGCTACACAACTTCGAGAGAAATCAAGTGTGGACATTGGTCGAGAAGCCCGACAACAACCACAACATCATTGGTACAAAATGGGTGTTTCGCAAAAAGCAAGATGAAGATGGACAAGTGGTTCGCAACAAAGCACGTCTCGTCGCCCAAGGCTATACACAAGTTGAAGGTATGGACTATGGTGAGACATATGCTCCTGTTGCTAGACTTGAGTCCATTCGCATCTTACTTGCCTATGCTAATCACCATGATATCACCTTATACCAAATGGACATTAAAAGCGCTTTTCTAAATGGCAAAATTGAAGAGGAAGTTTATGTTAAGCAACCTCCCGGCTTTGTTAATCCTAAGAAACCTAATCATGTTTACAAACTTCACAAAGCCCTTTATGGTCTTAAACAAGCTCCTAGAGAATGGTATAAATGCTTGACCAAGTTCCTTACTGAAAAAGGCTTTGAAATTGGTAAAATTGATTCTACTCTTTTTACTAAAAGGGTTAATGGAGAACTATTTGTGTGCCAAATTTATGTTGATGATATCATATTTGGTTCAACTAACCCTCATTTTAGTAAGAAGTTTGGAAAGCTAATGTCGGAGAAGTTTGAAATGTCTATGATGAGTGAACTCAAATTCTTTCTCGGTTTGCAAATCAAGCAAACTAAGGAAGGTACATTTGTCTCTCAAACGAAGTACACCTAAGACTTATTCAAGAAGTTAAATATGCAAGAATGCAAAGGTATGCCTACACCCATGCCTACTACTGGACATCTTGATTTGACCAAAGATGGTGAACCGGTTGATCAAAAAATTTATCGCTCTATGATTGGTTCATTGTTATATTTATGTGCCTCTCGTCCTGATATTATGCTAAGTGTATGCATGTGTGCACGATATCAAGCTGCTCCTAAAGAATGTCATCTTAAGGCTGTGAAAAGGATAGTGAGATACTTAATCCATACACCAAATTTTGGCATTTGGTATCCTAAGAGGTCCTCTTTTGATCTTGTTGGCTACTCCGATTCGGACTATGCTGGAGACAAGGTTGATAGAAAGTCCACTTCGGGTACTTGTCAATTCCTTGGTATATCTCTTGTGTCTTGGTCTTCCAAGAAACAAAACTCGGTATCCTTATCCACCGCCGAAGCGGAATACATTGCCGTTGGTTCATGTTGTGCTCAATTGCTTTGGATGACCCAAACTCTTAAAGATTATGGGATATATGTGAAACATGTTTCATTGCTTTGTGACAATGAAAGTGCTATTAAGATTGCTCACAATCCCGTGCAACACTCTCGAACTAAGCATATTGAAGTTCGTCATCATTTCATTCGAGATCATGTTGCCAAAGGGGACACTAACCTTAAGCATGTTTGCACCGATAAGCAATTGGCAGATATATTCACTAAACCACTTGATGAGAAAGTGTTCTGCAGGTTAAGAGGTGAATTGAACATCATTGATGCTTCAAACTTGGAGTAGGAACTCCATTGGATACATACGGGGCATGAGCCTATGACTAATCCTCGATATTTCTCTTATGATGCTATTCATATGTCTTGGATATATTTGCACCTTGCATGTTATCTAACCCATATAGGTACTTGGTTGAATCTAAATCTATGAGATTGCAACTCACTCACATCTTGAGCAATCTCTACATCACCAAGACTCTACACAAAGGTGGTTGAAGACAAGGAAGCACGAAACCATTCAAACATATCCTTTGACAAATACTATGTTAAATCTTATAATTGTCATTTTGGATACACAAGTGCTATTCCTTGCAAGACTAACCCATGTAGGTAGATGAACTCAAACTCCAAGTGGTGCTCCCAACTCTTGATGAACTACATCAACCTTGAGCAACCCACACAAGTTCAACTAGATGAGCAAGATCAACACCACCACCCAAGGTATGTTATTCCATCTTAGAGAAGCTTTACTCCAAGTCATGAGTCAAAGCAACTCGACAAGATGTGAATACATCAAGATGCTTAAACGAAAAATGGTAACCCCATTTTGAGCTTAAACGATGAGTATGACCTATGATCAAGTGCTCTCACTTGACTCCTAAGTCAATATACTCTAACATAGGTGACTTTGTCACCGCCCAACTCTAGATGAAGTTCTCTTGTGTTCTTTTCTGTGCTATTGCATTTGTCTCATACATATTTGTTTCCCCTTCTAAAAAAACTTCATCTAGATCTTTTAGTTTCTTTCTTTTTCTTTTTGTTCTGCATTTTCTGCATCTAATTCATTGCAAATCTTTCAGTTAATTCCTTGCAAATCTTTGTGTGATACTACTTGTCTAGTGAGCTGAGGTGACAAGTTAATTTCACTCTGATGAACTTGGTCACACCGGTTTGTTTTCTTCGGTCTAACCGAAATCTTTCGGTGCAACCAAAGCACACAACTTGGAGTCATCGGTTTCATCACAGGAAAACCAACTTGCCACTTATTCCTGATTTCTGTTTGCTCCAGCTCCACTCAATGATTCTTGTCCCCTACCAGCATCATGTTACACATGCTGCTTTGCTCTGTGACTCAAGGACCAACCCATTTATATCACATGTCCAGAAGACCCTTCTTGGAAATTGATGTCAAAGGGGGCGAGAGAGATCACATCAAAGCTTAATCTTTCCTATAGGGGGAGAAAGAGAGAATACTCAGGGGGAGAGAAAGTAATATCATCAATGACCCCAGATGCTTGGTGTTCAAGAGGAGAGATGTCACATGTCTTTAAAAGGGGAAAGGCATGTTTGCTTGTTTGTTTTAGCTCAAGCTCTGTTGTTTCTTTTCTATTGCTCTGATTTTCTGTTCCCTATCTTCTCCAAATATCTCATGTTAGATTCAGGGGGAGAAAGACATCTAAGGGAAGGAAATCTCTGATCCTATTTCATATTTTTATCTTTGGGGACATGTCTATATCCAATGTAGTACTTAGTACTCACTCTACATGTCATCCCAGTCTTGGTTCTCTTGTGGTCTCTCTAGTTTGCTCTCGTTAGTAGGTGTATCTATGTTATCTAACCTTGTTTGCGCAGGTTCATCCCATTCTAAGCCAACTCAAGACCACAAGGTAAGTATATGCATCACAATCATGTGAATGAGAAATTCTTGCTGATGTACATACTGTTTGCAAGAAGGACTCATGAGCATGAAGGTACTTTTCTCATATTCACATCATTTGCTCTGATGCATATAGCCAAGATACATGTAACACATTGCTTACTCTGTCATGTTTATGCATTCACATGCTCCTATATTCAATATTCACATGTTTGCATACATGTAGGGGGAGCCTTTGCATGTTACATGTCTTTCCAAAGCTTTAATTGCTATTCTCTATATCTTTATCTAAAGCTTTGATGTATGTTGTCATCAATTACCAAAAAGGGGGAGATTGAAAGCACAAGTGCTCCCTGGGTGGTTTTGGTAATTAATGTCAACATATCTCTTGTTGGACTAACACTTTTACCTAGTATGTTTCAGATAAGTTCAACAATGGAGTGGCATGGACTAAAGGATGTGGAACCCCTTCAAGATGCTAAGGACAAAGGATTGGCTCAAGCTTCAAGGTGAAGACTCTACATTTTATATTTTAGTGATCCAAGATCACATTGAGTCTATAGGAAAAGCCAATACTATTAAGGAGGGATGAGGTGTTGCTTAATGAGCCTCTTGCTTCATGTGCTTAGTGATATGCTCCAAAACCCTCAACTATCTTCCCACATCCACATATTACCTAAACCTAAAGTCAAACTCGGCCCCACCGATTCTTTCTATCCGGCGCCACCGAGTTTCACATGTCATAGCCACTGCCACAAACCCTAGCATTTCGGTTTCACCGATAGGGATCTCGGTCTCACCGAGATGGGATTGTAATCTCACTGTGTATGTTCATTGCCAAAATCGGTCCCACCAAGTTTGAGCAATCGGTACTACTGAGATTACAATGCAAATCCTCTGGTTAGCTTATTACCAAAATCGGTCTCACCGAGTTTGTGTAATCGGTCTCACCGAGTTTGCCTGACCAACTCTCTGGTTAGCTTATTAAAAAAATCGGTCCCACCGAGTTTGTGTAATCGGTCACACCGAGATTACGTTATGCCCAAACCCTAACCATATCGGTCCTACCGAGTTGCATCTTAGTCCCACCGAAAATCCTAACGGTCACCAGGTTTGCTAAATCGGTCCGACCGAGTTTAACGATTCGGTCCCATCGAGTTTGGCAGATTGTGTGTAACAGTTAGATTTTGTGTGGAGGCTATATATACCCCTCCACACACTCTTCATTTGTGGAGAAAGCCATCACAACAGATCTTCACTTCCAATACACATTTGCTGAGAGAGAACCACCTACACTTGTGTTGAGCTCAAGATATTCCATTCCTACCATATGAATCTTGATCTCTAGCCTTCCCCAAGTTGCTTTCCACTCAAATCTTCTTTCCACCAAATCCAAATCCTGTGAGAGAGAGTTGAGTGTTGGGGAGACTATCATTTGAAGCACAAGAGCAAGGAGTTCATCATCAACACACCATTTGTTACTTCTTGGAGAGTGGTGTCTCCTAGATTGGCTAGGTGTCACTTGGGAGTCTCCGACAAGATTGTGGAGTTGAACCAAGGAGTTTGTAAGGGCAAGGAGATCGCCTACTTCGTGAAGATCTACCGCTAGTGAGGCAAGTCCTTCGTGGGCGACGGCCATGATGGAATAGACAAGGTTGCTTCTTCATGGACCCTTCTTGGGTGGAGCCCTCCGTGGACTCGCGCAACCGTTACCCTCCGTGGGTTGAAGTCTCCATCAACGTGGATGTATGATAGCACCACCTATCAGAACCACGCCAAAAACATCTGTGTCTCCAATTACGTTTGAATACTCCAAACCCTTTCCCTTTACATTCTTGCAAGTTGCATGCTTTACTTTCCGCTGCTCATATACTCATTGCATGCTTGCTTGATATGTATTGTGTGTGTTAAATTTGTGCTCAATCTCCACCAAAACTTAAGGATATTAAAAACTGCAACTTTTGGCACTTAGTGTCTAATCACCCCCCTCTAGACACCTCTTCTCGATCCTTTCAGAAATGAAACCATATATCAATTTTATCATCTTCGAATAATGAAGATGAAGACTAGATAATTAAGTAGTTTGGTTGGTCTGCTAGCAATTCTTAATTCTACACATAAATCTAGAAAAGTAGTTTTGTTTGCTGCTATATGTAAGACTTAATTATATATTGATAAAAATCATATATGATGAACTACATCATTATGTTCTTAGCCCCCCTATGCTCAAATCCTGGCTCCGCCCCTGCCTTCCTGCTACCGAGAGCAGAAGAAGACGTAGGCCTCCATGTTGTACTCCACTCAACCATTCTTTTAAATGCGCACATCAAATTCCCGAAGCCTGATCGACGAAACAATAGAAACACCTCAACCGTCATCGGGTGGTTCACTAGGCTCATCCTTTTTTTTGCGAGAACACTAGGCTCATCCTTACATGTGCTCCGTAGAAGACAATCACAACATGAGATTTTGTAGATCGACATTGTGTCGTGTAGGTTGTGAGCGATGTGTGAAGGAGTTTGAGCCAAAAAGTTTGTGTCAAGCTATGGTTGTTCTAGATCAAGAAACTACACGATCAAGGGAAGCAAGGAAGAAAAATATTTTGATATTTTTAGCTTGCCTTTTTAGATTGTTCTTAGAAGGGTACACTTTTAGAGAAAAATTTAGGGGAAGAATACATTTTTAGACAAAAATACCCGGCCCAAGTGGTAGCAGCCCATAGTCCAGTCCAGTCCAGCCAAGAGTAGAGGAGATAAGGTCCTCTTTAAAAGAACAGAGGAGAGGTCCAGCCCTATCGGTAGAGCAAAAGTCGCTGACAAAAAACCCTATTCGCCGAAGCGGCGGCGGCCGCCGCCGTAATTTTCCCTCCGCACAAGCACCGGCAATGGCGGCATTGCAGAGGCCGAGTACGATGACTACGGCGTCGGCGTGCATCCCGGATACGGCGCGGGGCACGCACGAGTTCACGGTCGCCGGCTACAGGCTGCACAAGGGCCTCGGCGTCGGCAACCTCATCCGATCTGCCACCTTCGCCGTCGGCGGCTACGACTGGTGCATCCGCTACTACCCTGACGGATTCAGTTCTAAAACCAACAACTTATATCAGTCTTCGTTGAGCTCTAGAGCAAGAAATCCACGATGAGGGCGCTGTACGACCTGAGGCTGACCGACCGGGCCACCGGGTCGTCGTCACTGGTTTTCTCATGGCCGTCGTTCCTCCCGGCGTTCAACTCATGCAGGAACGACCAACTCAGGGGGGCTTCCAAGTTCATGAACAGGGACGTCCTGGAGGCATCTCCATACCTGCAGAATGACTGCCTCTTGATTCAGTGCGATTTGACTGTTCTCCTCAAGGAAATACCAGCCGTGGCGACCGCCACAAGACGCCGGAGATCGAGGTGCCGCCGTATGACTTGTTGAAGAATCTGGCAAAACTGCTAGAGCGGAACAAAGGATCCGATGTGATGATCAAGGTCAATGGGGAGACCTTCCATGCGCATAAGATCGTGCTCGCATTGCGGTCTCCGGTCTTCGATGCGGAGCTCTATGAGCCAATTGGGGATAGCGAGAAACAGTGCATGCAGATCGAAGACATGCAGCCCGCTATTTTCAGAGCATTGCTGCAATTCATGTATAAAGATTCACTGCCTGCCATGGATGAAAATGACAACTATGACAACAAGGAGATGATCAAGCACTTGCTCGTGGCTGCAGATAGGTATGTCATGGAAAGGATGAAAGCTAATGTGTGAGAGCATTTTGCGCAAGAGTCTCGATGCCAAGAGAGTTGGGGCCACATTGGTTCTAGCTGACCAGCATCATTGCAACAAGCTCTGAGACGCTTGCATCGAGTATATCAAGCTCTACTCTTAGCTAGATGTAACATCCCAAAATTCTAAATTTTGGAATGTTATATTAAATAGATAGTTTGATTGATTGTTTGATTGTTGTGTGATTGATTGACTGAAAGTGAGTGAAATTTGAAACTTTCTGAAAGTTAAATGAGAGGGAATGAAATGACTTTCCCAAACTTTTACATTGCTTCCTGATCTCCATGAATTCAAATTCTTTTCAAATACAAAACCCTAGAGAGAAGATGACATCACTTCTTCCATTTAAATAAATGAAAAGGGTTTTTGAAAATATTTGAATTTCATTTGGAAATATTTTCTAATTCAGAAACTTTAAGAAACTCAATGATTTTCATGAGAGAAGATAAAATGACTTCTTCAAAACATATGAAATATGAGTTGGAAATTTTTAAAAGAATTAAATTTAAAGTCCTTTTGGAAATTATTTTTCAATTATGAGTTATTTGGTTTTATTCAAATTATTTTTCTCCAAAAATAAAATATATGGAAAATAGGGTAACATGATTCCCTACAACAGAAAATTGGAGAGAAATAAATTTGAAATCATTTTGGTATTTTTAAAATGATTTTTATTGGGTTTATTGTAAGTAGCACCCTTTGCTTTACCTAAATTTGTGTGGATTTTATTTGACTCTAGAAAAATGTTCAAGCTATAGAAAATCTTTTTCTAAAAATTTTGATCTATTATATGCCTATACAATATTTTATTTTCTTTTGTTTTATTATTTTCTTGACTGTGTTTAAAAAAACTTTCCCTTCCCTCCGACTTGGCCGGCCTAGCGCCCACGCCACCGCCTCCGACTTCGGGAGGAGTCCGCCGCCCGCATGCCGCCCGAGCACACCGCCGTACTCCGCCCGGCCACCTCCCTCCGCCTTGCCCCTCCTCCACGCATCGCGCCGCCCCTCTCCTTCATAAATAGAGCCGCCCCGGACCCCTCTCTATCTTTCTCTCTCCTCGCGCCGCATCTCGCCACGCCGCTGCCGCACCTTGCCACCGTCGCCACCGACGAGCTCCGCCGCACTCGCCGCCGCGCTCCGCCACCGCCGCCGCTGTCGAAGCCTGCCACCGCGAAAAGCCGTCGTCGCCGTTGACCCGCCGTGGACCGGTAATAACCGCCCCGGTTTGCCGTTTTTATTTAGGTTTTCTTTCGGTTTTTCTTTAAAAACCCGGTTTTTTTAGTTAGGTTATTTAGCGAGCGTTCACTCGTTAGCTTCTGGTAGCGAATGGTTTTCGTTAGTTAGCGTTCAGTAGCGAACGTTCGTTCGGTAGAATTTTTCTTTTTCTTTTTAATTTTCGGCCAAGGACCCATCCGTGAATATTTTATTCACAGTTTAGTCCGTAATCTTAAAACGACCATTACTTTTTACTCGTTTGTCCAAATCCAATGAAACCAATGCCAACTTCTTCGTTATGATCCCTCTATCCAATAAGACAACTTAAACATGTTTTTGAAAATTTAAAATTTGAATTCAAACAGATTTGTATTTGAACTTCGTTTGATCATAACTTGAGTTCTATAACTCCGATTTAGTTGATTCTTTTTGCAAATCGAAGCTCTTGACCCAAAATTTATGATAAGGCAAAATTCACATAATTTCGGAACTGTTAGAAATTGTTTTATGTTGCAAGAGTTATTTGCTTGGTTTTGATGTTTTCCGAATTGTCTTCTTCATTCTTCCCGATCTGTTGAGTGATCGCTTATGTGTGGTTACTATTGCTTGCTTATGATAGATTGACCGGAGTGTGACGAGTAGAACCATCAGGAGTTATGAGTGCGATTCATCTTCATCAACAGTATAGGCAAGTTTACACTTTGATCATATCCCTTTCATACCCAGTTTTTATGCATTAGTTTCACCCTCAAACATTGCCTGGTTAGGAATTGATAACATGTGGGTATTGGGAAGTATTGATGAGGTAGGAACCTATTGTCTTGCATTCAAACCCTGGGAGTTACTACG
Organism: Triticum urartu; assembly: GCF_056163025.1. Classification (NCBI taxonomy): domain Eukaryota; kingdom Viridiplantae; phylum Streptophyta; class Magnoliopsida; order Poales; family Poaceae; genus Triticum; species Triticum urartu. Next base: position 738,229,679 of record NC_141874.1, on the reverse strand, counting down.
TTATGCTTGGGTTAATGATTATTATTTTGGGATTGAGTTGGAGGAACCTTCTCAATTTTTGTCAATCAAGTTTGTAGTTAAATAAAATATATTCCTTTGCAGTAGGGAAAATTGGCTTTATGGAAAAATAAACTTAGATCTTCCAGCAGCCAATTATGCATGTAGTGATAGGCATTATTCAGCATTGCTCTACAGTGTGAATTTGTCAGTACATTCAATGTACTGACCCTTTGTGGCTGCAACATCTCATGTTGCAGGAATCTTACGACGAGTAAGTGATACGTTAGGGTTACGATTTCTACACTCAACTTTTCCATTGGTGTTGATGGAATCCACAACCTTGTTGTTACTTCCGCTATTTTGGACTGAGGTAATAGTATCTACGTTATTTATACATATGATTTACCTCTGTTATAAATCCTCAAGTACTGTGTGTGTCAGCATACCGATCCAGGGATGACACTTAAGCACAGAGACTTGACCGTCTGATGTCGGTCGCTACAAGATGGTATCAGAGCACATGCTGACTGTAGGACGCGACCCCTAGAAACTGGCAAGCCCATAGGAAAGATTTTCTCTACAACTTTATTTCCAAAAAGATCTTTTACCTCTCTTCTCTTCTGAGCTTATTCAAAAATTCCCTTTTAGTGAGACTATACCCCTTTCCCCTTTTTGACCACACGAGGATTCGACTGATGGGACCACTCCAAGAAGTACAAGATACCAGACAACTAAGACCACTTCGGAATGAAGAGGATTTTATAGAGCATTATAATAATGGAAACTACAACGGTTGAGAACTCCGAAGACTAGGATAATTTGAAGGCTCTAAAGAGTTTCCAGATTAGTGTGACCTAGGAAGGCTACCATTATGGAACTGGCCATACTATTGAAGTTGTCAACACCCGAGATCAAGGTGTGTCGGAGAAAGACGGAACATGGAGCATTAGAACTCAAAGTTTTATCAAGAAAACCCCAAGACAGGAGATATCAATTATGGAATGAAAGCTCATGGTAGTAACATGGGCATAGACACGGCTAACCATGGTGTTATTGCCCGCTTATGCTATTGTCACCGTGCGGAGTTAAGCATGCAGATGCATGAAAGGATTGGATGGTAGAAGGCTGATGGAGCATCTGTCAGCAAAGGATGCAGTTTTAACCTTAGCTGGTGCATTGCCAGGATCTGGAGTATTACATGAAGAATTTTAGAGGGACCTTTAGGAAAGGCAATTCGTGAAGAACTCAGGAACCAGAAGCTGAAAGTAGCCAAGCTGGAGGAGCTAAAAACCTCGAGATATCGAAGATTTGTCAGGAACTGAAGGACAGTAGGACCATGGCTCATGCCAAGGATGTTGAAACCCAGAAGTTTAGAACACAACTCCAGAAATATTGAAGGACGTCATGAGAGACTTCGCGTCAACAGAGATGATCTGGCAAAAGAACTTGAGAGGGACTAGCACGATCGGAAGAAGCCATCAGAGACATGAATAAGACTTGAAAAGTTTGGCGACGTTAAAGATTTATTGACCTTTAGAAGACCAAACCCCTATTATATACCTACGTTAGATGCGATGATTGTGAGCTGTCATTTGTTTGATGTTTTCCGACAGCCACAAAATAAAATCTGTCTTTTCTAAACTATTGTTTGTGTTGTGTGTATCCCTCTCTATCTCTCTTATCTCACCCCAAACCCATGGACCCAATAGAGGATGAATGGAGATGAACTCACAGTTCCAGGACCAATAAGTCAATTGGAGACGAACCAATGGATTCAGAACATGGAGGATCACATGAAGAATAACACTATAGCCGAAAAGGATATGGCCCAGCATGCTCTTCAGTACTTTGAAAGAGGTGCTGCTACTTGGTGGAGGTTGTACCAAACCATCAATGGATGGCAAAGAGTAACCACTTGGGAAGAATTTAAGTTGACTCTGCTAAAGTCTCGGCTTGTGCCCCAGAAATTGAAGCCTTATGGAAATGATATGAGGAAGTCTTGTGCATGCAAGCTTTGTGGAGGAATAGGACACAACCATAAGGAACATAGGGATGAATGCCCTCGTTGTGAAGAAAGTCACCTAGAAGAAGAATGCCCTACTAGGCAGGTAACCCGTTCCTTGTGTGAATGGACTACCCACTACCCTGCTCAGTGTCACATTTACCCTATGGTACAACGAACCATCCAGCAGAAGAATGAAGCAATGAAAGAAACCCTCAGGGAAAGTTTAGAAGAAACTGTGATGAAGGAAGGGGTGGAGGACACACCCAAAGAAAACCCAATTAAACCCTACACCAAGTCTTGCTATTCATGTGGAGAAGAAGGACACATCTCCCAGAATTGTCTGAATGGGGATCTAGTAGAATTCCCGACAGAGGAAGTAGAGTATGACCCACATGAAGTAGAAGCCCTAATTGGAACGGAAAAGTCCAGGAAGAGAAATAGATTGGATTCCAGGAATAACCCAATTTCTACAAAGAAGGACCTGAGTCATATCACCTGTTTCAGATGCAAGGAGTCAGGGCACTACTTCAGCAGTTTCCCAAAAAAAAGGAAGCCGAGGACCCCAAGGAGGGTATGTGATCACAAGGAAACCCCGAGACTTATCAGAAGTAGTATGTTTTCGCTGTAATGAAGCAGGGCACTTTGCTAGAGATTGTCCCAAAGAGAAGGAGACTGGTGCTAAATAGTTGAGTTGCAACAAAAGAAATATAGTAGAAGTAGTGGGAACAACTCTTTTGTATTGAGATGTTGAGTTGAGGCATGTAATGGAAACACGAGAGATTGTAATAATTGGAGAATCAATGAAGTTAGCATCGTTGGTACTGATTTGGATTTTATGAGTTGTTACTCTATGGAGAAAGATTTTGACCATTTTCGAGGATATGAGAAATATGGTCTATGGATGAGTTTGTGCAATTCAAGGGTGGTAGTAACTGTGAGGACCCTTGACCCCTGGAAAGGATAATGATATTCCACGGAGTGGACTTCGGACAGTATGAATACGAGTTTTATCTCGATATGTGGGATATCCCAAGAGTATGATGGGATGAATACTATTGGATATAAAGGAGGTATGATGTTGGTAATTTGGAGCAATTGTAACCCCATGATGAGTTTGAGTAATCACATTTTAGTTTGGCACCAATATAAGGAAGGGAGACAGTACAATTGGATGGATTTAAGAATGCTAGGGAGTTGGATGTTGGAGTAATGATCAGTTGCCCCGATAATGAGTTCAAGGTTTACAAGTGATGAGATGGGCCATAACCCACAGGCCCCAGGACCTGCCAAGAAGCAAGCACACTCTTGCTGAAGGAAAAAAACCCTGGAAGAAGTTACGATTTTATCGACAGACGATTTTATAGGAGTAACGCAAAACCTGAGAGTTGTGAAGGAACGATAGATGTTTGTTTGGCTTGCGGAATTCATGGATTTATCCGAACTTAGTTCGTCGACAAGAGAAATTCTGCAATGCTTGTAAGAAAGACCGAGTGTTAGAATACGAGATTTGCTAAACCATATACAAGGTAATGATTTGGATGCGGGATGGCTTGATCACCATACTGACTTACTCTTATTGTTCGCCTTGCTATTTGGGATGGTAAATCTGAGTGACTTGCCTATAGTAGAGAGACGACGATCAAAACCTTGTTTGAACCTTAGAATGGTATAAGTATTTTTTTCCCTTGTACAAGGCAGCTGTTGCCAATTGTAGGTCATACGGTGAGAACGAAGCCCAGACCCATTTTCCTGCAGGAGAAACCATAAATTGCTGACTACCATGAGATATCGATAGTTGTTTAGTATTGGCGCCAAACCCGTCATCTAAGAAGATCCAGTCTCGGAAGAATCCTACCAAGATGAAAGGACAGAAGTATTGAGGAAAAGGTTATGCCACTACCGGAAGAGGCCAGAGAAGGGATTTTCTCGAGAATCTGAGATATCGACACTGCCAACAATAAGGATGGAGTATATGAGTTTTTATGGAACAGTAACAATGCTTCTAAGGGTACCCGAGACCCCTGTGATGATCGATGGATTTTGAGAAGACCCCCGACCCTAACCTATTTCTTGCTAGCCTCTCCGAATCTTGAGGACGAGATTCATTTTAAGGGTGGTAGGTTTGTAACATCCCAAAATTCTAAATTTTGGAATGTTATATTAAATAGATAGTTTGATTGATTGTTTGATTGTTGTGTGATTGATTGACTGAAAGTGAGTGAAATTTGAAACTTTCTGAGAGTTAAATGAGAGGGAATGAAATGACTTTCCCAAACTTTCACCTTGCTTCCTGATCTCCATGAATTCAAATTCTTTTCAAATACAAAACCCTAGAGAGAAGATGACATGACTTCTTCCATTTAAATAAATGAAAAGGGTTTTTGAAAATATTTGAATTTCATTTGGAAATATTTTCTAATTCAAAAACTTTAAGCAACTCAATGATTTTTATGAGAGAAGATAAAATGACTTCTTCAAAACATATGAAATATAAGTTGGAAATTTTTAAAAGAATTAAATTTAAAGTCCTTTTGGAAATTATTTTTCAATTTGGAGTTATTTGGTTTTATTCAAATTATTTTTCTCCAAAAATAAAATGTATGGAAAATAGGGTAACATGATTCCCTACAACAGAAAATTAGAGAGAAATAAATTTGAAATCATTTTGGTATTTTAAAATGATTTTTATTAGGTTTATTGTAGCAGTAGCACTCTTTGCTTTACCTAAATTTGTGTGGATTTTATTTGACTCTAGAAAAATGTTCAAGCTATAGAAAATCTTTTTCTAAAAATTTTGATATATTATATGCCTATACAATATTTTATTTTCTTTTGTTTTATTATTTTCTTGACTGTGTTTAAAAAAAACTTTCCCTTCCCTCCGACTGGGCCGGCCCAGCACCAGGCCAGGCCAGGGCCCAGTGCCCGCGCCGCCGCCTCCGACTCCGGGAGGAGTCCGCCGCCCGCACGCCTCTCGAGCACGCCGCCGTACTCCGTTCGGCCACCTCCCGCCGCCTTGCCCCTCCTCCACGCATCGCACCGCCCCTCTCCTCCATAAATAGAGCCGCCCCGGACCCCTCTCTCTCTCTCTCCTCGCGCCGCATCTCGCCGTGCCGCTGCCGCATCTTGCCGCCGCCGCCGACGACGAGCTCCGCCGCACTCGCCGCCGCACTCCGCCACCGCCACCGCACCTTGCTGCCACCGCCCGCGCCTCGCTGCTGCTAGCCGCGCCACCGCCATCTAAGCCCGCCACCGCGGAAAGCCACCATCGCCGTTGACCCACCGTGGACCGGTAATAACCGCCCTGGTTCGCCGTTTTTTATTTAGGTTTTCTTTTCGGTTTTTCTTTAAAAACCCGGTTTTTTAGTTAGGTTATTTAGCGAGTGTTCGCTCGTTAGCTTCTGGTAGCGAATGGTTTTCGTTAGCTAGCATTCAGCAGCGAACGTTCGTTCGGTAGAATTTTTCCTTTTCTTTTTAATTTTCGTCTAGGGACCCATCCGTGAATATTTTATTCACAGTTTAGTCCCTAATCTTAAAACGACCATTAATTTTTACTCGTTTGTCCAAATCCAACGAAACCGACGCCCACTTCTTCATTATGATCCCCTCTATCCAGTAAAACAACTTAAACATGTTTTTGAAAATTTAAAATTTGAATTCAAACATATTTGTATTTGAACTTCGTTTGATCATAACTTGAGTTTTATAACTCCGATTTAGTTGATTCTTTTTACAGATCGAAGCTCTTGACCTAAACTTTCTGATAAGGCCAAATTCACATGATTTTGGTATTGTTAGAAATTATTTTATGTTGCAAGAGTTATTTGCTTGGTTTTGATGTTTTCTGAATTGTCTTCTTCGTTCTTCCCGATCTTTTGAGTGATTGCTTATGTGTGGTTACTATTGCTTGCTTACGATAGATTGACCGGAGTGTGACGAGTAGAACCATCAGGAGTTATGAGTGCGATTCATCTTCATCAACAGTACAGGCAAGTTCACACTTTTATCATATCCCTTTCATACCCAGTTTTTATGCATTAGTTTCACCCTCAAACATTGCATGGTTAGGAATTGATAACATGTGGCTATTGGGAAGTAGTTGATGAGGTAGGAACCTATTGTCTTGCATTCAAACCCTGGGAGTTACTACGTTATGCTTATACTGCTATGCTATGCTCGTAGACGTGGTTTGGTTTTAGTGATTCATGACAGATGTGAGAGTTATTATTAATGGTTAAGTTAAGGTGGCTACTTTAATACACATCTGGGTGGAATGGTAGGGGCACCCTGGAGCACCCAGCGGTTTTCCCGGGCACCTGGAGAACCCAGTGCTTGCCCAAGGGATCCCGGAGGACCCGTGTGATCACCCTATGGAATGCCACCCAGGCTCAAAGGGATCATAAGATTATTCATGCTAGAACTATCCACCCAGAGTAAAGAGTTAGTGCTCCTGAAAGACTGTGTCTCGGTCATTCATTTCTCAAACACCATGTAGTGCGAGAAATCCAACGGAGGAGATCGAGTCTTGTGGGGAAAAGTGCGTAAACCTCTGCAGAGTGTACAAACTAATCATGGTTAGCTGTGTCTCCGGTTATGGACAACTTGAGTATCTGGTTCTTGAATTATCATGTTGATCTCAACACTTTATTTAATTAATTTGATTGGGTTAATGATTATTATTTTGGGATTGAGTTGGAGGAACCTTCTCAATTTTTGTCAATCAAGTTTGTAGTTAAATAAAATATATTCCTTTGCAGTAGGGAAAATTGGCTTTATGCAAAAATAAACTTAGAGCTTTCACCAGCCAATTATGCATGTAGTGATAGCCATTATTCAGCATTGCTCTACACTGTGAATTTGTTAGTACATTCAATGTAATGACCCTTTGTGGTTGCAACGTCTCATGTTGCAGGAATCTTACGACGAGTAAGTGATACGTTAGGGTTACGATTTCTACACTCAACTTTGCCGTTGGTGTTGATGGGAATCCACAACCTTGTTGTTACTTCCGCTATTTTGGATTGAGGTAATAGTATTTAAGTTATTTATACATGTGATTTACCTCTGTTATAAATCCTCGATACTGTGTGTGTCAGCATACCGATCCAGGGATGACACTTAAGCACAGAGACTTGACCGTCTGAGGTCGGGTTGCTACACTAGAACAGATGATATGTACGTGATGGCAAGCAAAGAGTCTGATCGCCTGACTATACATGATATACACACGAATCTGATGGCATGCAAGGGGTGCAATAAAGTTTCGCTAGGTTCAGAGTGTGGATCCGGACTAGTTGATTTGTGAACATTTAGTTTGTTTGTCATTTGCAAGATAACACCTCAAGTCATGTTGCCTAGTCCCAAAATTTTCGCAGATAATTGGAAGGAGATGAGTAGGTTTATTTGAAAATGTGACCACCTTAGACCAGGTTGTCTTGTCATAGTTAGTCCTTTTAGAGGTATTTTGGTGGAGTTTGGTTGATTTATCAGAAAGTATGTTTGCTAAACTTATATATGAATCCATGCTAGCTCACTAGTTTTCTTGTAAATGTGCTGATATTCTGTCTTTAGAACATATTTATCATCATCATCTTTTCCCCTTTTGTTCTTCTTTTTATTTCTAATTATCAATGAGCAGCACCGCCATAACCATCTCCGTTGTGAATTATAGTACTGTACAATAGTGTAACGTTGCATTAGTATGTTGTGTCATGCAAACAATTATCGAATTTCAATCTACACAAAGTGCTAATTATACCCCACAAAAAAAGTGCAAATTATACACTATTATAAGCAAATAGAACATTTATGTCAGAGTGCCCAAGATGGTGCTCGCAACTTTCTTGTACAAATAGGGGTATCTAGTTTGAATGTTGTTACCGGGTTTTTCCTTTCTTTGTAGATTTGACGCAGCAAGAACTTTGGATCCTGGGCAACCAAAACATGTGCGGCTGGAACTCAAAATGCAGCTCATAAATTACTAGTACTTGTTTGTAGATAGCCTATTGTTGCTAGCTAGTTTCATTGCTTACATGCACCAACAGGTGTTGTACCATAACACATGTTGATCCTCCGGAGTATGGGCAAATATCTATCGGAGCTGAGTTCTGTTCTCTCATAGTTTCTCTCCCAGTGTTACTCTAACTGACATTGGCCTTTGATTGATGACATAAGACGTCCTATTTCAGAAGTTTTTCTTTATGGCATTGTATTTCAGAACTTACATGAGCAACGGGGGTACCTGCTGGCATCGAAACGGATTTTCACAACTATTTGTTGTATATGAAATTTCTGTTATTGACTTCCGAACATGTTTGGGTTTAGCACTGAATTATTGGAGGAGGCGACACAATTATTCTTGGATCTTGACAGTGGCATCCAAGGTCAACCCCTCGTCACAAGTCAACACGCTCAATGGAGGTCAGAAACTGCAGATTCCGTGTCTGGCGCTCTCACCATTAACTTTCCCCTCCCTGCTCTGCTCGGCCGAGAAATGGAGGAGGAGCCTCGGTCCCAGCGGTTCGTGCTGTGGCTGCACGGGCTGGGTGGGTGCGCGGGTACGCCTTCGCCGGGTGCCGGCGCCCGCTGGGCCTTCCCCACGGCGCCCAGCCGGCCACCGTGCCTGTCATATGCAACTGTACGTACTGTAACACATCGTACATCCTTCAGTTTCATTGCAACCGGCATCTTGGCACTTCCGTGAATCAGGTGCCATGCTGATCGATGCCGTCGTGGTTCGACATCCACGATACGCCCATCACCTCCGTAAGCCAAACAATCAATCCTCCCTAGCTACGAGCTCCAGTGCTGCGAGCAGTGGCCCTCCAGCGGGGGTGGTGGCCCCAGCGACGACACAGGGAGAAGCATGAACCGTGGCGTCCCGAGGACCAGGCCTTCCTACAGCTTCGGCTTCGGCTTCGGCTTCTTCTCTCGGTCGTAATCGCCGAGTGGAACGAGTTTTTTTCCTTTCCCTTTGGTACTGAAAATTGTCCAAGCATGTATCCTTAAAAAAAATCTGACTAGTACCAAAGGTGGAGATTGAAATCTGACTAGGGATCACACATTTTGGTTTTCTACATGGTTTGCTTGCTACATCACACTAATATTAAGCACGGGTAACATTTCTACCACTAAATGAACATACATGCATGCATGAAATCAAGATGTTTCCACATGAACTCCTAAAAAAAAAAACTCCTGGTGCATGATTTGCAAAATAAATGAATACCAAACTCGCATGCAAGTTCACACTTCCAGAATGACATCCATAGACCCTGTATATATGTATGCTTTCAACAGCTCGACTGAAGGAAAAACTGCCGTAGAATGGAGTGATAATCCTTGCGAGTGTACCATGCTAGCCTTAAATTTCTTCCTTTCACCGCTCAATGTATTTGTCAAATCTGGGATACTGGAGGGAAACAAAGACACAAGATGGCATTTCTTCATTTTTCTTCTCAGTATTTGTACCACGCAAGCTTATTCATGTGTTGTATTGCTTGTGACTTTCCAATCGGCGGGGCATTGTCGGTTGAGAAAATGATGTGTCATCCTGAAGAAAAACTATTGTAGAATCTTATGCCACTCATGGAAAGCCACCTTGTTTTTTCTAAATTCAGTATTTAAGTATAGAAGTGTCTACAAGACACAAGTAGCTTTGTAGGCAACCTCAAATGAACAGGGCGTGATGTTGTTTCCTCTTTGGCTAGCAACGGAGCCCTAGCGTCGCCGCCAAGAGAACCAACTCTTCGGGTGCCATCTTCCGATGGCTCCCCTCCGCCAGCGACCTCTTGGTCGTCGGTGGTGAGGGGGGTCGCCGGATCTCACATGTGTGGATTAGTTTAGCTTTAGGTTCTAGTGCCCTAGTAGCTTCAGTTTTTGGATCATTCGACGTCTTGGTTTTGCCGGTGGCGACGACCATGTTGAACAAAGAAGCTCTGACTTCGGCACGGCGACGTGCGCAATGCGGGCACGCCGCCATGTCGGGCACCCGTCGCCATCGACTCTACGCCAACAAGACGAATTTCAGTTACTTTTACGTACTAGTCTCTTGCTCCAAATCTCCAATCATCTACGTACATGCTGTTAACCCCTTTTATTTGTCATGATGTCTACTAATTTCAAGCAACGTGTATGCATAGTTCGATCGATATCTGCAACTAGATTAGTTTGTATTTAATTTTCTTTGTGTTCCCCTTGGTTCTTTAATCTTGATTGAAACTGCTTGCATTTTGGACACCTTGGGTGGCGGAGCTGCTCGAGGTGGCGCCGCCGAGACCAAGCAGGCTGCATGCGTACGTAGTCTAGCATGCAAACGTGTACGTGTACATAGCTAGGCAGTGCAGACTGTACATGCAAATGCAATTGAAAGCAATGGAGCAACTCACGTACGTACACTAGCAAGTTTAAAGCTGATTGATTGTCATTGCACCCAACATGACACTGCTCATCCATCCTACTTGACGTGATGCATGGTGCGTAAGAGCATCTCCAACCGGCGCCGAACGCGTCGCGCGCAAAAAACAGTTTTGCCGCGCGCCCATCGCCTGGTTTAAAGCGCACGCGACTCTCGCACAAACAACATATGCATTCCAAAACAAAAGCAAAAAGATCAAACACAAACAAAAATAAATCAAAATAAATAATTCAATTTCGTTATTACAACTCAAACAAATAGTTTATCATTCAATACAATAAATAGTGCAATTAAACACAATAAATAGTTCGACAATACAATATCGGACGCACAAATCATGATGCTCTTTGTCGTCCATTCCATGCCCACCACTTTTCAATGAGATCCTTCTGAAGATCATTATGCGCTGCGGGATGTCGAATGGCATGATAGGAGGCAACAAAATGGGCCACCCTTTCAGCCCTCCGTTGCACTCGCACGGGATATCCTAAGAGCTCATACTGAGAGTAGTCTACATCTTGACCACGCTCATTCTCGATGATCATGTTATGCATGATCACACAAGCGTGCAACATGTACCAAAGCATTTTCTGATCCCAAAATCTAGCCGGTCCTCTCACAATAGCAAATTGGGCATGCAAAATCCCAAAATCTCTCTCCACATCTTTTCTAGCCGCCGCCTGAGCATTGTGGAAATCAAGTTCTTTCTTACCTTCTGGCTTTTTCAACGGCTTGACAAAGGTTTGCCATTTTGGATAGATGTCATCCGCTAGATAATAGCCATAGTTGTATGTACGGCCATTTGCTACAAACTGCACCGGTGGCAATTCACCATTTGCAATCTTATTCATCAGTGGTGACCGGTTGACAATATTGATGTCATTCAAAGATCCAGGCACTCCAAAGAATGCATGCCAAATCCAAGTCTCTTGATCGGCCACCGCTTCAAGGATTATAGTGGAACCCTTTTTTTGACCGTGGAATTGCCCATGCCATGCCTTTGGACAATTCTTCCAACTCCAATGCATGCAATATATTGAGCCAAGCATGCCAGGAAAGCCGCGAGCTTTGTTCATCACCAATAGCCTTGCGACGTCTTCAGCATTGGGAGATCTCAAATACTCCTTGCCAAACACTTGCACAATTCCGACGGCGAAGCGCTTGACACACATGATGGCTTAGCTCTCACCCATAGCCAAGTGATCATCAACTAGATCAGTTGGTATACCGTATGCCAACATACGCAAAGCGGCTGTCACCTTCTGAAAAGTGCTATGCCCGAGCTCTCCGGCGGCATTCCTCCTTTGCTGAAAAAAGCGGTCATGGCTCGCTAGTTTCTCTACAATGCGCCTGAACAACTCGGTGCTCATCCTAAACCGGCGACGAAAATACGACTCGGGGTATGTGGGATTCTCCGCAAAATAATGCCTGATCAATCTGTTGTGGGCATCGATCCTATCCCTCCAAATTTTCTGCCGACCCATAACCGAACCACCGTGCTTCGGTTTTTTATTGATATGCATAGCTAGGATCATTGCAAGATCCTCCTCCTCTTCCATATCAAATTCTTCTTCGGAAGAATCATACGACGAACTCATCTACAATGTTCAATACTATGCTATAAAAAAACTACAATCAACATGCACGCTTTTGAGCAATACATACCTTCTAGGCGTTTTGTCGAACACCTTGCGGGCGCTGAGCGGCAGCGAGCGCGTGGGCGCTGTTCGTCAGAGGACGGACGCGCGCGAGTGGCGGCGGGACTAGAGGGGGGCCGGAGAAGCCGCCGCGGGGTGGGGATAGGCCGGGGAAGCGCCGGAACGGTCGCCGGATGGCGCGGTCGGCGGCGGGCGGCGCAGCTGGATGGGGGGTGGGAGGTGCGAGCGAGCGCGTGAGAGCGGGCGCAGCAAATAAGCGACGCGCGATTGAGTTTCGGCCCGTGCGCTGAACTACCTATGCCGCGCATGCTGTTTTCTCGCGCCCGCTGGAACAACTATTCCGGTTACGTGCGCGCTAAAACGGGAAATTTTGCGACACGGCGCTAGTTTGGCGCGGCTGTTGGAGATGCTCTAACGAAACGAGGAATAATACGAATAGGCAATGCGTGCGGCGACTCAACGCTACACGCACACGCGCGCGCTGTACGAGCAGCGAGCGGGTTGATGCACGCACGTACGTGATCTGAGCTCCATGCCGCACGGGCACATGTTTATACAATCTTAATCAGTCTATTCTTATCTCTCATCTCACACATGTGAAGAGACAACGGGCATGAATGCCCAATCAATCTCATACAACACCAGGTTTGTGTCTCGACATGTGCTATCAAAGTGTCCATAACAACAGGTGCTACTACAAGAGTATCGTGGAAACCAAAGTGTGCCACTTAAACGCTTAGCTCTTTCGTCGTTGAGGCATATCGTCTCCTTACTCCTGAGGTCAACAATGGAGAAGACGTCACGTTGTTCAACGAGCAAAGCACCTCTGCTCTCTGCAAAGAAGACCATGTCTTTTCTCACACTCCCCAACGTCGCCAGCTGAGAGTTTTGCCACACAGAGACATGACAGTCCTCATCTGGTTCTTGTTTTTTTTTTTAAACTCCTCATCTGGTTCTTGTTTGGTCCAAAGATTTTCTACTGCTTGGTCTTGGCCTTGTATAGTAATAGACGAGCGCCTTCCTTCTTCTCCAGCGACGCATGGGATAAACGGTCGTGGCAAAGTAGGGTCGAGTTTGAATGGGATCTTGGTCAAGGTGATGCGTGACGTGGCCAAGCTTATGTTAAGGGTGTAGACCAAGTTTGTCTCGTCATTCTAGAACAACCAGCGCACCATATCGTGGGTGACTACGCCGGTGTGCGGGCCACACATGGTGAGCTCGGAAGCCCGACAATCATCAGGTGTGTCAGAAAAGTAGGTGCATGCACACAAGAAGTCGTTGTATTCCTTGTGAATCCATAGCACTTGGAACATTGCTTATGTACTCCTTTATTTGTTGATATAATGAAGCACATAGTAATGTAAAACATAAGATGTACCAAAACTCAAGGAGGAAATAACTCTCCCTCCCTCATCTTCACAACTCTCCAAAACTAGCACCCGAGTGCAGAGAGAGGAAGGGCAAGGTATACTAGCAGAGCTTGGTAGAAACGGAAAAAAATTCCGTGGAGACCAGCTGCAATTCCCGTCCTGTGCATACCCTCTGTTAGATGCCGCCACGTGTCCCACGACACCATCGCACGTCCCGCTCTCATCCACTCCTGTGCGATTTTTTTTCAAAACTATGTTATTTTTTGTAGCAATTTCGGAAACTATAAAACGTAATGCAAAAAAACCAAAACTAATAGCCCGTCGGCCATTCTTTGGCCGAAGTAGTACTTTTCGGCCACAGCTAGGCCGAAGTAGTACTTTTCGGCCACACTTAGACCGAAATAGACTTTTTGGTCAAGTCTAGGCCGAAAAGTCACTTTTTGGTCAACCCTAGGCCGAAGTTGCATGGCTCATGCTGAATTGTATTTTGTCGCCACCCGTTTCCCGCCCACCCTTTCCCGCCACCCGTTTCCCGCCAACCCCTTCCCGCCATATGTTTCCGCCACCCGTTTCTCGCCAACCCCTCCCCGCCAATCCCTTCCCGCCTTATTTTCCCGCCAATCCATTCCCGCCTTATTTTCCCGCCAATCCCTTCCCGCCTTATTTGCCTGCCAATCCCTTCCCGCCAACCCTTTCCCACCATACCGCAGTTATTCTTTCCCGCCATTTTCTCCTCTGTATCTATAAAAACCCCTTCAGGCGGAGGTGGATAAGCATTCCAGTGTAGTGTAGTAGAGATGTCCCATTATCCATTCGATCGTAGTTTTCACCCTGAGATGAGCAGCACTTTGCTGAGTCTAGCTACCGATTTCAGGATGGACAATAGGATAGTTCCATGAGACGAACTCACCGGTAGTGACACCATAATGAATGAGTTGGCTCACCAACTACGTAGGTCTGGGTGGCATGAAAGGACCTATGAGGAGGTACGTCAAGAACTTCTTAGGTTGCATGAAAGGTGGAAGAAGGTGGTGGAGCCGAAGAGTGAAACTTTTAGAAGGACTGCAGAAAAGCATCCATTTTTATGGACTGAGGAGAGCGAGGACGACGATGATATCTTCATGCCGCCGCTTCCGGGTTCTGCATCGTCGAAGGGCAAGAGTTCTGCATCGTCCAAAGGAAAGAGTTCTGCATCCGCGAAGGGCAAGAGTTCTGTATCGACCAAGGGCAAGAGTTCTGCATCGACGAAGGGCAAGAGGAGCGCATCGTCGAAGGGTAAGAGGGCTGCATCAGCGGAGGATGACGATGATGACTTCATGTAGTATGTAAGATGTATTCCAGTTGTACCGTTTCATTCAGATGTATTTGCATTATTAGTTTGTATTGTATTATTGTAGGGCATTATGTTCTATCTGAATTTCATTTTGTAGTATGTAAGATGTATTGCACAAGTTCAGCCGCACCGTTTAATTCAGATGTACTTGTATCTTAATTATCGGTTGTAGTCTATTTGGAAATGTAACTGAAATATGAATGCGAATTAATAGTAATATGTCTCTCGCATACATAAAACAATATATGTCTCCTGATCACATAGAAGCAAGTGCGATAGTAACACATACATGAAGCATGTCTCATACATAAATACTGACACACAGCTGCGAATAGTCTGAAACTAACATAGATAATGAGTCATACATAGATAGATAAGCATATCACTGCGGGTGACGACGACGAGTCTGGGTCTTCCTCGGGCGAGGACCCGAAGGCGATAAGCGCTGAGGCAGTGGACGAGGCTCGCGATAACCACGACCATAGTTAACCTCGTCTGTCACGGTCTGTGTCTCCTGCGTCAATGGTGGTGGTGGAGTGTGAAACACTGTCTGCGAGAAGCCATAAATGTTTGTAGCTTGGTCATCATCCTCGCGGTCGCCCTCAAAGTACGAAGCACCACCACTAAGGATCGGTGACTGCTCTGAATGCATGAACGGTTGCGACTGGTTGCCGCCTGCGGTAAAGTAAAATTGATACAAATGCATGAACGAAGCACCACCAGTAAGCATCAGTGACTGCTGAGAATGCAAGAACGATTACTACACTGTTCAAAAGAATGTAGTGAGTAGTGTTACCTAGATTCATCTGCTGATGCCAGTAAGCGCTCCCTAGCTGTGAAGGAGGTGGCTCATGCCAGGAAGAGCTCCCTGGCTGTGAAGGAGGTGGCTCATGCTAGGAAGAGCTCCCTGGCTGTGAAGGAGGTGGCTCATGCGAGGAAGATCTCCCTGGTTGTGAAGGAGGTGGCTCATGCCAGGAAGATCTCCCTGGCTGTGAAGGATGAGGTTCTGCACGGTGCACAGAGGGTCATGGTTCTGAACGGTGCACAGAGGGTCGTGGTTCTGAATGTTGTACAGAGGGACGTGGCGGACGATGTGCTGGAGGAGGAAGTGCAACATCCGAAGTCCGTCTACACGTAACAGCTGCGTAAATCCCGCGTAGCTTGTCATCAAGACGCCTCAACCATGAGACGCCCTCTCGCGGTGGGATAGTTTCTCCCCTCTGAAAGCGCCGCATTAAAGCGGAAACCTCCTCTCGCGCATGTAGTGTCAAGTCACCCTGTACACAAAGAATGAACCAATCATATGCTCGTTGTATGATAGACACCACGAATAGACAACCAAGCGAATATGTCCAGATTAATAAAAGACTTAACATATGAGAACCAAGGCATTTACCGCGTGGTGTCTGGTTCCCACAATAGAGGCAGTTGGGTACATATCGCTGGTGAGAGGGGCTTCGATCTGATCAGTAGCAGCTGATGGAACCAAGTAGATCCTCGTTGTATGCCGGTAACGCTGCAGATACAACCCGAACATTTCCCAGTTAAAGGGCCGAACCTCACCCCAGATATTTGTCGCAGCGGTAGTCCATTCGTCAACGTAAGGGGTAATGCTCTCAAGCCAATAAGCCATGGACTTGTTTCCTCCTAGGCGACGGTCCCTGAGATTGACATGCGCGATACATGATTAGGTATATTATGAATGCAGAGCTGCCAACTAAAATAGTATTAGTACTTACTTGTGCACGTGGTCTGGCAAGTGTGGAATATCTAGAATCTCACGCTGTTGATATAGACCGAACTGTCTCATCAACCTATGAAGAGACATCTCCTCAACCGTCACGTCGAACACCAACTTGGCGTTGGTCATCCAAAAGTGCCGATCTCTAGTGCACAATCCAGAAATCCCAACTGGGTACCTGGATGATATAGCCTGAGGCGAGTATGGCTCCCAAATAACTTGATCCTCGTGCAAACTATCAAACTGCGCCATGAAGGACGGGTAGCATCCCCTAATCTGAGTATGCGCAAACTGTCTCTGTGCATGAAAACAAATAAGCATTAGTAATACTATTGAATGGCAAGAAATAATTGAATTAATTGTTACTTAATATAAAATTACCTCTCGCCGTGTCCAAACAGATCCCATAGTAGGTAAGTCGCCGATAGCACGCACATAAGTCCCAGCTAAGTCCTCCAAACCAAAAGGTTTATCAATGTAGACATAGGGTCGTCCAATAGGGAACCTCTTGTATGACCAAAGCTGCAACAATAATGGACATCCAACAAGACTAGATTTTCTAGACTTCAACAAGCAAGCTTTGCACAGGCCTCTGTACGTAGCCGCTAACACAGCAGAACCAAAACTCCTCTGTAGAATATCCGCAGGGTAACGTGCGTCAGCTATCTCTCGTGCAATACCGATGAGTCGTGCATCGACAGTGGTCACGTGGTTCTCCGTAAACATTGTCTTGCCGAATAGCCAAAGAATATATGCCTCTAGGGAGCGGTCAATCTGAGCCTCCGACAACTGAACGTCGGGATGTCCTAACGAGACAATCTACATAGAAACGTAATAATTGTATGAACATCGGACAACTAAAAAACAACATTTGTTTAAGTGGCCGTGATGGTTACCTGAAACTGGCTCAACCATCTAAAAAGAGGTCCATGAGGATCGTTGTCTATAGCCCTAGCAGTCGGGACTGCAGCCAAAAAACGGGTCTGCATCGCTGCTTGCCACCCAGATTCTGCCTCTAAGGGACCTATGGCAGCACCGGCCAGAGGTAATCCCAACAAGTAAGACACATCCTGTAAAGTAGGCGCCATCTCTCCCCAAGGAAAGTGAAACGTATGTGTTTCTGGTCTCCATCTATATACTAAGCAGGTAAGGAGTGACTTGTCGTAAGAGAAACGTCTCACTTGCCTCTTGTGTAACTGCAATGGTTCACCTGCCTCATCTAAGTCCGGACCATCAATCCACTCATCCAATGTACCCTCAACCAGCCGTGCCAAGGGTAGAAGTCCAGCCCAACTTAACCTACAAAATAAAGAGATTGTTAGCGGTTATGAAAAGTATGTCAAACATAGTAAGTCATTATATGGTCTCCATTATATGCACACATACCTATCAACCCATGAATCGGGTATCAGCCAGTTAGTCTTTGGGATACGAGTGACCAACACGTCTAAGTTGTTGCCCGCTTCCGTAAGTGCGCCCCGGTGCTTTCTATCGATGTTACCATTAAGCAACGGATACGAAGACATATCTGCAATTCAAACAACAAATCTCAGGTGCAAATAAAACATAGTATGACATATTACAAATTATAACATAGTCCTGACATATTACGAATTAAAACATAGTCCTGACATATTACATATTAAAACATAGTCCTCACATATTATAAATTAAAACATAGTCCTGACATATTACATATTAAAACATAGTCTTGACATATTACAAATTAAACATAGTCCTCACATATTACAAATTAAAACATAGTCCTGACATATTACATATTAAAACCCACTACGGCACATTATATAGCTTGTGAGTTATTTCTTCCTCGTCCGCCCCTTCGGCCTCGACTGCCACGACCACGTCCGCCTCTTGCTCTTGTTGTCGCAGCCGTCGATGTGGAAGCACTCGTCGATGCGGAAGCACCATCTTTGTTCAGGTCGGGACAATATTTCATCCTATGCCCATAAGCCGCGCATAACAAACATTGTCCGGTTGCTCCACCAGCTTCAGACTGGTCCATATCGTTCCGGATGCGACGGGCCTTTCGTCTGCCCCTACTTGTTCGCTGAAGGTCTGGATGCGGGATGTATACTCTCTCACCGTCGTTTACCTTGTTGAAATTGCCGACGAATCTAAACCCTGTCATCTCGCCTGTCCAGGTGTTGAGCACTGCCTCTTTTAAATAGTATGGGGACACGAAGGATATAGCATCCAACTGAATCTGGCCACAGGCAGCCAACACATGAGAGCAAGGTAGGTGCAGCAACTTCGGTTTGTTGCATGTACACTCACACGTTGGATAAAATTCCGTTCCAATTTTTACCTCGTGTGTCTTCACCTCATTTCCAGAACCAAAACCATCGGTAGGAAGCTGAACCTCATACCTCCTTTCTTGATTCCCTATGAGTCTGACACTGTGTTTATTTGCTTTCTCTATCTTCTTTGCCATGTATTCCATGACACGGCTTCAATAAGGTGTGTTCTGATTATCTTCAATATGCTTCTTTGCTAACTCGTGCCTTTCTCTGAAATATCTCAAAGTGCCATGGAATACAACCTCCACAATAGCTGTGAGTGGCAATGCTCTATTCCCTCTCAGCACAAAGTTATACACCTCTGCAAGATTGGTTGTCATGTGGCCATACTTAGCTCCATGTGTGTCATGCAGCAAAGACCAATTCATTGGAGGCTCTTTCTCTATCCACTCAGAAAAATTCTTTATTGCCCTTCCCTTCTTTCTCTTAGTATTAGGAGGGTCAATTGCTGGCAAGTCACAAAGACCAACTGGCTCCTCTAGCTCCGCGATGAGTGCTGCTAATTTAACCTGATCTTCTTCCATTTTCTTCCTTGCACGGACCTGCTTCTTAGTAAACTCATCTAGTTTTGACCAAATAAATTCGTATTTCCGCTGGTGGCTTTGCTTGCATAATTTTTTGAACAAGTTCATCAACCGCTTGTTCTTGAACTGTGAGAAAAAATTAGCCCCAAGATGGCGCATGCACCACCGGCTCTGCAAGTCCCTCCAAGGTGTTGGTTCGTCATCTGCTGGATTCCGAAGTGTCTTCACGGCCTTCAATATACCAGCATGTCTGTCATGAATGACACACACGTTTGGTCGGTCCTTCACGATGGCAATTTTCACTTGGCGGAAGAACCAAACCCAGCTGAGAAAGTTCTCACCCTCCACAAATGCCATGGCAAGTGGGATGATTTGATTGTTTCCGTCCACACCAATAGCAGTCAGGATTTGCCCTCTATACTGACCGGTCAGGAATGTACCATCCACAAACATAACAGGAGGACAATGCCGGAAAGCTTCGATGCACATAGCAAATGAGAAGAACACTCGTTTCAACACCTTGAAATCTGGTATACTCAGCAACCTCATGTGTTGTACGTTCACATAAGTGCCGGGATTCCTCTCCTTCAGTATGCCCAGGAGACGGACAACATTATCATATGAGTCGAAGAACGTCCCAAACCTTTCCTCCATAGCCTTTTGCTTAGCCCTCCAAGCCTTCCCATAAGGAATGACATAATTCCATCTGACCTTCACTGCTGTCTGGATGTGTTTTGCTTCCATATCTTTCTTCTCTACTATCTCAGTATACATGAGTTGCGCAATGAGACTTGAAGTTAGGTTCGGATGCTTCACCAGCAGGTTCGTCCTCACACAATTATGTGGGACGACAATGGTGACAACCCAGTGGATGTCATACTTCGGTACGTGATCGTGCACCTTCCCAGGACAACCTGTTACAACACATTTCACGGTATAGTTTGTTGGACTTGATATGTGTGTCTTGAAAATCCTCTGCGTAGACATAGCCCACTTTATCACCGCATACTTCAATTTTTTCTTTGTATCAAACATAGCCCCTATTTGTACTTAGTTCAGATTATACTGCCATGGAGTCTCATGGCCATCGTTCACCGTAAGGCCGGTGGATATGTCCTGCTCCCATGCAGAAGGAATCGGTACCTCAACTTCATCCTCAGAATTTTCAGAATCCAGTTCCTCCACCAATCCATCCTCGTCCTCTTCCTCCATCACCCTCTGCATTTCATCCCCTTCCTCATCCCCATCAGCAAAACCAGAAACAGCTAATATTATCGACTGGCTACTCTGCCCAGTATCAGGACCACAAACATTGTGTGGCACGTAGTCTGACTCTTTCTCCGGTTGGCTAGCATCCACATCTTGTGGCTGTGACCCGGATAAAACAATCTCGTTAGCTACTTCACTGCCTTGGCCGGGTTCATACCCCCTGTGGAGTTGTACGGTATTCTCCTCCTTCGGCACAGGTTGCACAAGTGCATATGGGTGGATTCTTCGGTCTCGGCAGCGTCTTAACAGGGACAACCAATGCTGGCTCCTATCTACCGGCATCAACTCCCACTTGACATTTTTACAAGATTTGGTCCACAATGCATGAATACTGACGGAACATATTTCAGGATCCAGACCGAAACTAGTTGTCAACCAGTACTTCAACTGTCTAATGTCCAGTCTGTCCGGGTTAGCTAGTGTCATGACGCCATTTTTAAACTCGCTAAGATCAACCCCCAACTCATTATATCGAACATTACCAGCGCCGTAGTAAACATTCAGATTTACTGATTCAGACATTTTCACCTGTTAGACATTGCCATCTTCTCATTA
Organism: Triticum urartu; assembly: GCF_056163025.1. NCBI lineage: Eukaryota > Viridiplantae > Streptophyta > Magnoliopsida > Poales > Poaceae > Triticum > Triticum urartu. The sequence goes on along the minus strand of NC_141874.1, from coordinate 738,208,490 downwards.
ATCACAACGAACTATGCGCTAAAATGCCTCCAAAAATATATTAACACTAAAATTCACAATATGACTTATATACACTAACTAAACTATATTAATCACAATATACACTACTATTATCCGCTACACGAACTATGCGTTAAAATGCCTCCAAAAATATATTAACACTAAAATTCACAATATACACTAATATTATCTGCTACACAAACTATGCGCTAAAATGCCTCCAAAAATATATTAACACTAAAATTCACGATATACACTAATATTATCCGCTACACGAACTATGCGCTAAAATGCCTCCTAAATTAAATTAACACTGAAATTCACAACGAACACTAATATTATCCGCTACACGAACTATGCGCTAATATTTACATAATATTTGTGACGACGTGATTATACCTTCGAAGTGTGTGTCCGCTTCTTGCTTCTCTCTTTGACTCAGCGGCACCGGCCACCTTGCGAAGTACTTGCACCACCGGAGAACGACAACGCCGCCCCCGACGACCGGAGGTTCAACTCCGGTCAGCCCCCAACCTGCTCCTCCTCCTCACCACCTCCTCCTCTGCAGCTGCTGCTACTAGTCACCACCACCTACTACCCGTCCTCCTCTCCACCATGGCTCCTCCTCCCCACCATGGCCGCTCCTCCCCAAACACATCAAAAACTATCCCATAGCAAAAAATAACACCGTAGGCCGGTGAAGATTGCTATGATCTACCGATTCTGTGGGTTGGATTTGCAAATGTGTGGCAAATGGAGGAGATCGGCGCGGGGGGAGTTCTACAGAGAAGAACTGAGAGAGAGAGAAAGGGAAACGAAGAACAGCAGCGCAGGGGCGAACGGGTGCTTATCTGCACCTTTTCGGCCTAGACCTGGCCGAAAACGTCTTCGGTCGAAGCCTGGCCGAAAAGGCCAGCTTCGGTCACCGGTGGGCCGAAAACGGCCCAGTTCGGCCGGGCCTGGCGAGTTTTCGGCCCAAGCACGGCCGAAAAGCCTACTTCGGCCACACCCTGGCCGAAAACTGCCTTTTCGGCCCACTCCTGGCCGACGGGCTACTAGTTTTGCGTTTTTTTCATTCTATGCTATAGTTTCCGAAATTGCTAAAAAAACATGATAGTTTTGAAAAAAAATCTCCTGTGCGTGGCTTTCCTCGGCTCGAACCCCGCTTCTCGGCTCGCTCATGGCCTAGCGACCGGAGCACTGTCCTCCGCACGATCGGACCGGCAGAGTGGCAGCCACCGCGGTTTCCCGGTCCAACTCTCACTACAGCAGGCGGAACCGATAGCCATGTACGCTGTGCGCCTGAACGCCTCGCCGCCCTCTCCTTTCCATGGCCGCAACTGGCCGGAATGATAGCCATGGCCGGATTGGCCGCCGCGCCTTGCTCCAACAGTCTGAAGCGTCACCACTGTCAAGGACAGTAATGACCACGGCGGTCCGACACCGTCGCCTCCAAGGATGACCACGGTGTCCTTGCGGCAGGCTTGGACAGCATAAAGTGCGCAAGATGCCACATTATACTCCTGCTAGAAAATTAAATTTCGATGAAAAGCATTTGCTGCATCCTGTAAGGAGTTAGACTTTTCTAATGTATTTTCGTGTGTTCATTCCGTGTATCAAATTATATAATGTATCATTATTTGATCACAATTCAGGGCGCAGAAAGCTTGCCTTCTGCAGAGGTTTTGATAAGTTTTACTCCCTTCGTGACAAAATGCAAGTCATTTTTTATGCCCTATGCAAGACCAAAAAATCATCTTACATTTTGGCACAAAGGAGGTAGTATATGATTTTTCCTGTAAATATCATTACTAAAAGTTGTAGCTATCTTCGAGACCATGTAGTAGAAGTTTCAGAATTTTTGCAGTTCTCGTTTGGAAGTTGTGTATTTTCCCAAAAGATGCATTGTACATTCTAGCTAATACATTGATCAGGGAGAGGCATTAGATTTATATTTTTCTGAAAGGACAACTTCATATCGTTCATTGAAATTTGTTCAGTACAAATAATGGTCCTGATAATCTCAGGGAACTCACTGTACCATCCTGACGATTACAAGATCATTATACCAACAGGACATTACAAGAGAGATTTACATGGTGAAAGTCACTCAAAACAAACTTCAGGGATCTACAGTATAATGTACTAAAATATCAAGGCACCATTTTGGGATCTGTCTTGGACTCTTGGTCTGCTCTCTTCACCTTTGTCGATTAACGACGAGCAATCTGATTATCCACTAGTTCCAGATTATGTCTTACAACTAAAGCTTCAACTAGTCCCAGATTGTCCACTTGATTAACATAGCCCCTGTTACCTACTTGTAAACATCAAATGTGATCTGGGATATCACACCATAGCCCACGGGTGTGAATTAGAAGAGATCGTGACATCACCATTCATCAGCACAAACTCTGCCGGCAGCGGCGACCAATTTTAATTGATTCATGTTCTCAGTTCCCACGCAGCAATGAATGAGCACTAGAGTGGTACAACATTTGTCATCAATTTTACATTCCTAGCCGATCTCCAAGAAATCAGCAGGCATTTCATCTTCTCCAATGGTTTCTTCTTGCTCTCATTTTCTGCAATGCTATTGGTCAGAGGAAAACATCAGCATTTTTGTAGCATCATCCACTCGCAAGTGGTCGTATGCCTGACCACTGCAATCAGCTATTTAATCTCTACAAAGAACAAGTCGAGCACACAATCAGGTTCTTCACCAAGTCATATATGCAAAAATAATGTAAATGCATTCACCTAATAGTTTCAGCAAGGTCCATGAAGTAGAGATATGCTTCATCAATGCATACGCACTTTGCATATTCTGAAAAATAAGAATCTTAATCGTTGGGTTCTTATTTAGTTACATCAAGGTTGACATGCTAACACCTACAAATCCTCACAGGTAACTAGTAAAGGTACTGAATAACGATGAAACAAAAGGCGTCACAACTTTCATCAGAATAAATAGAATGAATGCAGAAACAACAAAATGATGAATGGGGGATGAGGCGGCCGCGGCCAGCGGAAGAGAGAAGGAATTCGGCGCGCACCTATGTCTTGTGGCCGGCGGCCGCGCTCGATTTATCCCATGTTGGACGAGCGGGCCAGTGGCGGACGACGGAGGCGACAGCGGCGGCGTCGGCGGCGGCAGATTAGGGATGCGCTGGCTTGTACCGGGTGAGCTAACTCGAGTCTAGATTGGGACCGAGCTGGGCCGAGCGACGTTTCCTAGAGCCGAGAAGTGGGATCAAGTCGACAAAAGCCATGGACAGGAGCGGATGAGAGGGGGACATGCGACGGTGTCGTGGGACGCGTGGCGGCATCTGACAGAGGGTATGCACAGGACGGGATTTGCAGCCAGTTTGCATGGAATTTTTTTGGGTAGAAACTGCTGGGGGCCAAGGCCAAAACATGAGTGTTTGAGGGTGCAAATTGCTAAAAACTTTCTCATCTAGGCCCTGAAAAAAGCTCCACCATTAGTAGAGGTGAGGAAATGGGGAGATAGCTGGTAGGTGTAGTCCTGTGAAGACATGAATAGGCTTGTTATATTTTATTTCATTTTTTGAGATAAAAGATAGGCATTTTCTATGTATGAGGCAATGATAAGGCGGATCAGGACGTGCGTGACAGACGAGGACAACGCGGGGGGGGGGGGGGGGGGGGGGGCAAGGCCCGAGTTTTCCACCTTAGAAAAAACAAGTTGCTTCCTGTATTTCGTGGTGATGAATTACAATCTATTGGTTCCTCTTCAAAATCGAAAGATGACATCGCTAGTATCGATGATTCTGAATAAGTATTTATACTGGGTGATTGCCCCATGGGATGTTGATGTTAGGGTTTAGCCAACTGAAGAACAATTTTGTATATGGTTATGCATATATTGTTCTGACATTTTTGCACTATATCATTTATTCCTGTTGAAAACCTTTATTTTTGAGCCATATCTAATAGTTATTTTAAGTGCTATTTGAAATATAGCACGTTATTGGCATGCTATATCATGTATAGCATCTGGAGGAGGCCGCCGCTATTTCTCTTAGCATGCTATATTTTCGGGCATCTCCAGCCGTTGGCCCCCCCAGGACGCATAAAAATCGCCCCCTGGGGGCGAGCCGGCGATACAATCGGCGCTTGGGGCGGTTTTGCGCCCAGTTGTCGCCCCCAGGCGCCGAAATTGACCCACTTTGCAGCCCAATTTCGGCGAATAAAGGCCCATATGGGCGAGAATAGGCCCATATTTCGGCGTGGTTTCGCCGTGTCTCGGCGTTCAATTATCAACACAATTATTTCTTATCACATATTTCATCACAGAAAAATCAAATACTTCAACAAAATAGTACAACAACAAATAGTTCAATACAAATTATATAGTTCAACAAATAAAAACTCGTATTTCATCACACGGCGTCCCCCTTGAGCCTCCATAGGTGCTCAATCAGATCTTTCTGCAGTTGATGATGCACCTGTGGGTCTCGGATCTCCTGACGCATACTGAGATAGGCAGTCCAAGTTGCCGGTAGCTGGTGATCAATTTCGGCTAGAGGACCCTGCCTATAGTATGGTTCAGTGTCAAACACTGGGTCTTCTTGCTCGCTCTCGATGATCATGTTGTGCAAGATGACACAGCAAGTCATAATCTCCCACATTTGATCTTTGGACCAGGTCTGAGCGGGGTACCGAACAACAGCAAATCGAGATTGGAGCACACCAAATGCCCGCTCGACATCCTTCCTGCAAGCCTCCTGAAGCTTCGCAAACCAGGCGTTCTTGCCTCCTGCCACAGGGTTTGACATCGTCTTCACGAATGTCGACCATCTCGGATAGATGCCGTCAGCTAGATAGTACTGAGTTCCTGGCATACCAAAGAAGGAGTGCCAAATCCAGAGGTCCTGTGTGGCTACCACCTCAAGCACCACACTGCAACCGCCTTTGGCGCCTTTGTACATCCCCTGCCAACCAAATGGGCAATTCTTCCATTTTCAATGCATGCAGTCGATGCTTCCAAGCATCCCAGGAAATCCTCTTGCTGCATTCTGGGTTAGGATCCGAGCAGTGTCTTCCACATTGGGTGTTCTCAAGTATTGTGGCCCAAACACTGCCACCACTGCCCGACAGAACTTGTAGAAACACTCTATGCTGGTGGACTCGGCCATGCGCCCATAGTCGTCGAGTGAATCACTGAGAGCTTCATATGCAAGCATCCTCATCGCTGTCGTGCACTTCTGGATGGAGGTGAATCCAAGAGCGCCAGTGCAATCCATCTTGCACTTGAAGTAGTTGTCGAACTCCCGGATGGAATTCACAATCCTGGGGAAGAGCTTTCGGCTCATCCGATAACGGCGCCGAAATGTTCTCTCGCCATGAAGTGGAGCATCGGCGAAGTAGTCGGAGTAGGGCATGCAGTAGCCTTGGAGATGATGTCGATTCTTTGCTTTCACCCGCCCCGGTGCCGAGCCACCTCGCCGCGGCTTTTCATTGCTCGCCAGCAGTTGGGCGAGGGCGGCGAGCACCATGAGATGCTCTTCTTCCTGGACGTCGGCCGCGGCTTCCTCCTCCAGCAGCGCGGCGGGCTCTTCCTCCTCATCCGAGTCCATCGCCGAGACAGGCAAGACGCCGAACACCTTGCGCTCGGTGGGCGTGTACCCGCCGTTAAACCGCGCCTCCGCGGCCGGAAACGCCCAGCTGCTGTTGGAGGGGCTGCCGCGGCGAAGCGCTGCTATTTTCCGGCGGGGAATGGCTATCTAGCGGAGTAGGGCGGCGGCCGTCGCCGGGATATAGCTAGTGGTGGCCGAGGGCGCGGGGGGTGCGAGGCGAGTCGGGGGAAGAAAACCTTAACTTTTCCCCTGTCGGTGTGGGCCAGGCGTGCTTTTCCCTAGCGCCGGAGCCCCCAACTGCTCCTCAGCGCGCCGGGTTCGGTCTGTGACCGCCGGGCAGAAAAAAGGTCCGAACCGGCGATTTTCGACGTCCTGAGAACGCGACTGGGCCTTTTTTCGGCGTCGGCGCCGAAAAAATGGCCTGGGGGGGCCTGTTGGGGGCGCGGCTGGAGATGCCCTTACCTTGCACAGAACTAGCAAAAAAAAAAAGATAGCTAGACACAGAGACTTTTTGCTGCCCTTTTGCTTGGGGACATTTTCCTTTTTAACAAGAGAACATGCATGATAGTTTATTGTTACACGTACACATACGACATGGATAATAGCGGTCGCGATGTAATCGACGACATAGGTAGGACGTCACAAATGCACGATGGAGTAGTACTAGGGCAGATGCTGCCGCTGCCTGCGAGCTTACTTAACTCGGAACGTATGTAGGTGCGCACGCATGATGGACATCACATGGTCGGGTAAGCGGTGTCGAGCGCGATGCCGCAGAGCCCCCCGCCTCCGACATCGCGGCGCATACGGATGTAGCCGGCCTCGCCCCACGTCTGGCCCCACGAGTTCTTGACGAGCCAGTACTTGAGCCCCGAGGAGGCGTCGGTGCCGTAGCCGACGGTCACCACGGCGTGGCTCATTTGGATCCCGCAGGGGGCCGAGAAGACGCCGCTCTTGTAGAACTGCATGCTGCTGGGGACCTCGATGGCCACCCCGATGGGCTGCCTCGCGACGGCGCTCTGCAGGGCCAGCTCGTTCTTGGCGACCGCCGCGTGCCCGGTGATGGTGACGGCGGGCTTGGCGCGGAAGCAGACGCCTCTCACCGCCTTGTATGGGTACAGCGCCGCTGTGGTGAGGCCGCCGTTCTCCATGATCCACTGGAAGGCCTTGTGGTAGTAGCCGCGGTTGCAGCCGCCGTCGTACTTGTCGCAGTCCACCAGCTGCTGCTCCGATAGGGGCACCAGCTTCCCTGTCTTGATGAAGTAGAGACTCTCCATCGTTGCCACCGCCGAGAACGCCCAGCAGCTGACTGCATGCACCCGGTCCGGTCCGGGCACAGGAACAGATTAGTTAAAGGAGGCCAGTACTTACGTAGTTGAAATGGATGAGGTTCCCCTAAACAAGCTCTAATGATAAGTGTCACCATGAAATAACATCGCTCTGACGTTTCAACAACTATAAAATTGTCATCTGAAAAACACCTTAAAGAAATTGAAACTTGTCTACCTCAAAAAAAAAATCAAAACTTGTCATTCAAACATAAAGTAAATAAAGTTGTCATCCTCGAATAACTAAACATATCAATTAAAACATCAGGACTGAATTTCTTCGTGTAAAGCGTGTGGCACTTACCAGGGCCTAAAAAACGTTAAAATAATTGGTAAATACGTACAGCATTGCGAGCCTTGGTTCTTGACCGGCGTCACGGCGCCTTTGGCCCTCCAGTCCACGCTGGGCGGAGGCGGAGCCTCCAAGGAGTCGTCGCCACCGCCGGACGACCAGAGGCCGTCAGCCTCGGCGGCCGTCGTGATGACCGAGTCAGTGTGACCGCCGGCGTCGTGTGACGACGCGTACCTTGCGACGAACTCCTCCCCGGTGAGGTCGGCGAATTGGTTCTCGCCGAGCTCGTAGGTGAGGTCGCCGCGCCTGTTGGTGGCATCGATGTACTCCACGTTGCTGCGGTACACCTCGAAGCGCCGCAGCCTCTCCTCCGCGCTCAGGTAGGAACGGTTGTGTGTGGCCTGCCACTGGCGAAACCTGTCCATCATCAGCATGTCACCGGCGTCGACGTGGCCGCCCGACGCCGCAGGGAAGGCGGCGAACAGGCCGCCCATTAGCAGAACTACTGTAGGGGTCACCGGCCATGTGCCGCCAGCCATGTCGATCGATCGATCTACACAAACTTCTGCTTGAGCATGCAAGTGTAGACGGGCGTTTATATAGTGCGAGAGTTACAAGTGGAGCGCGGGAGCATGTCTTCAGGCAGTGTCGGGTTGGCTGTCGGCCGGCGACGGACGCATGCCGGAATGTCGATGCACGTACTACTAGCTAGTTGAGGAATGGTAACGATCTGCGTTTTGTCTTGGTGCCTTACTTGTAGCAGTGCACTATGCCCATGCATGCCTGGGCGCACGAGTTGGTTGGGTTGCCTTGCCCTGCACACTAACTGATGAGGGCCGGACACCGGTTTGTATACTAACTAATGCACCTTGTCGCCTTCCCAATTCTGTCAACATTTTCGTCTTCTAGCACAGTGCACGCATGCCAAATTTCAACTTAGCCGTGTTTCAGGCTTTCAGCCAGTGTTGATAATTTCAACTGATTGACAATACGCAGGATTTAACAACACGCCGCCTTTAAGAGCGGTTGGTGCTCCGATCATTGTAGTATAGACCACGTACGAAGCGAGTGCGTTCAACGAAAAATAACCTGCAGGGAGAAGCATTTTTGTTATTAAATTCCAAATCATGTCTACATTGCCAAAACGATCAAAGTAAGGCATAAGCTCCCACCCATATTAGTGTTTTGAATCTATTTGATATACCGACCAACCAATAATCAAATATATTGGCAACACTTATGTGCGGATACAGACTTGAAACTATTTGGATGACTGACCATGTTGAATGCGCAAAGTTGATTATCTCGTCATGAGCACAAAAGCAACACTTATTACTTACGTTGCCCCGTGCAAGATTGTCTTTGGTTAGTACAACTCCCCAACAAAGATACCATATGAAGATTTTAACTTCTAGTGGAATCTTTGACTTGCAAATTTTCTTGTTATTACTCACTCGTACCTCAGAATGCGTGAGCCCATGGTATATAGTCTACTGTGAAAGCCCCAATGTAGTAAGGTTCCAATGAAACACATCCTGGCCTTATTTCAGGTTAATCAAATCTAGTCGGGATAAAAGATTATGCCATGATATAAGCCCCGGGCCAATCAAATCCCGTCTGCATGAAATATTCGGCGGGGATAAACTGAGCACTTGTGCAATAGTATTATTCTTATCGTGAGTAATGATGTAGAAGGCTGGATATTGTTTTCAGAGACTACTATTGCGTAGCCATATGTCGTCCCATAAATGAATCTTCGACCTGTCCTTTATTGAGAAGGACCCAAAGCGAAAGAGATATTTCTTTGCCGCCATTAGGCCAACCCAAAAGTGCGAGTCGCCATGTTTTCAATAGGCCCGAGGCACCGCCTTTGCTGCCAATGTGCATCATGGTTTGCCAAATACTATCCTCGGAAAGAAGTTTGAAAAACCATTTACTAAGTAGGGCCTCATTCTTGACCTACAAATCATGAATTGCAAGGCCACCTTGGTCTTTCGGCCTACAAACCATGCTTCCTTTGGCGAGCCTGTATTTTTCTATTTACTGTCTCCTTTTCAAAAGAATCTGGATCTAAAATATTCCGGTCTTTGCAGGACACCTTTTGTGAGTTGGAAGAAAGAAAACATATAGGTAACCATATTTGCGAGGAGAGAGTTAATCAAAACCAGTTGTCCTTCAACTGAGAGCGACATGTCTTTCCAACTGTTCAACCGCTTCTCTAGACGCTCCTCTACATGCTTCCACGTGATGAGACGCTGATAGTGAATCGGAATTCCCAGACATTTAATCCGGAATTGGCCATGTGCGCAACTAAACATGTCAGTATAATCGGCAACCGCCTCAACGGCTTCTCCAAAGCAGAAGAGTTCACTTTTATGTAAGTTAATTTTGAGTCCCGATATTTGCTCAAATGATGAAAGTAGGAGTTTCAGGTTTTGAGCCTTGTCCAGTGTAACGCCCCGGACACACCCGCCGGTGGTCGTTAATCCTGGCGGGATCTAGACTGACCCCACAGATCAATACTAATCTTTTTCTGCGCACTTTGTCCTCACTCATGCACACCCGGGAGCAACTTCCCGATCGGTCACCCATCCTGACACTACTCCAAGCTGAGCACGCTTAACTTCGGAGTTCTGTCCGAATGGGCTCCCGGAAAAGAAGGAAAGGAATTCCTTATTGATATGAGTAGTCTATCATCCCTAATAAGCCAGTCTATCACATACACCCCCACTTAGAGAAACCGACGTCCTCGTCGGGCCACAGGAACGTTCCCTCTTGGCACATACGTCTGTGCATCCAGTATGGTACATGTACCATGCCGTGTGCCACGACGGGTCACAAACGTCATGAACAACATGACCACACACATGTCCGCAACCATCCATGTAACCGCAAGGGTCGGCTCTGATACCAACTTGTAACGCCCCGGACACACCCGCCGGTGGTCGTTACTCCTGGCGGGATCTAGACTGGCCCCACAGATTAATACTAGTCTTTTCTGCGCACTTTGTCCTCACTCATGCGCACCCGGGAGCAACTTCCCGGTCGATCACCCATCCTGACACTACTCCAAGCTGAGCACGCTTAACTTTGGAGTTCTGTCTGAATGGGGCTCTCGGAAAAGAAGGAATTCCTTATTGATATGAGTAGTCTATCATCCCTAATAAGCCAGGCTATCGCATCTAGATCTGATCGTCATGCTTTGGGCGCTCAATCGGAATATCCACCATGTCAGCAACAATATTAGATAGTATTGGGGACATTGGGTCACCCTGCCGTATTCCTTTTTTGTCAGAAAGTAATGGCGTACATCGTCATTGACTTTGATGGCCACACTGCCTCTAGTTACAAAATTTTGGATCCACTAGCGTCACTTATCGGAGAACCCTTTCATTCTTAGGGCCTATTGGAGGAAATACCATTTGGCCTTGTCATAGCCTTTTCCAAAGTCGAACTTGAATACTACTCCATTAATGTTTTCCTGATACATCTCATGAACGGTCTCCTGCAAAATTACTATGCCATCAACTATATTCCTTCCTTGCATAAATGTTGTTGAGATGGTCGGACAACACGTTAAACTATCGAGTTTAAGCTATTCATAGCCACTTTGGTGAAGATCTTGATGCTAGAATTAAGGAGGAACATGGGTCTGAACTACTAGATCAGTTTGGCCTCTTTAATCTTCAGCAGCAAGACAATCTTGCCAAAATTAAGTTTGAATAGGTCTAGTCATTTGGCATGAAGACAATTGAACAACTCCAAAAGGGTAGTCTTGATGATATCCCCGAAATTCTGATAGAATTCTATGAGGCAACCATCTGGGCCCAGACCTTTGTTATGTTCCATTTGGAACATCACTGCTCTCACCTCCTCTTCTGAGAATGGTGCCGTTAGGATATCATTTTCTTCTGCCATGACTTATGGAATATCAGCTATTCAGGTCTCATCAAGGGTGAAGTTCCCTTCAGTCGGCGCTCCAAACAATGATTTGTAGTATTTGGTAATATAATTTTTAAGCTCCTCCTGCCCGTCGATCCGCCCCTCATCTTGTTAGAGACTGTAAATACATTTCTTCCTATGCTGCCCATTGGCAACTAATTAGAAGTATCTTGTCTTACTATCAGACATCAAAATGAAATCAACTTTGGATCTATTTGATCTCCTCTTCTCGTAAATGACGGGCAATCTTCTCATTAGATAGATTTTTCAATCCAATCTCTTGTTGAGATAAGGTGCGCGTCTCTGCAATTTTGTCGAGGTCGTCAATAATGCTAGAGAGCCGTTGTTTTTCATTTTTATATATCCCGTTGCTCAGTTTCACCCATCAAGCGATGTGCTGCCTCATGGCCCTTATTTCAAAGTTCCATTTCTAAATAGGCATATGGCCAATGGTGGTTTTCTCCCAGACATCTTGATTATGTCTACAAATCCATCCACTGCAACCATCCCACTTCAAATTTCAAAGGGCGACAGACAGCTGGGTTCGTGGAGTTAGAATCCAGAATGATTGGTGCATGATCCGATAATGCCTCGATACGCTCTAGGGTTCACATGGTTAGCGGAGGAAATTTTAGTTCCCATTCGGTGTCCATGAGCACCCTATCGAGCTTCTCATATGTCGGCACATAACAATTATTAGCCCAGGTGAACTGTCGCCTCGACATAGTGGCTTCCCGGAGATCCAAATTGTCTAATAACATTGAATAGGAAAGGCCAATGAGTGTCGAAGCAGTCATTATTTTTCTCTTACTTGTTCCTAAGGATATTAAAGTCCCCTCCCATAAGCATTGGATACAGGTAATTCTTAGTCAGGTTCACCAATTCACGAAGGAAAGCCGATTTGTACTCATCTTGGGCAGCCCGATAAACTGTGACCAGGCTCCATATAAAACTTTCGTAAGTGAAATTTGATATGAAATTCGTTGGCCAAAAAGCCAACAAGTCCATGGTCGTGATCTGTATCCCAAGAAGGATTTCTTTAGACCTTCCACGAGTTGGTACACTATGCCATGTGTAGTCAAAACCACCTGATAGATGATCGAGAACATGCATGCAAAATTCACATTTACCAGCCTCAAAAAATTGCCACAAAATTCAACTCATGTTCGCGCACACAATCACCGACGTGTTTATATTTAGCCAAGTCTGAGAGACCTCTGCTATTCAAAACATGCCTCTCATGTGGAAACTCGGGTCGGTTTGAAAAATTCCGCCTTCTTGGACAGTTTTTGTTACTTTTTAGAAGAATGTGATTTGAATTTCCATGAAGATGATGTGAAGTTACAAAACATGAAACCAAGTCTTGTGTTATCCAAATCAACCTCAGTAACCTCACCAACCAAGTGGAAGATAAGCAACCATCATATTTAGCATCCGCCCTCGGATGCTAAATATGATGGTTGCTTATCTTCCAAACTGAAGCATGGCAATTTTCGTGCTTCAGTTTGCTTTTGACAGAAACTGATCGTGTTGCCATTCTTACGTGAGTGGAATTGCCATCGGAAACGCAAGGGCCGGGACGTCACACACCTAACGCGTGGTACTTAGCATTTAGGTTTTCTATTCCAACAGGAAACTGTTGAATTCAGAAAATGCTTGGGTTTACCACCGAATAATCGGAGGAGACCCCACTATTATTCTTTGTTGTTGGATCTTGACCATGGCATCCCAGGTCAACCCCTCGTCACAAGTCAACACGCGCAATGGAAATCAGAAACTGCGGCGGAGCTTCCTATAGCTAGTCAGATTCCATGTCTGGCCCGCTGACCATTAACTTTCCCCTCCCCTGCTCTGCTCTGCTCTGTTCTGCTCGGCCGGGAAATGGAGGAGCCCCCGCCGGCGGAGCCTCGGTCGCAGCGGTTCGTGCTGTGGCTGCACGGACTGGGCGACAGCGGGCGCGCAAACGAGCCGGTGGCCGGGTACGCCTTCGCCGGCGCCCGCTGGGCCTTCCCCACGGCGCCCACCGCGGCCGTCACCTGCAACCGTACGTATACATCGGACCTCCTTCACCTCCATAGTTCCATTGCTTGCTTGCTTGACGCTTGACATTCTCGTGGTGTGATCTGTACTGTACGTGTTTTGCGTGCATCAGGTGGCATGCTGATGCCGTCGTGGTTCGACATCCACGACACGCCCATCACCTCTGTAAGCCAAACAGTCAATCCTCCTGTTTTTCCTTGGATTCACAATTAAGCGTGTACGAGCAGAAACTGATGGCCGTGTAATGAATCCCCTCCCCTGGGGGCAGAAATCCGTGAGGGGCGAGGCGGACGTGCTGAGGTCCGTGGAGAGCGTGCACGCCATGATCGACCAGGAGATATCCGCGGGCACAAGGCCGGAGGACGTCTTCGTCTTCGGGCTCAGCCAGGGAGGTACCCACGCACAATCACTCCGTACTCTGTAGTGTAGTTTACGAAGAAACTGAGGATGAAATTGCATGCGCAGGCGCGCTGAGCATCGCGAGCGTGCTGCTGTATCCCAAGACGCTGGGCGGCTGCGCGGTCTTCAGCGGATTCCTCCCGTTCGGCGCCTCCTTCGCGTCCAGGGTGACGGCCGAGGCCAAGAAGACGCCGGTGCTGTGGGTGCACGGGCGAGCGGACTTCCTGGTACCGATCGAGGCGGGCAAAGACGGGACCAAGTTCCTGCGGGGACGGCTGGGCATGAGCTGCGAGTTCAAGGTGTACGACGGGCTCGCCCACGAGCTGGCGCCCTACGAGCTCCAGTACTGCGAGCGCTGGGCCGACGGCGGGGGTGGTGGCTCCAACGACGACCCAGGGACAAGAAGCGTGGACGGTGGCGTCCCGAGGACCAGGCGCTCCTGCAGCTGCGTATTCGGCTTCTTCTCTTGGTCGTAACCCGCCGTGGATCGCCGAGCGGAACGAGTTTTTTTTTCCTTCCCTTTGGTACTGATTACTGAAAATGGTCCAATCATGTATCCTTAAAAAAAAGGTCCATAGTTCAAATGGTCCAATCTGACTAGGGATCACACATTTTGACTTTCTACATGCATTTCTCACCGCATCACACTAACATTAAGCACGGTGCACGGATAACATTTCTACGCTTTCGGAGTCCTGTTGACGATTCCTTAATGACCACTAAAGGAACATACATGCATGAAATCAACATGTTTCCACATGAACTCCTGTTGGTACATGATTTGCAAAATGAATGAAAAATACCAAACTCACGTGCAAGTTCACACTTCCGGAATGACATCCATGGACCCCATATATATATGTAAGCTTTCAAGAGCTCCACTGAAAGCAAAACTGCCGTAGATTAGAGTGATAATCCTTGCGAGTGTATCATGCTACGCTTGCATTCTTCCTTTCCCCGCTCAATGTGTTTGTGAACTCTGGGATACTGGAGGGAAACAAAGACACAAGATGGCATTTCATCGTTTTTCTTCTCGATATTTGTACCACGCAAGCTTATTGATCTGCTGTATCGCTTGTGCCTTTCCAATCCTTGGAGCGTTCTTCCTCGAGAAAATGATAGCTCCCTTATTTTTATGAAAGCAACTGATCATAATGCAAATACATTGAAGAGGATTCTAGACACTTATTGTGCTAGTTTAGGCCAGCATTTGAGTATAGCAAAGTTCAGCATTTTCTTCGGTCCTAACACTAGAATTTTAGCCAGGGAAGGTGTTTGCGGCATTTTGGATGTATTAACTAAGACTTCTACTTCGGTAGACCCCCCCTAAAAACAAGGACGACTCAGATTAGCCCATATCTCTTCATAATAAAGAACATGATGGTCATATTTTGTTGTGTATGTTTTTCTTTTTAGAATATTCATTCGATTTATACGCATAGGCCGTACACTTGCCTGCTGGGCCTTCCCAACCATCTCTTTAAATCACAAAAAAATATGAGTGTGCCAAGATTTGAGACAGGAACTTCCGGTTCAAAATGCGACGCTATAACCAACTTGCCACCATCACTTAACATGGTTGCAAGCGTCTTTCTTATTATGTTCTTCTATCCGCTTTTTTTTTCCAATTTTCTTCTTTCCTTCTTTCTTTTTTCTTGCTCTTTTTTTCTCGTTTTTAACGGTTTTGTCCCAGATTTATTTTCCTTCTCTATTTCTTATTTTTCGTTTTCCTTTCTTTTTTGTTCATTTTTTATTTTCCCTTTTCTCTAGCAATGTGCAAACTTTTTCCAATTTCGTTTCTATGAAAGAATGGACTTTTAAAAAAATTTGCGAACATTTTTTTAAACTTGGTGAACATTTTCCTAAATCAATATTTTTTGTAAAATTCATAAAAAATATTGATGAACGTTTTTTCAAAATTGATGTTCCTTTTTCTCGAAATTGATGAAGTTTTTTCAAAATGAATGCATATTTTCAAAGTAGATGAATTTGTTTTGCCAAAATTGATGGACTTTTTTCAAAATCGGTCATACAAGGACATGAAAAATACTGAGACCATTTAAGAGATGTTGAGAAATGGGCTACTCCCAAACGGACTCTTCTGGCCTAACCGAACAGTCTCCGTCGAACATGGTATTTTTGGAAATCTCAAGACTGACCCAAACTTTCGTAAGCAGGTAGGCGTGCCCATGGTAGTCATTTACGCCAGGTTTGAATGATTTCCTACACCATATGCAAGTTGCGACATGTCCCGCCATTTATCGACTATTTTTTACCAAGAAAACAACAGAAAATACAAAATTTATCGAAAAGCAAAGCAACTTGGCATGGTGCCATTGGAAAAAATAGGGTCATTTCAAGGATGTCGAAAAACAACATGCTATGAGATGAAGCCTTGTATTTTATGAATATTTGTATTTCAATGTTTGTACTTTTTTTTTACAATTGTGTCTTTTCAATGTTTGTATAATTTTTTAGAATGCGAGTGTTATAACTTATGAACAAAATTTGAATAGGCAAACTTTTTTTGAAATTTTGGAAAAATGAAAATGGAAAAGAAACAAAAACTATCAGCAAAAAAGAGAAAGAAATAGTGGGAAAAATCTGTTTTGCTACAGTAAGCTGGTTGGTAAAGGATAGTTCTAGTAGTTTGCGTTTTTGTAGTTAGACATTTGAGCTTATCAGTTTGTGTACTTAGTGGCGAGCGGTCGGCAGTGAGAGCTACAGGGTTTGATCCGCGCATTGCCATTTCCTGTTTAATGTATTTTCCCTGTTTTCACGTGCGCAGTCAAGGTAGCGTACTGTGCATGGCACCTTCTATCTGAATCTACTTCCGGAAGGTGAACCCTATTTGCCACCCGAGGGTGTCAAACTGTCATGGCTTTGTTGAAGCGAAGCGACCGACACGATATGCGTCGGCCCACTTTGAACGAGCAACCGGTTTTAGGAAAATGTTCGGTGTGTATAAAAAGTGTTCATCGTGTCTACTAATTTTATTCAACGTGCATTTCAAAAATATTCGGCATATATTTTAAAGAAAGTTTAGTTTGTATTTGAAAAAAAACACCGTATACTAGGAAAATGTTAAGTGCGTATTTTAAATTCACTTTTTAGAAAACTGTTCATATTTAAGAAAAGAATATTCTAATTTTTTATGATTTTGAAACATTGTTGGCATTTTCAAGAAATTTTGTTCGCATTGTTTTGCAAAAGTATTGAAAAAGAAAAAAAAGTCGGATCTGCAGCTCTAAATAGTACTTTAAACGTTAGCGCTGCCTTCAAGCCGTACCCATTTACAAGGCCATCTGGTTAGCATTGGTTCCATTCATGGCCAGGTTGTGAGTTCAATACCTGGTGCAAGTGCTTTTATTTTTCACATTTATTATGGATACATGTCTCAAAAAATATATTAATACGTGTACGACAGACTACCATATAGTTTGTGAAATGTCTATATTGCCCTTTATACGCTTTGTGAGAGGGGGGGGGGGGGGGTGGTCTACCGAAGCATTGCTCACTAACTAAAGCTTTGTCAGATAAGTATCTGGGTCTCCCCGCGATAGTTGGGGTAGACCGAAGTGATTGTTTTCAGCATCTACTTGACAGAGTTTGTCAGTGGCTAAAGGGATGGAAAGAGAAATTTCTATCAGTGCAAGGTAAAGAAAATTTGTTAACATCTATAGCATAAGCAATAGTCCTATGTTATGTCTGTGTTTAAATTGCCTAAAGGAATCCGTAAATCAATTACCGATGAGATATCAGGGTTTTGGTGGGGAGATGGAGAAGAAAAGAAAAAAATGCATTAGTTTGCATGGTAAAAAATATGCATTCCAAAGAATAAAGGTGGTACAGGGTTTAGGGACCTTCACAACTTTAATCCTGCTATGTTAGCAAAGCAGTGTTGGCGACTTCTTTAAAATCCTAATTCTCTGTGTGTGTGCAAGTGCTGAGTGCTAAGTATTATCCAAATAGTGATCTATTAAAAGCAGGACCAAAGAAAGGTTCCTCATTTACGTGGCAAATCATTTTTGCGGGAATTTGGACTTTCAAAAGGGGATGCATATGGTGCATGGGTTCATGCTCACATATCAATATTTGGGAAGACCCTTGGATTCACTCTAGGGTCGAGAAAAATCATTACCCCAAGGGGAGGAGCAGTGTTGACTAAGGTGGAAGAAATTATTGATCCTCATATGGGACTGTGGGATGAGGTGCTCCTTCGCAATGTTTTCTTGCCTGTTGATGTTAAAACAATAGTGCAAATCCCTCTTCATGTCGAAGTTTTAGAAGACTTTGTGGCTTGACACTTCACAAGGTCAGGAACTTTTTCAGTTCATTAGGCCTATCATGTGGAATTCGGTCATCAGTTTGGGCACCATTACTTCAGACCGGACAATACAAGAAGTGCTCACATAAACATGGTTTGGAAAGACCTATGACAGCTTCGAATCCCTGGGAAAATAGAACTCTTCGGATGGAAAGTGCGGCGCGTCCTTCGCGTCCAGGGTCAGAGGCGAAGAAGACACCGGTGTTGTGGGTGCACGGGCGATCGGACTTCCTGGTCCGATCGAGGCGGCCAAAGACGGGATCAAGTTCCTGCGGGGAAGGCTCGGCATGCACTGCGAGTTCAAGGTGTAGGAGGGGCTCGGCCACAGGGTGACAGAACTGGCGCCCTATGAGCTCCAGTACTGCGAGCGGTGGGCCGACAGCGGGGGCGGGGGCTCAGGTGAGCATGTTCAAGGGGGAAGCTTGAACCGTGGCGTCCCGAGGAGCAGGGGCTCGTGCAGCTGTGGCTTCAGCTTCTTCTCTCGATCGTAACGCGCCGTGAACCGCCGAGCGGAGCGAGTTTTTCCTTCTCCTTGGTAGTGAAAATGGTCCGTGCATGTATCCCAAAAACAAAAGGTCCATGTCAAATGGTCCAGCTAGCGGCCACGCGTACAAAGGTGGAGATTGAAATCCGATTAGGGATCACATTTAATTTTCAACATGCATTTCTCGCTACACCACACTAATATTAAGCATGGAAAACATTTCTTCCCTTTTGAGAGCCGTCTTAGTCTCAGGGCATCTTCAACACCGATCCATAAACCAGACATTGCATCCGTCCGCCAACAGAGAGGGATCAGTCAGCGGACACGGATGTGGGAGCCTGCCATGCATCCAACCGTAGTCGCATACATTTCAAACCGGATTTCAACTAACTGGATGATTATCATCAAACACGACGGAATTCATCAATGTTCGGATAAAAAATAGCACAAATCATCCCTAAATAGCATACAAATATGCCTAGTACAACAATAGTTATAATTTAATAAGATTAACCGGATGTTCAACAAGTTTTTCATGTATGGATCATATTATTTTACACAATACTACCCCTTGAGCTTCATCAACAATGTATGAGTGTCAATGGTCCGTTCTCTGGCATGTAACACATCAGGGCAGCGCGTGATGCTACACAACATGTAGAATAACAATGAGTGAATGAATTAATTAATTATCATGTAAATCAAGAAGAACCAAACTTACAATCTCCGTGGTTGTCCAGTGCAATGGCCACATTTCCTCTAGCCGATCAACCGCACCACAATACTTCAGGGCACAGAGTTATGGATGGTGTACCATCGATACATTAAGGACATGACACTGCGTTCATAGATGATGTGCATGTGATAGGGCGCAATGTAATGAACCATCCACGTGTTGCCGAAAGACCCCCCCCTCTTCTTCTCCTGCCTACGAAGTCCGCAGATACGGCTAACCACACATTGCACAACAACACATCCTCCTTCACCGAGTACCCCGCCATCTTTCTTACTCTCAGAAACGACATGAAGTTCGAAAATAAACTCAATGACATTTGATCGAACACCTGCCGGGCGTGCTGTCTGTCATGGACGACGTCGACAGGGGGCCGAGGGTACCTGTCCGCGGACGGATCCTGATTGGACGGCGTAGTTGTGCAAGGCGAGCGGGTGGGTGGGTGAGGGAGTCCTGGATTAGGGGGTGTTCGGGTAGCCGGACTATACCTTCAGCCGGACTCCTGGACTATGAAGATACAAGATTGAAGACTTCGTCCCGTGTCCGGATGAGACTTTCCTTGGCGTGGAAGGCAAGCTTGGCGATGCGGATATTCAAGATCTCCTACCATTGTAACCGACTCTATGTAACCCTAACCCTATCCGGTGTCTATATAAACCGGAGGGTTGTAGTCCGTAGGACATCAACTTCATCAACTCCATATACAACAATCATACCATAGGCTAGCTTCTAGGGTTTAGCCTCCTTGATCTCGGGGTAGATCTACTCTTGTACTACCCATATCATCAATATTAATCAAGCAGGACGTAGGGTTTTACCTCCATTAAGAGGGCCCGAACCTGGGTAAAACATCGTGTTCCCTGCCTCCTGTTACCATCCGGCCTAGACGCACAGTTCGGGACCTACTACCTGAGATCCGCCGGTTTTGACACCGACATTGGTGCTTTCATTGAGAGTTCCTCTGTGTCGTCGCCTTTAGGCCCCATGGCTCCTTTGATCATCAACAACGATGCGGTCCAGGGTGAGACTTTTCTCCCCGGACAGATCTTCGTCTTCGGCGGCTTCGCTCTGCGGGCCAATTCGCTCGGCCACCTGGAGCAGATCGAAAGCTACGCCCCTAGCCATCAAGTCAGGTTTGGAAACTTAAACTACACGGCTGACATCCGCGGAGACTTGATCTTCGACGGGTTCGAGCCACGGCCAAGCGCGCCGCACTACCTCGAGGGGCATGATCTAGCTCTGCCCCCGGACAGTGTCCTGGAGGCCGCACACGCATCGGTTCCGACCCCTAACTCGGAGCCTATTGCGCCAATCGAGGATGAACGGTTGGACGTCACCTCGGGGGCTGCGATCCCAAAAGCGATCGAGCCGAACGCTAGCCCCGCACTCTGCATGACCCATGACGCCGAGGATCCGGACTCCTCCCCGGACTCCGAACCCCCCTCGCCCCTGCCGATCGAATCCGATTGGGCACCGATAATGGAGTTCACCACCGCAGACATCTTTCAGCACTCGCCTTTTGGCGTCATCCTGAATTCTCTTAAGTCTCTCTCTTTATCAAGGGAGCCCTGGCCGGATTACGGTCAGCGAGGATGGGATACGGACGATGAAGAAATTCAAAGCCCACCCACCACCCACGTTGTAGCCACTGTCGACGATCTAACCGACATGCTTGACTTCGGCTCCGAAGACATCGACGGCATGGACGACGATGTAGGAGACGAACAGGAACCAGCACCTGTAGGGCGCTGGAAGGCCACCTCGTCATATGACATATATATGGTGGATACTCCAAAAGATGGAGATGGCAATGGAACAGTGGGGGATGACGCCCCCAAGAAACAGCCAAAGCGCCGGCGTCAGCGGCGCCGCTCTAAATCCCGCCAAAGCAAAAACGGTGATTTCGGCACGGGAGATAATACTACCCCGGATAGCGCCGAAGAACACCCACCTCAGCAAGATTCGGCACAGGAAGATGGAGAAGCCAGCCCTCATGAGAGAGCGGCAGACCGAGAGGTCGAGGATGATAACTATACGCCTCCCTCCGAAGACGAGGCAAGCCTCGATGACGACGAATTCGTCATACCATCAGACCCCGCCGAACAAGAGCGTTTCAAACGCAGGCTTTTAGCCACGGCAAGCAGCCTCAAGAAAAAGCAGCAGCAACTTAGAGCTGCCCAAGATTTGCTAGCTGACAGATGGACTGAAGTCCTTGCGGCCGAAGAGTATGAACTCGAACGCCCCTCCAAGAGTTACCCGAAGCGCAGGCCGCTACCCCGATCAGAGGAGGAAGCAAGTACATCACCAGCGCATGACATGGCAGACCGGCCACCTCGCAGCCGCGACAGAGAGGCCTCTCGGCCCTCCACCCAAGCCATGCCCCGACGCCGCTCAACTAAGGCACGGGAAAATGCGCCCGACCTGCGAGACATACTGGAGGATAAGGCAAGACAAACAAGATCGATCTACGGATCGTGCAGGCGCCCTACGGCATGTGACAATGATCTTCACTCCGGATACAACAAATCCGGTCGGGCTGAACACAACAGACATAGCTCTTCCGAGCTGCGTCGTGATATAGCCCAGTATAGAGGCGCCGCACACCCGCTATGCTTCACGAATGAAGTAATGGATCATAAAATCCCAGAGGGTTTCAAACCCGTAAACATCGAATCATACGATGGCACAACAGATCCGGCGGTATGGATCGAGGATTATCTCCTTCACATCCACATGGCACGCGGCGATGATCTACACGCCATCAAATACCTCCCGCTCAAACTTAAAGGACCAGCCCGGCATTGGCTTAACAGCTTGCCAGCAGACTCAATTGGTTCTTGGGAGGACCTGGAAGCCGCATTCCTCGACAACTTTCAGGGCACTTACGTGCGACCACCGGATGCCAACGACTTAAGCCACATAATTCAGCAGCCAGAGGAATCGGCCAGACATTTCTGGACACGGTTCCTAACAAAGAAAAACCAGATAGTCGACTGTCCGGACGCAGAGGCCCTAGCAGCCTTCAAGCATAACATCCGCGACGAGTGGCTTGCCCGGCACCTGGGACAGGAAAAGCCGAAATCTATGGCAGCCCTCACGACACTCATGACCCGCTTTTGCGCGGGAGAAGACAGCTGGCTAGCTCGCAGTAACAACTTATCAAAGAACCCTGGTAATTCGGATACCAAGGACAAAAGTGGCAGGACACGTCGGAATAAGCAAAAACGCCGCGTTAGCAACGACAGCAATGAAGACATGGCAGTCAATGCCGGATTCAAAGGCTATAAATCCGGTCAGCGGAAAAAGCCATTCAAAAAGAATACTCAGGGCCCGTCCAGTTTGGACCGAATACTCGATCGCTTGTGCCAGATACATGGCACCCCCGAAAGGCCAGCCAATCACACTAACAAGGATTGTTGGGTGTTCAAGCAGGCAGGCAAGTTAAGGGCCGAAAACAGAGACAAGGGGCTGCACAGCGACGACGAGGAGCCCAAGCCGCCGAACAACAATGGACAGAAGGGCTTTCCCCCACAAGTGCGGACGGTGAACATGATATACGCAACCCACATTCCCAAGCGGGAGCGAAAGCGTGCGCTACGGGACGTATACGCGATAGAGCCAGTCGCCCAAAGTTCAACCCATGGTCCTCCTGCCCGATCACTTTTGATCGAAGGGACCATCCCACTAGCATCCGTCATGGCGGCTTTGCCGCATTGGTTCTCGACCCAATCATCGACAGATTTCATCTCACAAGAGTCCTCATGGACGGCGGCAGTAGCCTGAACCTGCTTTATCAGGATACAATGCGGAAAATGGGCATAGATCCCTCAAGGATTAAGCCCACAAGAACGACCTTTAAAGGCGTTATACCAGGTGTAGAAGCCAACTGTACAGGCTCAGTAACACTTGACGTGGTCTTCGGATCCCCGGACAATTTCCGAAGCGAAGAGTTAATCTTCGATATAGTCCCGTTTCGCAGTGGCTATCACGCCCTGCTCGGACGAACCGCATTCGCAAAGTTCAATGCGGTGCCGCACTACGCATATCTCAAGCTCAAGATGCCAGGCCCTCGAGGAGTAATCACGGTCAACGGAAACACCGAACGCTCCCTTCATACGGAGGAGCTCACGGAGGCTCTCGCAACGGAAGTACAAAGTAGCCTTTTTAGGCAATTCTCCAGTCCGGCCGTTAAAAAGCCAGACACTGCCAAGCGCGCCCGGAGTAACCCACAGCAGGACTGCCTGGCACACTTTAAGCAAGCGTAGCAATGCGGCCTCAACCCCAGCTCTCGCGACATAGCGAAACCAGTACCTCGCGTACATAACTACGCTCTTGAAATACCATGGGCACAGGGGAAGGGGCACAATAACGGCACGCCCAAAATACGGCTTAAAACGTACTAGGGGCTGCCGGATTCTTTTTTTAAATTTTCTCTTACTTTCTGGACTCCATACTTCGGACGACCTGTTCGGCAATTCGACTGCCGCACAAACGATGCAAGATCCAGGGAGGCAGACAAGCCATGCCGCATTATGGAACTCCCAGGTGGTCTCTGTTACGAGCGGTATACCTGTTTTAAATACAATTCCGCGGCCTGCCCCTGGTCAGGACATACTAAATAGTCCAATATCTTTTGCTTACCGCACTATTTGTATCGTTCGGCTTTGATAAATAGCCTCTCTATACACAATGCATAGCTTTCTGTCTATTTTTCGCATTATCATCTTTTCATATATATGTTTATGACATGTTCCACCCGTACACTGTGGTACGGCAAAATACGTCAGGGGCTTTAGTACCCATAAATATGACGTGAGAAGTCCGTACACTTTCCCAAGTGCGGCACCCCGAACTTATAGCACTATATGCATCGTCTCCGAATCATGATTTGGGTCAATAGTTGGGTTTGCCCGGCTCCTATGTTTTGGTGCCTTACGTTCCGCTATATCGGCTAAGGTAGCACTAGGAGAACCACTGTGATTGTGCCCCGGTTGAGCTGGGTTAAGCACCTCAGTGGAGAAAACTAAAACTGACTGTCATGATGTGGCGAGAGACCGGTCGCTGTTCGAGAGGTTTTTCGAGTCCCTAAAGACTTATGCCGCTTCGAGCGAGGAGCTGGCTTTGTCTAGCCAAGGCGTGGATAGCGCCCCGAACTCGGTCTTTCGAACTAGGAGCTTCGCCGAAATTTAAAATTATAAAGTTCTATGGCTAAGTGAGAGTGTTCAAGCATTATAGTCCGATTGCCTTGTTCGTTGTGCTGACCGCCTCCCTCGACGGACCCAATCATGGGAAAAAGAGCGCTCAGGTTTATCCCGAACACCCCAGCACTAGTGGCATGGGGGCAGAAGCCGACGACTGGCCATCTCTCAATTTTTTTGATAAACGGCCGCACAGAAAGTAATATTTTAAATTCAAGCATTGCTTAGCGCATATGAACAAGTTTTCAGCGCACAGGATAACACGAGCGAGTTCATTCAAAAATTACATCCTTGGTACATTCATCCGCCACAAGGCGGGCACCCGCTAGAACATCCTTATAGTAGTTCTCGGGCTTGCGATGCTCCTTCCCCGGTGGCGGCCCGTTCCTCACAAGCTTCTCACCGTCCAGCTTGCCCCAGTGCACCTTTGCACGGGCAAGGGCCCTACGGGCACCTTCGATGCAGACGGAGCGCTTGATGACCTCGAGCCTTGGACAGGCCTCCACCAGTCGCCGCACCAGCCCGAAGTAGCTCCCAGGCAGGGCCTCTCCGGGCCACAGCCGAACTATGAAGCCCTTCATGGCCTGTTCGGCCGCCTTGTGGAGCTCGACCAGCTGTTTCAGCTGGTCGCTCAAGGGCACAGGGTGTCCGGCCTTAGCATACTGAGACCAGAACACCTTCTCCGTCGAGCTGCCCTCTTTGGCTCGGTAGAATGCGGCGGCGTCAGATAAGCTGCGGGGAAGATCTGCGAATGCCCCTGGAGAGCTCCGGATTCGGGTAAGTAACAAGTACTTCACTTTTATACTTTTGCTTTGCATAAAGAATGCCTTACCCGCCGCTATCTTTTTCATCTCCTCCAACTCTTGGAGGGCCTTTTGGGCTTCGCCCTTGGCAGACTTGGCAGTCTTAAGGGCCGCCGCGAGGTCGGACGCTTGCGTCTTGGACTCAAGCTCCAAACTATCATGTTTTTTCATGAGAGCCTGAAGCTCCTGCTGCACCTCGCCGACCTGGGCCTCAAGTTTCTCTCGCTCGGTGCACTCCGCGGCCGTTTTCTTTTCGGCCTCGGACAGCGCCTGCTTGATGGTCGCCACCTTAGTTGTGGCCCCTACAATAAGCAGTATAATCCTGTCATTTTTTGCAATTGCGCCTCCCTATAGGCATTTTTCTATAAGGTATCTCTTACCTTCTTTCTCCTCGAGCTGCCGTTTGGCAAGGCCGAGCTCTTGCTCGGTCTGCTCGAGGACCTGCTTCAGGGCACCCACCTCCGCAGTCGGTGCGGCGGTGGCCAGCAGTGAAGCCTGCATACGTATATTGACTCCTTTTTAGTTAGACTCCTGCGATATTTAATAAATCCTCTATTCGGCTTTTCTTTCCGAACGCCAAACAGAGCATCAGGGGCTACTGTCTATACGGTAATATTTTTACATATTTTTACTTACCTCGAAGCCCGTTAGAAGGCTAGCACAAGCTTCAGTCAGTTCGCTTTTGGCGGACTGAACCTTCTGGATCACCGTACTCATAATAGTACGGTGCTGCTCGTCGATGGAGGCACCGTCAAGCACCTCTAGCAGATTGTCCGGCACCTCCGGTTGGACGGAGGCTGCCGGCTCAGAAGGCTTACTCCTCTTGGAAGGAGTTCGCCTACCGCGGTCCGGAACTGTTGTAGATTCTGGTGCGGTGTCCGGCTCAAAGCCGGACTTGGAGCCCTGGGGGGTCTTGCCCCCTTCACTCCCGGAGTCCCGGAGGTTGCCTTGTGGCTCCTCCGGGACCACCTCCTCCTGCCCCGGGGCTTGTCGCGACGCCACTTTGGCGTCGTCCGCAGTGCGGGGGGAGACAGCGGGCGGAACTGAGTTCACGTCCGATGAGTCCAGGGAGCCGCCCGACGATTCGTCGACTTCGGCCGGGGGCGGACTGCATAATTACATTTGACATTAGGGAAAGCTGTGCAACAAAGGAACATCATGAGTTACTTTGATATCCGAACTTACGATTTCGTCGGACGCTTGGCCCTGTTTGTCCACTCCTCTTCGCCCTCTTCGGCATCGGGGGCGTAGTCCGGCGGAGGGGCCTTCCTTTTCCTAGACCCTCGGCCTCCCCCGTTGGGGCGGCCTTCCTCTTCTCTCCTCCCTCCGTTGGGGGGGGGAGAGTTTTCTTCTTCCTCCTCC
This sequence comes from Triticum urartu, assembly GCF_056163025.1. Taxonomy (NCBI): domain Eukaryota; kingdom Viridiplantae; phylum Streptophyta; class Magnoliopsida; order Poales; family Poaceae; genus Triticum; species Triticum urartu. The sequence continues at coordinate 738,181,982 of NC_141874.1, read as the reverse complement.
TCGTTTTCATGGGAGGAGGGCATCTCGGACTCGTTAGATGACAAATCCGACACCACCACGTTGTGGGCACTCTTTCGAGTCCCTGTGGTCTTCTTCTTCTTGGCCTTCTTCTCCGGCACCACATAAGGCGCCGGAACCAGCAGCTTCACTAGTAGAGCTGGGGCTGGGTCTTCGGGCAGCGGAGCCGGAAAGTTAATCGGTCCGGATACCGCCCGCCAAGCCTGTCAAAGGTAAGGGAGTTTAGATCCCGCATAGAGTCAAACTATGAAAAAAGCTTAAACATCCTGTAAAAGGTGTAGATGGCTTACCTCGCTAGCGTGACGCTGCGAGCTGTATCCGCGGTCCTCGGAAGCGGATGCGGGAGCCTCGGCGCCCTTGAATAGCATCTTCCAGGTGTCTTCGTACGTCGTGTCGAAGAGCCCGCTGAGGGTTTGATGCTGCGCCGGGTTGAACTCCCACAGATTAAAATCCCGTTGTTGGCACGAGAGGATCCGGCGGACGAGCATAACCTGGATTACATTAACAAGCCGGACTGGCTTGTTCACCAGGGACTGGATGCATGTTTGCAATCCGGTCACCTCTTTTTCGTCACCCCACGACAGGCCCGTCTCTTTCCAGGACACAAGCCGCGTGGGGGGTCCGGATCGGAACTCGGGGGCTGCGGTCCATTTCGGATCGCGCGGCTCGGTGATGTAAAACCACCCGGATTGCCATCCCTTTAGGGTCTCCACAAAAGAGCCCTCGAACCATAGGACGTTGGCCATCTTGCCCGCCATGGCGCCTCCGCACTCCGCCTGGCTGCCGCGCACCACCTTGGGCTTGACGTTGAAGGTCTTGAGCCAGAGGCCGAAATGAGGGCGGACGCGGAGAAAAGCCTCGCACACGACGATAAACGCCGAGATGTTGAGGATGAAGTTCGGGGCCAGATCGTGGAAATCAAGGCCGTAGTAGAACATGAGCCCCCGGACAAATGGGTGGAGTGGAAAACCCAGTCCGCGGAGGAAGTGGGGGAGAAATACTACCCTCTCATGGGGCCTTGGGGTGGGGAGAAGCTGCCCCTCTTCATGAAGCCGGTGCGCGATGTCCTTGGACAGGTACCCGGCCTTCCTTAGCTTCTTGATTTTGTCCTCCGTGGCGGAGGAGACCATCCACTTGCCTCCCGCTCCGGACATTGCCGGAGAAGGTTGAGGTGGGAAGTGCGGGCTTGGGCGCTGGAGCTCGGGTGCGCAGGAGATGGATAGGCAAAGGAGGAAGAAGGCGTAGGTAAAAAGGTGGATCCTTATCCCCTTATATGGGCGGATGCGACTATGCATCCCCACCAGCCTAGTAAAACTCGCTTGCCTCCCAAGCGCCGTGATAAGTGGCGCGGTGGGGTTACCCACGACCATTAGTGCCTGCTCCAACGGCTAGGCGGGCGGACATCATTAGTACCGGTTCGTGGGCAACCTTTAGTATCGGTTCATGCCACGAACCGGTACTAATGAGGCCAGTGCGGCTATGGTCAGGCTGGGGCCCCCACGAAGACCTTTAGTACCGGTTCATGGCATGAACCGGTACTAGAGTTTCTTACTAAACTGATTTTTAGTCCCACCTCGCCAAGGGAGAGGCAGTATGATCGGTTTATAAGCCGTGAGTGTAAAGACAATGACAAAGAGGCTCAATGCTCACCTGCACGTTGATTAGCTTCAAGCCTTTCGGAATAGCATAGATTGCACTGAGCTATGTGCAGTGCAGTCTACACTATTCCGAAAGGCTTGAACCAAACTAACCAGCATTGCATCTCTTTTTTATTTTCAATAACTTATTTGAACTTCGGACTTCTTGTATGTTCAGTATGCAGCATTCAAAGCGACGTCATCAATTTCCAACATGTTCTGACTACATTTGTTGTTTTTCAGTCATTTACCTAATTGTTTAGAGAGCTAAATGACCGTAAAATTGAAAATCACTACAAAATGAACTGTGAAAATGTTGAAACTTGGCATGGTATCATCATTTCACCCGCATAGCATGTGCGAAAGAGTAGAGAGGGTCACGGCAAAAACTGGACGCACTTTGTTTACAAACTGGACAATCTCTTTCGGAGTATCAGGGTTTCGGACGAGAACTCATCTGTTACATGGGCACTTCAATATTTTTTAAACTTATTTGAACTCCGTACTTATTTTGCGTTCCGTATGCAGCATTTAAAGCGATGTCATCAATTTCCAACATGTTCTGACTACATTTGTTGTTTTTCAGTCATTTACCTAATTATTTAGAGAGCTAAATGACCGTGAAATTGAAAATCACTACAAAATGAACTGTGAAAATGTTGAAACTTGGCATGGTATCATCATTTCACCCGCATAGCATGTGCGAAAGAGTAGAGAGGGTCACGGCAAAAACTGGACGCACTTCGTGTACAAACTGGACAATGTCTTTCAGAGTATCAGGGTTTCGGACGAGAACTCATCTCTTACATGGGCACTTCAATGTTTTTTAAACTTATTTGAACTCCGGACTTATTTTGCGTTCAGTATGCAGCATTCAAAGCGACGTCATCAATTTCCAACATGTTCTGACTACATTTGTTGTTTTTCAGTCATTTACCTAATTGTTTAGAGAGCTAAATGACCATGAAATTGAAAATCACTACAAAATTAACTGTGAAAATGTTGAAACTTGGCATGGTATCATCATTTCACCCGCATAGCATGTGCGAAAGAGTAGAGAGGGTCACGGCAAAAACTGGACGCACTTCGTGTACAAACTGGACAATGTCTTTCGGAGTATCAGGGTTTCGGACGAGAACTCATCTCTTACATGGGCACTTCAATGTTTTTTAAACTTATTTGAACTCCGGACTTATTTTTCATTCAGTATGCAGCATTCAAAGCGACGTCATCAATTTCCAACATGTTTTGACTACATTTGTTGTTTTTCAGTCATTTACCTAATTGTTTAGAGAGCTAAATGACCGTGAAATTGAAAATCACTACAAAATGAACTGTGAAAATGTTGAAACTTGGCATGGTATCATCATTTCACCCGCATAGCATGTGCGAAAGAGTAGACAGGGTCACGGCAAAAACTGGACGCACTTCGTGTACAAACTGGTCCGTATGCAACATTTCAATGTTTTTTAAACTTATTTGAACTCCGGACTTTTTTTGTGTTCAGTATGCAGCATTCAAAGCGACGTCATCAACTTTCAACCATCAACTTGGCATGGTATATAAAAATAAATGAATAGAAGAAAATAAATAAAGCAGAAAAGAAAAAATAGCAGAAAAGAAAAAAACTATAGCAGAAAAGAAAAAAAACTATATAAAAAACTACTCAGAAATAAATAGAAGAAAATAAATATAGCAGAAAAGAAAAAACTACTCAGAAATAAATAGAAGAAAAAATAAAGCAGAAAATAAAAAACTATATAAAAAAAATTTGGGGCGCTGCCCTATGGGCCTGCTAGACCACGGGCATGCAATTTCAGGCCCACAAGGCCCAGCAGACTCATAGGGCAGCGCGCCGTAGTTAGGCACAGAAGCCTGCTTTATAGAGGAGTTCGAAAGGGCAGCCGCGGCTGGGTTTATAAACCAGTGCGGCTTCCCTTCGCCCGGCGAGGTGGGACTAAATTTTGTGCACCGCGGGTGGCAGCGCACAACTTTTAGTACCGGTTGGTGGCTCCAACCGGTACGAAAGGGTGGTCTTTAGTACCGGTTGGTGGCTCCAACCGGTACTAAAGGGTGCTCTTCCCGCCTCTTGGCCTGGCCAAAGTTGGCCTTTAGTACCGGTTGGTGGCTCCAACCGGTACTAAAGGCCCATCCTATATAAGAAAACACTTCAAAAAATTTAGTTTCTCATCTGCTTCTTCTCCTCTGTCCCGTCGCCCGCCGCCCCCGTCACTGCCCCCATCGCCGCCCCATCCCCGTCCCCGTCCTCGTCGTCGCCGCCCCGGCCGTCCCCGTCCCAATCGCCGTGCCCCGCCCCGTCGTCCCATCGTCCCCGCCCGGCCCGTCCCTGTCCCCATTGTCGCCGCCCCGTCCCCATCCCCATTGTCGTCATCCCCGTCGGCGCCACCCGTCGCCGTCCCCGTCGCCGCCCCCGTTGCCTCGCCTCGCCGGTGAGATCCTGCCCCGGCCGCCATGTCCACACACACACACATTGTTTTTTAGTTTTTTAGTTATAAATTTTAGTTATAGAAATTTTTATGTTTTTTATTTATAGAAATGTTAGAAATTTTTCTGTTTTTAGTTATAGAAATATTAGAAATGTCAGTTATATATAAATGTTATAAAATTGTCTACTTTATATATTTTAGTAAGAAAATTAATAGAACTAGTTTATTTTTAGTAAATTCTTAGTTGAATTAATAGAACTAGTTATTTTTAGTAAGAAAATTTAGGTATATGAGATTTGATGATCTAATCAAAATATTACTATATAGAACTACCTACTTTATTTTAGTAAGAAATTAATAGAACTAGTTTATTTTTAGTATATGTTTAGTTGAATTAATAGAACTAGTTTATTTAGTTGAATTAATAAAACTAGTAAGTGTTTAATGTTTCACCTATATATGTACATATGTTAGATATTAATGTCAAATGTTAGATGAATTAGATATAAATTATATGTTAGATATATATTTAATTTAGTTATATGAGATTTGATTATCTAATTAACATTTTATTATATAGAACTAACTACCTTATTTTTAGTAAGAAAATTAATAGAACTAGTTTAGTTGAATTAATTAGTTGAACTAGTTAATTGAATTAGTTGAGCTACTTTATTTAGGTATATTTTTCGTAAGTGCTTAGTTGAATTAGTTCAATTAATTAGTTGAACTAGTTGATTTAACAGGAATGTCGTTTGACGACGAACATGATTTCATTATGTGCAAATACTGCGAAGACCAGCGCGGCCTGTGCGGCAGAAATTTTCTAGTCGATGATAGACGCTTCAGCATCAAGCTGGATGAGAACTTCGAAGTGGATATAGTAAGTCACAACGACAAGTCTTTTTTCGTAATTAAGCATGACTTATGCTTCATTTGCTTCAACTTTTAATTTTAATTTTTCACTATTCTACTAGCGTATCCCCTGCCATGCAAGAATTGTTGTCTTGGATAAGATAGGTTTCAGTCCTAACGAAACTATGGAGGTAAAAAGAGTTTACTTGAAGACCGAGCATGGTTATACCTTCAACGTCAAATTATACAATGCAGACACATACACCTATTTTGAATGCAAAACTTGGCAAGCACTTTGCAAGGCTTATGCATTTGAGTCTGATATGGTTATCACCTTTGATATTCGTCCGGAAGATGATATTGAAGGTAATAGAGACATTTGGGTCGATATGCAGACGCCTCTAGTTCTACCATTATGTGAGTTTCTCAATCATCTTTATGTCTTCGATATGAGATTATTTGAACCAGTTGAATAATTAATAGATCTCAATTTATATTGACAGCTTATTTCCAATCAAGCAAACATGTCCGGCGCTTGGTAGACATGACCGTCCACTGTCCCGGGGCTGAACTAAACTGCAAGGAGACAAATCATTACGTTTCATGGCTTGAGGATCTTGATGCTGTCAAGACACAATTTTTTCCTGTACTTAGAAATGTTAGTACTCAAAACGTGCGACCAATAGTGTTCGTACTGAACTACGGTCACATATATTTAGGAAAGATGATAAGATTTCTACTATTTCTCCTCAGTGCATCTTTTGCATACATTATTTTTTAAGCTAAACTTCATTGCTAAGTATGTTACTATACGATGTTCTTCAACAGGGACTCCCGATGAATGTTGTGCCTGATTGGATCGAGACTAAAGGTACCATGAATATTGTTAGCTTACGGCCAAGATATCCTACAATGCACTTTAGTGCATTCAGGATTTCTAATAGCAAGGAATGCTTAATAGTAAAAGACTGGAGAAAAATTGTGAACGATCGCAGAGAAGTACTAGGGGTAGCAATCAGAAGCTATACATGTTCTATGCTATTTTACCTGAGAGAGAGCACCAGGAGTGATTAATTAGCTAGTTCATGCTCTTACTACTTGTCCTCTCGTGTCTGTGTTCTTCATCCTGAACTTAATCTCAAAGAGTGATTTGCTTTTGTGGTGTTATGAACGCTTATAATATCATTACCATGTTGAACTCGATGATATGTTTGCTTCTGGTACAAGCGAATGTTTCTTCTTTAAGCTAGTGTTGGTGGTGATTAGATAGCGGTAATGACTATATGATGATTAAATAGTGGTAATGAGACGACTATTATATGATGATTTTTAGCTAGCTATGAAAACTGTTGTCGGTGATGATATATATGATGCAAGAGTTTTTATATTAATATGATGATGATGAGTTATTATATCATTTATGAAAGAAACCGCAGATTAGTTTCAACTGGATGGATTCTAGCTAAGTGATCAAGTATATGCCATATCCATATTACGTCGATCACTTAATTAGGTGATCAAGTATATATAATATGGATATGACATATACTTGATGACTTAGCTAGGATCCACATGCATCCAGTCAAACCAAGTTGCGGTACATTCACCTAATGATTTAACAACTCATTATAATGTAAAACAATCACTAAATTAAATTGAAAACACAAAATTAAAGTAAAAATAAAAATAAAACCAAAACACACCCAAACATTTAGTACCGGTTGGTGTTACCAACCGTTACTAATGTCCTACGCGCCCACGGAGCTAGCTCGTGCCACGTGGTTGCCCTTTAGCACCGGGTCGTGCTGAACCGGTACTAAAGGGGGGGGGGGCTTTAGTGCCCACACTTTAGTGCCGGTTACCGAACCGGCACCAAAGGGCCTTACGAACCGGTGCTATTGCCCGGTTCTGCACTAGTGCCTAACCCTAGAATCTAGTAGCCTGTCCCATCCTTCCCATTTGCGCCACCGCCACACTCCTCCTCTCTCTTCCTCCTCGGGATCTCCTCCTGATCCAAATCCTCCCCGACCACCTCCCGTGATTTTTGTTCCACCAAAATTCCCGGCAAGCCGCAACAGAGCCCCGCAACCCTCGCTCCAGTGTGCCCGTGCTCGAGAGCCTCCCCGCTCGCTCGTTCTGGAATCGAGAGGGAGCTCCTCCCTCAGTGGCACCGTCGCCACCAGAGAACCGCAACCGAGCTCTCTCCTCCATCGCCCGAACAACCAGCAGGTCGCCGCACCTCTCCTCCGTCTCCTCCTTCCTCTCGACCTCTCTCTTACCCGACTCCCCTTCCTCTCTGTTTGCCTACAGGAGCAGCCCCGCCTCCACCGGTCGGCGACCTCACCTGGAACTTGCAGGCGAGCAGCCCGCTAGGCTAGTCCGCTCCGTCCGGCTGCCTCCTGTCGTCCTCGTCGCCAAGGGACTGTAGCAGCTCCCTGCCCCGTGCCATGGATGCAGCTCCCGCAGCAGCCGCCGTCCCGTCCGCCGCCTCCCATGCGCTGCCGTCCAGGACCCCGGCAGGTCACGCCAAGCGCCGGAGATGGAGCTCTGCAGGAGTTCGCCGCCGCCAATTGCCTCAGCTCTAGCCAGAACGAGCCGTCCCCGGCCTCCTCCACAGACCGGCTCCCCTCTGCCAAGTCTTGCGTCGTCCAGGCCCCGGCGGCCTTGACCCCTGCCTACTGTCGCCTCGCCCACGGGAGCCCTCCTCTGCTTCTCCTTCGCCGGAACCGCGCCATCCTGCCGCTCGCCGGAGTCCCTCCGCCTCGCCCCGCTTGCCCGCGCCAGTCGCCGCCGGCGACCATCTCTAGGACCTCCTCGCTGACCCGTCGCTTCCCTCGCCGGCGTTGACCTTCCCTGCTGCCTCCCGCCTAGCATGCGTGTGTTTATCGCACGAGGGCAGCGCCTAGGCCAGCCGGCCCAGCTGTGCGTCACTCCTGCCGACCTCCCTCTCCACCAAACCGGGCCGAGGCCCAGATCTGCCAGCTCCCTGGAGCCCGATGTGAGCAGCCCAGTTCCACTAGATTCAGCCCAGAGTCTATTTTTTTAGGCTCTGTGATTTGTCTATTATTCTAGGTTTTACCAGTTTTGCAGAAAAGACCCTAGAGTTCATGCATTTAATAACTCATCAACCGTGCATCATATTAAAATGATTTATATATGTAAAGTGCTTAGAATTTTGTCTAGTTTCATAATATCCAACTTTCATCCATGTTAAAAATGTTAAAAATGTTGTTTGTGTTTAATTTGCTTAAATGCCATGCTAAAATGCTTTATTTCATAACTAAATAACCGTAGCTCCAAACTTAATAAACTTTATATGTTAATGGGGTAGAAAAATGCATAGTTTAACATGGTGCACTATTCTTGCATGTTTAACAAATCTAAAATTGTGTTTAGGGCAGAACAGTACCAAATTCATAATATGCACATGAGGATTTTTCCGGAATTGTTGTTTGTTATTTCCGGCATCATTTAAACTTCACTAGATAGTTAGTTTACTTATGCTTCACCTCTTGCCATGTTTAATAACATTTAATATTGTTGGATACATAACCGAGAGAGAACAAAATAAGTCATGTGGTGTTTCGTCAATATGCAACTCGTTGCATATTGAGCTCCACTTAATTTGTAGAGTTGCTTGTTTCACTTTGACATGCCATGAATCTTTAAACCGGACATGCATCATACTTGGTTGTGCATCATGCCATGTTTATGTGATGGATGTTTACCATGTCGTTTGCTTCTTTCCGGGTTGCTTCTCTCGTTAGCTTTGGTTTTGTTTCAGAGTTGTGAGGAACTGAGGATCCATTCGACTACGTCCGTTTGTCTTCTTCATGGACTCGTTCTTCTTCATGAACGAGTCCATTGATTGGAAATAATAACTTTGAGGTGGTTTCGTACCCTACCATAATCTCTTTGTTCGTTCTCCGCTATTAGTGACTTTGGAGTGACTCTTTGTTGCATGTTGAGGGATAGTTATGTGATCCAATTATGTTAGTATTGTTGAGGGAACTTACACTAGTGAAAGTATGAACCCTAGGCCTTGTTTACTATCATTGCAATACCGTTTACGCTCACTTTTATCATTAGTTACCTTGCTGTTTTTATAATTTCAGATTACAAATACCTTTATCTACTATCCATATACCACTTGTATCACCATCTCTTCGCCGAACTAGTGCACCTATACAATTTACCATTGTATTGGGTGTGTTGGGGACACAAGAGACTCTTTGTTATTTGGTTGCAGGATTGCTTGAGAGAGACCATCTTCATCCTACGCCTTATACGGATTGATAAACCTTAGGTCATCCACTTGAGGGAAAATTGCTACTGTCCTACAAACCTCTGCACTTGGAGGCCCAACAACGTCTACAAGAAGAACGTTGTGTAGTAGACATCAAGCTCTTTTCTGGCGCCGTTGCCGGGGAGGTGAGTGCTTGAAGGTATACCTTTAGATCTTGCAATCGAGTCTTTTAGTTTCTTGTTTTATCACTAGTTTAGTCTATAAAAGAAAATTATAAAAAAAATGGAATTGAGTTTGTCTCATACGCTTCATCTTTTTAATATCTTTCGTGAGTATGATGGAAAGGAAAATTGTGCTCAAATGCTAGAATAAGAAATCTATAAAATGTTTGGCACTAAATATTTGAATGATGAGCATGATTGCAATGTTGTTAGTATGAATTTCTTGAATATCCATGATGCTAATGATATGCAAAGCCACAAGCTTGGGGAAACTATGTTTGATGAAGATGATATTTTTTGTCCCCCAAGTTTTGATGAGCAAATTTATTATGATGAAAGCATGCCTCTTATCTATCATGATTATTGTGATGACACGTATGCTTTAAAGAATAATGATAACCATGAAACTTGTCATCTTGATCTTAATTTTCAATCACATGATAGTTATTTTGTTGAGTTAGCTCCCACTATTATTCATGAGAAGAATTTTGCTTATGTGGAGAGTAGTAAATTTTCTATGCTTGTAGATCATGAAAAGAATGCTTTAGGTGCTGGTTATATTGTTGAATTCATTCATGATGCTACTGAAAATTACTATGAGGGAGGAACATATGCTTGTAGGAATTGCAATAATATCAAGTTTCCTCTCTATGTGCTTAAAGTTTTGAAGCTATGCTTGTTTTGCCTTCCTATGCTAGTTGATTATTGTTCCCATAAGTTGTTTGCTCACAAAATCCCTATGCATAGGAAGTATGTTAGACTTAAATGTTCTAGTCATATTCTTTATGATGCTCTCTTTATGTTTTAGTTCTTATCTTTTATGTGAGCATCATTGAAATCATTATGCCTAGCTAGGGGCGTTAAACGGTAGCGCTTGTTGGGAGGCAACCCAATTTTATTCTTGTTCCTTGCTTTTTTTTCCTGTTTAGTAATAAATAATTCATCTAGCCTCTGTTTAGATGTGGTTTTATGCTTTTAATTAGTGTTTGTGATAAGTAGAACCTTTGGGAAGACTTGAGGATAGTCTTGTTGATCATGCTGTAAAAAACAGAAACTTTAGCGCTCACGAGAGCTGCTGCCATTTTTATTTGGAGAGTGCTATTTAGTTAATTCTTTTTTCAGATGATTAATAGATAAATTCCTCAGGTCCAGAAATTTATTTGAGAATTTTATGAGTTCCATAAGTATATGTTTGAATCAGATTACTACAGACTGTTCTGTTTTTGACAGATTCTGCTTTTCGTGTGTTCTTTGCTTATTTTGATGAATCTTTGGCTAGTAAAATAGTTTATAAACCATAGAGAAGTTGGAATAAAGTAGGTTTAACACCAATATAAATAAATAATGAGTTCATTACAGTACCTTGAAGTGGTGATTTATTTTCTTATACTAACGGAGCTTACGAGTTTTCTGTTAAGTTTTGTGTTGTGAAGTTTTGTTTTGGGTAAGGATTCGATGGACTATGGAATAAGGAGTGGCAAGAGCCTAAGCTTGGGGATGCCCAAGGCACCCCAAGGTAATATTCAAGGATAGACAAGAGCCTAAGCTTGGGGATGCCCCGGAAGGCATCCCCTCTTTCGTCTTCGTTCATCGGTAACTTTACTTGGAGCTATATTTTTATTCGCCACATAATATGTGTTTCGCTTGGAGCATCAATTTATTTTGTTAGGATTTGCTTTCTGTTATTTAGAACAATGTTTTGCATCTTTTATTTCAATAAAAGTGGCATTGATAGCCTTTACTATGCCTATGTTACAAGTATACATGTTGCTGTTTGAAAACAGAAAGTTTACCGCTGTTGCAATAATTCCCTAGAAAAGTCAGAATGTGATAAAATGTTGAAACCTTTTGCATATTAAGATCTGATAAATTTACTACAGTTGGAATTTTCTTTCATAATTTTTGAAGTTATGTAAGTATGGATGTTGCAGCATTCTTTACAGACTATCCTGTTTAGGCAGATTGCTGTTATGTTTGCATTGTTTGCATATGTTTGCTTCTTTAATGATTTTATTTGAGGATAGGACTATTAAATATGCAGAGGCATTTAGTATGAAATGTTGAATAATAATTTTAGTGATTTTCTACAGTAGAGTATGATAAGGTTTTTGCAATTGTTTATACTAACTTATCTCACGAGTCCTTGTTGAGTTTTGTGTGGATGAAGCTTTTGAGATTTAGGGTGACCATGATATGAGAGGAATTAAGGAGACACAAAAGCTCAATCTTGGGGATTCACAAGGCATCCCAAGATAAAATTTCAAGAAGTCTCAAGCATCTAAGCTTGGGGATGCCCCGGTTGGCATCCCGCCTTTCTTCTTCAACAACTATCGGTTAGTTTCGGTTGATCCTAAGTTTTTGCTTCTTCACATGATGTTTGCTATTCTTAGATGTCATTTTATTTTGTTTTGCTTTCTGTTTGAATAAAATACCAAGATCTTAAATTCTAAATGTTAGAGAGTCTTCACATAGTTTCATAATTATTCGACTACTCATTGATCTTCACTTATATCTTTCGGAGTAGTTTGTTGTTGCTCTAGTGCTTAACTTATATCCTTTTAGAGCATGGTGGTAGTTTTATTTTGAAGAAATAGATCAACTCTCATGCTTCACTTAGATTATTTTGAGAGTCTTAAATAGCATGGTAATTTGCTTAAAATCCTAATATGCTAGGTATACAAGATTAATAATAAAATTCTCTTATGAGTGTGTTGAATACTATGAGAAGTTTGATGCTTGATAATTGTTTTGAGATATGAGGATGGTGATATTAGAGTCATGCTAGTTGAGTGGTTATGAATTTGAGAAATACTTGTGTTGAAGTTTGTGATTCCCGTAGCATGCACGTATGGTGAACCGTTATGTGATAAAGTCGGAGCATGATTTATTTATTGATTGCCTTCCTTATGAGTGGCGGTCGGGGACGAGAAATGGTCTTTTCCTACCAATCTATCCCCCTAGGAACATGCGCGTAGTACTTTGTTTCGATAACTAATAGATTTTTGCAATATGTGAGTTCTTTATGACTAATGTTGAGTCCATGGATTATACGCACTCTCACCCTTCCACCATTACTAGCCTCTCTAGTACCGCGCAACTTTCGCCGGTACCATACACCCACCATATACCTTCCTCAAAACAGCCACCATACCTACCTATTATGGCATTTCCATATCCATTCCGAGATATATTGCCATGCAACTTTCCACCATTCCGTTCATCATGACACATTCATCAGTGTCATATTGCTTAGCATGATCATGTGGTTGACATAGTATTTGTGGCAAAGCCACTGTTCATGATTCTTTCATACTTGTCACTCTCGATTCATTGCATATCCCGGTACACCGCCGGAGGCATTCATATAGAGTCATACTTTGTTCTAGTATCGAGTTGTATCATTGAGTTGTAAATAAATAGAAGTGTGATGATCATCATTCAATAGAGCATTGTCCCCCCCCCCCCAAAAAAGGGGCCAAATAAAAAAAGGGAAAGGCCAAATAAAAAAAGGAAGGCCAAATAAAAAAAGAGAAAGGCCAAATAAAAAATGAAATGCCAAATAAAAAAGGGGACGATGCTACTATCCTTTTTCCACAGTTGTGCTTCAAAGTAGCACCATGATCTTCATGATAGAGACTCTCCTATGTTGTCACTTTCATATACTAGTGGGTTCTTTCATTATAGAACTTGGCATGTATATTCCAATGATGGGCTTCCTCAAAATTCCCTAGGTCCTCGTGAGCAAGCAAGTTGGATGCACACCCACTTAGTTTCTTTTTGAGCTTTCATACACTTATAGCTCTAGTGCATCCGTTGCATGGCAATCCCTACTCACTCACATTGATATCTATTGATGGGCATCTCCATAGCCCATTGATACGCCTAGTTGATGTGAGACTATCTTCTCCTTTTTTGTCTTCTCCACAGCCACCATTCTATTCCACCTATAGTGCTGTGTCCATGGCTCACGCTCATGTTTTGCGTGAAGATTGAAAAAGTTTGAAAACATCAAAAGTATGAAACAATTACTTGGCTTGTCATCGGAGTTGTGCATGATTTAAATACTTTGTGTGATGAAGATGGAGCATAGCCAGACTATATGATTTTGTAGGGATAGCTTTCTTTAGCCATGTTATTTTGAGAAGACATGATTGCTTAGTTAGTATGCTTGAAGTATTATTATTTTTATGTCAATATGAACTTTTGTCTTGAATCTTTCGAATCTGAATATACATATCACAAGTAAGAAGATTTACATTGAAATTATGCCAACTAGCATTCCACATCAAAAATTTTCTTTTTTATCATTTACCTACTTGAGGACGAGCAGGAATTAAGCTTGGGGATGCTTGATACGTCTCCAACATATCTATAATTTTTGATTGCTCCATGCTATATTATCTACTATTTTGGGCAATATTGGGCTTTATTTTCCACTTTTATATTATTTTTGGACTAACCTACTAACTGGAGGCCTAGCCCAGATTTGCTGTTTTATGCCTATTTCAGTGTTTTGAAGAAAAGGAATATCAAACGGAGTCGAAACGGAACGAAATCAACTGGAGAAGTTATTTTTGGAACGAAAGCCACCGGATAGACTTGGACTCCACGTCAGGAGATACGGGAGGTGCTCACGAGGGTGGGGGCGCGCCCCCTGCCTCGTGGGGCCCCCGTAGCTCCTCCGAAGTACCCCATGCACCCATATATACCTACGTATCGTAAAACTTCCAGAACGCGCAATAGATCGGGAGTTCCGCCGCCAGAAGCCTCCGTAGCCACCGAAACCCAATCTAGACCCGTTCTGGCACCCTGCCGGAGGGGGCAATCCCTCTCCGGTGGCCATCTTCATCATCCCGATGCTCTCCATGACGAGGAGGGAGTAGTTCTCACTCGGGGCTGAGGGTATGTACCAGTAGCTATGTGTTTGATCTCTCTCTCTCTCGTGTTCTTGATTTGGCACGATCTTGATGTATCGCGAGCTTTGCTATTATAGTTGGATCTTATGTTTCTCCTCCCCCTCTTCTCTCTTGTAATGAATCGAGTTTCCCCTTTGAAGTAATCTTATCGGATTGAGTCTTTAAAGATTTGAGAACACTTGATGTATGTCTTGCCGTGGATATCTGTGGTGACAATGGGATATCACGTGATTTACTTGATGTATGTTTTGGTGATCAACTTGCGGGTTCCGCCCATGAACCTATGCATAGGGGTTGGCACACGTTTTCGTCGTGATTCTCCGGTAGAAACTTTGGGGCACTCTTTGAGGTCCTTTGTGTTGGTTGAATAGATGAATCTGAGATTGTGTGATGCATATCGTATAATCATACCCACAGATACTTGAGGTGACATTGGAGTATCTAGGTGACATTAGGGTTTTGATTGATTTGTGTCTTAAGGTGTTATTCTAGTACGGACTCTAGGGCTGTTTGTGACACTTATAGGAATAGCCCAACGAATTGATTGGAAAGAATAACTTTGAGGTGGTTTCGTACCCTACCATAATCTATTTGTTCGTTCTCCGCTATTAGTGACTTTGGAGTGACTGTTTGTTGCATGTTAAGGGTTAGTTATGTGATCCAATTATGTTAGTATTGTTGAGGGAACTTACACTAGTGAAAGTATGAACCCTAGGCCTTGTTTACTATCATTGCAATACCGTTTAAGCTCACTTTTATCATTAGTTACCTTGCTGTTTTTATAATTTCAGATTACAAATACCTTTATCTACTATCCATATACCACTTGTATCACCATCTCTTCGCCGAACTAGTGCACCTATACAATTTACCATTGTATTGGGTGTGTTGGGGACACAAGAGACTCTTTGTTATTTGGTTGCAGGGTTGCATGAGAGAGACCATCTTCATCCTACGCCTCCTACGGATTGATAAACCTTAGGTCATCCACTTGAGGGAAATTTGCTACTGTCCTACAAAGCTCTGCACTTGGAGGCCCAACAACGTCTACAAGAAGAAGGTTGTGTAGTAGACATCAATCATACCCTCGAAATCACTTCTATCTTTGCTTGCTAGTTGTTCACTCTATCGCTATGTCGTGCTACCTACCACTTGCTATATTATGCCTCCCATATTGCCATGTCAAGCCTCTAACCCACCTTCCTAGCAAACCTTTGTTTGGCTATGTTACCGCTTTTGCTCAGCCCCTCTTATAGCATTGCTAGTTGTAGGTGAAGATGAAATTTGTTCCATGTTGGAATATCATAATATCTCTTATTTAATTAATGCATCTATATACTTGGTAAAGGGTGGAAGGCTCGCCCTTATGCTTGGTGTTTTGTTCCACTCTTGCCGCCCTAGTTTCCGTTATACCGGTGTTATGTTCCTTGATTTTACGTTCCTTGCACGGTTGGGTGTTATGGGAACCCCTTGACAGTTCGCTTTGAATAAAACTCCTCAAGCAAGGCCCAACCTTGGTTTTACCATTTGCCTCACCACCACCTATAATTTTCCCCTGTGAGTCGCGCTCCCGAGGGTCATCTTTATTTTAACCCCCTCCCCCCGGGCCAGTGCTTCTCTAAGTGATGGTCCGAACCGGGCAGCCTGCGGGGCCACCTCGGGGCAACTCGAGGGCTGGTTTTACTCGTAGCTTAACCTATCCGGTGTTGCCCTGAGAACGAGATATGTGCAGCTCCTATCAGGATTGTCGTCAGATCGGGCGGCTTTGCTGGTCTTGCTTTACCATTGTCGAAATGTCTTGTAACCGGAATTCCGAGACTGGTCGGGTCTTTCCGGGAGAAGGAATATCCTTCATTGACCGTGAGAGCTTGTGATGGGCTAAGTTGGAACACCCCTGCAGGGTTTAAACTTTCGAAAGCCGTGCCCGCGGTTATGTGGCAGATGGGAATTTGTTAATGTCCGGTTGTAGAGAACTTGACACTTAACTTAATTAAAATGCATCAACCGCGTGTGTAGCCGTGATGGTCTCTTTTTGGCGGTGTCCGGGAAGTGAACACGGTCTTGTGTTATGCTCGAACGTAAGTAGTTTCAAGATCACTTCTTGATCACTTCTAACTTCACGACCGTTGCGTTGCTTCTCTTCTCGCTCTTATTTGCGTAGGTTAGCCACCATATTTTCTTAGTACTTGCTGCAGCTCCACCTCATTACCTTATCCTACCCATAAGCTTAAATAGTTTTGATCTCGCGGGTGTGAGATTGCTGAGTCCTCGTGACTCATAGATACTTCCAAACGGTTGCAGGTGCCGATGATATCAGTGCAGGTGACGCAACCGAGCTCAAGTGGGAGCTTGATGAAGATCTTGGTCGTTGTTATGTGTCTTTTCCGGTTGATCAGTAGTGGAGCCCAGTTGGGACGATAGGGGATCTACCATTTGGGGTTGTCTTCTTTTACTTTGGTTTCGTAGTCGGACCTTGTTTGTATTCTCGATGATGTATGTTTAACTTGTATTTGTGTGAAGTGGCGACTGTAAGCCAACTCTTTATCTCTTTCTTATTCAGTACATGGGATTGTGTGAAGATTACTCCACTTGCGACTAAACTACCATGCGGCTATGCCTCTAAGTCGTGCCCCGACACGTGGGAGATATAGCCACATTGTGGGTGTTACAGTGGAGGCTACGGACACCCGACAATTCCTGGACGACGACCAGATGGTACAAAGGCGGCGGCGGACAAGAACGGTGCAGATGCAAAGTAAGGGGAAGCAGGGGCAGAATGAAATAGAATGAGGCCGGGAGGCAGGATTTGAGTGGGGCAAAAAGGATTTCCGTACCATTCCATAGACGGATAAAGAACCACGTTGAATGAAAAAATGCGTCTGGACCGCACGGTTTGGACGGATGTAGGCAGTTTGAGGATCCACGTTGGAATGCCCTCACAATTCTTGAACGACCACCAAAAAGAACACACATGGCATCAAGGTGTTCCCACATGAACTCTTGTCGGTACATGCATGTTTTGCAAAATGAATGAATTCCAACTCACATGCAAGTTCACACTTCCATAATGACATCCATATACCCTATATATGTATGCTTTCAAGAACTTGATTGAAAACAGTGCTACCATAGATTGACATATGATTGCATCTCTTCCCTTCTCTGCTCAATGTACTTGAGAACTCTGAGATACGAGATACTGGAGGAAAACAACGACACAAAATGGCATTTCATCCTTTTTATTTATCGGTAGTTATACCACGCAAGCTTATTCATGTACTATATGGTCTCTGCATTTCCAACACGCCTGCCTTTGCCCTGTCAGAAAATGATGTGTCATCCTGAAAGAAACTATTGCAGAATCTTATACCACCCATGCAAAGACACCTTATTTTTCTGAATTCAATATTTAAGGACATAAGTGTCCACCAGGCACAGGTTTTTGTTTTCACGAAGTTCTATAACTCAAGGAGGAAAGACAGAGAATCCTCAAAACAAAAGATTGATAACTGTACGAGCACTCGCACTCGTACCGGCGCCTATATCATAAGCGGCCATGCAGGAGCAACCTCCACAGAGCGATCGACGGTGCATGGTAGCACCACCCATACCGTTGTCAACACTGAGTAACAGAAGGTCCCGAATTTTAAGACGGCATACGGTACGAGCGCTGGTGCCCGCACTTGTACCAGAGGGTGATGTAGGCGATGGACTTCCAGAGAGAAAGACGACCCATGATATGATCGTGTTGGTCAAGCCGCCACTCGTACCAAGGCAAAAATATCAAATCGATGTTTTTTTATATTGTGTGTTATTTTCGCGGGGGGCTTAGACCTTATGAGGTGATGTGTACAGTAATGTGGCAACCATATAAAATATCCACACAAGTCGCTTGGTTGATTTGATTTGACATGTTTAAAGTCCAAGTACCAGGTACTGTTTTTTCCAGTTTGAACTTTGCTAAAATAAAAGTTGCTTAATGTGGTTCTCACCTTAAGTGGGAACCTTCATTTTAACTAGGCGGCTAGGAGCTGCACACTTGTGTTTTATATCTTGTCTCACACACACCTCTCTTATAATCTTGAAATCTACAGACTTCTAGACATATTTTATCTACTTATGTGTGTGCTTTGGTTGACAAACCGATCTTTTTAGAGACATATGTTTTGTCACTTGTGAGCTAATCCTTTGTGCTACAAAGAAAATAGAAAACCCCAATGCATACAAAACTACCATGTTTTCTTTTTAGCTCATTTTCAGTAGGTTCTATCGGAGGGAAGCCGCCAGACCACAACAACAAAATCAGTCGAAGCGAGATCCATGTCCATTAAAGGAGAGGCCAATTGCACCTCAATTGTAAAAGTGTGGAACCCTTGCTTAATCTTATCCTTGGGGAGGTAAGCACTTCTCACGCTCTTTTAATAACCAAATTTTCTCTTTCATTTTCTAAATTTTTTGAGTTTGCTATTGCAAAGTTCTAAGCTTGGGTAAATTATATTTGCATGCGCAGGGTATTCTTCAATGTTCTATAGCTTAGGGTTTTCATGAAATTGCGTGTCCCACTGTTTTGAAATGCTTACTTTGCTTTAGTTTCACCTAGCATGATGAAATCTTGTTCTTTTCGAAAGACATCGCCATGTTTTTTATCAAAAACAATAAATGAGTCATTTAAAATGTTGTCTTTGTTTCACCTAATTGCATAAGTTGGGGACTAGTGGTGGCTTGATTAGCACTACATGTTGTAGATTCTTTTTGCAAGTAGACCCAACGACTTTGGTTAATCCAGGAATGCGCAATGAGTTACCACACCAAATAACACCCTTGCGGTACTTAACTTTTGAGTCTTGTGGAATATGACACCACGACGCTCTTATGTAGTGTTTGAGTTTTTTTTATTAAAGCGAGTTCGAAGCCTTTGCATTTTAGTTTCATCTTTTATTTGCTAGCCTCTTTGGTACCGAGCATTGCCCACTCTCAGAATGATATTTGACGCATATTGCGCTAGTACATCCAAACTCGTTGAAGGAATTCCTCATGTTCGCCTACACATAAGCCATGCGTATTCTTAAAACAGTCCTCACGTTCATTATGCACTACTATCATTATTACATCACACTAGATGGCCTGTTGTGTTGCGTCAATTGGTGCAGAGACCAACTACATCCCAGAAGTTAAGCGGACTATTTGAAGGAATTTTTTGTCAACTTTCCTCAAATGATTATCTTCATACCGTGTTTCTATTTGCCTTGATAATGATCATTGCCCATAGCTTTCTTTGGCGATTTATTTTTTATGACATGAGACTCTGTTCATGATGATTTCTTTCTCAACTATCTACAACTGCGCAAAGACCAACTACAACGAGAAGTTAAGAAAGTTATGAGTGACACGTATAGCATACACTCCTTCAATAAATCATCCCAGAAGGGTGATTGAGAAGGTGAATTGACTATACATTGTTTTCTTTCATGCCCCAACTGGGTTAACAGAAGACCCGTACGCATATCCTATGGTAAATTACCAAAGAGAGACCAACTGTAGCCATTGGCACAAAGAAATTTCTCATAAATGGTCTGCAAGTGATTCTATTTGTATTGCGTTTGTATCGAACATGTATATTTACCAACGAGAGAAGTCCATCTCCTTGTTTCGCCGGATAGAGCAACCCAACATCGTAATTTCAGATGGAGCTTGTCTCTGACGGTTTACTTACTTTTTAAATAGCGCTCGTTAGTGTTTCTTATATACGGTTTGCTTGGCTTCTTCATAGCTTATACATAGTCAATTTATTATATTATCACTTACTGGATCAAAAGAGGTTCTTTGCCAGGACGCGGGGGAGTTGCCTACCTGAACGCGAAGGGCCTTGCGTGTTGGAATTTCCCAAGGATCGAACACACGATCACGCTGCAGCTCAACTGATTGTATACGAGCAACTTGCCTTAATATATAAGAACTAGCTGTAGCACTTGATATCGCGCCGGCGCTCACATAAACACCGAGACCAGAACACACACGCACGAAAGCAGCAACTCGAAGTTGGCCAGAGGCATGTGTCGTGCCTCGTAATAATCTTTTTATTGCTTTTCATTTTTCTGGTGCTTACAAACTTACGTTTATAAGTATATATATAGGAGTAGCTTACGCATAGCAAGCCGACCGATCCTGGACGTCTAGACCTACACGGACACAAATACTAGTAGGACACGGCTATACTAGTACTATTATTAGCCGGACTCGAATTTACTTACCTAATCTAATTACACGGCAAGACTGATCACTTCCTAGCAAAGGTAAACTACTAGAGATTGTTTGGATTACCCAACAATCATTCCCTAATCCAAACATTAGGCTCGCAGACTCAGAATCAACACATTATTTGGATTACCAGTTCACGCCGTCACATTTTAGCATGCTACATATAGACTAAACACATAGCCTCTCATGCAGGAACTCAACTTAATTGGTGCGCATCCATCTTCACGCTGGCCTTCGTCTTCTCGCCGAGACACACAGACGACTCAGACACAAACAAAACTAAAGACACGACTCTTTTTTTGTTTTTTTTCAACCGCCGCTTCTTCCTAAAAGCAACCTCGGGTCATCATCCATGCCCACTTCAGCTAGTTGTAGAGTCCTGTGCTCCTTCTTTGCCTCCTTCCGTGGATTAGGACACTCTCGCGAATAGTGTCCAAGGTCCTGACAATTGTAGCAACGGACTTTAGATTTGTCGAACTTCCGGTACTTCTGCTTATCTTTCTCCCTACTACGCGAGAACATCAACTGCCCTTCTTCTTGGTCGCATTCACGCCCCTTCAACGTCAACTCATAGGTCTTCAGCCTCCCGATCACCTCCATCACCGACATCTTCGTCACATCGCCCCACTGCTATATGGTGCCAACGGTCGGTAAAAACTTATCGGGAACGGCTCGAAGTAACTTCTCCACAACTGCGATGTCCTCCATCTTTGATCCGAGAGCCCGCATCTCATTAACCAGGGAGGTTAGCTTCAACGCAAATTCACCAACCCCCTTCTGATTCTTTCATGCTCATCCTCTCGAACTCCCTCCTTAGAGCTTGAACACGAGCCTTCTTGACACGATCATCTCCAACATGCATCTTCTTGAGAGCTTCCCAAGCTTCCTTTGCTGTCTCTTTCTCCGATATGGTCATGAAAACGGCATCAGGCATAGCTTGGGCTATGGCGGCGAAAGCTTCTTGGTCCTTTATCTCCTCGACCGCACCATCACCTTTCACCGCTGCCCAGACTCCACGTGCACGCATGAAGATCTTCATCTTTGCAGCCCACACCCCGTAATTGCCGCCTTCAAGCATGGGGAACTGGATGGTCACACCACCACCACTCGCCTTCGAAGTCGACATGACCCTTTTTGATTTTCCGTCGTCCGTGACACAACTTGACGGCGATGAAGAATCCTTCAACTCACCGTGACGCAACTTGACGGCGAAGCCTTCACACCTTGCTCTAGATACCAATTGTTGAAAATTCTCCCGCAGGATCGATCACATCAAATACGATGAACACACGCGCACACAAAACTGACAGCCAAAGGCCCTCGTCGTGCCCTCTTTTTTTCCTCTTTATTTCTTTTGCTATTTTCTCACGGTGTTACAAAACTCCCGCATCGCTGCATATATAAATACGCATAGACCTGGCTGGCTAGCAAGCCGACTCGAGAACAACACTTCTAAGCCTAACACAACGTACTACACCAAATCAACTACCAACCGGACACCAAGTCCTACTACAACTCCAAATACCATACTCCAGTGCTTGCTCTAACCGGATTGGCAAGGACTCACACTTTCCTAATTACCGACCACGCTGATCGCACTTTACTAATCCTAAAACGACTCAAACACAACTAGCACCACATATGTGTCCACCTCTTAGTAGAACTACCAAAACTAAACTAGATTTTGTTTGGATTACCTAACAATCACCCTCTAATTCAAATAATCGACTCTTTATTCGACGAGACACGCAGACGACCTCCTGTTCATCTTGTCTCGTTGGTTGTCTCTGATGACGCGACTTACCGGACCGCAACTTCTCTCTTTTTACAATGATGATCACCACTTCATCATCATCTTTTTTTTATCATGCCGAGTTGTAGACTGAACCAACGATTATCCGGACTACCAGCCACACTGCCATATCTTAGTGTGCTACATACAGACTAAACGCATAGCCTTATGCAGGAACTCAACTTAACTGGTGCACGTCCATCTACACGTTGATCTTCATCTTCTTATCGGTTGCTTGTACACGGAAAGACACATCTCTTCACCTGCCTCATCTTCACTTCGTCTCTTTGTCGTTGGTGCCACAACTTACCAAACGACACCTCCTGTCCAGCGGCAACGCAACTCGCCATATACGTGCAACTCAACTTCACCGTATATGAACTCACCAAAACTCCTTGATCACGAACGTAAACGCAAGGCACAATTTCCTTTTTACATCCGCTCTCATTCTCAATTCTCCTCCGCCAGTGACGCATCTCAACTGCAGCAGAAGATTCACACACCTGAGCTCTTGGACGCACCTTACAAGAACTCATGTGCACACCTTGACGACAGCTCACAACTTTGCCGCCTCTTCCTCGCTCCCCCCGAACGACGATCTTGACGAGATCTTCTAGCACCGTACCGCACCTCGGCACAATCGCTCCCGTCAACGATCTCCTTCCACCGCCTTGTCGACGACAACCTATCGCCCTCCTCCGGGTCGTTCTACCCGTTGCCACGCTCATGACAGAACCTCACCGCCTTCTCGTCGCCTCTCCGCCAAAGGACAATCGCTCGACCACCCACGTCGCTGCACCACCCAGCGACTAGATCGCCCGCCCTCCTCGTCGTTGTACCACCCAACGACTATATGGCCCGCCCCGAGGCGTTAGTCAGGTCACCACCCCAGGGCAAGCGCGACTTCAAATCGACCTAACTCTAATACCAATTGTTGGAATTTCCCAGGGATCGAACACACGATCACGCTGCAGCTCAACTGGTCGTATACGAGCAACTCGCCTTGATGTATAAGAACTAGCTGTAGCACTTGATATCGCGCCAGCGCTCACGCAAACACCGGGATCAGAACACACACGCACGAAAGCAGCAACTCGAAGTTGGCCAGAGGCACGTGTCGTGCCTCCTAATAATCTCTTTATTGCTTTTCGTTTTTCTGGTGCTTACAAACTTACGTTTACAAGTATATATATAGGAGTAGCTTACGCATAGCAAGCCGACCGATCCTGGACGTCTAGACCTACACGGACACAAATACTGGTAGGACACGGCTATACTAGTACTATTATTAGCCGGACTCGAATTTACTTACCTAATCTAATTACACGGCAAGACTGATCACTTCCTAGCAAAGGTAAACTACTAGAGATTGTTTGGATTACCCAACAATCATCCCCTAATCCAAACATTAGGCTCGCAAACTCAGAACCAACACATCATTTGGATTACCAGTCCACACCGTCACATCTTAGCGTACTACATATAGACTAAACACATAGCCTCTCATGCAGGAACTCAACTTAATTGGTGCGCATCCATCTTCACGCTGGCCTTCGTCTTCTCGCTGAGACACACGGATGACTCAGACACAAACAAAACTAAAGACACAAACAAAACTAAAGACACGACTCTTTTTTTGTTTTTTTTTTCAACCGCCGGTTCTTCCTTAAAGCAACCTCGGGTCATCATCCATGCCCACTTCAGCTAGTTGTAGAGTCCCGTGCTCCTTCTTTGCCTCCTTTTGCGGATTAGGACACTCTCGCGAATAGTGGCCAAGGTCCTGACAATTGTAGCAACGGACTTTAAATTTGTCGAACTTCTGCTTATCTTTCTCCCTACTACGCGAGAACATCAACTGCTCTTCTTCTTGGTCGCGTTCACGCCCCTTCAACGTCAACTCATAGGTCTTCAGCCTCCCGATCACCTCCATCACCGACATCTTCGTCACATCGCCCCACTGCTATATGGTGCCAACGGTCGGTAAAAATTTATCGGGAACGGCTCGAAGTAACTTCTCCACAACTGCGATGTCCTCCATCTTTGATCCGAGAGCCCACATCTCATTAACCAGGGAGGTTAGCTTCCACGCAAATTCACCAACCCCCTTCTGATTCTTTCATGCTCATCCTCTCGAACTCCCTCCTTAGAGCTTGAACACGAGCCTTCTTGACACGATCATCTCCAGCATGTATCTTCTTGAGAGCTTCCCAAGCTTCCTTTGCCGTCTCTTTCTTCGATATGGTCATGAAAACGGCATCAGGCACAGCTTGGGCTATGGTGGCGAAAGCTTCTTGGTCCTTTATCTCCTCGACCACACCATCACCTTCCACCGCTGCCCAGACTCCACGTGCACGCATGAAGATCTTCATCTTTGCAGCCCACACCCCGTAATTGCCGCCTTCAAGCATGGGGAACTGGATGGTCACACCACCACCACTCGCCTTCGAAGTCGACATGACCCTTTTTGATTTTCCGTCGTTCGTGACACAACTTGACGGCGACGAAGAATCCTTCAACTCCGCTATGACGCAACTTGACGGCGAAGCCTTCACACCTTGCTCTAGATACCAATTATTGAAAATTCTCCCGCAGGATCGATTACATCAAATACGATGAACACACGCGCACACAAAACTGACAGCCAAAGGCCCTTGTCGTGCCCTCTTTTTTTCCTTTTTATTTCTTTTGCTATTTTCTCACGGTGTTACAAAACTCCCACATCGCTGCATACATAAATATGCATAGACCTGGCTGGCTAGCAAGCCGACTCGAGAACAACACTCCTAAGCCTAACACAACGTACTACACCAAATCAACTACCAACCGGACACGAAGTCCTACTACAACTCCAAATACCATACTCCAGTGCTTGCTCTAACTGGACTGGCAAGGACTCACACTTTCCTAATTACCGACCACGCTGATCGCACTTTACTAATCCTATAAAACGACTCAAACACAACTAGCACCACATATGTGTCCACCTCTTAGTAAAACTACCAAAACTAAACTAGGTTTTGTTTGGATTACCTAACAATCACCCCCTAATTCAAACAATCGACTCTTTATTCGACGAGACACGCAGACGACCTCCTGTTCATCTTGTCTCGTTGGTTGTCTCTGATGACGCGACTTACCGGACCGCAACTTCTCTCTTTTTACAATAATGATCACCACTTCATCATCATCTTTTTTTTTTCATGCCGAGTTGTAGACTGAACCAACGATTATCCGGACTACCAGCCACGCTGCCACATCTTAGTGTGCTACATACAGACTAAACGCATAGCCTTATGCAGGAACTCAACTTAACTGGCACACGTCCATCTACACGTTGATCTTCATCTTCTTATCGGTTGCTTGTACACGGGAAGACACATCTCTTCACCCGCCTCATCTTCACTTTGTCTCTTTGTCGTTGGTGCTACAACTTACCAAACGACACCTCCTGTCCAGCGGCAACGCAATTCGCCATATACGTGCAACTCAACTTCACCGTATATGAACTCGCCGAAACTCCTTGATCACGAACGTAAACGCAAGGCACAATTTCCTTTTCACATCCGCTCTCATTCTCAATTCTTCTCCGCCAGTGACGCATCTCAACTGCAGCAGAAGATTCACACACCTGATCTCTTGGACGCACCTTACAAGAACTCATGTGTACACCTTGACGACAGCTCACAACTTTGCCACCTCTTCCTCGCTCCCCCCGAACGACGATCTTGACGAGATCTTCTAGCACCGTACCGCACCTCGGCACAATCGCTCCCGTCAACGATCTCCTTCCACCGCCTTGTCGACGACAACCTGTCGCCCTCCTCCGGGTCGTTCTACCCGTTGCCACGCTCATGACAGAACCTCACCGCCTTCTCGTCGCCTCTCCGCCGAAGGACAATCGCTCGACCACCCACGTCGCTGCACCACCCAGCGACTAGATCGCCCGCCCTCCTCGTCGTTGTACCACCCAACGACTATATGGCCCGCCCCGAGGCGTTAGTCAGGTCGCCACCCCAGGGCAAGCGCGGCTTCAAATCGACCTAGCTCTAATACCAATTGTTGGAATTTCCCAAGGATCGAACACACGATCACGCTGCAGCTCAACTGGTCGTATACGAGCAACTCGCCTTGACGTATAAGAACTAGCTGTAGCACTTGATATCGCACCGGCGCTCACGCAAACACCGGGACCAGAACACACACGCACGAAAGCAGCAACTCGAAGTTGGCCAGAGGCACGTGTCGTGCCTCGTAATAATCTCTTTATTGCTTTTCGTTTTTCTGATGCTTACAAATTTACGTTTACAAGTATATATATAGGAGTAGCTTACGCATAGCAAGCCGACCGATCCTGGACGTCTAGACCTACACGGACACAAATACTAGTAGGACACGGCTATACTAGTACTATTATTAGCCGGACTCGAATTTACTTACCTAATCTAATTACACGGCAAGACTGATCACTTCCTAGCAAAGGTAAACTACTAGAGATTGTTTGGATTACCCAACATTGCGTGCACAGACGCGGAGTAACTTGCGTGTCCGGGGAGTGTGTGGGCCGGGTCGCGTGGAGGAGCCTACCCGCAATGTAGCATGTCTAGCGAACACCACAGCCACGGTCGGAGCAACCAAACAAAGAGGCATGCAAAAATGCTCCATTCTTCTTCGTGGCCTTTGGTTTGGTGTGAACCACAATGGCACATTGTTCTAACTTTTTCCTATGTAGCGCCTTCTTGTACTCGGTTCTTCCGACGGTGTGGCTGGTGGCTCAGGTGAGCATGTTCAGGGGAGAAGCATGGGCCGTGGCGTCCCAAGTAGCAGGGGGTTCCTGCAGCTGTGGTTTGAGCATCTTCTCCCGGTCGTAACCTGCCGTGAATGGCCGAGCGGAGCGAGTTTTTCCTTTACCTTGCCGTGTTCCGTGCATGTATCCCGAAAAGAGAAGGTGGAGATTGAAATCTGATTAGGGATCACATATTTTGATTTTCTACATGCATTTCTTGCTACATCAAACTAACATTAAGCACGGAAACATTTCTTCACTTTTGAGAGCAGTCTTAGTCTACGCAAAAAAAAAGAGAGCAGTCTTAGTATAAGGGCATCTCCAACACTGACCCGCAAAGCATGCACCGCATCCGAAGGTACCAATTCGCGGACACGAATGCAGGAGCCGGCCATCCAACCATAGTCGCATACATTTTAAACCGGATTTCAACTAACCGGGACGATTTTCATTAAACACGGCGAAATTCAACAAAGTTCGAATAGAAAATAGCACAAATCATTTATAAATAGCATGCAAATATGTCTAGTATTGTTATAATTTAACGAGATTAACTAGATGTTCAACAAAATTTTCATGTATGGATCATTTTATCCTACATATACTACCCCTTAAGCTTCATCAACAATGTATGTGCGTGAATGGTTTGTCCTCTGGCATGTAAGACATCAGGGCAGCACATGCAGGCTACACAACGTGTAGAACAACAATGAATGAATGAATGAATGAATCAACATATAGATCAAGAAGAACCGAACTTATAGTCTCCATGGTTGCCCAGCGCAATGGCCACATTGCCTCTAGCAGATCACCCGCACCACAATACTTCAAGACGAAGTTCTGGATGGTGTACCATCGATGCGTAAGGACTTGACACTGCGTTCATGGATGATGTGCATGTCATAGGGCGCAATGTGCTTTCGTGCATGAAACAAACCATTCACGCGCTGCCGAAAGACCCCCCTTCTACTCCTTCCTACGAAGTTCGCACAACAACTCATCCTCCACTGATTACCTCGACATCTTTCTTTCTCTCAAAAACGACATGAAGTTCGAAAATAAGCTCAATGACATTTGACCGAACACCTGCCGGATGTGGTGTCCGTCATGGACGGCGTCGACAAGGGGGAGGGGGGAGGGTACCTGGCTGCGGACAGATCCTGAGCATACTGCACCGTTGTACAAGGCGAGCGGGTGGGTGGGATTGTGGATGTCCGGCATTGCCTAGACAATGGCGGGATAGTACAAAGGTGGCGGCGGACGAGGATGGTACATATACAAAGCAAGGGGGATCAGAGCCAGAGTGGAAGAGAATGGGACTGGGAGGGAGGATTTGAATAGGTCGGGGATGTCGAAATCCTATGTAGCGGCGCCCCCGCAGTTTGCTTCCGGTTTGTGCCCAAAAGGATGTCCAGACCACTCCAAAGACGGACAAAGAACCACGTTAGATGGCAAAACATGTTTGGACCGCATAATCCAGACGGATGCAGGTAGTTTAAGGATCTGCGTTGAAGATGCCCTCACAATTCTTGAACGACTAGCAAAAAGAACACACATGGCATCAAGGTGTTCCCACATGAACTATTGTTCGTACATGCATGTTTTGCAAAATGAATGAATACCAACTCACATGCAAGTTCACACTTTCAGAATGACATCCATAGACCTTATATATGTATGCTTTCAAGAACTCGATTGAAAACAGAGCTACCATAGATTGAGATAGGATTGCATTTCTTCCCTTCTCTGCTCAATGTATTTGCGAACTCTGAGATATGAGATGCTGGAGGAAAACAACGACACAAAATGGCATTTCATCCTTTTTATT
Source organism: Triticum urartu (assembly GCF_056163025.1). Taxonomy (NCBI): domain Eukaryota; kingdom Viridiplantae; phylum Streptophyta; class Magnoliopsida; order Poales; family Poaceae; genus Triticum; species Triticum urartu. The sequence goes on along the minus strand of NC_141874.1, from coordinate 738,152,981 downwards.
TATCGGTAGTTATACCACGCAAGCTTATTCATGTACTATATGGTCTCTGCATTTCCAACACGCCTGCCTTTGCCCTGTCAGAAAATGATGTGTCATCCTGAAAGAAACTATTGCAGAATCTTATACCACCCATGCAAAGACACCTTATTTTTCTGAATTCAATATTTAAGGACATAAGTGCCCACCAGGCACAGGTTTTTGTTTTCACGAAGTTCTATAACTCAAGGAGGAAAGACAGAGTATGGTACGGACGCGCCGGTCGTATCATCACTCGTACCAGCTCCAGGCCGAAGACAAAAGGCGGTCTAGAGCAAAAGATTGGCAACTATACGTGCATTCGCACTCGTACCAGCGCCTATATCATAAGCGGCCATGTAGGAGCAACCTCCACAGAGCGGTCGACGGTGCATGGTACCACCATCCATACCGTTGTCAATACTGAGTAACAGAAGGTTCCAAATTCTAAGACGACATACTATATGAGTCGTACCCGCGCTTGTACCAGAGGGTGATGCAGATGATGGACTTCCAGAGAAAAAGATGACCCATGATACTACCACGTCGGTCATGTCGCCGCTCGTACCAAGGCAAAAATACCAAATTGATATTTTTTATCTTGTGTGTTATTTTTGCAGGGGCTTAGTGTAACGCCCTTGATGCGGCTATATCTCTCACGTGTCGAGGCACGACTTAGAGGCATAACCGCATTGAAAGCAATATCGCAAGTTAGGCAATCATCATAACATCCATGTAATACATAATAAATGGATGAATAACATAGTTGGCTTACACTCGCCACGTCAATCAAGTACATAAGTAGCATTGCAACATTCAAACACTCATGGCCCGACTACGGCGCCAAAATAAAAGATAACCCAACAAGCGACACGGTCCCGATCACCCCGACTGGGCACCACTACTGATCATCAGAAAAAGAAACATAGTATCGTTGAGAGTCCTCGTCGAACTCACACCTGAGCTCGAGCGCGCCATCTGGAGCGGAATCATCAGGCCCTGCACCTGGTGTAATAGTAATCTGTGAGCCACAGGGACTCAGCAATCTCGCACCCTCGCGATCAAGACTATTTAAGCTTATAGGAAACGCAAGGTAATATATGTGGAGCTGCAGCAAGTGACTAGCATATATGGTGGCTATCCTGTTCGCAAAAAAGAGCAAGAAGAGAAGGCAAAGCGCAAGCGAGAAACTAGAGAGCAACCTGCGCAAACATTACTCCAACGCCGTGTTCACTTCCCGGACTCCGCCGAGAAAAGACCATCACGGTAACTCACACAGTTGATTCATTTTAATTAAGTTAAGGTTCAAGTTATCTACAACCGGATATTAACAAATTCCCATCTGCCCATAACCACGGGCACGGCTTTCGAAAGTTCAATCCCTGCAGGGGGTCCCAACTTAGCCCATGACAAGCTCTCACGGTTAACGAAGGAATAGACCTTCTCCCGAGACGTTCCGATCAGACTCGGTATCCCGGTTCTACAAGACACTTCGACAAGTTAAAACCAATCCAGCAACACCGCCCGAATTTGCTAACAAATCCCGATAGGAGCTGCACATAACTCGTTCTCAGGGCACAATCGGATAAGCAATCCGTACAACTAAAACCAGCCCTCGAGTTACCCCGAGGTGGCGCTGCAAGGGCCTCTAGGTTGGACCAACACTCAGAGGAGCACTGGCCCGGGGGGGTTTAAAATAAGATGACCCTCGGGCTCCAGAAACCCAAGGGAAAAAGAGGCTAGGTGGCAAATGGTAAAACCAAGATTGGGCATTGCTGGAAAAGCTTTATTCAAGGCGAACTACCAAGGGGTTCCCATTATCACCCAACCGCGTAAGGAACGCAAAATCCGGGAACATAACACCGATATGACGGAAACTAGGGCGGCAAGAGTGGAACAAAACACTAGGCGAGAGGCCGAGCCTTCCACCCTTTACCAAGTATATAAATGCATTTAAGATAACATGGAAATATAATGATATCCTAACAAGTAAATAGCGTTCCAACAAGGAACGATCTCCATGTCCCAACAAGGAACAAACTTCAATCTTCACCTGCAACTAGCAACGCTATAAGAGGGGCTGAGCAAAGCGGTAACATAGCCAATCAACGGTTTGCTAGGACATGGTGGGTTAGAGGTTTGACATGGCAATTTGGGAGGCTTGAAAGCAAGTGATAGGCATCGTAGCATGGCATAGCAAAAGAGCGAGCATCTAGCAAAGCAAAGATAGTAGTGATTTCAAGGGTATGATCATCTTGCCTGCACAGTTGTCAGAGTTGACTGGATCCTCGAAAGCAAACTCAACGGGCTCCTCGTTAGCGAATTCGTCTCTCGGCTCTATCCAAACAAGACAAACAAGCAACAAGGACACAATCAACCACGTGCAAGGCTCAAATAATATGATGCAACGATGGTATGCTATGCGGGATGCGATGCGGGATGGATATGCAAGATGTGACAAGGAATGCATGAACCTGGCCTCAACTTGGAAAACCAAGTGTGCCACTGGAAAGATAAGATGAAATCGCTTGAAAACGATATAAATAACGCCAAAAACGGAGTTACGGTTTGGAAATGGCAAGCAATTCAAATATGACACCGGTCTGCGATTTACAACAAGTAGTCAACTAAATGCAACGAGATGAACATGCTACAGCACCCAAACATGGCATCAAAATACATGGCAGGAACACATTCATGATGCTTAACAAAAGTCTAGCACTGAGCTACGGCCAATTCATCCATTAACAGGTTCAAACAAGCATCGCAAAAATGCATTTGGTAAACAGATTTCAGACTTAGTGAATTTAACACTTGTCTGGAATTTCAGATCAGATAGCACTATTTGGAGCAACAAAACTATATGATACAGGACGTGAACATGGCAAAGTAAAGCATGGAATGGAGCTACTCAAAGATCTTAACAAAAGTCCCTTAGTGACCTTGAGCCAAAAGGGATCAGAAAATACAATTGCAAGCATGTGAACATGGCAAAACATAAACAGATCTCAGACTTTGTGAAAACTGGGACATGCTGAAAACATATATCAAGTAGGCATGTTTACGAGCTCGATGCACTCACTACAGAGCATGTCATGATAATCTAAGCATATACCCATTAAAAATACATAAAATACAAGCTAGACATGGCAAGAACAATAACATAGCATGCACGAATCCACTACAACATCATCGGCAAAATAGCTAACTAGTAGACAATCTGCCCAGATTCACAAAGTAGCAAAAGTAGAGCTCGATTGACTCAAGCTAGGGTTCTCCATAATTGCAAACAAAGACATGAATGGATAGAGCACTACAAGATTAACAAATCATCCTTACTGATCATCCTCAAAAGAGGCACGGATCACTAGGAAACAACATGAACATATGGCATCATGAGATAAACAGACCAAGGACTTTGTGGAAATGCTAAGTCCCTGAAATCAGCATTAGCAAGTGCACCACTTTACAAGCTTGTTCTAGTCACCACACACATCACAAAAATACATGGGTTGCACCTCTGGAAAGATGGCAAAACCCTTAACAAAACATATGTAGAGCTCATGGGCATATCATGCACACAATAATCAAGGCAAAATGACAAATATCTAAATGGAGTAGCAGATCTGACAATTATCTCAAGTAGCACTCTTCCAACAGCATTTCGGGCACCAAGATGAACTCAAATGAAAATGATGCAATGAGATGAAATGATGTACTCTCTGAGATGAAAATTTTGATATGCTATATGCCCAAAACGGAGCTACGGATGCGGAGTTATAGCACGATGAACAGGAGCAAATAATCTGCAGACTTAGGAGAAAAAGGTCAACCCTAGGGTTTTGAATCCAGATCTGAGATCCGGGGCACGTTTCCCGAGGTCTGCCGGAATCACTGTTCACTAGAGGGAGGAAGCTCGCCGGAGGTCGGAGTTGAGGAAGGGGAGGCCGGATCCGGTGGTGGAGCTCGCCGGGGCGTCGTGGAGGAGCTCCGGGCGGCGAGGTGGAGGTCCGGCGCGGCGTAGGCGGCAGACGGCGGGGCGACGACGAGGTTGGCGGCGCTGGCGGGCGGTGGCCGGCGCGGGAAAACTGCGGCGGCGCCCGGTGGAGGAGCGGGGCGGCTCGTCGAGAGGAGGCGGCGGCGCGCGCCTTGGGCCGGGAAGGGCCCGCGGCGGGCCTTGCGGGCCGCGGCGGAGTGAGAGGAGGCGGGCGACAGGTGGCTGGTCGCGGTTGGTGGCGGCGATGATGTCCGCTAGGCGGCGGACATTGTGCGGCGGCGGAGGTGCCGATGGACTAGGGTTAGGGGGAGAATGAACCGCGAATTTTTAGGGGGGTGCCCTTTATATAGAGGTAGAGGAGGCTAAGAAGCTCCAAATGAGGTGCGGTTTGCGGCCACGCGATCGTGATCGAACGCTCTAGATGATGGAGAGGGTTTTGGTGGGTTTTGGGCCAAATTGGAGTGGTGTTGGGCTGCAACACACACGAGGCCTTTTCGGTCCTTCGGTTAACCGTTGGAGTATCAAACGAAGTCCAAATGGTACGAAACTTGACAGGCGGTCTACCGGTAGTAAACCAAGGCTGGTTGGCAAGTCTCGGTCCAATTCGGAAATGTTTAATCCCCACACACGAAAGAAAGGTAGAAATGACCACCGGAGGAGAACGAAGCGCCGGAATGCAAAACGGACAACGGGGAAAATGCTCGAATGCATGAGATGAACACGTATGCAAATGCAATGCACATGATGACATGATATGAGATGCATGACAACGAGAACAACACACGGAGACAAAAACCCGAACCCGAGAAAATAAAATAACTTAAGGCCGAAAACGGCAAGAGTTGGATTACATATTGGGTAAATCATATCCGGGGTGTTACAACACTCCACCACTACGAAAGGATCTCGTCCCGAGATCTAGGACTGAAAGAACGCCGGGTACTCAGAACGGAGGTGATCCTCGCGTTCCCAGGTAGCTTCACGGTCGGAATGGTGTGACCACTTGACTTTGAGGAATTTGATCGACTTGTTGCGAGTCTTGCGTTCAGTCTCTTCAAGAATAGCAACGGGGTGCTCATGATAGGAGAGATCTTCTTGGAGCTCAATGTCCTCGAAGTTGACGGTGCGGTCAGGAGTCTTGAAGCACTTTCAGAGCTGAGAGACATGGAACACGTCATGAACATTTGCAAAGTTTGAAGGAAGCTCGAGTTGATAGGCGAGGTCGCCTCTCTTGCTGACAATCTTGAAAGGTCCCACGTATCTAGGGGCAAGCTTCCCTTTGATACCGAAGCGACGAGTACCTTTCATTGGAGAGACGCGGAGGTAAACATGATCTCCGATCTCGAAAGCCAAATCACGGTGCTTACTATCATAGTAGCTCTTCTGGCGGGATTTGGGCTGCTTTGAGGTTATCTCGAATGACTTTGCACATTTCCTCTGCCTCTGTGATTAAGTCATTTCTGAGAAGCTGACGTTCACCGGTTTCAGACCAGTTGAGAGGGGTACGGCACTTCCTGCCATACAGAATTTCAAATGGGGCCTTGCCCGAACTTGCTTGAAAACTGTTGTTGTAGGAGAATTCAGCATATGGAAGACAATCCTCCCACTTAATGCCAAAGGAGATCACACAAGCCCTGAGCATATCTTCAAGAATCTGGTTGACACGCTTGACTTGACCGCTAGTTTGAGGATGGAAAGCTGTGCTGAAGCGGATGTTGGAGCCCATGGCCTTCTGAAAAGAATCCCAAAAGAGGTAAAGATGCTGCCACGGTCTGAAGATATCACCTGAGGAATACCGTGCAGAGAGACAATTCGAGAGGTATAGAGTTCCGCCAATTGAGCTGCAGTGATTGACTCTTTGATAGGCAGAAAGTGAGCCACTTTAGTGAGTTTGTCGATGACAACGAATATAGCATCATCGCCACGTTTGGACTTTGGAAACCCTGTCACGAAGTCCATCTCAATGTGGTCAAACTTCCATTCTGGAATGGCAAGAGGTTGGAGGAGACCTGCTGGCCTTTGGTGTTCTGCCTTCACTCTTCTGCAGACATCACATTCATTCACGAATTGAGCAATCTCGCGCTGCATTCGAGTCCACCAATAAGCCTGCTTGAGGTCCTGATACATCTTCGTGCTCCCAGGGTGGATGGAGAGGAGAGAATTGTGAGCCTCGTTCATGATCACTTTACGAAGGTCACCTTTGGGCACGACAATACGATCCTCGAAGAAGAGAGTATCCTTGTCATCAAGGCGGTAGCACCTGTACTTGGGTTGACTCTTGGCAATCCCAATCTTCACCTTCTTCACCATAGCATCAAGAAGTTGAGCTTGGCGAATCTGATCTTCCAAGGTAGGAGAGACTTGAAGGTTGGCGAGGAAACCTTGAGGAACAACTTGCATATTAAGTTTGCGGAAAGCTTCACAAAGCTCGGGTTGATAAGGCTTGAGAATCAGACTATTGCAGTAAGCTTTCCTGCTCAATGCGTCAGCAATCACATTGGCCTTGCCTGGAGTATACTCGATACTCGGATTATACTCTTGAATCATTTCGACCCATCGAGTCTGCCTGAGGTTGAGATTAGGCTGAGTGAAGATGTACTTGAGACTCTTGTGATCAATGAAAATGTCCACTTTTCTTCCCAATAAGAGATGTCTCCAAGTCAAAAGAGCATGCACAACTGCCGCCAACTCGAGATCATGAGTGGGGTAGTTCTTTTCATTGGGCTTCAATTGGCGAGAGGTATAAGCAACAACTTTCTTCTCTTGCATCAACACTGCGCCAAGACCTTGGAGAGAGGCATCACAAAAGACCTCGTACGGCTTGGATTCATCAGGCGGAGTGAGAACTGGAGCAGTGGTCAATTTCTCTTTTAAAGTGTTGAAAGCAATGTCACACTCCGGAGACCAAACGTACTTGACGTGCTTCTGGAGAAGATTTGAGAGAGGCTTCGCGATCTTAGAAAAGTTCTCCACGAACCTTCTACAATAGCTTGCTAGGCCGAGGAAGCTACGGAGTTGCTTCACGTTCTGAGGAGGTTCCCAATTCACAATTGCAGACACCTTCTTGGGATTCACCGCAATGCCCTTGGCAGAGATGATATGACCAAGATAAAGAACCTCATCGAGCCAAAATTCGCACTTGGAGAACTTGGCGTAGAACTGATGTTCCCTGAGCTTATCGAGCACCAAACACAAGTGCTTGGCATGATCTTCCTTGTTCTTCGAGAAAACCAGAATGTCGTCGAGATAGACCAAAATGAAGTTATTGGTGTAGGCGTTGAAGATGAAGTTCATCATGCGAGAGAAAGTCGAAGGAGCGTTGACGAGGCCAAAAGACATGACAGTGTATTCATGTGAACCATAGCTTCTCCTGAAAGCCGTCTTGGGAATATCTTGCTCACGGATTCGAATCTGATGGTAACCCATACGGAGATCAAGCTTGGAGAATACTTGGGCACCCTTGAGTTGTTCGAACAGCTCATTGATGTTGGGAAGTGGGTATTTGTTCTTAATGGTCTTCTTGTTCAATGGACGGTAATCAACACAAAGCCGGTCCATTCCATCCTTCTTCTTCACAAAAAGAACACCACAACCCCACGGAGAAGAACTAGGCCAGATGAGACCCATTCTCTCTTGAACATCGAGTTGCTTCTTCAGCTTCTTCAACTCTTCAGGTCCGAGCTTGTAAGGACGTTTGCACACAGGTTCCGTGCCAGGCTCAAGATCGATGACGAATTCAACTGGCCGGTGCGGAGGCATTCCTGGAAGCTCTTCTGGAAAGACGTCTTGATATTCGCAAACGACTGGAATTTGTGAGATGGCATCGAGTTCACCCTTCTCATTGAGAGAAAACAGACGGATGGTATCATCATGAGCGGCAAAGACAATTACATCCTCAAACGAATGAGTCAATTGAATCTGCATGGCTGCACAATCAAGCTGAGCCTTGTGCTTAGAAAGCCAATCCATTCCGAGAATAAGATCAATATCCGAGTCACCAAGAACATTTGGAGAGGACAAGAACTTATAGTCCCCCAAAGTGATTGTAACATCCGGAACGCATACTCGAGATGTCATTTGACAGGCCGGAGAGACAATAGCCAACGGTTTCAACAACACTTGAGTAACAAAATCATGCTTAGATGCAAAAGGTCTCGAGATGAAACAATGCGATGCACCAGTGTCAAAAAGAACTTTTGCAGGAACATCGTTAATAGGAAGGTTACCCATGATGACATCTGGCGAGTCCTCTGCCTGAGCTGCATTCAGCAAACTGACCTTGGCGTGCTTGGGGTTATGCTTGACCACAGCTGTACTTGCCGATCTCACAGGAGGAGGAGGAGGAAGGCGCCTCTGATTGAAGCATTTGTTGGCATAGTGACCCTTCTGTTGGCACTTGTTGCACGTGACCTCTGAAAGCGGATGGTGGTACGGAGCACTCGATCTTGGAGCTTGAGACGAAGTCTTGTTCTGAAAGCCAGGGTTGGGTGAGTGGGAAGATCCACTGCCACCTTTGCTCTTCTGATACGGCTGACGGAACAGAGGAGGAGGAAGCCAACACTTCTGCTGCTTGGCCACTTGAGTAGAGGAAGATGGAGTAACATCTCGGACTCGCTTCTTGGAAGCATCACACCTCAGTTGAGCAGCCTCTTGCTTCAATGCCATGTTGTAGAACTCATCGTACCTCAAGGGCTCAAAGAGAACAAGAGCTAGCTGGATTTCTTCTCTGAGACCACCCCTGAACTGATATATCATGCTCTTCTCATCAGGGACGTCCTGCTTAGCAAAGCGGGCGAGCTTCTGGAACAACTTGTTGTAGTCATAGACAGACAAAGAGCCTTGCTTCAGGTTGCGGAATTCCTCACGCTTGCTTTCAACCACGCTCTGAGGGATATGATGAGCCCTGAAATCTTGACGGAATTCATCCCAGGTAATCACAAGTCCACCTCTGGAATCCTTGTACTGCTGGAACCATTCTGCAGCTTGATCTTTGAGTTGGAAGGAAGCGAACTTGACAAAGTCCTCAGGCCTGACGTTACTGCACTCGAAATGCTTGCACAGATCCACGAGCCAATCGTCAGCATCAGTTGCCTCAACACAATTGCTGAAAGTCTTTGGCCCATTGGCAAGGAACTGGTTGAGTGTAGCAAAGTGATTTTGATGGTTGCCTTGGTTCCCTTGATTGCGCTCTTGAAGAATTTGCATGATCAACTGCGTGTTTGCATTAGTTGCGACCATCACAGCTTGCCATGCCTCCAGAGGAGGGGGAGGTGGTGGCGGATCTTGATTCTAATTCTGATTGGTGCTCTTAGCGGGAGCCATCCTGAAGAGGTTGACCACCGTTAGCACATTGACAGATAAAATGAAGCTGAATCCAACAGAATGAAAATTGCAACATAAAGTCTTCACATCCGAACAAAATGAACGAATGCATTCCTCTTGAAATGGTCACATATCCATAAATTGAGAAGCCACTCAGAATTTGGGTAGAGAAATAAATCAACAAGGTACGGATCAAGAACGAATACTCGGTAAGAAATCCCAATCTCAAACCAAATATCCGTGGAACAAGAACTAGAGCTACAAGAATTCCCACCTATGAAACTCCCGAACCTTTCCGGTTATGCAATCAGGTGTTGGGGATACAGGGGAAGCATAATATCTCACCCAAATCTAGCAAATCCTACATCCAGCTGTATCCATCCTTCAACACATAACCGAGAAAAAACTTCGGAAACCATCTACCTCAACCTTCGAAAAGTATCCTTTATACAAGTTATGGCAATACTCCCGAACTCCCGCCCCAGTACTGGGTGGCGTCGAGGTTATCTCACCAACGAACTGCATAAAAGAGATTTTCGATGTCGGCGTACTAAACTCAGGTATTCCAGAACTGCAACGATAAAATTATGACGACAACACCTAAGAGCTCAACTCCCCGGGACACTTCCACAAAACCCCTGACAGGAGGCACCAAGACAATGTTCTCGTCATAAAACCATCGGAACGATTCCAAGATACCCGCGTGATCCTAAATTTTTTTTAGTGAAATTTGAGAAGAGAAGAGTCAAAACTCTACGTCAGGATGCCTTACCAGAGCGATGAGGAGACTGGGGAGTAAAAAGAATTCCTAAACTCTCCGATATATAATTCCTAAATGACTCAAAACATTTTTCTAGACACAACTCGGCCGCTAATAACGATCAAGCAATGGGGCTCCTAAGGTCAGGATGGCTCTGATTACCAACTTGTAACGCCCTCGATGCGGCTATATCTCCCACGTGTCGAGGCACGACTTAGAGGCATAACCGCATTGAAAGCAATGTCGCAAGTTAGGCAATCATCACAACATCCATGTAATACATAATAAAGGGATGAGTAACATAGTTGGCTTACACTCGCCACGTCAATCAAGTACATAAGTAGCATTGCAACATTCCAACACTCATGGCCCGACTACGGCGCCAAAATAAAAGATAACCCAACAAGCGACACGGTCCCGATCACCCCGACTGGGCACCACTACTGATCATCAGGAAAAGAAACATAGTATCGTTGAGAGTCCTTGTTGAACTCCCACCTGAGCTCGAGCGTGCCATCTGGAGCGGAATCATCAGGCCCTGCATCTGGTGTAATAGTAATCTGTGAGCCACAGGGACTCAGCAATCTCGCACCCTCGCGATCAAGACTATTTAAGCATATAGGAAACGCAAGGTAATATATGTGGAGCTGCAGCAAGTGACTAGCATATATGGTGGCTATGCTGTTCGCAAAAGAGAGCGAGAAGAAAAGGCAAAGCGCGAGCGAGAAACTAGAGAGCAACCTGCGCAAACATTACTCCAACACCGTGTTCACTTCCCGGACTCCGCCGAGAAGAGACCATCACGGTAACTCACACAGTTGATTCATTTTAATTAAGTTAAGGTTCAAGTTATCTACAACCGGACATTAACAAATTCCCATCTGCCCATAACCGCGGGCACGGCTTTTGAAAGTTCAATCCCTGCAGGGGGTCCCAACTTAGCCCATGACAAGCTCTCACGGTCAACGAAGGAATAGACCTTCTCCCGAGACGTTCCAATCAGACTCGGTTTCCCGGTTCTACAAGACACTTCGACAAGTTAAAACCAATCCAGCAACACCGCCCGAATGTGCCGACAAATCCCGATAGGAGCTGCACATATCTCGTTCTCAGAGCACAATCGGATAAGCAATCCGTACAACTAAAACCAGCCCTCGAGTTACCCCGAGGTGGCGCTGCAAGGGCCTCTAGGTTGGACCAACACTCAGAGGAGCACTGGCCCGGGGGGGTTTAAAATAAGATGACCCTCGGGCTCCAGAAACCCAAGGGAAAAAGAGGCTAGGTGGCAAATGGTAAAACCAAGATTGGGCATTGCTGGAAAAGCTTTATTCAAGGCGAACTACCAAGGGGTTCCCATTATCACCCAACCGCGTAAGGAACGCAAAATCCGGGAACATAACACCGATATGACGGAAACTAGGGCGGCAAGAGTGGAACAAAACACTAGGCGAGAGGCCGAGCCTTCCACCCTTTACCAAGTATATAAATGCATTTAAGATAACATGGAAATATAATGATATCCTAACAAGTAAATAGCGTTCCAACAAGGAACGATCTCCATGTCCCAACAAGGAACAAACTTCAATCTTCACCTGCAACTAGCAACGCTATAAGAGGGGCTGAGCAAAGCGGTAACATAGCCAATCAACGGTTTGCTAGGACATGGTGGGTTAGAGGTTTGACATGGCAATTTGGGAGGCTTGAAAGCAAGTGGTAGGCATCGTAGCATGGCATAGCAAAAGAGCGAGCATCTAGCAAAGCAAAGATAGTAGTGATTTCAAGGGTATGATCATCTTGCCTGCACAGTTGTCAGAGTTGACTGGATCCTCGAAAGCAAACTCAACGGGCTCCTCGTTAGCGAATTCGTCTCTCGGCTCTATCCAAACAAGACAAACAAGCAACAAGGACACAATCAACCACGTGCAAGGCTCAAATAATATGATGCAACGATGGTATGCTATGCGGGATGCGATGCGGGATGGATATGCAAGATGTGACAAGGAATGCATGAACCTGGCCTCAACTTGGAAAACCAAGTGTGCCACTGGAAAGATGAGATGAAATCGCTTGAAAACGATATAAATAACGCCGAAAACGGAGTTACGGTTTGGAAATGGCAAGCAATTCAAATATGACACCGGTCTGCGATTTACAACAAGTAGTCAACTAAATGCAACGAGATGAACATGCTACAGCACCCAAACATGGCATCAAAATACATGGCAGGAACACATTCATGATGCTTAACAAAAGTCTAGCACTGAGCTACGGCCAATTCATCCATTAACAGGTTCAAACAAGCATCGCAAAAATGCATTTGGTAAACAGATTTCAGACTTAGTGAATTTAACACTTGTCTGGAATTTCAGATCAGATAGCACTATTTGGAGCAACAAAACTATATGATACAGGACGTGAACATGGCAAAGTAAAGCATGGAATGGAGCTACTCAAAGATCTTAACAAAAGTCCCTTAGTGACCTTGAGCCAAAAGGGATCAGAAAATACAATTGCAAGCATGTGAACATGGCAAAACATAAACAGATCTCAGACTTTGTGAAAACTGGGACATGCTGAAAACATATATCAAGTAGGCATGTTTACGAGCTCGATGCACTCACTACAGAGCATGTCATGATAATCTAAGCATATACCCATTAAGAATACATAAAATACAAGCTAGACATGGCAAGAACAATAACATAGCATGCACGAATCCACTACAACATCATCGGCAAAATAGCTAACTAGTAGACAATCTGCCCAGATTCACAAAGTAGCAAAAGTAGAGCTCGATTGACTCAAGCTAGGGTTCTCCATAATTGCAAACAAAGACATGAATGGATAGAGCACTACAAGATTAACAAATCATCCTTACTGATCATCCTCAAAAGAGGCACGGATCACTAGGAAACAACATGAACATATGGCATCATGAGATAAACAGACCAAGGACTTTGTGGAAATGCTAAGTCCCTGAAATCAGCATTAGCAAGTGCACCACTTTGCAAGCTTGTGCTAGTCACCACACACATCACAAAAATACATGGGTTGCACCTCTGGAAAGATGGCAAAACCCTTAACAAAACATATGTAGAGCTCATGGGCATATCATGCACACAATAATCAAGGCAAAATGACAAATATCTAAATGGAGTAGCAGATTTGACAATTAGCTCAAGTAGCACTCTTCCAACAGCATTTCGGGCACCAAGATAAACTCAAATGAAAATGATGCAATGAGATGAAATGATGTACTCTCTGAGATGAAAATTTTGATATGCTATATGCCCAAAACGGAGCTACGGATGCGGAGTTATAGCACGATGAACAGGAGCAAATAATCTGCAGACTTAGGAGAAAAAGGTCAACCCTAGGGTTTTGAATCCAGAACTGAGATCCCGGGCACGTTTCCCGAGGTCCGCCGGAATCACTGTTGACCGGAGGGAGGAAGCTCACCGGAGGTTGGAGTTGAGGAAGGGGAGGCCGGATCCGGTGGTGGAGCTCGCCGGGGCATTGTGGAGAAGCTCCGGGCGGCGAGGTGGAGGTCCGGCGCGGCGGAGGCGGCAGACGACGGGGCGCCGACGAGGTTGGCGGCGCTGGCGGGTGGTGGCCGGCGCGGGAAAACTGCGGCGGCGCGGCGGCGCCCGGTGGAGGAGCGGGGTGGTTCGTCGAGAGGAGGCGGCGGCGCGCGCCTTGGGCCGGGGAGGGCCCGCGGCGGGCCTTGCGGGCCGCGGCGGAGTGAGAGGAGGCGGGCGACAGGTGGCTGGTCGCGGTTGGTGGCGGCGATGATGTCCGCTAGGCGGCGGACATTGTCCGGTGGTGGAGGTGCTGATGGACTAGGGTTAGGGGGAGAATGAACCGCGAATTTTTAGGGGGGTGCCCTTTATATAGAGGTAGAGAAGGCTAGAAAGCTCCAAATGAGGTGCGGTTTGCGGCCACACGATCGTGATCGAACGCTCTAGATGATGGAGAGGGTTTTGGTGGGTTTTGGGCCAAATTGGAGGGGTGTTGGGCTGCAACACACACGAGGCCTTTTCGGTCCCTCGGTTAACCGTTGGAGCATCAAACGAAGTCCAAATGGTATGAAACTTGACAGGCGGTCTACCGGTAGTAAACTAAGGCCGCTTGGGAAGTCTCGGTCCAATCCGGAAATGTTTAATCCCCACACACGAAAGAAAGGTAGAAATGACCACCGAAGGAGAACGAAGCGCCGGAATGCAAAACGGACAACGGGGAAAATGCTCGAATGCATGAGATGAACACGTATGCAAATGCAATGTACATGATGACATGATATGAGATGCATGACAACGAGAACAACACACGGAGATAAAACCCGAACCCGAGAAAATAAAATAACTTCAGGCCGAAAATGGCAAGAGTTGGATTACATATTGGGTAAATCATATCCGGGGTGTTACACTTAGACCTTATGAGGTGATGGGTATGGTATTGTGGCAACCATATAAAATATCCACACAAGTCGGTTGGTTGCTTTGATTTGACATGTTTAAAGTGCAAGTACCAGGTACTGTTTTCCAATTGAACCTTGCTAAAATAAAAGTTCCTTAATATTATGATTCTCACCTTAAGTGGGAACCCACATTTTAACTAGGCAGCTAGGAACTACACAGTTTTCTTTTATATCTTGTCTCACACACAGCTCACTTATAATCATGAAATCTACAAACTTCTAGACATGGTTTATCTACTTATGTGCGTGCTTTGGTTGACAAACCGATCTTTTTGGAGACATATGTTTTGTCACTTGTGAGCTATTCCTTTGTGCTACAAAGAAAATAAAAACCCAATGCATAAAAATACTTTGCTTTCTTTTTAGCTTGTTTTCAGTAGGTTCTATCGAAGGGAATCCGCCGGACCACAACAAGGAAATCAGTCGAAGCGAGGTCCATGTCCATTGAAGGAGAGGCCAATTACAGCTCAACTATAAAAGTGTGCGACCCTTGCTTAATCTTAAGCTTGGGGAGGTAGCCACTTCTCATGCTCTTTTAATAACTGGATTTTCTCTTTCGTTTTCTATTTTTCTTGAGTTGGATATTGCAAAGTAAAGCTTGGGTAAGTTATATTTGCATGCATAGGGTCATATTCAATGTTATTTAGCTTAAGGTTTTCATGCAATCGCGTGTCCCACTGTTTTGAAATGCATGCTTTGCTTTAATTTCACCTGGCATGATGAAATCTTGTTACTTTTCGAAAGACATTGCAATGTTTTTTTATCAAAAAGAATAAATGAGTCATTTTAACTGTTGCCTTGATTAGCACTAGTGTTGGCTTGATTAGCACTACATGTTGTAGATGCTTTTTGCTAATAAACCCAACGACTTTGGTTGATCCGGGAATGCGCAACGAGTAACCCGCAAAATAACCCTCTTTTGTGTAGTTGTTGAGTTTTGAGTCTTATGGAATATGACACCGCGACACTTTTGTGTAGTTTTTGAGTTTTTTTGTTATTAAAGCAAGTTTGAAGCCTTTGCACTTTCGTTTCATCTTTTATTGCTATATCTTTGGTACCGAGCATTGCCCACTCTCACATTGAGATTTGTCGCACACTGCGCTAGTACATCCAAACTCATTGGATTAATTCCTCTTGTTCGCCTACACATAAGCCTTACATATGCTTAAGACAGCCATCACCATACCTACCATGTGGTGGGGAACGTAGTAATTTCAAAAAAATTCCTACGCACACGCAAGATCATGGTGATGCATAGCAACGAGAGGGGAGAGTGTTGTCTACGTACCCTCCTAGACCGAAGCGGAAGCGTTGACTCAACATAAGGAAGTAGTCGTACGTCTTCCCGGTCCAACTGATCCAAGCACCGTTACTCCGGTACCTCCGAGTTCTTGGCACACGTTCAGCTCGATGACGCTCCCCGGGCTCCGATCCAGCAAAGCTTCGGGGAGGAGTTCCGTCAGCACGATGGCATGGTGACGATCTTGATGTTCAACTGTCGCAGGGCTTCGCCTAAGCATCGCTACAATATGACCGAGGTGTAATATCGTGGAGGGGGGCACCGCACACGGCTAAGGAACGATCACGAAGATCAACTTGTGTGTTCTAGGGTGCCCCCTGCCCCCGTATATAAAGGAGCAAGGGGGGAGGCCGGCCGGCCCTATGGGGCGCGCCAAAGGGAGGGGGAGTCCTCCTCCTAGTGGGAGTAGGACTCCCCTTTCCTAGTCCAACTAGGAAGAGAGAGGGGGAAGGAAAGAGAGGGAGAGGGAGAGGGAAAGAGGGGTCGCGCCCCCCTTCCCTAGTCCAATTCGGACTCCCCATGGGGGGGGCGCCACCTCCTGGGCTGCTGCCCTCTCTCTCCCCTCAGGCCCACTAAGGCCCAATACTTCCCCGGGGGGTTCCGGTAACCCCTCCGGCACTCCGGTTTTCTCCAAAATCACCCGGAACACTTCCGGTGTCCGAATATAGTCATCCAATATATCGATCTTTATGTCTCGACCATTTCGAGACTCCTCGTCATGTCCGTGATCACATCCGGGACTCCGAACAACCTTCGGTACATCAAAATATATAAACTCATAATGAAACTGTCATCGTAACGTTAAGCGTGCGGACCCTACGGTTCGAAGAACAATGTAGACATGACCGAGACACGTCTCTGGTCAATAATCAATAGCGGAACCTGGATGCTCATATTGGTTCCTACATATTCTACGAAGATCTTTATCGGTCAGACCGCATAACAACATACGTTGTTCCCCTTGTCATCGGTATGTTACTTGCCTGAGATTCGATCGTCGGTATCTCAATACCTAGTTCAATCTCGTCACCGGCAAGTCTCTTTACTCGTTCCGTAATACATCATCTCACAACTAACTCATTAGTTGCAGTGCTTGCAAGGCTTATGTGATGTGCATTATCGAGAGGGCCCAAAGATACCTCTCCGACAATCGGAGTGACAAATCCTAATCTCGAAATACGCCAACCCAACATGTACCTTTGGAGACACCTGTAGAGCACCTTTATAATCACCCAGTTACGTTGTGACGTTTGGTAGCACACAAAGTGTTCCTCCGGCAAACGGGAGTTGCATAATCTCATAGTCATAGGAACATGTATGAGTCATGAAGAAAGCAATAGCAACATACTAAACGATCGGGTGCTAAGCTAATGGAATGGGTCATGTCAATCACATCATTCTCCTAATGATGTGATCCCGTTAATCAAATGACAACTCATGTCTATGGCTAGGAAACTTAACCATCTTTGATCAACGAGCTAGTCAAGTAGAGGCATACTAGTGACACTCTGTTTGTCTATGTATTCACACATGTATTATGTTTCCGGTTAATACAATTCTAGCATGAATAATAAACATTTATCATGAAATAAGGAAATAAATAATAACTTTATTATTGCCTCTAGGGCATATTTCCTTCAGTCTCCCACTTGCACTAGAGTCAATAATCTATATCACATCACCATGTGATTAACATCGATAGTTCACATCATCATGTGATTAACACTCATAGTTCACATCGCCATGTGACCAACACCCAAAGGGTTTACTAAGGTGTGATCATGTTTTGCTTGTGAGAGAAGTTTAGTCAACGGGTCTGCCATATTCAGATCCGTATGTATTTTGCAAATTTCTATGTCAACAATGCTCTGCGCGGAGCTACTCTTAGCTAATTGCTCCCACTTTCAATATGTATCCAGATTTAGACTTAGAGTCATCTAGATCAGTGTCAAAATTTGCATCGACGTAACCCTTTACGACGAACCCTTTTTGTCACGTCCATAATTGAGAAACATATCCTTATTCCACTAAGGATAATTTTGACCGCTGTCCAGTGATCTACTCCTAGATCACTATTGTACTCCCTTGCCAAAATCAGTGTAGGGTATACAATAGATCTGGTTCACAGCATGGCATACTTTATAGAACCTATGGCCAAGGCATAGGGAATGACTTTCATTCTCTTTCTATCTTCTGTCGTGGTCGTGTTTTGAGTCTTACTCAATTTCACACCTTGTAACACAGGCAAGAACTCTTTCTTTGACTGTTCCATTTTGAACTACTTCAAAATCTTGTCAAGGTATGTACTCATTGAAAAAACTTATCAAGCGTTTTGATCTATCTCTATAGATCTTGATGGTCAATATGTAAGTAGCTTCACCGAGGTCTTTCTTTGAAAACTCCTTTCAAATACTCATTTATGCTTTGTAGAATAATTCTACATTATTTCCGATCAACAATATGTCATTCACATATACTTATCAGAAATGCTGTAGTGCTCCCACTCACTTTCTTGTAAATACAGGCTTCACCGCAAGTCTGTATAAAACTATATGCTTTGATCAACTTATCAAAGCGTGTATTCCAACTCCGAGATGCTTGCACCAGTCCATAAATGAATTGCTGGAGCTTGCATATTTTGTTAGCACCTTTAGGATTGACAAAACCTTCTGGTTGCATCATATACAACTCTTCTTTAATAAATCCATTAAGGAATGCAGTTTTTTTTATCCATTTGCCAGATTTCATAAAATGCGGCAATTGCTAACATGATTCGGACAGACTTAAGCATAGATACGAGTGAGAAACTCTCATCATAGTCAACACCATTAAACTTGTCGAAATTTTTTTGCGACAATTCTAGCTTTGTAGATAGTAACACTACTATCAGCGTCCGTCTTCCTCTTGAAGATCCATTTATTTTCTATGGCTTGCCGATCATCGGGCAAGTCAACCAAAGTCTACACTTTGTTCTCATACATGGATCCCATCTCAGATTTCATGGCCTCAAGCCATTTTGCGGAATCTGGGCTCATCATCGCTTCCTCATAGTTCGCAAGTTCGTCATGGTCTAGTAACATGACTTCCAGAATAGGATTACCGTACCACTCTGGTGCGGATCTCACTCTGGTTTACCTACGAGATTCGGTAGTAACTTGATCTGAAGTTACATGATCATCATCATTAGCTTCCTCACTAATTGGTGTAGTAGTCACAAGAACAGATTTCTGTGATGAACTACTTTCCAATAAGGGAGATGGTACAATTACCTTATCAAGTTTTCTACTTTCCTCCCACTCACTTCTTTCGAGAGAAACTCCTTCTCTAAAAAGTATCCATTCTCAGCAACGAATGTCTTGTCTTCGGATCTGTGATAGAAGGTGTACCCAACAGTCTCCTTTGGGTATCCTATGAAGACATATTTCTCCGATTTGGGTTTGAGCTTATTAGGATGAAACTTTTTCACATAAGCATCACAACCCCAAACTTTAAGAAACGACAACTTTGGTTTCTTGCCAAACCACAGTTCAGATTGTGTCGTCTCAACGGACTTAGATGGTGCCCCTTTTTAACGTGAATGCAGCTGTCTTTAATGCATAACCTCAAAAACGATAGTGGTAAATCGGTAAGAAACATCATAGATTTGCACTATATCTAATAAAGTACGGCTATGATGTTCGGACACACCATTATGCTGTGGTGTTCCAGGTGGCATGAATTTGTGAAACTATTCCACATTGTTTTAATTGAAGACCAAACTCG
Source organism: Triticum urartu (assembly GCF_056163025.1). Classification (NCBI taxonomy): domain Eukaryota; kingdom Viridiplantae; phylum Streptophyta; class Magnoliopsida; order Poales; family Poaceae; genus Triticum; species Triticum urartu. The sequence goes on along the minus strand of NC_141874.1, from coordinate 738,133,348 downwards.
TAACTCAAATATTTGTCTCCGCGATCAGATCGTAGAAACCTTATTTTCTTGTCACGATGATTTTTCACTTCACTCTGAAATTCTTTAAACTTTTCAAATGTTTCAGACTTATGTTTCATCAAGTAGATATACCCATATCTGCTCAAATCATCTGTGAAGGTCAGAAAATAACGATACCCGCTGCAAGCCTTGATATTCATCGGACCACATACATCAGTATGTATGATTTCCAACAAATATGTTTCTTGCTCCATTGTTCCGGAGAACGGTGTTTTAGTCATCTTGCCCAAGAGACATGGTTCGCAAGCATCAAGTGATTCATAATCAAGTGATTCCAAAATCCCATCAGCATGGAGTTTCTGCATGCGCTTTACACCAATATGACCTAAACGGCAGTGCCACAAACAAGTTGCACTATCATTATTAACTTTGCATTTTTTGGCTTCAATATTATGAATATGTGTATCATTAAAATCGAGATCCAACAAACCATTTTCGTTGGTGTGTATGACCATAGAAGGTTTTATTCATGTAAACAGAACAACAATTGTTCTCTAACTTAAATGAATAACCGTATTGCAATAAACATGTTCAAATCATATTTATGCTCAACGCAAACACCAAATAACACTTATTTAGGTTCAACATTAATCCCGAAAGTATAGGGAGTGTGCGATGATGATCATATCAATCTTGGAACCACTTCCAATACACATCGTCACTTCACCCTTAACTAGTCTCTGTTTATTCTGCAACTCCCGTTTCGAGTTACTAATCTTAGCAACTGAACTAGTACCAAATACTGAGGGGTTGCTATGAACACTAGTAAAGTACACATCAATAACATGTATATCAAATATACCTTTGTTTACTTTTCCATCCTTTCTTATCCACCAAATACTTGGGGTAGTTCCGCTTCCAGTGACCAATCCCTTTGCAGTAGAAGCACTTTGTCTCAGGCTTAGGACCAGACTTGGGTTTCTTCACTTGAGCAGCAACTTGCTTGTCGTTCTTCTTGAAGTTCCCCTTCTTCCTTTTGCCCTTTTCTTGAAACTAGTGGTCTTGTCTACCATCAACACTTGATGTTTTTCTTGATTTCTACCTTCGTCGATTTTAGCATCACGAAGAGCTTGGGAATCGTTTCCGTTATCCCTTGCATACTATAGTTCATCACAAAGTTCTAATAACTTGGTGATGGTGACTAGAGAATTCTGTCAATCACTATCTTATCTGGAAGATTAACTCCCACTTGATTCAAGCGATTGTAGTACCCAGACAATCTGAGTATATGCTCACTGCTTGAGCGATTCTCCTCCATCTTGTAGCTATAGAACTTGTTGGAGACTTCATATCTCTCAACTTGGGTGTTTGCTTGAAATATTAACTTCAACTCCTGGAACATCTCATATGGTCCATGACGTTCAAAACGTCTTTGAAGTCCCGATTCTAAGCCGTTAAGCATGGTGCACTAAACTATCAAGTAGTCGTCATATTGAGCTAGCCAAACATTCATAACGTCTGCATCTGCTCCTGTAATAGGTTTGTCACCTAGCGGTGCATCAAGGACATAATTTTTCTGTGCATCAATGAGGATAAACCTCATATCACGGATCCAATCCGTATCATTGCTACTAACATCTTTCAACATAGTTTTTCTCTAGGAACATATCAAAATAAACATATGAAAACAACAACACGAGCTATTGATCTACAACATAATTTGCAAAATACTACCAGGACTAAGTTCATGATAAATTAAAGTTCAATTAATCATATTACTTAAGAACTCCCACTTAGATAGACATCCCTCTAATCATCTAAGTGATCACGTGATCCAAATCAACTAAACCATGTCCGATCATCACGTGAGATGGAGTAGTTTTCAATGGTGAACATCACTATGTTGATCATATCTACTATATGATTCACGCTCGACCTTTCGGTCTCCAGTGTTCCGAGGCCATATCTGCATATGCTAGGCTCGTCAAGTTTAACCTGAGTATTCCACGTGTGCAAAACTGTCTTGCACCCGTTGTAGATGGACGTAGAGCTGATCACACCCGATCATCACGTGGTGTCTGGGCACGACGAACTTTGGCAACGGTGCATACTCAGGGAGAACACTTTTATCTTGAAATTTAGTGAGAGATCATCTTATAAAGCTACCGTCGAAATAAGAAAAATAAGATGTATACAAGATAAACATCACATGCAATCAAAATATGTGACATGATATGGCCATGATCATCTTGTGCCTTTGATCTCCATCTCCAAAGTACCGTCATGATCTTTATCGTCACCGGCATGACACCATGATCTCCATCATCTTGATCTATATCAATGTGTCGTCACGTGGACGTCTCGCCAACTATTGCTCTTGCAACTATTGCTATCGCATAGCGATAAAGTAAAGCAATTGTTTGGCGCTTGCATCTTATGCAATAGAGAGACGACCATAAGGCGTTTGCCAGTTGCCGATAACTTCCACAAAACATGATCATCTCATACAACAACTTATATCTCATCACGTCTTGACCATATCACATCACAACATGCCCTGCAAAAACAAGTTAGACGTCCTCTACTTTGTTTGTTGCAAGTTTTACGTGGCTGCTACGGGCTTAAGCAAGAACCAATCTTACCTACGCATCAAAACCACAACGATAGTTTGTCAAGTTGGTGCTGTTTTAACCTTCGCAAGGACTGGGCGTAGCCACACTTGGTTCAACTAAAGTTGGAGAAACTGACACCCGCTAGTCACCTGTGTGCATAGCACGGCGGTAAAACCAGTCTCGCCTAAGCGTATGCGTAATGTCGGTCCGGGCCGCTTCATCCAACAATACCGCCGAACCAAAGTATGACATGCTGGTAAGCAGTATGACTTATATCGCCCACAACTCACTTGTGTTCTACTCGTGCATATAACATCAAACCATAAAACCTAGGCTCGGATGCCACTGTTGGGGAACGTAGTAATTTCAAAAAAATTCCTACGCACACGCAAGATCATGGTGATGCATAGCAACGAGAGGGGAGAGTGTTGTCTACGTACCCTCGTAGACCGAAGCGGAAGCATTGACGCAACGTAGAGGAAGTAGTCGTATGTCTTCCCGGTCCAACCGATCCAAGCACCGTTACTCCGGTACCTCCGAGTTCTTGGCACACGTTCAGCTCGATGACGCTCCCCGGGCTCCGATCCAGCAAAGCTTCGGGGAGGAGTTCCGTCAGCACGACGGCGTGGTGACGATCTTGATGTTCAACCATCGCAGGGCTTCGCCTAAGCACCGCTACAATATGACCGAGGTGTAATATCGTGGAGGGGGGCACCGCACACGGCTAAGGAACGATCACGAAGATCAACTTGTGTGTTCTAGGGTGCCCCCCTGCCCCCGTATATAAAGGAGCAAGGGGGGAGGCCGACCGGCCCTATGGGGCGCGCCAAAGGGAGGGGGAGTCCTCCTCCTAGTGGGAGTAGGACTCCCCTTTCCTAGTCCAACTAGGAAGAGAGGGGGGGAAGGAAAGAGAGGGAGAGGGAGAGGGAAAGAGGGGCCGCGCCCCCTTCCCTAGTCCAATTCGGACTCCCCATGGGGGGGGGGCGCCACCTCTTGGGCTGCTGCCCTCTCTCTCCCCTCAGGCCCACTAAGGCCCAATACTTCCCCGGGGGGTTCCGGTAACCCCTCCGGCACTCCGGTTTTCTCTGAAATCACCCGGAACACTTCCGGTATCCGAATATAGTCGTCCAATATATCGATCTTTATGTCTCGACCATTTCGAGACTCCTTGTCATGTCCGTGATCATATCCGGGACTCCGAACAACCTTCGGTACATCAAAATACATAAACTCATAATGAAACTGCCATCGTAACGTTAAGCGTGCGGACCCTACGGTTCGAAGAACAATGTAGACATGATCGAGACACGTCTCTGGTCAATAACCAATAGCGGAACCTGGATGCTCATATTGGTTCCTACATATTCTACGAAGATCTTTATCGGTCAGACCGCATAACAACATACGTTGTTCCCTTTGTCATCGGTATGTTACTTGCCCGAGATTCGATCGTCGGTATCTCAATACCTAGTTCAATCTCGTCACCGGCAAGTCTTTTTACTCGTTCCGTAATACATCATCTCACAACTAACTCATTAGTTGCAATGCTTGCAAGGCTTATATGATGTGCATTACCGAGAGGGCCCAGAGATACCTCTCCGACAATCGGAGTGACAAATCCTAATCTCGAAATACGCCAACCCAACATGTACCTTTGGAGACACCTGTAGAGCACCTTTATAATCACCCAGTTACGTTGTGACGTTTGGTAGCACACAAAGTGTTCCTCCGGCAAACGGGAGTTGCATAATCTCATAGTCATAGGAACATGTATGAGTCATGAAGAAAGCAATAGCAACATACTAAACGATCGGGTGCTAAGCTAATGGAATGGGTCATGTCAATCACATCATTCTCCTAATGATGTGATCCCGTTAATCAAATGACAACTCATGTCTATGGCTAGGAAACTTAACCATCTTTGATCAACGAGCTAGTCAAGTAGAGGCATACTAGTGACACTCTGTTTGTCTATGTATTCACACATGTATTATGTTTTCGGTTAATACAATTCTAGCATGAATAATAAACATTTATCATGAAATAAGAAAATAAATAATAACTTTATTATTGCCTCTAGGGCATATTTCCTTCACCATGGCATTTTCATAATCATTCTGAGGATACCATTATGCACTACCATCATTATTACATCATACTAGATAGCCTATTGCATCAATTGGCGCAGAGACCAACTACATGCTGGAAGTTAAGCGAACTATTTGAAGGAATTTTTCTCAACTTTCTTCAAATGATTATGTTCATACTGTGTTTCTATTTGCCTTGACAATGATCATTGCTCGTAGCTTTCTTTGGTGATTTATTTTTATGACATGAGACTCTGTTCGTGGTGTTGTTTTCTCAACTATCTACATCTCCACAAAAACCAACTACAACGAGAAGTTAAGCAAGTTATGAGGGACACGTATAACATATGATCCTTCAATAATCATCCTGAAAGGGTGATTGAGAAGGTGAATTATTGTCTGTAGATTGTATTATTTCATGCCCCAACTAGGTTAATAGAAAATCGGAATGCATATCCCATGACAAATTACACAAAGGAACATAAAATGGAGGTTAAGGGAACTAATTGAAGAGACCAACTGCAGCCATTGGCACAAATACGTTTCTCGTAAATGGTCTACAAGTGATTCTATTTGTATTGTGTTTGTATCTAACATGTATATTTACCAACAAGAGAAGTCCATCTCCTTGTCTCACCGGATAGAGCAATCGATCGTCCGGGTCCATAGAAGGGCGGAGCACACCCCCCATGACACATGACCCTGGTCGGATAGCATTTGTTGGGATATCCTCTAGGCTTCTCCATGCTTGTTTACTAAGACGGTTGGTGTGTACGCCACACCTTCTTGTTGATCGTGCTTCTTCCCTGTCTTGTGAATCATTCAGTTCATCATGGCTTTCTATGGTGTGGGTTCATTTTGTGCCAGTTAAATGCTATTGATTTGCTATTTGACTTTATCCAGACTGAAGAAAGACCTCAAGTCACGATAGTCCACATAGTGCTTCATCCAGTTAAATGCAAATACTAAGCGGCATGGTATTAACGGACTGGAGAGTAAGGGTTCCTTTTATAAATAAGGGGGAGAAAAACTAATTCACCCAAACTAAACCAATTGCATACACCAACATCGTAATTTCAGACGGAGCTCGTCTCTATGGTTTACTTACTTTTTAGACAATGTTCGTTAGTGTTTATTACATACATTTGCTTGCCTTCGTCATAGCTTATTCATAGCCACTTTATTATATTATCACTTACCGGATCAACATAGGTTCTTTGCCGGGACACGAGGGAGTTGCGCCCGAACGTGAAGGGCCTTGCGTGCTCAGAAGCGGAGTGACTTGGCTGTCCGGACAGTGTGTGGTCCGGCTCATGCGAGCCTGCCCTCAATGTAGCATGTCTAGCGCGAACAACGCAGCCACGGTCGGAGCAACCAAACAAACGGGCAAGCAAAAATGCTCCATTCTCCTTTGTGGCCTTTGGTTTGGTGTGAACCACAATGGCACATTGTTCTAACTCTTTCCTTTGTAGTGCCTTCTTGTACTTGCTTTCTAGCTGCACCACTCTTTTCTGGCCAAAAGTGAAGCAAGTTATGGGCGGCACGTATAGCAGGCGCTCTTTCAATAAATCATCCCAAAAGGGGTGATTAAGAAGGTGAATTGACTGTATGTTTTATTTTTTTCATGCCCCAATCGAGTTAACAGAAAACTCGAATGCATATCCCACGAAAAATGACCCGAAGCATTCGAACTAAGAATCCAACCCAGGATCACATGAGCAGAAGAAAACTAGGCGAAGCGGCCAGACGCCGGCCAGGACAACCAGACAGCTGGGTCAATAGAAGGGAGTCTGTTGCGCCATTAATTAGCGCAAAAACAACTGCGATGGAAAGTTGAGCAGGCCATTGGCACGATTACGACAATGACGACGGCTCGGATGGCGGCGCAAATGATAGAGCGGAATACGATAGAGGTGTCGATGGCCTCAAAGGGCATGTTTATGAGGTCACCGTCTGGTACCTCACCTATGTTTAGTTTAGTTTAAATTTAGGTTAAATCACATTCATTTACCTTAAGTTTCATTCATAATTTGTTTGTTCGTTTGAAATGAGGCGGATATTTGATGATTATTACAATTGGATTGTCTGCGTCGGCGTGCTGTGTAAGGCGGACATGCGTTTAGTGGTGTCCATGATCGGTGTTAAATTTACCTTGTTGCAACTCTCTCACTATGTAGTCAGGTTCTTAAAGCCCGCTATTTTCCAGAAGGAAATGTGTTGGAGGCAGAAGCAGGGCAAGGAATGTCTTATACCTGGAGGAGTATTCTAAAAGGCATTAACCTGCTAAAAATGGGACTTATCTGGAGAATTGGAGATGGGCAGAATGTGAGAATCTGGGATGATCCATGGATCCCCAGGAATTTTACTAGGAGGCCTTACACTCCAAAAGGTAATAGTCCTTTGATCAAAGTAGCTGAATTAATTAATATGGATGGAACATCGAACATAGAGGTGCTGGAAACAAATTTTTGGGAGGAAGATGTCAAGGCTATTTTAGCTATCCCAATTGGTACTGACTATAATGATGAACCTGCTTGGCATGCTGATGCAAAAGGCTCTTTTTCAGTAAAATCAGCATATCATGTCTATGTGGAGGAAGAAAAGAGGAGAAGCCAAAGAGGGATAGCAGGACCGTCAAGTCAAAATGTTGAACATGGAGTAAATTGGAGAAAGGTATGTAGAACAGGATGCCCAAATCACTTAAAGCACTTTGAGAAGAAAAGGACTTGAAGCAGATAAGGATTTCTTGGCTTTAAGCAATAATTTGAGAAAAAAGGAGTTGAAGCAGATAAAGATTGCCTAATCTGTAAGAGAACATTTGAGGATGGTGGCCACCTCTTTCTCAAATGTAAAAGTGTGGCCCAAATATGGGGAATGATAGGATTGGATAACATAAGAAAGAATTTGGTAACTAAACAATCTGTTGCAGATTTTATAAATGAAGTCCTCAAGCTAGAAGAAGAAGAAAAGATCAAAGTGATAGTACTTCTGTGGTAGTGGTGGAACGAAAGGAATAATATTAGAGAGCAAGGTAAAGTATGAAGTGATGATGATATATATTACATTGTTATTAAGCAGACTAATGAATATTACTAAGCTTTCATGAAGGAAAGGAAGCTCAAGAAAACATGTCAAGATCAGTGAAAACCGCCTCGGCACGAAGCGCTGAAGATGAACATTGATGGAGCATTTCATGCTCAAACAAATAGTGGCGGTTGGGGTGCTGTCATCTGGGATCATAAGAGAGTTGTTCAGGCTATGTGGAGCAGGAAGGATTGAGCATCTAATTAATCCTCTTCACGCTGAAATATTGGCTGCTACTCTTTTTCTTAGAAAAGAAGGAATCACCCCCGGCCTCTGCATCTGGGAGATGGATGCGGCCATATTATTTATTATTCACAAAGACCTTATAAAGAAATACAACAGTAAGCCCGAGGCCACCATCTAGACGACACATGTCACTACTCCTATCCTCTTGATGAACGTGTGCTGAATGTGTGTGCCAAATATCAAACAGACATTGCACAAAGGCCTAACATCTAATGCCGGAGCCCCATCCAAAGCCACATAGGCGGGGCTGGGTAACACTCCGGTCCGGCGCACTCTCAGTGAGTACCACACGCACACGCTGCAAAGGGCCGTCACCTCCGTCTTCCCTCGATCCATCCTCAAAGCATGTAGTGACGTATTGACCTTGTCAGACCTCTCTGCCATCGACGCCACCACGACGCCAGACAACGTCGACCTCCTGCGCGTGTCGTATCGCCACACGTCTGATGCCAAGCCTCCACTACTCCATGCCGCCGAGAACCGCCGCCATGAATATGTAGAAATAAACACCGCCCCGCCGAAGGAGCCATCCACTGGTCTCTCGAGCCCGAGTGCAACTCCAAGAATGCCGCCCCCAAGGAGGTAACGACACATGAATGCTGCCGTCATCCGATTAGCTGATCTAGGGTTTCCCCCGGAGGTATTGGGTGGGGTTGGGAGCTTCACCTCGATGATGCCTTCATGAAGGAAACGATGATAAGGGCATCGTCGTCACACTACTAGGAAAAGACCTACTAATGGCGCACTGGTTTTGCCTACTAATGGTGCATTACCAGTGCGCCATTAGTAGCACGCCACTAGTATATCTTACTAATGGCGCACCATAGGTGCGGCATTAGTATCTGGTATACTAATGGCGCACCAACTAGTGCGCCATTAGTATGTAACAGCATGCGCCATTAGTGTGCCTCCCGGGGGGGCATACATAAGCATGGCTTTGTCATACTAATGGCGCATTCTCTGTTGATGCGCCATTAGTATCCTTTGGCATACTAATGGCGCACCTGATGCGCCATTAGTATGAATATTTGGTTTTTTTTCCTTTTCTGATTTTTGCGCAGGTTACAAAATATATTATTAGACAAAATATTAAATATATTATTAGACAGAATATAGACAGCAGCACACAGCAACATCAGATTCATCGAATACAATAGAAGATTATTCTCCGAATACAATTCATCATATTAGTCTCCGAATTCAAAAGACCGAACAAAGGTAAAACATTACAAGTCTCAAGACCGCGAGTATCGAGTTTGTCAGAAGTAATACTAATCCTAACAAGTCCTACTAATCATCATCATACAACTTCTACTCGTTATTCATAACAAGTCATACGATCATCATCTTGATAGTCTTCGAACCAACCCTACTTAATTGTTCTTAGAACATGATCATCAGTATTAGGCAAGACCTAAATACCCTATTTAAGCTAAAATAGCATAAAACAATATAGACCCTAACTCTCCATTATGGAGAATGGAGAACATCCTGTCTCCAATTCTTGCGCTTCGCTTCCTTTTGCTTCCAAGAAGCTCCTTACGACTGTCCATACATTTTATTCCATCCTTTGATTTTCATGTCTCCACTTATTTTAGAAATCTCGTATGGACAGTTGAGGTTCGTAGGACGACTTGGCTGTATGTTCAAAACATTAACACTACCTTTCAGATACATCATATGAGGCACACAATTCTCTGGGATTATCTGTTGAAAAACATAGTAATAACTTCATAGTTAGCAATGATGTACTAGTTTTAGAAGTATGCAAAAGATGCACGGATGTCGTAATAGTAAAAATCTTACCAGGGTATCTCCATGGTAGTTACCGTAGTTGAACACATGCACTAGTGGCACGTATTTACCATAATGTTGAGGAGTTTGATTGTAGATATTGTAATTCTCAATGTCAGTACAAAATCTGACCAAATGATTTTTCTCCTTGTAAGTTGTTAATTCTGAGCCATCGGTGTAGTGGGTTTTGTCTACCATCTCCCGCACATTCTTTGAACAATAAAAATAAGATGTCAATGGAAATAAGCTATTTTGAAATAAACAATATAAATTAGCTAATAACTATGTTTGAGAAACTCACATAGCGGTAGAACTGGAGGCGTATCAACAAGGACCCAAATGTCCATATTGTCTTGGTTGATGTCAGGATTACCAAGATCCATGGTGATAAGCATACCCTCATCAAAACCATACATCTTGCAAAATGCTTCCCAATTTTTGCAACCAAAATGGGTTACGCTCTCAGAATTATATAGATTTACTTCAAAGTCCACATTGTGATGAGTCCTTAGGTGAATTTTCTTTGTTTCAGAAATTTCATGGTCTTCAAAATCCATCCTCTCCAAGACATAGCGTCTTGCATGGCATGGGATAAGCTATACTTGAATTGTAAAAGATGAAAATTACACGTTGAAATAGTTGAAGTCATGCTTAATTATGAAAATAACACTTGTCGTCGTTGTGTACCGTTTCAACTTCGAAGGTCTCCTCGAGCTTAATGCTGAAGCGCCGATCATCGTCCAGGTGAGGCATGTCGCACAGACCTCGATCGTCGTGGCACCACGTCGCACTCCGCCGGGAGACTTTCGTCGTCCGATGATGATGACGACATATCCTGGGACAGCTCCCAGAATTGCTTGCCACCCGAACCACCGGCCTCATCGTTGTGGGCCATGTTTCGCTCTAAATAGGAAAAAAGTTTGGTCAAAAAGTTGGTTATTGTCAACGAACAAGATCATGGTCTCATCATTTAGGGTTTTTCGACACCGAGGCACCCTAAAAGCCCAAGCTTTCATCATTTAGGGTTTGTCGACGCCGAGGCACCCTAAAAGCCTAAGCGTACATCATTTAGGTTCTCATCGACACCGAGGCATCCGGGGCAGCCAAGTTAAGTTTTCATCATTTAGGGTTTATCGATGCCGAGGCACCCTAGGTTGGGCCTAATCACTTGGCACTAATCACTTGGCTCTATTGCCACCTATGGTTTAATACAGCAAGAATAAAGGGGCAGTTGATCCTACTTAATTAAGTACTAAGATACCCCGGCCCATGCATTAGTAGCAAGTACCCCATATGTCCGATTTTTAGCAAAGTCATGCTAAAATTCACGGAAAATTTCAGCATGACCTTTGCTGAAAATAGGACATATGGAGTACCCGAATTTGCCGGAACGGAAGTTAATCGACATTCCGGCAAACTCAAGGGCCTCTCGGGGTACTTGCAAAATCATCACGACACGAAGGGCCTCTCAAGGGCCTCAAGCAGCAGCGGCCCTTCACGGGCGAACTCAATGAGTGTGAACCAACAGAGTGTGGGTCACCACAATATGCTTGCAAGTAATTTTTCTGTAACTAAGGCACAATATGCTTGCAAGTAAATCACAATATGCTTGCAAGTAATTTTTTTGTAACAGTCTTGCCCCTATTTGAAGGACAAGCAAATAGATACAATGGGTAGCTTTGGCACAATCCTAAGGCACAATCCTCTGGCTAATTCATCACTGTAGGCCGGCATGAAACACACTCCTCCAAAAAAGCCTAAAATTCCACTATTATTGCATGTTAAAAAGCCTAAAATCAACTAGTATTGCCTCTAAGAAAGCCTTAAAAGTCCACTATTATTGACAATCAAAATATGATCTGAACTGTAAGGAGTTAACTGAAAAATGAGTGTTAACTGAAGTTTTTGGTTCCAATTTGAAAACCCAAAATTTCATCAACACATTAATTATAATTTGTTTGTGCAAATACTTCTCTCAGGCAGCCACACACATCTTTCTTCATCCAATTTTTTCCTACAGCATCATTGAACATCTGAAACTTACCAGCTCAACTTGAGAAAAAAATGGATAGGCAGGGACATTTGTACTTTTTGCCATCTAATCTAATCTACCTCTGCTTGATTAACTATTGTTTTGGTTTTCACTTTGTGCCAGCCCATTAGATTAGTTGGTAAAGTACATGCTTCATCTTACATTCCCTACTTGTGTGTACATGCATTTGCAGGCTTTCAGGCCCTGACTAATTAACTACATTGCTGATCAGAGACCCTGCTGTTTACTGGGAGGTGGCAGTACTATTGTGCTAGTGTGCTAGTACTAGTTTTTATTCTTTGGAACCTTCTACTTATGAAGCTCTCTCAAGTAAAGATTTTCAACTAGTAGTACATTTTTGTATGGTGCAAAAGTCCAGCAGCACTATAACTGAATTGATTGATCTATACATGTTGTAGGAGGAGCTATATCATTTTCTCCATGGGGAAGGAGGAGAGGGAGGAAGGAGGAAGGAGGAGAGGTACCTGGGCGGGCGCGGCCGGTCGCCGGAGGGGTTGGGGTCAGGGTTGGGGTTGGCGGCGGCGTCGTCGAAGGGATGGCTCGATTGGTCGTCGGGGAGGCCTCCTGGGCGCCTTGGTTGGTCGTGGGGAGGCCGGCGGCCGCGGTCGTCGTCCTGCACCCCGTGCCCTGACTGAGGTAGAGGCGGCGTAGGGCAGGGGCCGACGCGGGGAGGCTGTCAGCGACAGCGAGGTCACGGAGGCGTCGGCTATGGCGGAGCTGCAGAGGTGGGGGCGCGGGGGCGTCGACGCACGTAGGGGCGGCGGCGGCGTGGGGCAGGGCAGCGCGCGCGCGGGGGGGGGGCTAGATCTGGCGAGAGGGAGGGACGAAGGGGTCGGGCTAGGGGGAAGATTACTAATGGCGCACCCCCGAGCAGTGCACCATTAGAATGTTGTTTCTAGATAGCAATGGTGCATCCCAGAGCGGTGCGCCATTAGAATGTTTTTTAGATAGCAATGGCGCACTACACGAGCGGTGCGCCATTAGTATGTTTATTATTATTATTTTTTGTTGCTATTTTTTAATATATTTTTATAAAAACAGTAATAATTTTTTTATGAATATGAAAAAATATCATCAAATGGGGGTGCTCGGCGGCGGTGGAGCGGGCCGGGGAGGGTGCGGTGGGTCGGCAGCGACGGTGGAGCGGGGGAGGGTGCGGTGGGTCGTCAGCGGCGGTGGAGCTAGCGGGGGAGGGTGCGGTGGGTCGGCGGCGGCGGTGGAGCTAGTGGGGGAGGGTGCGGGACGTGTTCGGCGGCGGTGGAGCGGGGGAGGGTGCGGTGGGTCGTCGGCGGCGATGGAGCTAGCGGGGGAGGGTGCGGGGGGGGGGGGGGGGGGTCGAGATCGAGATGAAGGGGGATAGCGATCGAGATTTAAAAATATTCATCAAATTTGAAAAAATATTCATGAATTCGGAAAGTGCCCATGAAATTTAAAAATATTCATGAGTTCAAATTTGATATCGTACGCCTCATAGGTCATCAGGTTGTGCTCGGCGCCCTGTGACAAGGCGAATATGAGTTGTTCTTCCGCAGAAGAATCTTCATGTAAAGGGTACGACAGAAGCTTCTGCTTGAACCAACGCGTGAAACATGAGTTGTGCTCTTTACTAGTTTAAACAACGAGTGAAACGCGTGAATCTTGAAGTAAAAAAAATTAAATATATATACTAGTGGCGCACCGGGTAATAGTGCGCCATTACTAGTTTAAACTAGTAATGACGCACTGTGAAACCATGCGCCATTAGTAGTTTTGCAAAAAAAAGAATAAATTTTTTTACAGTAATGGCGCACTGCCTGCTTGGTGCGCCATTACTACTTAGAACTAGTAATGGCACATTGTCGACCTGATGCGCCATTAGTATGTATGGAAAAATGGAAAAACAATTAATACTAGTGACGCACCCTGTTTCTGGTGCGCCCTTCCACACTAATGGCGCATCACCAACAGGTGCGCCATTAGTATATAGTAGTGGCGCACTACTTCCCTGGTGCGCCATTAGTATCAATCCTATCTATAGCCATTTTCCTAGTAGTGTCACCGGCTCCGGCCAACGACCGAAGACCAAGTTTTCACCGGGACCAGTCCGAAGAAATCCACCCGACAACCTGTGCACTGTCTCGACCGCCTTCAAAGCCCCAGATCTAGCCGCCTAGATCCGGCGACCAACCGCAACAGCAGTGCCACCGTAGAAGCCTTGGTGCACCGGCCACTGCCTGAATGCGCCACCACTGGAGCCTGGGAGGAGGGCTCCCACCTCACCTCGCCAAACCGCGAGAGCCGCCGAGATGGATTCCGCACGCTCATCACCGTCTCTGATCTGAACCAATCCGCGGCAAAACCACGAGATCGGCGATGCAGATCCGCCTTGGATAGGGACAGCACCACGCCATGCCGCCGCGGGAAGCCCGAGCTTCACCCGCCGCCACCTTCCAGGGCCGCCGCCCCGGGATCCAGCCGCCGCCAATAGGCCGAGCCCCCGGGCACCGCGACCAAGGCCGCCATGACCCCGCTGGCCCATCGAACGGCCGGCGCCACCAGATCTTCCTCGGAGTCGCACAACTCCGCCGCCCCCGCCCAGCACCACGCCGCCGCCTTGCGCCGTCACCTAAGACGTCGTGCTGCCGCGACGCAGATCAGGGGGGAGCGCCCCGGTGCCATGGGTGACCCGCCTCACCGATCTGGCGCGGGAGGGAAGAGAAGAGAGTCTCCGTCGCCACCATCAGCTGCCTGGGGCTTCGCCCGACGACCTCCTCTAGCGGATGTGGAGGGGATGGGGAGGATGGGCGTGCCCGGCGGCGGGGGCTAGGTTTCCACCCGAGCCGCCCTAGCGGGAGGGCGACGCGGGGGCGTGTGATCCCATAGTGAGAGAGTTTGCCTGCTATTTGGCTGCTACTCATGGAGCCTAGTTGGCTTCGTGCAAAGGAATCAATGCTATTTGCCTCGAAACTGACTCCATGTTACTAAAACAAGGTGTAGAGCAAAAGGAACGAGATCGATCAGTGGTATGCAGGGCACTAGCGGAGCTGAAAAGGTTCCTGAACCAAAGTTTTGATCAGTTCAATTTCAGTTTTGCTAGCAGGAAATGTAATAGTAAGTATGGGATATACCATGAATTTGTACGAAGAGTTTAATACAGTTAATGTACCCCCTGATGCACAAGTTCTAGTGGCGAGCGAGTCAGCCTCGTCCAGAGTGATGCAATCAGTTGCATTTGCTTCAAAAGAAAAAGAAAAAAACTCTAGTAGCTTCCGAGTGAGCAGGCCAAGGCCTACTTTGCTGTAGCAGCCCATCCTCAGTCCTGCTGTAGAGCAGAGGAGAGCAGAGGTCGCTGCCAAAAACCCTATTTCCCCGCCGCCGCCGCCGCCCCAATTTCCTCTCCACACAAGCACCGGCAATGGCGGCACCACAGTGGCCTACTTCGGCGACTACGGCGTCGGCGTGCATCCCGGATTCGGCACGCGGCACACACGTCTTCACGGTCGCCGGCTACAGGCTGCACAAGGGCATCGGCGTCGGCAACTTCATCCGATCTGCCACCTTCGCCGTCGGCGGCTACCACTGGTGCGTCCGCTACTACCCCGACGGATTCAGCGCTGAGTACAAGGACTATGTTTCAGTCTACGTCGAGCTCCAGAGCAAGAACTCCGTGGTGAGGGCGCTCTACGACCTGAGGCTTACCAACCGGGCCACCGGTCTGTCGTCACTCATCTTCTCCCGGCCGTCGTCCTTCCCGGCGTTCGACTCCTGCAAGAACGACCATGTCAGGGGGGCTTACATGTTCATGAAGAGGGACCTCCTGGAGGCATCCCCGTACCTGCAGGACGACTGCATCGTGATCCAGTGCGATGTGACTGTTCTCCTCAAGAAAATACCGGCCGTGGCCACCGCCACCACCAAGACGCCTGAGGAGATCCAGGTGCCGCCGTCGGACCTATTGAACAATCTCGCAATGCTGCTTGAGGGGAAGAAAGGGGCGGACGTGGTGATGAAAGTCGGTGAGGAGACCTTCTACGCACACAAGATTGTGCTCGCGATGCGGTCTCCTGTCTTCGACGCCGAGCTCTACGGGCCAATGGCAATGTGGGACAAGGAGAAGCAGTGCATACAGATTGTGGACATGCAGCCTGCCGTTTTCAGAGCATTGCTTCACTTCATATACACAGATTCATTGCCTGCCATGGATGACCTCCTTGACAGCCATGACAAGAGGGAGATGATCAGGCATCTGCTTGTGGCTGCAGACAGGTATGCCATGGACAGGCTCAAGCTGATGTGTGAGGCCATCCTCTGCAAGGGTCTAGATGCCGAGAGTGTGGCGGCCACGTTAGCTCTAGCTGATCAGCATCGTTGCAGCAAGCTGAGAGACGCTTCAATTGAGTATATCAAGCTCTTCTGTTAGAAGTTAGAACAGAGGAAATGTCTGATCGCCTGACCAGAGAGCATGTATTGCTGTCATTATAGCTTATATATGTATGTATGTGATATGCACTGCTGTCTTTTAGATCATGTTGCCTTATCCTGAAGTCTTCATATATATTTGGGAGGAGATGAGTAAGTTTATCAGAAATTATGTTGGCTAGACCTATATATGAATCCATGCCAGCTTCTTGTGAATGTGCTGATATTTGTTATTGTCTTCTTTCCTTTTTGTGCTCTTCTTTTTGTTACTCAAATAAATTTGTAATTTAGCCAGGGTAACAGCAATGAGCCACAGGCCATAACCATGAACATTAGTACTGTAGGCAAACACCTATGGAATGTTAGTCTATTTGAATTGATAGTGCTAATTATACACTATCGAAAGTAAACATAACATCTGTTACAGTGCCCAAGATACATTATGCCTAGCATGTTCTTTGTGATTCCTGTTGATCTTCAGTAATCAGAGTTTGGGCGTATTTGCCAGAGTTTTGTTCCTTCGGATTTTATATTCGAGTGTTAACTATTGGACCTTTGGAGAATACTTCTGGTTGCTACTCAGTGCCATGTTACATTTGATACCATAAGACATTCTATTTCAGAAATTACATGCGCATTTCGATTGAAACAGGAACCGAACTGTTTCATACTATGGAATTTCTGTTGAATTCCAAACATGCCTGCTTTTACCTCTGAATTGAAATACCAAACATGCCAGTTTTTACCTCTGAATTGAAATTCAATACATGCTTGTTTTCACCTGCTACGGTAGAGTGCACCTGGTACCCGATTCGCGCCCAAGTGTTGTTCATGGTTCTACGGGGGAAACATATCTGTGATGTAGTCTCATCCTGTTGGCCGGTTGATTTGTGGTGTCGCTGCAGGTTCGGCATCCTGGAGGTTCCCATAAGCGCCGTATTTTCCCTCTCAGTTACCCTAGTAACTGCTTGCTTTTGAGTCATTTAAGAATACTGTAACCACTTGCAGTCTCTTCAGCAGTATATATTTGTTGATCCTCAGCAGCCTGCGCTACTGCTAAAAGGTAAAAACTGGCTAGTGTTACCTGCCGAGGCTGCAATCTGCCTGCTTCACACTTCGTTTCAGACAGTAAATAATTAGTATAGTGAAACTGCTAGTGCTGTTTGCAGGTCAATTTATTGGACTATTACAAAGTACATGTTTTTGAAGAATAATAAGTTAGTATCTTTTGAACTGTTACTAAAGAACAACATGGCATCATTTTCACATCAGTTTGAAGTTTTAAAACATATAGGAGGTTTCTGGCACTTTGCATCATAACAGACCCAATTAGGATCCACATGACTATTCAAGGGCATCAGTGCACAACTTACAATAGCAGAGCATCAGAACTTAAAATGGCACAAAGAACAGATAAACATTATATTATTTTGCTATTATAGCAGAGCACATTGGACACAAGTCTATGCATTTATAGGCTAATAGCTATTTTGCTATTACAGCATTATATTATCATTTTTATTTTGCTCTTTGTCTCCACTCTGTTTCTTAGACCACTGTTAGAGACGAGGAATGAGTCCAAGATGCTGTTGAGCATGTGCCTCTTGGTCAACATTAGACCACTGGTACACAAACAGATGAATTTCGACATTGGAGCTTTGATTTTTAAGCTTTGCTAACTATATTGTTCTTCATTGCTTTTTTTCCTTCAACATGTATGCTATCAGACTTGCCCAACTCTTGGTCACACACTTGTGGATGAAGAGCTTCAGTCTGTTGGTGCAAGAAAGCACCCAACACAACACAACTGCCACTATACCTACCGGCTGATAATTTCGCGCCTACGAAAGGTGCCGTTGCGGTTTTCTCATGCTATGTAGACATGCGCAAAAGCATTTCCATTGGCTTGTGGAGTCCTCTCCACCTATTGCATGCCGCCAGCCAAGTGGAATTGAAACCTGATTGGGCATGTGCGACATCTTGTGTTTCATGCATCATGCATTTCTCACTACACCACAACTGACGCCATGCATGTATATCATTTTTTTATCTCTTGAGGGACCTTTGTATTCACAACTCTTAAAGACCCCCAAAAGTACATTTTTGTGATGAAGGAAATGCAAGTTAACACTTCTAGCATGACATCCCTATACTATATATATATGGATGCTTTCATGAACTTGCTTTGAGAAGAAAATTACATGTAGGTCGAGAGTGATAATGCTCGTGGAGGTGTATCATGCTAGGGTTACATTTCTTCTACTCACCAATCAATATATTTGTGAGCTCTGAAATACTGGAGGAAAACAAAGGAATAAGAAGGCATTTCACTCCTTTGATTTCTTGCTTTTTGTGCAACGAAATCTTCTTCATGTGTTGTTTCTTCAAGGTCTTTCCAATGCAGCGTCACAAATACACTTAGCAAAACGATGGTATGCCTTCCTGAATGGAAGTGCCACTTTGCGGAAAAAGAAAACTCGTACGTATGTGCAATGTTTCATCTCCTGTCGTTGATGTCTGTAGCATTGACAATGATGAATATAGTTACCGTGAAGGCACTAGTACCTCACTTCTCTAAAACTAATACTTGAGTACGAAGGTGTTTGTAAGACACAAATATTTTCTGTTGAAGACATTCCAAGTTTTTCTCTACAATGATACAACACTTCTGAGTACCATTGTTAGTGGATGTCAACCCCGCGCTGTCTGGATGGTGCCTCTACATGTCGGGCGGGCTGGTGTTGTGGCTGATGGCTCAGCCGAGACGGGCCGAGCAGAACCGCGGAGAAGTCGGCCCCTACTTCTCCGCCGCCACCGCGACTCAAGACTCAAGGGGAAACACATGTGAATGTTTGATCGATCCTCTCCCATCTTTTTGCTTCATCAATTTTACTTCCGATGTTCCTTTAGGTGATGAGGTCATCAATTCATGGTTCGGAGGTTCCTATAACCATGGTGAATTTGTTTCTTGTTTACCAGGAAAAAACTGCATGTTGTTGTAGTTTTCTGTAGCCGCTTGCATTCCCTCTTCAATATCTGAGGTCCTTGAAACAAACTTGAAACAAACTGCCCGACCCCCGCGTCGCTCGTCCTGCGCGACACGGGGGATCCCCACGCCGCCGTTGCCTGCTACAATCCGCGGCGCCCTCGTCTCCGCCGCTGCCGCCGACTTCGCCGGGGTGGCGGCGGCCCTCGCCTCCGAAGGTGGCGCGGGGGGTCCCAGCGCACGTACCGATTATTTATGGATCCACAGAAGCGACGGCTTCGTGCCTGGGTGACGCCGGCGGATGATCTCACGGCAGCAGCTGCATCTTGAGCCGTGGGGCTTGGATCCGCGCGGATCTGGCTTCCCTTGACGCGGCTGCTTCTCGCCGGTGATGGCAAGCCAAGCCGGCTGCTTCGGGCATGGTTGTGGCACCGTCCGGCTCCTACCTCGTGTGGCGTTTGGGCACGCGGTGCTGACCTCCGCGGATCTGGCGCCACGCTTCCGGATCTGCCCCTGGTCGTGCCTAGGAGTGTGATTGTTGCGGTGGTACGGCCGCGGCCAGTCGTCCTGGGCGCCGGGGTCTCGTCCCGTGGGTGTGCGGCCGCGGTGGTGGTGGGCCGTAATGTTGTGTCAGTTGATCATACTGTCATTAGGCGGCGATCACTCCGACCAGCGGCGACGGCCTTGCTGCAGTTTGAGGTGGCCATCTAAAGGTCTTCACGAGAGTTTCATCTCTTCAGGTCTGATGGTTGACTTCAGTGAGATGCAAACTATTCACCACGATGACTTGACGCAGAGAGATGGTTGTGCAGCAACGGCACATCTGCATGTAGCTGCTGGGATTGTGGGAAAGTGGTGGCGACAACACATCAATGACTTCGATGGTGCTGCTAGTCGAGCACCCAGTCTCAAGATCCGGGGTGAAAGCCTAGGTTTGACCCGAATAGGGTCCACTTGGCAATGGCGATTTTATTATATCGTTATCTTGTTGAAGGCATTGCTCGGATATGCTCGGACTGGTTTTTCAGGGTGAAAACCTAGACTCTGGCCTTGGATGGTCGGATCCGGCGATGGTGGCCTTTGAACGTCGCTCCCTTCTTGAAGGCGTTGCTGTTGAAGAATCTCGTCGTCTGTGTAGTCCTGAGATGGTTGGTGTGGATATGGTCATTGTTGTAGTTTGCCGGTTGTGGAACTGGTCGCTTTGGTGCTTTTTTTTTCCTCGCCTACATATAGCTTTGGTCTTGTATGACTTTGCTATTTGACGGCGTGTTTTTATGTGCGTGTGTTAATGTTGGCTGTGTGCATCCTAGTTATGCAGAGGCCGGGTGTGTGCTCATTGTGTTTGTATTGATGCTTCATTTTGAGCCTATAAAAATCACCCTTTATCAGAAAAAATATCTATTTTTTGTTTCTCTGCAGGAGCCGTCTGCCTTTGTTACTGCTAAAAACTACCAAGTGTTATTTGCCGAGAATGCAGGCTAGAGAGCATGCATGTGGCAGACAACAAGTTTGCTTCACACTTTATTTCTCATGATATGTTAGACAGAGAGGTGGCTGCCGGAACATATTTGTTTGTAGATTGAGCCAAGGAGGTGAGGCACTGATATATTCATCTATCATATCGGGTGTCAAGAGAGCACTGACAAATTTTTGATTTCCATTTGCCTTTTGCAGGGACTCTAGCCATAGCAAGTGTTCCGCTCTACCCCAAGACTTTAGGTGGGTGTGTTGTTTTCAGTGGTTCGGTTCCTCTAAGAAAATCGCTTGCCGAGAGGGTGCCAGCCAGAAAGGTAACAACAGCCCAGACTGCAACCATGACTAAACTGAACATATACCTGAATCTTCTTGCGAACGTGTTGTCTCTGAATTCTTGGAAACCCGCAGACTCCGGTTTTATGGTTCCATGGGATGGCAGACAGGGTGGTACTGTTTGAAGCCGGGCACGCAGGATGCACATTTCTCCAAGAGCTTGGCATGGCCTGCAAATTCAAGGTGATACACAAATAGATGAACTTCAAGATTGAAGCTTCAATTTTTAACCTTGTCTGACCATATTGTTCTTCCTTGCATCTTTGCCCTGAACATGTATGTCATCAGACTTATCCTACTCTTGGGCACTCATTGGTGGATTATGAAGAGCTCCAGTATTTTCAACAATGGATATTCGATCGCCTAGGGATCTCTCAAGGAACTGATGCTGCAAGGCCATTATCGTCATCATCGAACCACAAAGATCTTCACTAGCTAGGGTCTTTCACAAACTTATGGGTACCATTTCTAGGTGGTATGTTGCTACCACATCCGTGACCTGAATCTCAGCTTATTTAGCCACATGAATGCTTTGGAACATGATCCAATGAAAGATATTTTAGGATACCCAACGGAAGGTGTATGATAGCACTTGGTTGACTATTTGTCTGCCATCTCAGTCCGTGTGCCTCATCACTTGCTCTGTTCCATTGCTGCTTCGATTAACTGTTGCGTGCAGGCTAACAAGAGGGATCGCCATCTTCTTTTTCTGCATTTCATACCTTGAGTAGTTTCCGGCCTTCCTAAACGGATTACTTGGATTTTGTTTGCTGCTTTGTGCTGGTTTTTTTTGGCAAATTCGTCACAAAGCCCTTATTGAAGGCATTTTTATCAAACATCCGCCTGACGGTTTGTACAAATTGACAATCTTTTTACAGCTTTGGAAACTGTTGAGTAAGCAGCCGGAGGCCGCAGCAATTGAAGAGCTCTGCAACAAGTTTAGTCTTAATGCCAAGGTGCTTAGAGATGGAGCTTCTAGCCATGGTGGTTGAGGCGGTGGTCTCTTGCGTAGATGGCGCTTCTATCCTTAGGATTGTGGTTTCGGTTTATGAGCCAAGGACCCTGAGGGGTTTGTATAGAACCTTTTACATTTCTTGCCACCTTGCATTTTATTTTGTTTTCCGGAACTGCGTTGTAAACTTTTAAGGGCTTCAGTTCACTAAAGTCGGGCAAGTGCCTATTCTCTAAAAAAGAGGGGGCTCTGTTCATGTTATCGCTGCGAACGTACCAACAGATTGAGCCCTAATTCTACCATTAAAAAGTGTATAGTTCACAAAATCGGCACGCTGAACTGAAAACAAATCAGGAAGTTTTTCTCTTTGTGATAGGCAGTGTATGTGGTTTTCTTTTTGAGCTAATGATAGGCAGTGAACTAGTACTGCCACTCTGGGAGTTGCAGCGTACAGGCTACTTCGGCCCGGCCCATGACCCATCAATAGCCACCTCCTTCGCTTGCTCTTCTCCCTCACCGCGGCCTCTTCTTCACAGCCTGTCTCCGCCATCGCCTTCTTAAAATATGAAATCATCAAGTAAAAATTTATTTAGTTTCAAAATGACCTTCATTTTCTGCTTAGAAATTTGCTAGTCTTTTTGTTCAAAATTTAGATGAAATAAGCACTCCTGCCAACACCGACATACCAAAAGTAAAGGATAGACATTCAAATCCGATTCAGGGTATGCAAGTTCACGTGTTTCAGTTTCAGTATAACACAATTTTAATATTTTTTTACTTTTGCACATTGTCTTCACAATTCTTAAATGACCACCAAAATAACATACATAAAAATCAAGTGTTTCCACATGAGCTCATGTATGGTGAATGACCTGCAAAATGAGTGAACACCAAAATCACGTGCAAGCTCACACCTCTATATACATATGTATGCTCTAAGGAAAATGTTCGTAAATAACACCACATCTAGGCTGAGAGTGATAATACTTTTTTGAGGATCGAGAGTGATAGCACTTCACATGTGTAAAGCTAGGCATACAATTTTTCCTTCCCGTTCAATATATTTGTGAGCTCTGGAATACTGGAGAAAATCAAATAAAGTAGAAGACAATTTAATCTTATTGCTTATTGGTAGTTGTCCCACACAAGCTTCTTCATGTAATGTATCTACGATGCCTCTCCAATGAGGTCTTTTGCAGGTTCTATAGGTCATAATACGCCTTTCCAAGGAGAAGTGTTGCAGAATATGAATGGAGCTGAAGTAACTCTTTGACTAGAAGTGATGAAGATAGTTACAATGGAGACCAGGATCATCACATTCTCTAAATTTGTTTAGTAATTTAGTGCTCACGAGACGCAAGATTTTTTCTACCGGACACTCTTACATGCAGTCAAATCTCGACCTACGTGGTCTTGATGCTCCGCATCCTGCTCTTATTGTAATAGGATAACCATATGAATGAAGAAATTTAGTCATTGCAATATGACACTCGAGTGTTTAAAGTAAGTTATTGTGGTTCCATTGAAAAATTTGGACACATTATAGTTTGAGCGAAACAAAATATTTTTGGGACTCCATAGGTTATCCCATTGTCAGCAAAAATATTTTTGGTCACTCACGTAAGCATCCACATGGTCGATAGTTCTTAGAACCAACCTGTCTATATTGCTAGTGTATAAGGCTGGCCTTTTGGTACATTATTTCCTAGACGTTGACGTCCATGGCCGCGGAGTTAAAGTTGTGGGTTACCCTTCTGAAGCCTGGAGTGATTGCTACCAGCTGGCACAGAAAGACATTCGTATTTTGCAATGGGAAACATGCAACGATCTGAATCACGGTAAGCATCATGGTAATTGCACTTGAATATCATACTTTTTCTTGTATCGCACGTAGCACTCATGCAAACAATGAAAATGTGGGTCATATTTGCAGCTGTATGATAACCACCAGAAGTCCAAACCACATGCAAATTTGTCCACTTTAGTTTCATGCTTCTACCAAGGTCTAAAGACACACATGCGTAGTTAATAAAAATGTCTAATTTTAAAAAAATATGTGAACCATCCCCCCTGGTTTTCTTGAGATTCCACAATGGACTATTTATTTCACATACTAGAATGAGGAGTGTTTCTCTCTCTCTCTCTCTCTCTCTCTCTCTCACACACACACACACACACACACAGATATGAGAAACTTGTAGCCTTCTTGGTTTGGTGAAAATATTTGGCATCCCTAAACAAATGAAGTTGATTGGTTGGGCTCCAATTTTTGGTAATCCTCTCGGGGTGGCAAATTTTAACATGCTCCCTCTTACCCCCTCTTTTTACATGTGAGGTAAAAAGGTAAGAATTAATCAAACCATTAATTAATAAGATCAACGGCTCAGATATATTGTATACACTTACCTCTCATGTGAAAAGAGAGGGTTAAAACTGCTCGGGGTAATCCTTCTCCACCCATTACCTTTGGTGAAGCTGTATTAACAGATTGACCATGATTCCATTTAAAATTTTACAGAAAAAGATTAGTGACTTTCTTCACAAAAATGATGGATGGCTACAAGGAGCTACTTGGTCTATAACCAAATTTTGGCAAGACAATATTTTTCAAAGATGAAACTTGAGTGAAATATGTAAGATCGATGGATGAATGTGTTTCATCAAACATACTATATTACATGTATTTCACGCTACACTATAACTGACAACATGCACAAATAACATTTCTAATCACTTTAAAAAAAATTCTTGCCTCAATTTATTTTCACAACTGCTAAATGAATACCAAAATAACATACATGAAAACAAGATGTTTCCACCTGATATTTTCTAAGCTAGATGACCCACAAGCTGAATGAATATCAAACTTACATGCAGTTTCACACTTTCAGGCTAACATTTCATATGCTGCATGTATGATGCCTTTGGGAACTTATCAAAGGTGCCATGCTAGGTTACATGTTGTCTTTCGTCATCTATAATACCTAAATAGTTCATTCCCACTAACCTATTTCTCTTAACATGCAGCCTATCCACCTAAGCAATCCTCCCACATGAGCAACTCTAATGCCACATCATTTTTATTATTTTACCTGATCGATGTAGGCCGCAGAATCGTTTTTATTTAATACTGCGTTGGCAGGGTCTTGAACTCAAGACATCTTGACTCGGATACCATATTGAATTCATGCACCAGCCAACTCATCCAAAAGTCCGAACTGATGGAGAAAGGCGGGCAATATATTTCAACAGAACCACCAGGACCTGACCAGCGTAAAGACGGACCTCTCATCGATTGAGATCTCACGGAAGTTGCAACGCACGTCACCACGGAAAGGAACGATGGGCCTCTGATCTGTGGGACGCATAGTGCGACGCATCACATGCCCACTGCTTCCCGTTCCTCAAACTGACTACAATATTGCCCACCCCTTCCAGTTCCTTCTCTTTTCACATAAATAGACAACAATAGCCACCGCTTACTTCTCCATCTCCCACGGCCGTCCCCAGTTGCTCCAATCACAGGTGTGCGTATTGCCATCAATCGCTGGTGAAGCATCCATTTTCTGCGGGGGAGGTGAGCATACACACGAATAGGCATGTCCGTCTCACAAGGGTTGATCTGTCGATTGACGGTGAAGGGTGTGGATGTGTTATACATACTCCGTCCATCTTCACCGGCCGTAGCAGTCCTCCTACCCCCCAGCTCTAGTACTTGCGATCATATCCGCCATATTCGGCGCCTCATGTTAGGTTGCCTGTATGTATGTCAGGTGATCTCTTCTTTTTTTCGAATAATCAGGTGATCAATTCTATCCACAAGCGTTGATTCATCTCGAACAGATAGGGCCCCCATCTGAACCCCCGTCAGGTAATCTGTACACAAATGCTGATTCGTCTCGAACATACTGTAATTTTTGTTTTAGTTCCGTCGTGTTCTCTCAGATCTATTACTAATCTTAGCCTTTATTTTTCTTTCATATTCTTTGACTATGTTCGTGCAACTGATACCCTTTTGTTTTACCTCAAACTGAACCTTTGTGCAGATCAATGAGGTGGTGCTGCTGGCAATCAAGTACTTATGATGATAATAGAAATTGGATACTGCATAATGAGTTTTGTTATGCAAATGGTTGTACCATGTTCTTTTATAAAATCCTAACAGTAGCACTCATGCTGAATGTAATATTTGCTAAATTTGGGGTTAAAGGTTCAGCACAGTTCAGAATATTACTCTATCTTTAATTCTCAAATGTTTCCCTAGTATTTGACTACAACAGAATAATTAATATTTCTTGGATATTCTGTTTTAGCCCACAAAAGGCAGTCATTGTATTTTCTGAACTCTCTCACCCAATTGCCTTGAGCATCAAAAGCGGATGCAAAGTACTCCCTCCGTTCCCAAATATAAGTCTTTCTAGAGATTCCAACAAGTGACTACATACGGAGCAAAATGAGTGAATCTACACTCTAAAATATGTCTACATACATCCGTATGTTTTAGTCCATTTGAAATGTCTAAAAAGACTTATATTTAGGAACGGAGGGAGTAGATGCTATCAGTGCAACTCTCACATAATCCCATACTGAAGCTGCTACTGTGGCATTTTAGGAAACTTCGTTCTCAGAAACAATGACTTTCGCAACCTTTTTTTATTTTACAAAGGTAAATAAAATTTGAATTTATTTTGTACAATATGTTATGGTGCAAAATGAAGGTGTGTTGTTGTCAAACCCCCTTCCCTAGATTGTCCATTAGCATATTGTGTCCTGACATCTCATAAACTGGATTTACAGCATGGATGTATATTCAGTTCTGTTGCGATGACTCTCTAAACCCTAATTGTGCTTCAGCATGATTTATATATCGAACCATGTTCTTTTTTGTGGGGCATATATATCGAACCATGTTATTTGACTTGCACTTAGTTTGTGTTGTTTCATGATTAACTTCAGAAGACTAACTACTCTATCTCTTCCAGTCTTATGTAAACAAAGCTTATGTTATATTAGCTACCTTTTGTAGACCAGGCCCGTAGTGACCATCAAAACTATGAACATGCTATTTTTGCTCCTCCTAAAGAAACTATTTATTGAGTTTGGTTCCCTATAGCACATGATTAACCTTTTTCTTTTGCGGGGAGTACCCAAGATTGTTAACTCATATTTCCGCAGCAACATGCGGGGTATCATCTAGTTCAATATATTTGTGAGCCCTAAGATACTGGAGGAAAGCAAAGAAACTCAATGCATTTACTTATACTTATTTCTTGATAGCTGTCCCACACAAGATTATTCATGTGTTGTATCATGGACGCCTTTCCAAATGGATCGACGTCACTTAGTGAGATTATCGTATGCTTTCATGTTAGAAGAGAACCCGTTCATAGCATTGGGAATAATGAAGTTACCATGAAGCTTTGGACCATCACATTTCTCTAAGTTTAATTTTTTATGAATTTGTTTTCGAGACACGTTTTTTTACAAGGCACTCCTATTAAAGGAAATTTGAGTCTTTTACCGATGGATCTTGCGAATAGTCTCACACCCTTGCCAAAACTCGCTTAGAGAATGGTTCCTGAGCCACAAGTCATGGAGCAAGGTGGGGATATACTACGTCATAAAACACTACCATACCCACGCATTCTCAGCTTCCATAACCACATCTGCACAACAGACGCCTTAGAAGAGTGATTTTCTTCCTTCCTCATATTGTTCACCAACATAAACCTGCGTCTTGTCGATTGACAGGGAATTCCACCTGTTCGGATGGTGCCTCCCCCTGCGGTGGTGGCAGAGTGTGCGCTCGTCTTTCTGGTCAAACTCTAAAATGGAATCATGGGCACTCCGTTGGTACCAAAGGAGTTCTTGAATTGGCAGAAATTTAAGTATTATTAGGGGTCCACGACTTTATGTGTTTCATCACTCATTTAAGTAACATGCATTTCTTGCTACACCACAACCAACCCCAAGCACTCATAACATTTCACATCATTGAAGTGTAGCTTGTGTTCACAACTCTTCAGTGATCACCAAAAGAATATACATGAAGTCGAGATGTTCCTATATGAGCTATTGTATAGTACATGATCCCAAAAGAAATGAATACCTTCCTGAATGATGTACCCATGCTATATATACATCCATGAACTTGTTTGAAATAAAACTGTGTGTAGGTTGAGTGCAATAGTCCTCGCAAATGGGTCATGTTGTAGTCTTACATTTCTGCCCTTCCCCATCTAATATATCTGAGCTATGAGATATTGGAGGAAAACAAAGAGACTGGATAGCATCTCCTTTTTGTTTATCTGCATTTGTGCAAGGCGGTTTGAGTTACACACTTTATCTATGATGTCTTTTCAAGAGATTATGATGATGTTGTTCTGCTAGTTGATGATATGGTTTTTTGATGAGAAGATTTACACTATAAGGCAGAAACATGTGCCAGGTCATAGCATGCAACCTCTTGGCATGAGCTCCACTAGGAGTCACAATGAACAGAGTCACCACGATCACCTGAACAAGCTTATTTCTCTAAATTCAGCATTACAATTTGTGATTTACTATGAGATGAGAGTATCTTTCTGCAAGGCACTCAAATTATAGGGAGTTAAATAATTGTCCAAAGGAGGGATATGTTGCAGTCTTGTAATAGGATAGTCATACGAATGGAAATTTGATACTCGAGTAATTGTTAGCAGTTTAAATACAAACTTACACATTTTGTTGTGACTTGTGCAAATATGGTAGTCTCACTCGTGAGTGATGAATAAAAAACAATGCAATCTGCCAGAATGGGCGCCTCCTGGCCGTCGCTCCCGCCCACGGCAACGGCAACGGGGTAGGGTGAAGCCCCGGACGCTGCCACCATCGTCGCCACGCAGAGCCCACACCCGCACTCTTTTCTCTTCCCGCACCCTTCATCAGAACAAATCACTCCCTCGCCGATTAGTTCTTGAGTGACTCGGCGCTGCCATTACGGCTTTACCAAAGGTAATGGGTGGAGAATGAAATATGAGTAGGGTCGATGGATGAATGTGTTTCATCGAACATACCATATTGCATGTATGTCTTGCTACACAATAGCTATCAACTTGCACAAATAACATTTCTTATCTCTTAAAAAATATGCCTCGCCTCTTTATTGAAATTTATTTTCACAACTGCTAAACGAATACGAAAAGAACATACATGAAAACAAGATGTCTCCACATGATATTTTCTAATGTAGATGACTCATAAGATGAATGAATACCGAACTTACATGCAGTTTCACACTTTCAGACTGACATTTCATATTCCACATATATGATACCTTTGGAAACTTATCAAATGTGCCACGCTAGGTTAAATATTGTGTTTACTCATTCAATATATTTGTCAGCCCTAAGATGCTGGAGCAAAGCAAAGAAACTGAATGCATTTACTTATATTTTTTTCTCGATAGTTATTCCACACAAGATTCTTCATGTTTTGTATACCGAAAAAGGCTTTCGTCCCGCTTTATAAATAAAGCAACCACCAAGCACAAGTCAACAAGGTATCATCCAACACACAGACACACAACGCCACCGCACCAAGGTCCAACACAGGCGCACAAACAACACACACACCACAGAATCTGTTGTGGGCACAACACAACAAGTCCAAACACCACAAGGGGCACAAACAACACACGACAGCGGCGTCGAAGACGGAGAATAGCTAATCTGGCTCAGGTGGTGGTGGGGGAAGCTGCGGAGCCATACAGAGAGCCATCGCGCGAAGCTGCGTGATGATGGAGGACGCCTTTAGAATGGACTTCCGTCACTTTGTGAGATCATCTTATGCTTTCATCGTAGAATAGAACCCGTTCATAGCATTGGGAATGGTGAAGATAGTTACCATGAAGACTTCGACCATCACATTTCTCTATGTTCAGTTTTAAATAGGAATATGTTTGTGAGACACAATTTTTTACAAGGCACTCCTATTAAAGGAACTTTGAATCTTTTCCCGTTCGATCTTGCGGATAATCCCACACCCTTGCCGAAACTCGCTTAGAGAATGGTTCTAGAGCCACAAGGAAGGGAGCAAGGTGGGGATATACTATTTGATAAAACACAACCACACCCAAGCATGCTCAGTCTCCACAACCACATCCGCACAACAGACGCCTTAGACGAGTGATTTTTTTCCTCCCTCATATTGTTCTCCAACAAAAACCTCTCTGTCGCCTATTGATTGGAAGCTCCACCTGTTCGGATGGTGCCTCCCCCCTATGGTGGCAACAAAGTGTGCACTCGTCTGTCTAGTCAAACTCTAAAATGGAATCATGGCCTCCGTTGGTACCAAAGGTTTCTTAAGTTAGCAAAAATTTAAATATTGTTAGGCGTCCACGACTTTATGTGTTTCATGCATCACTCGTTTAAGTAACATGCATATCTCGCTACACCACAACCAACACCAAGCACTCGATCGTAACATTTCACATCATTTAAGCGTAGCTTGTGTTCACAATTCTTCAATGACCACCAAAAGAATATACATGAAGTCGACTTGTTTCTACATGAGCTATTATATAGTACATGATCCCAAAAGAAATGAATACCTTCCCGAATGATGTACCCATGCTATATATACATCCATGAACTTGTTTGGAAACAAAACTGCGTGTAGGTTGAGTGCGATAGTCCTCACAAATGGGTCATGCTAGTCTTACATTTCTTCCCTTCCCCATCTAATATATCTGAGCTATGAGATATTGGGGGAAAACAAAGAGACTGGATAGCATCTCCTTCTTTTAGTTTATTTGCATTTGTGCAAGGCGGGGTTACACGCTTTATCTATGACGCCTTTTCAAGATATTATGATGATGTTGTCCTGCTAGTTGATAGTATTGTTTTCTGATGAGAAAACTTACACTATATGGTAGAAACATGAGCCAGGTCATAGCATGCAACCTCTCAGCATGAGCTCCACCGGCATGCACAGTGAACAGAGTCCCCACGATCACCTGAACACGCTCATTTCTCTAAATTCAGCATTACAATCTGTGATTTATTATGAGATGGAAGTATCTTTCGGCAAGGCACTAGATTATAGGGAGTTAAATATTTGTGCAAAAGAGGGTGCGGTTACTAGTGTGTAATAAGATAGTCTCCTTTGTTTGTGGGTCGTGTAATAAGATAGTCGTATGAATGGAAATTTGAAAAAAAAAAAGCAATGCAATCTGCGAAGGGACGCCAGCCGGCCGGCGCCCTTCGTCGTCGCTCCCGCCCCACGGCAACGGCAACCGGGTAAGGTGAGGGTATGTTCTGTCGCGCAGCACGACACCTCTACGCCTTGCACGCTGCCGCCATGTTCGTCACCCAGAGCCCACGCCTCCCACACCTTAACTCGTTTCCCTTCCGGCACCCTTCATCAGCACAAACCACCATCCTGATGTCCCCTCCCTCTGCTGCAACGCCGAAGGGCGGGCTCGTGCTTTAGCGGCACAGCTCCGCCAAGATGGGTGAGCAGAGCCGCGCCCTACTTCTTAGTCGCCTGTCTTTCCCCACCGCCCCATCATCTACTATGATACGCCCCATCACTACTCCCTCCGTTCTTAAATATTTATTTTTCTAGAGATTTCAACAAATTACTACATATTGAGCAAAATGAGTAAATCTACACTCTAAAATATGTCTATATATACATTCATACGCGGTAGTCCATTCAGAATTTATAAAAAGACAAATATTTAGAAATAAAGGGAGTAGTTGTTTCTGATTCGAGTGGGAAGGACAACTGAGATCTCACCACGTTGCTCCATCGATTTGCGGTGTTGCTTATGTTAGAATAAATCTGAGGCGTTCCGTCGATCTATCGAGGACCAAGCAATCACACGAGCACGACACCGAGATTTGTTAACGAGCTTCACCATCATGGCTACATCCCCGGGGCATGACTACGGGCGCTCCTCCCCATGACACCGTCTTCAATACCGCACCCCGGCCGCCCGGGCGCCGGCACACGCTGCCGGCTCCCCCGCGTGCCCGTGCTATTATGTTGGCATAGGTTACATCGTGTGTCTACCCCCGATATATATGAGAGGCCTAGGGTACAAGTGTCCTATTAGGACACAACTCCTAACCCTGTCTACACACAGTACGACTCCAAGTCCAACTGTAACCTAACTTGTACAATAATATTCGACACAACTCTAACAAACTCCACCTTGGCGAATATTCTCCACCACCTTGAATTCGTCCGTGCGTCGAACCTCCATGTACATTGGACTTGAGATACGCCATGAGCACCGCTGCTACTCCCAGCCTCCATGTGACTCCACCTGCAACTTGTAGTCCCTCCTTTTCTTGACCACAGTCAACACTCGAGAAAAATTAAGTTCCTTGTTACTCTAGTCCGTGCTCCCAACTTCTAGAGTATTTGTCCAGCGCCATCACACACCGATCACTGACCTGCGTGAAAGTGAACAACTCACATATTGGGTGTCACACATAAGAGTTACCTAAACTCAACATCACTGCTCTTTCTTGACCGCATGTCTGAAACTTAAAGGAATTTCACCGTCACATGTGTCACCCTGAGTCAAATTTACAGTTGGCTCGCCCTTTTCCCGGATAGTCTCCGACATGTCCCATAGCTATAGCACTCCGCCTCCTTCTGTACTTGTCATCAGCACTTTGCCATGTGCACTGAACACTACGGAATATACAGCCATGTACTCTCCCAGCTTTTGACAATTTCAGACTTTCCGCCACTTTCTCAGATTCTCCATGGTCAACTCCTGTCCATCAACCGGCACCGATAGACCCAGTCACCAACTTGAATCCGGTACTCGTCAACACTGCTTCAGCACCCCCTGCACAATTTGTCTGACCACATGTCTGACCACCAGTGCCTTGGCCTGTCGCTATGTCCCGTGCTTACCGCACGCCTCGCCGCTATCACCGCGTCGAGCCTCTGCTGTCCTGGTCGAGTCTCCTGGGTAGCTAGCCCACACTGCCTCAACCCCCACTGCAAAGAACCACCGATCATCACCGACCTATGCCGAGTATCACGTCTCCATCAGACCACTAGTACCCAGTCTGATCCACGTGTCTCTCGCCTTCCCGCTGAAATAGGCTGCGATTCTCTGGATCCTTACGCCGTAGCCCCTCCATCAGCACAGAGTAAAGTCTTTCGCTAGACTCCAGCTCCACCTTCAACATGACTCCATGTAGCTGCGCCATGCTACCCCGCGCCCTGTCGACTTCAAGCTCTCTCATGTGTGCACCATCTTGAATCAACTCCGCGCCATAGTCTGTTGAAGCCGCACAAGCCCTCAGACCTGCACCACGTGTATCCACGCCCCAGAAGTCAGCCACCATCAGCATCACGCTCCTATGTTGTCGTCGCTGAAATCACCGCCGTCTTCTACTTTGACCGACATCCCTGTCGATCCGTCAAACAGTCCAGTCCGACCTAGCCGAAATTATCCGACTGCAACCATGCTCCACCCTGCGTCCTGTCCACCCGCACATCTCCGTGCATTACTTGACGCCCCGTGTATGCATGATCCTGACATGACACGCTCCAGATTCCTCCGATTCTTATACGCACGTCACCATCCTAGCTACGCACACCACGGACCCTCACGCTATCAACCATGTACAATGAAATAAAGCCAAACTGCACCACGTAAGCCTTCCCGTGTGCACTTCACCGTGAAGATCAATGGATGGAAAAACCCCAACACTCCACCTTGTGCTCCTGTAGGCCGTAAATCAATTAGCTTTTCATCTCTTCCTCTTGATGGATAGCATCAATCCGTCACGTAGCCCTCTTTTTTTTTAAACAACAAATCTCTCGTCAAAGCTTCACGTCGATCACGTAACAGCAGCACCCTTTGCAACAGCACCCTTTGCAACGCACACGCACACCTTGCCTGCCTGGGCCCCGCCTTGGCCATGGCTTGTTTACGCTTGCTGCGGCTGGAAAGTCCGCCAGCCTGCGCGAGTCCGCCCCCTGGCCAATCTGCCCTGCTAGGGTTCCTGCCTGCCAGCCAATCGAGCCGCCTGCTCGTTCCACACGAGCTGCCTGGGTTGCCACCGCACGTACGAGTCGGGCTGCTGCACACTGCATCACGCCTTCCGAAGCACTACGTTTCCTCGATCACCACGCCTCTCGACGAGACCGATTCGATCTGGACTTCCGCCGCCTTCCGTGACTCTTGTTGCTGCTCGTTTCCAATTGCTTCAATTCCGTCGAAAAACACCGATCTCGATTGCATCCGATTGATTTTGTTGACCACACCGCAATCCTCCAACGAATCGGCAGTGACTCGTCTTGACTCCCTTAGCTGTCTATTCGACCAATCTGCTATCGAACACCGAGCGATCAATTCCGTTGCTTACGTTGTTCATACAACTCGCAGTCACGATCACCTTCGACCTTCCTCTAGATCAACGCAGAACCACCTCTTCGTAACCTTGCTCATGATACCACTTGTTAGAATAAATCCGAGGCGTTCCGTCGATCTACTGAGAACCAAGCAATCACACGAGCACGACACCGAGATTTGTTAACAGGTTCACCAGCTACATCCCCGGGGCATGACTACGGGCGCTCCTCCCCATGACACCGTCTTCAATACCGCACCCCGGCCGCCCGGGCGCCGGCACACGCCGTCGGCTCCCCCGCGTGCCCGTGCTATTATGTTGGCATAGGTTACATCGTGTGTTTATCCCCGATATATATGAGAGGCCTAGGGTACAAGTGTCCTATTAGAACACAACTCCTAACCCTGTCTACACACAGTACGACTCCAGGTCCAACTGTAACCTAACTTGTACAATAATATTCGACACAACTCTAACAGCTTATGCAGGTGACGTGCCGATCAATTAATGCGTGGTTCACCAAACGTTGTAATTCCCTGCTCTGTTTACACTGCAGAAATGATTGCTTACTGTAGCCATTTTGCCCGTCTGTATTCTCTCTTCACTGTATCATACTGTTGCTCGACGGCAGCGTTCGTTACTGCAAAAATATTTGGTAAGTTCAAAATATTGGAAGTCTGCTGCTGCTGCAGGGTGTGCATGCGTCTGAAATCAAGCTTGGTTCACACCTTGTTTATGTTAGTGATCCCCCCCTCCAGCAAATACTCAGTAAACTGGAACTGCGAGTGATATTTGCAGGTCAATTTCTCGGACTATTACTAAGTAAACATTGCTGACGACTAATGAATAAGAGTATAAGACTGTAAGGTTTAGTATCTTTTGCCACTTCTGCTTCAGAGCAACATGACACCATATTCTCATTAATTTGAAGTTTTAAAACATAGAGCAGGTTTTGAGCCCTTGCATTTCAACGGACCTCTTTTACCAATTAACCCTTTTACAATCCTCATGACCACTCAAGCAGATCAGTGTACAAGTTACAACAGCAGAGTATTAGAACTCTAAATCGAACGAAGAACAGATAAACTAACCTAAGTCTCTACACATTTACAGGCTAATACCTCTTTTGCTATTATAGCATTCTTATTAGAGATGTAGGGTGGGTAAAGTGGTACACTTTGCTCGTTGTGCCCAATTTGTTTCTTCGACGTTGGAGATGAGGAAGGAGTCCTAGAAGCTGTTGAGCATCTGCACGAAATGTTAGACAAAAAAGTGTCTGCCAGAACATGTCCGACCGACATTTTAGTCTGTGGATTAAGCCAAGGAGGTGAAGTGCTGAAATCTGCATTTGATCATTTTTGGTTTCAAGACAGTACTTACTGACATAATTTCTATTTCCATTCTTTCTCCACAGGAACTGTAGCCATAGCAAAGTGTTCTCTACCCCAAGACTTTAGGTGGGTGTGTTGTTTTCAGTGGTTCAGCTCCTCTAAGCAAATCATTTGCTGACAGGGTGAAACCTGAAGCAAGAAAGGTAACAACAGCCCAACAACCATGGTTAAACTAAATATATTTCGTAGATGAATCCTCTTGCAAATGTGTTGTCTCTGAATTCTTGAAAACCTACAGACACCGGTTTTATGGTTCCATGGGATGATGGACGAGGTGGTACTGTTTGAAGCTAGGCACGCCGTGTATGCATTTCTCCAAGAGCTTGGCATGGCCTGCGAATTAATGGTGGTACACAAACATGCTCGCAGCCATGGCTGATAAATTTCAAGATTGGAGCTTTGATTTTTTTACCTTGTCTGACCATATTGCTCTTTCTTGTTTTTTGCCCTGAACATGTATGTTTTCAGATTTATCCTACTCTTGGGCACTCACTGGTAGATGAATAGGTATAGTATTTTCGCCAATGGATATTTGATCGTCTAGGAATGTCTCATGCACTAGTAGAAAAAGGGTCTTCTGTCCCAGTTGGTAAGGGCCTTTTGTCCTGATTTTTGAACCGGGACTAAAGGGTCGTTACTAATGCCCTGACTCTTTAGTCCCGGTTCAAACAGGAAGCGGAACATATGGGCCTCCATGTGGCCGGTGCGCCGAGCCCAGACAGGAGGGCCTTTGGTCCCGGTTGGTGGCACCAACCGGGACCAATAGGCATCCACGTGTCAGCATTTTAGGGGCTGAGATTTTTGTTTTTTTTTGGGGGGGGGGGGGGGGTTGGGGGTTTTGGGAGGTTAATTTAGGTGTTTCATATATTGTGTTAGCTAGCTAATTAATAGAGAGAAGTATCATCTCTTATGTCTGTGCTTGGTCGACGCTACGTACTATATACGTATAAAGAGGACTAGACACGCTAGCTAGCTAGTAAGCAAACGAAGAAAACAGAAGATCGTCATGAACATATATGCATACATAGAGAAGTGATATCGACCACCTCTCCTTCTCCGAGAGATTGGTCGAACAACAAGTTCTCGTATATCTATCCGACACTACCGGCTACATATATACAATAATTATCTCTTACAATATAATCTCCTAATTATATATGAACACAGGATCCACATAGTATTCTCTGTCTTCAGTGATCACGTGGTCAAGGAAGAATGCCGCCAATTCCTCTTGAATTGCTCGCATACGATTTGGTGCTAGGAGTTCATCCCGCATCCGAAAGATCTAATTTGAAGAAGGGGGTCAATATATACGTAAACACTATTCTGATCACGAGATCAGAATAATATTCTGATCACAACATGAACTTCCCGAGTAACGCGCCTGACCTTCCCCTAGTACTAGATTGAACTTCAGCTAAAAGGTGTCCAAATGGGGCTTGCGATATACCGTTGGATAGCTATGGACATCAGTATCATGACCCAAGTTAAAATTTTGGCAAAATGTAAGCGGTTTAAGAGCAGTTTTGAAAACCGTTTTTTCTTCATACAAAAAACGTGAATCGTATTTTCGATCGCAGTTTTAAACCTTTTATCGGAATGAGGCAAATAATATGGCGTTGGAAAGCTGCTGCCAAACCGCTCCTTCCACATGTTGAAAGTTTTCTCTAATTCCCTACGATTAAAGAGTAATTCGGAAAATCGTAAAATTTCGCAAACCGAACAACCGAGTTCGTATTTTCGATGCCATTTCTAAACGGCTAATCCAATTGAGGCAAATAATATGGCGTTGGAAAGCTTATGAAAATGCGCTACTTTTTTATGTTAAAAGTTTTTTCTAATTTTGAAAGGTTTAAAAGTAATTTAGAAAACGGTACAAGTTCCACCGAGTTCGTATTTTCGAGCTAATCTTTTAACCGTACGTCCAAATGCAGCAAATGATATGGCGTTGGAAAGCTTGAAGAAATGCGAAACTTTTTTGTATATATTGTTTCTCCTAATTCATTACGGTTTTATGTCAGTTTTGAAAATGGTTAAAAACGTATTTTTGCCGTAATTTCTACAAACTTTATCGGAATGGGACAAATAATATACCGCTGAAAAGTTACGGAAAATGCGAAACTTTTTAATGTTGATGGTTTTCTCTGAATCCTGACCATTTTCAAGTAATTTCGAAAATGGCGAGATCATTCGTTCTGTCTTTATCGCGAAACAGATTCTTCGAAAATGCACCGCGTGAAGAACCTGAACTTCTCGGCATGTCTACTTGAACTTCACTCTGTTTTTCATGTGTTTTTTTTGCTCGTAGCTCTCCATCCACTGCTCGTAGCTCTCCATCCACTCACCGGAATTGAGCAAGTGATATACCAGTGGAAAGCTGATGTAAACACGCAACTTTCCTGTGTTGATCATTTTTTCATACTCGCGACCATTTTAAAAGTTTTTCATCTGATATTCATTCAGTGTAGTAGGTGAACTTCCTGTTGTTTTTACGTTGAACTTCTGTGACGTATTTTTCATTTGTAATTTTCTCATCCATTCGTCAAGTTTTACACAAATGGTATTTCTTTTGTATAAACCTCTCTCACAATATTTTTAAAAATTTCTCCGACAGAGGACTTGCACTTATATCAACAAACTTTTAGTCTTTGCTTTTTTTATTCTTTTTAATACAAAATGCACACCGTGTAGTACGTGAACTTCTGGCAGTTATCAATCCGATCTTCTCTTGGATACATGAAAATATATGAGTTTTTTTATGAATTTTTAATTTGATTTTCTTAATCCTTTTTTATGAAAATTTGAAGCGCTCTATTTTTAATAGTTGAACTTCTTGTTATTTATTTTTGAACTTCTTGTTTACATTGTTTAATAACGAGGAAAATCTGAGTTTTCTATAAATATCGACCTTCTCCATCTTTTTAATATGGACTTCCTGGTTTTATTTCTTAATCTTTTTATGAAATTTTGAAGCGCTCTATTTTTAAAAGTTGAACTTCTTGTTATTTTATTTTTTGAACTTCTTGTTTCTATTATTTAACAACGAGGAAAATATGGGTTTTCTATAATCATCGAACTTATCTATCATTTTAATATGGACTTCCTGGTTTTATTTCTTTTAATCTTTTTTATGAAATTTTGAAGCGCTCTATGGTTGAACTTCTTGTTATTTATTTTTGAACTTCTTGTTTCCATTCTTTAACAGCGAGGAAAAATCTGAGTTTTCTATAATCATCGAACTTCCCGCTGTTTTCACTTTCAACTTCTACCACGTATTTTTGTTCATAATTTCTCACTCGTTACTCGGAGTTTCACAAATGATAAACCATTAGAAACATGTTTGAAAAGACACAACTTTTTTTAGTACGATCAAACTTCTTTTTGGGACAATATACACCAATTTGTTTTTAACCGTTTATGTTTGAATAAGAATATGATATACCCTTGAAAATTTGTTGAATAGAAGAACATTTCTGTGCCGAGCATTATGTTTCAAATTTATGATGGATTGAGAAAACTGTTTTAAAACACTAGAAACAACTTTTTTGTGTGTATTTGAACAACTAAATACAAAGTGAACCTCCTTTACAAGAATTTTTGAACTTCATGGGCCGAAACACGTGAATTTCTAGCTAAATTCTTTTTAGACTTTGTCTTTTTATTCTTTTTTTCTTATATGAAACACACTCCATGTAGTAGTTGAACCGCTGGTTGTTTCCACTTTGAACTTCTCTTTTGCTTTTTTACCCATAATTTCTAAAACATTAATAGTTTTATTCTCCGGAGAAAAAAAATATGGTTTTAGAATCATACAATTTTATTAAAATTTAACTTCTTGCTTTCCTTTTTCCTACAAACAGAAAGAATTTCAGTTTTTCGTATACATCAAAGTACTCCTTTATTCCTTAGTAACAAGGAAACCTAAGATTTTATAAATATCGAACTTCTCTATTTTCGTGATTTGGACTTCTTGGTTTATTTCTTTGTAGTAACAGAAAAATCCTAGTTTTCTAATAAATATTGAACCGGCCCGTTATTTAAATATGAACTTCTCGGGTTTTTTTGTAAGAAACGGTGAAAATCCTTTTATATGAATTTCATACTGCTCTATTTTTAAAAGTTGAACTTCTTGTTTTCATTCTTTAATAAAGAGTAAAATCTGAATTTTGTATAACCATCGATCTGCTCCGTTTTTTAATTTGAACTTCTTGGGTATTTTAACGGATAAAATCTTTTTTATATAAATTTGTGTTGAGATGCTTTGTTTTTTCGTTTGACCTTCTTGGGGTTTGTAATAAACATTGGACTTCTTTGTCTTTTAAATTTGAAACTCTAGGTTTTTCTAGAAACAGGGAAATCCATGTTTTCTTTCTAATTTTTGAAATGATTGATTTTTTAAATTTGAACTTCTTGGTTATTTTAGAAATTAGGAAACTCAATTTTCCAAAGACGGGAAATCCATGAGTTTTTTTGTACAAATTTATGTGTCTCTGTTTTGTTTTCTCATTTTTGTCGAACTCTTCAATTTTATTAAATATGGACTTCGAGAGTTAACTTTATTCTAGGTGAGCGTTTTTTCGTTCTTCCTATAAAAGTATCGTGGTGCTTTGGTTTTTTAATTTAAACTTCTTGGTTATATTTCTAGAAACAAAAAAAATCCAATTTTTTTATTAATATCGAACTACTCTATTAGTTTAATTCAAACTTCTCGGTTTAACAACAAAAATGAAATGCTCTGTTATTCTAATTTCAGCTTCTAGGTTTTTATTTATTTTTGAAAAATGATTTTTTTAATATCAATTTTTTATGAACGTCAAATTACTTTGCTTTTTTATAAAAATGAACTTCTTTCTTTTCCTAAACTTTGAGAGTAAACAATTTCTGGGTGAGGCTTTTTTTATTTTCTTGTTTTTCATGTCGTGTATGTTGTGTGTTATTTTTCTCCTTTTTTGGACTTCCTTTTCTTCTAGTATTTGAACTTACTTGGTGTTTTGTAGTTTTTGAATTGAAACTAACATATCAAAAAATACATTTTTTTTGCATCCATACATACCGTTGAACTTCAGGAAATAATACGGAACAAGAAACTATACAACATGATGTTTTAGACCAATGTTTTTCTGTTGTGTGTGGGTCAACTAAGTCCTCTCTTTTTTGTACACCACATACTTTGAAATATAGAGAACAAAATCACCGAATGCTTTTTGCTATTGCTTAAGCACGTGGGTACTAGCTTGACAAAGTCTGCTATTGCTTACGCACGTGGGTACTAGCTTGACAAATTCTATCAACTAACCGATGTATGTATCAGACCTCGGAGTGAGCTAGCTTTTGCTTGCTACTACGTGCTCGCCCTGCCTCGACCAGAAACAACCGATCAACGAAAAAAAAAACCGAATCCATTTTGTTCAACGTGCGCGCCCTGCCTCAGACCTCGCAGTGAGCTAGCTAGCATTTTGTCTGAACTTTGACGACTGTACACATGTATCTGAAAATCTGCAAGATGTTTCAAACTCAGGTTTCTAAACCGTTACATATTCTTGAACTTATTTGTTTATTATATTTGAACTTCTTTCTTTTCATACATAAAAAGTTGGCAGGGGTGGCGGCGTGCCCGGAGGTTGTGGGGGCGGCGGCGAGCCGGAAGGAGGCATTGGGGGGCACACAGGCATCTCTGCGGCAGGGAGCTGGGCATCGGGGGTAGGTCTGTGTACATGAACTTCTCCAGTGTAAAATCTTCAAATATTTTTACTTTTTTTTCTTTTGTTTGAGGCACAAACACAAAGTAATAAGAGCCAGAGAGCAAGCGAGCTTACTAAGTTACGACGTAATTATCAAACTACACTTTTTGATTGACCTTTCCTCCACACGTACAGCACATTGCTGCAAAGTAGGGATCATCTATTGACCCATCTCTTGCCTTCTAAACTCCTTGTACTGCTGGTAGCGCTCAGGTAGTCCTTCCCTTCACCTGCACAAAACAACATACTAGACTAAACAAACTACATACCGAGAGGAAGTATGGCTGATCCATTACTAGTCTCCATCAGTTCTATAATGGCTCAAATTAAACTATAAAGAAGAAGTAGACAGACAACAACAGCAAAACAGAGGACGGCTTGCAACTGAACCAGACGCAGCATTCACCCAAGGCAACTTACTGAATTCAGAAGTGAAAAGCTCTGAACCAGAAGCTCTACAGAATCTGAAGCACAACGGGGTGGGAAGTAGCCACACAACCTAGGTGGTAGCTAATGGCGCACAAGGGAATCATGGCGCTGGAAGCTCCATGCGGTGGCAGCGCACTGGTGATGGAGGGCGGAGGCTTGCGGCAAGCCAGGCACAGCGCGGGAGTGGAGTGGCGGCAGCGGCCGCTCCATGGATGAGCCTTCCCCGGGAAGGTCAAGGTAGCCCTCTTGAGAAGGTCGATGTGGCCGGAGATGCAGGGGCGGCGGTGCTTGTCTGGTGGTCAGGGACGGCGACGGCCAGCGGCGGCATGTGGGGATGGACCGCCATGGTTGAGGCTATCAACCATGGACGAATGCCTGCACGCGGGTTCCATGGTGACCGGTTGCGCGTTGCCGGCGCACGGTTGACTGCGTCGGTCCAGGCGTTGGAGAGCAGCAGGCCTCTGGCTAGGTGTAGCCTCGTTGGGGAGGGAAGGTCTTGGCGATGGCGGCCATGGGTGCCAGGAGGTGGGCGCGGGTGGCGAGGCAGCAACAGCGACTGGGCACAGAGGCGCGCCGGCGGTGGTACGCAGGCGGAGCCGCCGGGAAGGTAGTGGGTAGAGGGGTGCCGACGGTGGGCGTCGCCGGCGGGTGGATCTGGATGTGACGGATGCTTCAGACGAAGGTCCGGGATGGTGTCGGGGATGAAGGCAGGGGAGACGGGGTGGGGCGGGGCCGGGGGATGGCGCGCGGCGGCAGGGAGGTCCGGGGAGTGGGCGCGACCGCGGTTGCGGGACGGAGATGCAGGGAGTGGGGAGGTTGGGGAAGAATGTCGGGGCCGGGATCGGTTTTCCTTTTTTTTATCGGCTGCTCGCTTCAGGTTTTCAGATCTCGGGAGAACCTCCGTCGCCCCTACATAGTCCGCTGTAATCCAAATAACTATTCTGATTCTGTAATCAGAATAGGGCTATTCTCTCTATATAAATGAATGAAACTCAATACAAATGATGGTAATAAAATAAAATTATGAATATTATTACTTACACACTTCATATTGTTCGTCAGAGTACCTCCGTTCACAGGTCGTGTGGCGGATGGACTCGCAAACGTAGTATCCACAAAAATCATTTCCTTGTTCCTGCCACAACCACTTTACAAGAAATAGAGGTCAATCAAACTGATAAGCAAGCATGCCAAATGGTATTTATGAAACTAGCGCTTGAATCACTAGGAGATGCGCAGAACATGTTATTATAGTACTTACTTTTGGGTGTCTAAATTGCAGCTTCTTCGGCAGTCCCGAAGCTTTTTTGGTGAATTTTCTCCAAACCCTGCCAGATAAAGAAAACAATTACTTGATATCAGGAAATGAACAAAGTTGCTGGTATGGTGGATAATGATCGATTTAACTTACTTCTCGAGCATTTGAGTCATGTCTGCATAGTCCTGGGTATCTTTTCGTCTCGAGTCTAAGACGGTTACTACTCCCTGCTCAAGCTTAATCTCTAGGAGAATATAGTGGAACCTGTGCACGCATGCATAACTCATCAATTACATTACTATAACCTGGACTAATAAGGGAAACCAAATATGCACAAGATAGTAACACTCACTTGAAGTTGTAAGAAAATAGTATTATATCTTTGTTTTCATTTATTATCAACGATCGTAGCAAGTTGGCCTCGGTATCTTCGGCACGATATTTAACCTCATTTGCATCTATGAGATTTGTGTTAATGAACCCAATATCACCGATTTGTCTTTTCTTCAATTCGGCGATCTTCAATCTGCATAATATAGTGAGGATAATTATAAATACATGCAATGAAAGAGCTGACCTATATAGAGAGAATTAATGACAGAAGTAGTACTACTTACAGACAGTAGCAAGTGACCGTTGCTTTATCGAGGGCCTTTTGACTGAAAAACTGGAAGAACTCCTCAAATGGAACATTCAACAGTTCAATTCCAACGAGGTCATGCTCCTCTCTAACTCTCAGCGTCAAAGTATTCCTCCCCCAGACTCTCTGCAGGTTTTCATGTACCAATCATGGAATCTTCGCATCATCGTTGTTAGAGATCTTTCATCTTTGACGAGAGGCTTCCCGTACTCGTATTTGTGTTCCTCCACCTCCAAGAACTCATAATGTACATCGTCGGGCAGGTAATCTCCAAGATTGCTATAACCGGGCACCATCCTCGGATCATTAGTAGGCACCTTGAGTAGGGGGGCACGATTGGTTCGCTTGTTCGCCGAGCTGGGCAATTTTTTTCCCAGCTCGTCTTTCTTTTAACCTTTGATCACTGACAGTACTTCCCGACCGCTCCGCTTGGACAAATGACTTTTCAATAATGCGCTCATAGTTGCCTTTCCGCGGAGACTTTGCTGGTTTTTTCAGGGCAGCCAGAGTGCGCTTCGCTTTCATCGGATCTACCTTCTCCTCTGGAGGTGGATGTTTCTTTGCTTTCACCCCTTCAAAGAAGTTCCTCACTTCGGGTCGCGCGATCTCGGCGTTCTCCTCCGGGGTCCTCTCGTATGGTAACTTCTCTGGAGTCTTTAGAGAAGGACCGAATTCGTATTGCCTCCCGCCTCTGGCTGTACTGCTAGATGCCGGCAGAGCAGACGGAGCGGCTGCGGCTGTTTTCTTTCCTTGCTTATGAGGCGAAGGAGAAGGACTACGATGCGCCGGAGCAGCCGGAGCGGCGGCGGGTCTCTTCCGCCCTTGCTGATGAGGCAGAGAAGGAGGAGGCTGGCTGCTCGGGCGCGCCGGGGCAGGCGGAGAAGGAGGCGGAGTGCCGCCACGCGCCGGAGAAGGAGGCCGAGTGCCCTGATCGTCACTCGTCGGAGGAGGAGGCGGTGGAGGA
Organism: Triticum urartu; assembly: GCF_056163025.1. Lineage (NCBI taxonomy): Eukaryota > Viridiplantae > Streptophyta > Magnoliopsida > Poales > Poaceae > Triticum > Triticum urartu. Next base: position 738,088,539 of record NC_141874.1, on the reverse strand, counting down.
GGCGGAGTGCCCTGACTCGCTGGAGGAGGAGGAGGAGGCGGAGGCGTCCAGTTCGGAAGGTTGATGAGCTCCTTCCGCCATAGGCATGGAGTCTTCAGAGCAGAACCCAACCGTGTCTCCCCTTCACCGGTAGGGTGGTCAAGCTGGAGGTCCTCAAATCCCTCCGTTATTTCATCCACCATCACCCTAGCATATTCTTCTGGAATCGGCCGGCAGTGAAAAGTTGCGCCGGGTTCAGTAGGAAAAACAGAGCCAATAGCCGCCTTGACCTTCAAATTCATCCATTGCGTCATAAGGTGGCAATTTTGAGACTCCGTGATAGCATCCACGGGATAGCTGGCAGGAGACATCAAGACATGCTCCGGCTGAAGCAGCTTGGTGGAAGCCACGCCGCTTTTCCGCTGAGATGGCGGGGTAGCTTCGGGGGAAGCTTTGGCAGTTCGTTTGCTGTGATTTGCTTCTCGTTCCTCTATCGCTTGTACCCTTGAGTGCAGCTCCTGGAGTTGGGTCTGCTGCACTTTTTTCCTCCTCTCCTGGCATTTGTAACCGCCTGCGTTCGGAAAACCAGCCTTCCACGGAACAGAGCCTGGCGTGCCTCGTGTCCGTCCAGGGTGCTCAGGATTCCCGAGGGCCATTGTGAGCTCATCGTTCTCTCTGTCTGGAACAAACGTCCCTTGTTGCGCTGCATCGATATAGTGCTTTAGCTTCTTGACTGGTATGTTCATTTGCTCGTCCGTCCAAACGCATTTCCCTGATACAGGGTCCACGGTTCCGCCAGCCCCGAAGAACCAAGTCCAGCAACGATCTGGCCAGTTCATTGTCTCTGGTTCGATCCCTTTATCAAGCAGATCATTCTCTGCCTTGGCCCACTTAGGCCGGGCTTTGAGGTAGCCATCTGACCCCATGCGATGGTGAAGCTTCTTCTTTGCAGTTTTTTCTTGTTTGTCGCCGACATATTCTTACTCTTTTCCGATGTCTTGTAGGCCACAAATGCGGGCCAGTGATCTCTGATCTTCTCATATCTGCCGATGAATTCTGGTGTCTCTTCGTTGTCGACAAACATTTTCAGCTCTTTCTTCCACCTCCTGAATAGCTCTGCCATCTTCTTAAGAGCATGAGACTTGATTAATTGCTCTTTAACTGGCTTCTACAGATCCTCCTCTGGAGGTAGGGTGAAATTTGCCTTCAGCTCAGTCCAAAGATCATCTTTCTACATATCATTGACATAAGACACCTCAGGGTCTTCGTTCTTAGGCTTACACCATTGCTGGATGCTGATCGGGATCTTGTCCCTAACAAGAACCCTGCACTGAGCAGAAAATGCTTCCTTCGTCCGGATGGGTTCAATCGGCATGCCATCGCGTGCAATTTCTGTGATCTCAAACCTTTCATCCGAGCGCAACTTTTTCTTCGGGCCTCGTCTCTTTACCGAAGTTGTGCTCGATCCGGAGGGCTAGAAAAAAGAAGAATTAGACGAGAGTTAATTAATATGTGTACATACCAAAACAATGAATGCATCAATTAGCTATAGTCATCGCAGGCTTAACTAATATATTTACCTGGCCGGACTCTGTTCGGTCACCGGAGCCGTCACCACAGGCTCCTTCTTGCACCATCATTTGGTCACTGGAGCCATCATAATCATGTGTTTCCTCCATTCTTCGATCACCATAGCCTGCTTCTTCTTCACCCTGTTCTGCTTCCAGACCATCATTGTCGTTAAGATACGACATGACATCACCTCCGGCTAAGATTATGCCCCCCAACACCTGTTCTTGTTCCTCGTCTCGTCCGAACTCCATTGTTTCTACAAATATTACAACATGGCAATTATTACACAAACATGACAACATGTGGATATATTAGTGGCAAATGTAGACCTAGCTTATTCCGGGTTTGGGGTGGCCTCGGCAACGCTTCAAGGGTAGGGGCGCGGCGGGAGGGGGTAGGAGACCGACATCGTTTTTTTCTAGGGTTTGGGTGTCCTCGAGAGTTTTGGTCGAGCGAGAGGGCCGGGGGGGTGCTCTCGTGGTATAAGTTATCACGGTCGAAGTTATCCGGGAGGGGGTAGGTCGAACCCCCCTTGTGTTGAAGTTATCGGGACACGGGGTATATCGACCCCTCCTCGTGTTAAAGTCATCGGGAGGGGGTATATCGACCCCCCACGTGTTGAAGTTATCGGGAGTTTATATCGACACGACATACGTACATGGGAAAATAATATTATCGGGGAGGGGGTATATCGACCCCCCCTCGCGTTGAAGTTATCGGGAGGGGTTTATATCGACAACGACGACATACGTACATGGGAAAATAATATTATCGGGGAGGGGGTATATCGACCCCCCCCCCCACGTGTTGAAGTTATCGGGAGGGGGTATATCGACCCCCCCACGTGTTGAAGTTATCAGGAGGGGTTTATATCGACAACGACGACCCGATAAAACATAAGAAAACGAAGAAGAAATAAAAAGAGGAGAAGAAAGGAATAGAGGAGAAGATCGAAGAAAAAAAAGAAGAAAAAAAAGAGGAGAAGAAGAAAGGAATAGAGGAGAAGAAGAAAAAATAATTTTTTTTTCTATTTTGTTTTCTTCTCCTCTATTCCTTTCTTCTTCTCCTCTATTTTTTCTTCTGTTTTCCTCTTCTTATTTATTTCTCCTCTTCTTCCTCTCCTCTTATTCTTTCTTCCTCTTCTTATTTTCTTTTTTCCTATCCTTCTTTTTCTTCTTCTTCCTTCTTAATATCACTTAGCAACTTTTGCAACGATAGGGAGGTGGTGCTCCCGTGGTCTAAAATCCATCTATGCACGATAGAAAATTCTGAAAAAATACATCTATGATCGCTCGACGTCCTCGCCTCCCTCATGAACAAAAAAAATATGTGAATAAAAAAACATCATGTTCTATGAACAAAAAACATCATATTTCATCCACATCCGTGCATATACATCATATATGTGATCATCTATGAAAAAAAATCATCATATTCTATAACAAATCATTACATATATACACACACACACACACACACACACACACACACACACATATATATATATGAACAAAACCAATTATGATAACAAGCATATATATCATATATATATATATATATAAGCATATATATGAAAAAATGCTAGGGAGGGCACCGGCCGGACCAAGGTGAGGAGGACCGCGGGGTCGGTAGTGAGGATGGCGACGGGGCAGTGGGCGCGCGCTCGGGGTATGGGGCGACGGCGACGAAGGGTGAGGCAGGGCGACGACGACGACGGGGGCGGGCCGGGGCGGCGCTCGTCGGGGCAGGGGCGCGGGCGACGGCGAGGGCGTGGGCAACGGCGAGGGCGCGGGCGCGGGCGACGGCAACGACGGGCACGGGCGACGGCGAAGACGACGGCGGGGGTGGCGGGCGGCGTCGGGGCAGCCTAGCAGCGTCAGCGTCATCGGGGCGGCAACTGCGAGATGAGAGTGAAAATTTCCTAAGTGTGAACTTATATAGCAAAGCCTTTAGTCCCTGTTCGTTGCACCAACCGGGACTAAAGGTGGGCATTAGTCCCGGTTGGTGCCACCAACCGGGACCAAAGGCCTTTTTTCAGAAGCGGCGGCCTTTGGTCCTGTTTGGTGGCACCAACCGGGACTAAAGGGGGCATTGGTCCCGGTTGGTGTCACGAACCGGGACCAATGCCCCCCTTTAGTCCCGGTTGGTGCCACCGACCGGGACCAAAGGCCTTACGCTGGCGCGGTGCGGTGGAAGTTTAGTCCCACCTCGCTAGCTGAGAGAGCTCAGCACTTGTTTATAAGCTGCCTTGCGGCTCAGGTGCTGAGCTCCTCTCTAATATGCAGACAGTACTTGCCTACCCTTGTCACTGCCTTGTTGGGCCTATTGGGCCTACGGGCCTGCATCCTGGCCCATGTACAGATGGGTTTCTAGTTGTATGCAGGCCGTGTGCCCAATAGGTGGCATTTTTATTTTTTCCAGTATTTGTTTTGTTTTTTTGAATTATTTATTTTCTTTTGATTCTTGCTTTATTTTTTATTCTTTTTTCTTTTAGTTTTAGAAAAATTATAAACTTTCTGTTAGTGCCATTAGTTTTCAAATTTGAATAGTTAAAATTTGAATTCTTTGAAATTTATGTGAATCACAAGTTTGTGATTAACTTTACTAGAAAAATAGTTTTTTTCCTGTTTTTTTGTTTTGTTTTTTGCATTATTTATTTTCTTTTGTTTTTTTCTTTATTTTTAATTCTTTTTTGCTTTTAGGTTAGCAAAATTATAAACTTTCTGTTAGTACCATTAGTTTTAGAAAAATTACAAACTTTCCGTTAGTGCCATTAGTTTTCAAATTTGAATAGTTAAAATTTGAGTTCTTTGAAATTTGTGTGAATCACAAGTTTGTGATTAACTTTACTATAAAAATAGTTTTTTTTCTTGTTTTTTGCATTATTTATTTTCTTTTTGTTTTTTGCTTTAATTTTTAATTGTTTTTTCTTTTAGGATAGCAAAATTATAAACTTTCTGTTAGTGCCATTAGTTTTAGAAAAATTATAAACTTTTTGTTAGTGCCATTAGTTTTCAAATTTGAATAGTGAAAATTTGAATTCTTTGAAATTTGTGTGAATCACAAGTTTGTGATTAACTTTACTATAAAAATAGTTTTTTTCCCGTTTTTTGTTTTGTTTTTTGCATTATTTATTTTCTTTTGTTTTTTGCTTTAATTTTTAATTCTTTTTGCTTTTAGGTTAGCAAAATTATAAACTTTCTGTTAGTGCCATTAGTTTTAGAAAAAATTATAAACTTTCTGTTAGTGCCATTAGTTTTCAAATTTGAATAGTTAAAATTTGAATTCTTTGAAATTTATGTGAATCACAAGTTTGTGATTAACTTTACTAGAAAAATAGTTTTTTCCTGTTTTTTTGTTTTGTTTTTTGCATTATTTATTTTCTTTTGTTTTTTTCTTTATTTTTAATTCTTTTTTGCTTTTAGGTTAGCAAAATTATAAACTTTCTGTTAGTACCATTAGTTTTAGAAAAATTACAAACTTTCCGTTAGTGCCATTAGTTTTCAAATTTGAATAGTTAAAATTTGAGTTCTTTGAAATTTGTGTGAATCACAAGTTTGTGATTAACTTTACTATAAAAATAGTTTTTTTTCTTGTTTTTTGCATTATTTATTTTCTTTTTGTTTTTTGCTTTAATTTTTAATTGTTTTTTCTTTTAGGATAGCAAAATTATAAACTTTCTGTTAGTGCCATTAGTTTTAGAAAAATTATAAACTTTTTGTTAGTGCCATTAGTTTTCAAATTTGAATAGTGAAAATTTGAATTCTTTGAAATTTGTGTGAATCACAAGTTTGTGATTAACTTTACTATAAAAATAGTTTTTTTTCCCGTTTTTTGTTTTGTTTTTTGCATTATTTATTTTCTTTTGTTTTTTGCTTTAATTTTTAATTCTTTTTGCTTTTAGGTTAGCAAAATTATAAACTTTCTGTTAGTGCCATTAGTTTTAGAAAAAATTATAAACTTTCTGTTAGTGCCATTAGTTTTCAAATTTGAATAGTTAAAATTTGAATTCTTTGAAATTTGTGTGAATCACAAGTTTGTGATTAACTTACTACAAAAATGAGCATAGATGCGCTTATAGAGAAAATTCAACCTAAATTCATAGTAAATTTCTATGAATTTCAGAGAAATTCACTCTGAATTTAGGTTAAACTTTTCTCTATAAGGGCATCTATTTTCACTTTGAGAGGAGCTCAACAAGGCAGAGATGGAAGGGCTTATAAACTGGTGTGAGCCCCCTTCGATTGGCGAGGTGGGACTAAACTCTGCCCGCAACGAGGACCAACCCTTTAGTCCTGGTTTATGGCACAAACCGGGACTAATGGTCATGGGCCAGGGGCGAGGAGCATTGGTCCCGGTTGGTGGCACGAACCGGGACCAATGACCCCTTTAGTAGGTTTCACTTATTTTTGTTTTCTTTTGTTTCTTTATCTATTTTATTTTGTTACTACTTACAACAAAATACTTATTGTTTTTATTTTTATTTATTTTATTAAAGTTTTATTTTAATTATTTTTCTTTTAGGTCACAAAAATTTTAAACTTTCTGTTAGAGCCATTAGTTTTCAAATTTAAGTAGTTAAAATTTGAATTCTTTGAAATCTGTGTGAATCACAAGTTTGTGATTAACTTTACTATAAAAATAGTTTTTTTCTAGTTTTTTGTTTTGTTTTTTGCATTATTTATTTTCTTTTGTTTTTTGCTTTATTTTTTTACGTATTTTTGCTTTTAGGTCAGAAAAATTATAAACTTTCTGTTAGTGCCATTAGTTTTAGAAAAATTATAAACTTTCTGTTAGTGCCATTAGTTTTAGAAAAAATATAAACTTTCTGTTAGTGCCATTAGTTTTCAAATTTATGTAGTTAAAATTTGAATTCTTTGAAATTTGTGTGAATCAAAAGTTTGTGATTATCTTTACTATAAAAATATTTTTTTTCCAGTTTTTTTGTTTTGTTTTTTGCATTATTTATTTTCTTTTGTTTTTTTCTTTATTTTTAAATTCTTTTTGCTTTTAGGTCAGAAAAATTATAAACTTTCTGTTAATGCCATTAGTTTTAGAAAAAATTATAAACTTTCTGTTAGTGCCATTAGTTTTCAAATTTGAATAGTTAAAATTTGAATAATGGTATTACGAGGAGCGAACCATAAGACATTAAAGCATTTCAAATGAACTCTGAAAAAGTTGAAAGTTGGCATGGTATCATAATTTCACCCACATAGCATGTGCATGTACAAAACGGACAATGGTATCATACTCGCCTGTTACAAAGTTGGCATGGTATCATCATAATAGTTGCGGGAGAAAGTCTTCACTTTTTCTTCGCTTGTGTCATTTCCTTATTGCACCGTAACCATGGATAATCTTCATCGTTTATTAGGATGCTTGGGTCAGCCTTGACTTTGAAGGAAGGAATTTCATGAAACTTTTCATAATCTTCAGACATGTCTGTCTTGACCTCCACTCCCACGATGTCCCTTTTTCCTGAAAGAACTATGTGGCGCTTTGGCTCATCGTATGATGTATTCGCTTCCTTATCTTTTCTTTTTTCTTGGTTTGGTAGACATGTCCTTCACATAGATAACCTGTGCCACATCATTGGCTAGGACAAACGGTACGTCTGCATACGCAAGATTGTTGAGATCCACTGTTGTCATTCCGTACTGTGGGTCTACCTATACCCCGCCTCCTGACAGATTGACCCATTTGCACTTAAACAAAGGGACCTTAAAATCATGTCCGTAGTCAAGTTCCCATATGTCCACTATGTAACCATAATATGTGTCCTTTCCCCTCTCGGTTGCTGTATCAAAGCGGACACCGCTGTTTTGGTTGGTGCTTGTCGGTGTCAAAACCGGCGGATCTCGGGTAGGGGGTCTCGAACTTTGTGTCTAGGCCGGATGGTAACAGGAGGCAAGGGACACGATGTTTTACCCAGGTTTGGGCCCTCTTGATGGAGGTAAAACCCTATGTCCTGCTTGATTAATATTGATGATATGGGTGTTACAAGAGTAGATCTACCACGAGATCAGAGAGGCTAAACCCTAGAAGGTAGCCTATGGTATGATTGTATGTTATGGTTGTTGTCCTACGGACTAAAACCCTTCGGTTTATATAGACACCGGAGAGGGTTAGTGTTACACAAGGTCGGTTACAAAGGAGGAGATATCCATATACGTATTGCCTAGCTTGCCTTCCACGCCAAGTAGAGTCCCATCCGGACACGAGACGGAGTCTTCAATCTTGTATCTTCATAGTCTAACAGTCCGGCCAATGGAGATAGTCCGGCTGTCCGGAGACCCCCTAATCCAGGACTCCCTCAGTAGCCCCTGAACCATGCTTCAATGACGACAAGTCCGGCGCGTAGTATTGTCTTCGGCATTGCAAGGCGGGTTCCTCTCCAAATTCTGTGTACCTGTCGAAATAATGTCCGGTTTCTTGTGAATGTTTGTACTCCTCAGCTTCCACGCCCAATAATGGCCACTTTCCACGTGTCGAGCGAATGTGGAGAGCCAGGGTGTTTTCATATTTACCCCCGAGCTGTGTGAATGAGCTGCCTATTTAAAAAGACGAGGATTCAGATCCAAATCACACCATCCCCCCTTGGCGAGCCTTCATCGGAGCGCACCCGACAGAGATCCATTCCATCATGGCCGTTCGACGCAGCTCCTCCTCTCGCACCCCTAGCTCCAAACCGGGAGATTGGGAAAGATGTTCCATCCCGCACAGCAAATTGGTGATGCTTCAGTCCAAGGGATATCTTCCCCCAGCGCACCTGGTCCCGGTTCGAGCCGGGCTTGCCACCTACAATGGCGGAGAGCAAGCGAAGAGCCGTCTCAATCCCTCCAAGGGAGAGCGGGTATGCCTTGTCCCTTATTTGGTAAGAGGGCTCGGATTCCCAATTCATCCGTTTCTCTAGGGGCTTCTGGAGTTCTACGGCCTCCAGTTGCACAACCTTACGCCTGCCTCCCTACTGCATATCGCGGGATTCGTAGCCCTTTGCGAGTTATTTTAGGGCTGTGAGGCTCATTTCGCTCTATGGAAGAAGCTATTCTGCCTTGTGCCCTGTTCTAAGAAGGGATCAATATATCAAGTGGGCGGAGCCGAAGTGTGGCGTATTGCCGGGACCGGATACCTGTCCGGGACCCCGAAGAAGACGTCCGAAGACTGGCCTTCAGAATGGTTTTATATAGAAGATGTCCCCCTCCCGGACCCTATTTGGATCGGCCTTCCGGAGTTCGACAACGCCCCTTTGAAGAAGCGCCAGAGCTGGCATCCACGGAGCTCCCTGGAGGAAGATGACAGGGACATTCTTTACCTGATGAGTCGGATAAGTTTTTTAGCTCGATCCGGATTGACCATGATCGAGGTCATGGCCACATGCATCATGCGGGGGGTGCGGCCGCTTCAGTATAGAGGCCACCCCATGTGGGATTCAACGGGGAGGATGACGCCACCCGCCAAGGCCGCAAAGGGCTGGTATCAGCTGCCGATCTAATAAAGATCTTATCCACTTTGTACAAGGAAGAAGAGGAGGAATTCCTTCGTGTCAACCCGCAAGGCGGATTTTCTATGTACAATCCTCCGGGATGGGTAAGCGAAGACTTTTTATTGCCCATCCATTTCGTATCCCCGTAGTTAAGTATTTATTCTAGCAATTTTATCGTAGGAGCTGCGCCAAGCAGTAAAGGAGATAAATAGCCCTCCTCGGCAACCCGAGGACCCCGGACGGTCCCTTGACCCTGCCTCCCAGGAGGATCCAGACATATCTGTGGAGCTAATCGATGGGGTATTTTACCAATGAAGTAATGACAACGCCTTGGTGGCCATTACGGCCGATTACCCTGGGCTAGTTCCAGCCTCACAGGTGACTGAGACCGAAGTCCCAGCACGTAAAAAGGGATCCATCCTTGCGCTTTTTGATTGCCATATAACAGCCGTGTTTTGCAGGGGAGGTCCTCAGGGCAGAAGGTCAAGCCTGTGGCAACTAGCCAACAAGGGGCCGCAAGGCCAGGCAGGCTGAAAAGATCTACAGTCCGGATTGAGACACCGGCGCAGCAGTACGGCGCGCCGTCTCTATTGCAAGACATTATTTGCGGAGGCATATTAACGCCCATGCCTTCTTTTCAAGAAAAAGAGAGCTCGCCGGACTATACTCGGAGAGGCTACCAATCGCGCCTCCACAAGCCAGGCTCCAAGGCCGGATTCAGAGGTGGGAACGAATACAAGGCATGCGCCGGGTGCTCCTCCGACAGAGGATGCGGATAAACCGTCCGCCACCCATTCCGAGGTGGAAAGTGCCATGAACCACAGGCGTCGGTGGACTGGTCTTCGTGACGCTTGTTTCTCCCAAGAGGCATTGGATGCCTTCAACTCGGGAGACGCGCACCTCCGTGCCGCTCAAAATGGTCTAGCCAGAGCCGCGGAGCAGTATGTAAAAGACATACAGGTGAGAAAATTTGATGATTATATATATCAGTAGCCCCTAAGACTTGAAACAGTTAGGATAACTGATTTAAGGATCATTTGTTATGCATGTTCTTACAGAAAATAATACTCAACTGTCCCAGGAGCTGGAAGAGTGCAAAGCCCAACTGTAGGCCGCACTAGCCGCAGCGGGGGAGCCCAAAAAACCCCCTCTGGTAACATATCCTTCGAATGATAACTATCGTATTAGAGTGCGGCGTATATGCAGATCTGACGATAAAATTGCAGATGACGCTGGAGTAAATCCGGATAAGCAACAGCTCATACGCCAGCTGAAGGTCGGTGAGAGCGTGCTGACGAGGGTGAGGCAGGAGAAGAATGATCTCCAAGATGCCAACACCAAGCTGGGTGTGGAACTAAAAGATGTTCGTGCCCAACTGTCGGACTCTGTTAAGGAGAATCGGCGGCCTTGACGCGGCATATTAAGTGCTTGAACGAACTTTGAAAAAAGAGTTCGGCGAGGAAGCTGGCTGAGAGAGTTATGTTTGTAGGTATGCTAACAGGTCATCCTGCCGAAGAGATACCTGGTTCGACGGGTGATATTATTCCCGAGCTCTCGCAGTTGCACGAACGAGTTCGGCAGGTGATGCAAGGCGTCGCCCAGGCCTTGTGGCCGTCCGTCTCCATACCTGAAGGCCTTGGAGAGCTTGCAGAAAGGCTGAAGGGAGCATGGCGGTGCTTCCGATTATGGAAGATATCGGCCTGCCGTCAGGGTGCCAGGGGAGCCTGGGCAATGGTGAAGACACGGTACACGAAGGCTGACCCAAACCACATGGCCGAAGTCAGACCTGTGGGGCCTGATGGCAAGGAGATCCCTGTCAGTTTAGTGTATGGCCAAGTAGAATTGGCCTCAAAATATTCCCAACAGGACTGTAGACTAGACAGCCTATTGGATGGCATTGAAGAGGAATTCAACCAGTCAAATTGACTATGTAATTTTAAAGTGACATGTATGATGCCTTCTAGCCGGATTGTAGATCGTTTGTCGTGGCGGACCTTTTCGCTTCAACCTCGGGACTCGACAGTCCGGAGTGTATCCGAATACCCTATCGGTTATGTAAGAACCAGGGCATGCGTGGAGACCAGGCGTAGGGGTAAGAAGCATGCCCTACAGTGCATGTCCGGACTGCGACAAGAAGCGCAGAAAAAACATCTGGGGGAAGATATGGATAATAAATAAAAATCATCTTTTGTTCACCGACCGAATATTCTCTTAAGAACGCTAGCTTTCGGCTTCACCCAGTCTGAGGTACACGTCCGGCTGACCCGGCGGTAATAATCGCAGATGTGCTCCCCTTATGCCCTAGCCGAATTAACGGGAACGTAGGGCATAAATACAAGAGCCAGGCAACCCAGCTTGGCCAAAACTTAAGTCATATCGATGCATATAATGGTGAAAAAAGGTACATGCGGAAGTATAACGCATGTGTTGGGCGTGATGCCCAGGTGAATAATTTAAGCTTCTGTGAAAGAAGCCCCCAGGTGTATAGAGTGCAGCTAGCACATCTATAATGTACAAGTGAGGCACAAGGTGACCCTTGAAGGCCTAGAGAAATAAAAGAAAGAAAGGGAAACAAGATAGATGACGCATATGCAGAAAATGGACAAAGGGAGGGGACTAACATAAAGTCCAGTGCTTGGCGTAGAATCTTCGGAGCCTGGCTGCGTTCCATGGGTTCGTCTTGAGTCGACTAGTCGATGCATCCCGTAGTCAGTACGCTCCGCCGGTCAGAACTTGGTCGATGATGAAGGGACCTTCCCATTTGGGCTCTAGCTTGTTCTTTTTCTTATCCGGCAGCCGGAGAACTAGTTCGCCAACGTTATAAGTTTCGGCCCGTACTTCTCTGCTTTGGTATCTGCGAGCCTGTTGCTGGTAAAATGCGGAACGGGCTTTGGCTACGTCGCGCTCTTCCTCCAAGGTGTCCAGACTGTCCTGCCGATCGAGCTCGGCTTATCTTTCTTCGTACATGCGCACTCGAGGTGAGTCATGAATTATGTCACAGGGCAGGACTGCCTCTGCGCCGTACACCATAAAAAACGGTGTGTATCCGGTACTACGATTTGGCGTGGTCCGTAGCCCCAGAGTACGGAGTCGAGCTCCTCTACCCAGTGCGTGTCAGACTCCGTTAAGGAGCGCACTAATCTGGGTTTAATGCCGCTCATTATAAGACCATTTGCTCGTTCGACTTGACCGTTGGTTTGTGGGTGATAGATTGAAGCATAATCGAGCTTGATGCCCATTTTGCTGCACCAGAGTTTTACCTCGTCGGCCGTGAAGTTCGTGCCATTATCAGTGATGATGCTGTGGGGGACGCCGTAACGGTGTACAACCCCAGATATGAAATCTATCACCGGTCCGGATTCGGTTGTTTTAACCGGTTTGGCCTCTATCCATTTGGTGAATTTATCCACCATGACCAATAAGTATTTTTTCTTGTGGGTTCCCCCTTTAAGGGGTCCAACCATATCAAGCCCCCAGACCGCGAGGGGCCATGTAATGGGGATTGTTCGGAGGGCGGTGGGTGGCATGTGGCTTTGATTTGCAAAGAGCTGGCAACCGGCGCAACGTTGGACCAAGTCCTGTGCGTCTGCCCGGGCCGTTGGCCAATAGAATCCTGTACGGAAGGCCTTGCTTACAAGAGCCTGGGCTGCGGCGTGATGACCGCCGAGTCCGGCATGAATTTTTGCCAAAAGATTCCGCCCTTCCTCTTCGGAGATGCACCGTTGAATGATTCTGGTAGCGCTTTTTTTGTACAATTCTCCCTCGTGGACCATGTAGGCCTTGGATCGCCGCACTATGCAGCGTGCCTCATTTTGGTCCTCCGGAAGTTCCTATCTAGTTAAGTAGGCCAGGAATGGTTCTGTCCACGGGGCAACAATGGCCATTATTTCGTGGGCTGATTGTGTTATTTCGGTGGCGGAGCCTCCGATTGTGTCAGAGAGTTCGGTTTGGGGTATTTTGGTTGGGTCTGGACTGTTGTTACCGGTGTCCCCTTCCCATGCTACAGATGGCTTGAAGAGCCATTCCAGAAATATGTTGGGAGGTACCACATCACATTTTGCGCCGATGCGGGCGAGGATATCCACTGCCTGATTGTTTTCCCGAGCCACATGGTGAAATTCGAGCCCCTCGAACCGAGCTGACATTTTTAGGACAGCATTGCGATAAGCTGCCATTTTCGGATCCTTGGCGTCGAAGTCTCCATTTATTTGGGATATCGCGAGGTTCGAATCCCCGCGCACCTCTAGGCGTTGAATGCCCATGGATACTGCCATCCAGAGACCATGTAGAAGGGCCTCATATTCGGCTACGTTGTTGGAGTCCGTATACATTATCTGTAATACGTATTGAACGGTATTCCTGTTGGGGACGTCAAAACGACGCCAGCCCCCAGACCGGCCAACATTTTGGAGCCGTCAAAGTGCATGATCCAGTTTGAATATGTGCCGTACTCTTTAGGGAGTTCGGCTTCCGTCCATTCAGCGACGAAGTCAACCAAAACTTGTGACTTACTAGCTCGCCGTGGCTTGTAAGTTATGTCGAACGGGAGGAGCTCAATGGCCCATTTGGCAATCTGGCCCGTCACGTCGCAGTTGTTTATAATATCGTTAAGTGGTACTTCCGAGGCTACTGTTACCGAACACTCTTGAAAGTAGTGTCGCAGCTTCCGGGATGCCATAAATACTGCGTACGCTATCTTTTGATAATGCGGGTACCGTGATTTGCATGGAGTAAGGACAATGGACACATAGTAAACCTGCTTTTGAAGGGGGAATTTGTGTCCGTCCACTTCTCGCTCGACGACGAGCACTGCGCTTACTACTTGATGAGTTGCCGCAATGTATAATAGCATTGGTTCACCAATGTTTGGCGCGACCAGGACTGGGTTTGTTGCCAATATGGCTTTTATTTTGTTGAGTCCGGCCATGGTGGCGTCCGTCCACTCGAAGTGTTCGGTGCGCCGGAGGAGGTGATAAAGGGGTAATGCCTTTTCTCCCAAGTGGGAGATAAAGCGGCTTAGAGCCGCCACACATCCAGTAAATTTTTGTATTTGTTTGAGGTCTGTTGGGGTAGCCAACTGTGACAACGCTCGGATTTTGGGCGGATTAGCTTCGATGCCTCTACTGGAGACGATGAATCCCAAGAGCTTTCCGGCTGGTATGCCGAAAACGCATTTTTCCGGATTGAGCTTGATGTCATATGTTCGGAGGTTGTCGAATGTAACCCTCAAGTCGTCTACTAGAGTTTCGACATGCTTGGTTTTAACGACCATGTCATCCATGTATGCCTCCACTGTTTTGCCAATCTGGTTTGCCAGACATGTCTGAATCATGCGCTGATATGTTGCGCCGGCGTTTTTTAGCCCGAAGGGCATTGTGTTGAAGCAGAATGGGCCGTATGGTGTGATGAATGCTATTGCGGCTTGGTCTGGCTCTGCCATTTTGATTTGATGGTAGCCGGAGTATGCATCGAGGAAACACAGCGAATCGTGTCCTGCGGTAGCATCGATGATTTGATCGATGCGGGGGAGGGGGAAGGGATCCTTTGGGCAGGCCTTGTTAAGGTCCTTAAAATCGACACACAAGCGCCAAGATTTGTCCTTCTTTGGTACCATCACCAGGTTTGCTAGCTAGTCCGGATGTTTTATGTCTCTGATGAATCCGGCCTCCAATAGCTTGGCTAGTTCCTCTCCCATGGCTTATCTTTTAGGCTCGGTGAAACGTCGAAGAGCCTGCTTGACTGGCTTGAATCCTTTTAGGATATTTAGGCTGTGTTAGGCCAGCCTGCGTGGGATTCTTGGCATGTCTGAAGGGTGCCAGGCAAAAATGTCCCAGTTCTCGCATAGGAACTCTCGCAGTGCGGCGTCGACATTAGGGTTTAATTGTGCCCCGATGGAAGCTGTTTTTGTAGGGTCTGTTGGATGGACTTGGAATTTGACTATTTCGTCTGCCGACTTAAAGGAGGTGTACTTGGATCTTTTATCGAGTATCACGTCGTCCCTGTTCACCGTGGAGCGCAGCGCAGTTAGTTCTTCGACCGCTAGGGCCTCGAATATTGCCTCAAGGGCCAGTGCAGCTGTCTAATTTTCGGCGCGGAGTGCTATGTCCGGATCACTAAAAAGAGTGATGAGTCCGTTGGGCCCGGGCATTTTGAGCTTCATGTACCCGTAATGGGGTATGGCTTGGAAGATTGTAAATGCCTCCCGCCCTAATAGAGCGTGGTATCCGCTGCTGAACGGGGCCACTTGGAATGTAATTTCTTCGGACCTGTAATTATCTGACGTGCCGAATACCACGTCTAGTGTGATTTTTCTAGCACAGCGTGCGTCCCGACCGGGGATGATTCCTCTAAAGGTTGTGCTGCTTTGCTCAATGCGGCTCCAGTCTATTTCCATCTTTTGAAGAGTTTCCTCATAGATAAGGTTTAATCCGCTGCCGCCATCCATGAGTACCTTGGTGAGTCGAAAGCCGTCCACGATTGGACTGAGGAGCAGTGCGGCTGGTGCTCGGGCTGTTCGGAATTTGGGTTCATCACTGGCGGTGAAGGTAATAGCCGTGTCACTCCAAGGATTTGTTTCTGCTACGTGGCAGATTTCGGCTATGCTGCGGAGTGTTCGCTTGCGTCTATTATTTGACGCGAAGGTCTCAAAGACCGTTAACACCGCATTGTTGTCCACGGGATGGTGCTCTGTGGTTTTTGGGAGGAGTAGATCCTCACCACTTTTGGCCACCTGCCGGAGTATCCAACATGCTCTAAGGCGGTGCGTTGGTATTGCATCCGCTGTACTATGAATTTTGCAGGGTCCGTTGAGCCATCCCTCCAGTATGGTTCCTTGCCCCATAGAGGGCTTTTGCTTTTTGGTAGTTAACCCAGGTGAATTGTGATAATGCACCATTTTATTTCGGACTGGGTTTGTATTCAGGGCCGGATTATCCCAAAATTTTATTTCGGTTTTCCAGGCGCTTTCCATCGCACAGTACTTTCGTACTATGGACACCAAGTCGGCAAAGCGTGTAATTTCGCAACGACTTATGGCGTTGAGGATTCCCTTGTCCGTGCAATTATTGCAGAAGAATGAAATTGCGTCTTCCTCGCGGCAGTCCTTTATCCTGTTCATGATCAGGAGGAATCTGGCCCAGTAATGGTGTACTGTTTCTTCGGGCTCTTGCCTAATTTGGGATAGATCGCGTATGTTTGGGTGGGTGGGTGGAATTGAATCCGAATCCTTACCCAATCTGAGACTCAGGGGCCAAGGAGTTTCCGAACTCGAAGGTTTGGAGTCTTGGATGTTTTTCGATGAATCTAGCCCGCTGCCTGATTCTAGGTTCAGGTCTTGCTTGACGTCCTCCCTTCCGTGGGTATCCGGCTTGGAGGGATCGGGAATCTGGACATAGCTAGTCCTTAAGATAGATGAAGGGTTGCCGCATTGTTGCTCCACCACTGCAATGTGATGGGTGACCTGGGGAGAGTTGATATCTCTCAGATCAGGTTTAGGCCAAATCTAATCGTAGTCTGTAGTGACTCCCAGGGCGGCGATGCGATCCAAGAGCTCGTTCTGGGAAGAGAGCTCCATTGGATCTAACTGCTTGGCGAGTTCCGAGTTGACGTGAAGATTGCTTTTGATGACCCGAGAAGTCATCGTCGGTGCAGCGACCAAACGGGCGGTCATAAGAAAACCACCTAGTCGGAGAGTTTGGTCGATAGCCAAAGCTCCCTCAGTGATAGTGCCGTCTTTGAAGACGGGATGAGACATCCTTCTTGGTGGTGACGACACAACAGAACTCTCAATGAAAGCACCAATGTCGGTGTCAAAACCGGCGGATCTCGGGTAGGGGGTCCCGAACTGTGCGTCTAGGCCAGATGGTAACAGGAGGCAAGGGACACGAAGTTTTACCCAGGTTCGGGCCCTCTTGATGGAGGGAAAACCCTACATCCTGCTTGATTAATATTGATGATATGGGTGTTACAAGAGTAGATCTACCACGAGATCAGAGAGGCTAAACCCGAGAAGGTAGCCTATGGTATGATTGTATGTTATGGTTGTTGTCCTACGGATTAAAACCCTTCGGTTTATAGAGACACCAGAGAGGGTTAGGGTTACACAAGGTCGGTTACAAAGGAGGAGATATCCATATACGTATTGCCTAGCTTGCCTTCCATGCCAAGTAGAGTCCCATCCGGACACGAGACGAAGTCTTCAATCTTGTATCTTCATAGTCTAACAGTCCGGCCAATGGAGATAGTCCGGCTGTCCGGAGACCCCCTAATCCAGGACTCCCTCAGTGCTCTTTTGATCTTGGGAGATCGTGTAAAATGTATTCCCATTTATCTCGTATCCTTTGTAAGTCAATACAGTCAAAGATGGTCCCCTGGACAATAAGTACAGCTCATCACAAACAGTGTTGTCACCTCTGAGATGTGTTTCCAACCAACTGCTGAAAGTCCTGATGTGTTCACATGTAATCCAGTCATTTGCACTGCTCCGGGTGTTTGGAGCGCAGACTGTTCTTGTGTTCATCGACATACGGGGTCACCAAGGTAGAGTTCTGTAGAACTGTGTAGTGTGCTTGAGACCAAGAATATCCGTCCCTGCATATTATTGAGGCCCCTCCCAGCGTGCCTTTTCCAGTCAGTCTCCCCTCATACCGTGATTTAGGGAGACCTATCTTCTTAAGGCCAGGAATGAAGTCAACACAAAACCCAATGACATCCTCTGTTTGATGGCCCATGGAGATGCTTCCTTCTGGCCTAGCGCGGTTATGGACATATTTCTGTAGGACTCCCATGAACCTCTCAAAGGGGAACATATTGTGTAGAAATACGGGCCCCAGAATGACAATCTCGTCGACTAGATGAACTAGGACGTGCGTCATGATATTAAGGAAGGATGGTGGGAACACCAACTCGAAACTGACAAGACATTGCGCCACATCACTCCTTAGCCTTGGTACGATTTCTGGATCAATCACCTTCTGAGAGATTGCATTGAGGAATGCACATAGCTTCATAATGGCTAATCAGACGTTTTCCGGTAGAAGCCCCCTCAATGCAACCGGAAGCAATTGCGTCATAATCACATGGCAGTCATGAGACTTTAGGTTCTGGAACTTTTTCTCTGGCATATTTATTATTCCCTTTATATTCGACAAGAAGCCAGTCGTGACCTTCATACTGAGCAGGCATTCAAAGGATTTCTTTCTCTTCTTTCGTAAGAGCGTAGCTGGCAGGACCTTCATACTGCTTCGGAGGCATGCCGTCTTTTTCGTGCAAACGTTGCAGGTCCTCCCGTGCCTCAGGTGTATCTTTTGTCTTCCCATACATGCCCAAGAAGCCTAGCAGGTTCACACAAAGGTTCTTCGTCACGTGCATCACGTCGATTTAAGAGCGGACCTCTAGGTCTTTCTAGTAGGGCAGGTCCCAAAATGTAGATTTATTCTTCCACATGTGTGCGTGTCCCTCAGCGTCATTCGGAACAGCTAGTCCACCGGGACCCTTTCCAAAGATTACATGTAAATCATTGACCATAGCAAGTACGTGATCACCGGTACACATGGTGGGCTTCTTCCAGTGATCTGCCTCGCCTTTGAAATGCTTGCCTTTCTTTCGACATTGATGGTTGGTCGGAAGAAATCGACGATGGCCCAGGTGCACATCCTTCCTGTATTTGTCCAGGTATATACTTTCAGTTTCTTCTAAACAATGCATGCATGCGTGGTATCCCTTGTTTGTCTGTCCTGAAAGGTTACTGAGAGCGGGCCAATCGTTGATGGTTACAAATAGCAACACGTGCAGGTTAAATTCCTCCTGTTTGTGCTCATCCCACGTACGTACACCGTTTCCATTCCATAGCTATAAAGGTTCTTCAACTAATGGCCCTAGGAACACATCAATGTCGTTGCCTGGTTGCTTAGGGCCTTGGATGAGAATTGGCATCATAATGAACTTCTGCTTCATGCACATCCAAGGAGGAAGGTTATACATACATAGAGTGTAGCGACCCGACCCGAATGGATCAAGTCTACTGTGCTCCGGTGTCATCCCTGGATCAGTAATGCTGACACCACACAGTACTTCGAAGGATTTATAGCAGAGTTGCAATAACACACTTATTACATCGGTGTCTCAAAGAGAACTTATTACAATAAATATGGCTTAAGGCCATCTAATAACGATAACAGCGGAAGACTCGGAAGATAAATGGGTCCATCAACTCCAACGACATCACTGAGTATAGAACCATGACCTAAAAGCACCTTACTCGTCGTCTGAAAAGTCTGCAACATGAAAGTTGCAGCCCGAAAACGGGTCAGCACATGGAATATGCTGGCAATGTAACACATAGAGAGTAATGGAATGAAACAGCTATACTATATGCATATTTGGCTGGTGGAAAGCTCTATGGTTACAGTTTTGCGTAAAGCCAGTTTTTCCCTACTGCAAAGGAATAAATTTATTTAACTATCATGGTAGTTGTTAAACATCGAGAATGGTTGACAGCATTCCGATCCCAATTAAGTGAACAATTAAAACCCATCAATATTAATTAGAGTAACATGTTGAGATTCACACGATATTCAAGTACTAGATACTCAAGTTGTCCATAACCGGGGACACGGCTAATCATGATTAGTTTGTTACACTCTGCAGAGGTTTGCGCACTTTTCCCCACAAGACTCGATCGCCTCCGTTTGGTTTTTCGCACTACATGGTGTTTGAGAAGACGGATGACCGAGACACAGTCTTTCAGAAGCACTAGCACCTTACGTTCGGGTAGACCGGTACACCTACTTTCCCCTACATCTGCTAGTCTACCCTGTAAGAGTTCGCACGACTTAGTCAACTATGCCAGAGCCCATAATGGCTTGTGGCTGCACACAGAAGTTACTAGCATGAATGATCTTATGATCCCTTTGAGCCTGGGTGGCGGTCCGAAAAAAAATAGGCAAGTCTTGATAGACATCAGGTGGCTCAATCCACCCAGATGTGTGTTTAAGTTGCCACCTTAGATAAACCATTAAATTATCAATCTCACATCTGTCATGGATATCACTCACCCAATCCACGTCTACTAGCATAGCATGGCATAATAAGCAAACGTAGAAGTAACTCCCAAAGGTTTCATAATAATACAGGTAATAGGTACTACCTCATCTACTTCCCATCCCACAATTTAATTAGATCCTAATCATGCAATGTGAGAGGATTGATCTAATGCAATAAAACATGAGTTGTAGAAAAGGTATGATCAAAGTGTTACTTGCCTTGCTGATGATCCGCGAGTCCTAGGGATTCGAAGTAACAAGCGGCGTAATCCGGGTAGTCTATCGCAGACAAACAACAAGCACACAATAAGTACTCATCTAATGCATAGGTAAAAATCGAACAAGAGAACGAACCAGAAAGTTCAACTTAAGAACTCCGGTTGCAAAGAAAGAAAGAACCGAACAAACGACGGAAAACAAACGGCGGAAGAAAACAACTCGGTTCTAGCAAGTTGAAACTAGGTCAAGTTTTATTGTGGCAAAAACTGGTTCAAGTTGATTAGTCGGAACGGCGGTTTCAAAACGAAACTCCAGGCGCTTGAATCACCTGATTCCGATAAACGAGTGGGAAGAAAGACTAGAACGAAGATCGGATCTGAGATCACGATCGGAAAAGACGCGGAATAAATCCGACGAGAAAGAAAACGAAGAACGGATAAACGAACAGGCGTCGTTAACCGGGAATAATCGGTGATCACGTTCGTTGAGACGAACGGTCCAAAAGAAGAACGAAAACTGATCTAGGGTTTTCGGAAAAGAAACCGAAAAGAAACGGAAAACCGATCTAGGGTTTCGAAAAAAAAACCGAAACAAAACACCGGAGAGAAAAACCGGAAAAGAAAAGAAAAGAATCGGAACGGTTTCTAGAAGAAAACCGAACCGAGGACAACAAGAGGCGGCGCGGCTACCTTGGGAGGCGGCGGCGGCTTAGGCGGGCGGCGGCGCAAGGCGGCGGCGGCTACTTAAGGCGGCGGCGGCGCGGCTAAGGCGGCGGCGGCTTGGGGCTGCGCGCTGCTGCTTGCTGCGGCTTGGGGGTTTGGGATTGGTGTGGGAAGAGGGGGGGGGTGTAGATGTATATATACTAGGAGGGGGGGGGGTAAACTTGGGGTAGGGGCAAGAAATAGAAGAGGAAACAAGGAAAGAGGGGGGGCTAGCCTAGAGTCCAAGCCGGACTCGGCCTTGGGGGCGGCGGTGGCTGGCTGCGCCTGGCGCTGGCGCGCGCGCAGGGCTGGGGCGGCTGGCCTTTGGCCCGGCCGGCTGGGCCTGGCCTAGGCGGGGCGCTGCTCCTTTTTTTTCAAATCGGTTACGCGCGCAGAAAAACAAAAGAAAAACTATCTAAACGAACTCCGAAAAATCTAAAGTAAATTTTCCCTGACTCCTAAAAATGAGTCGAACAAAATGAACTTTACTCTGGACCTAGAATGCAATTTTTGAAAACGCGCATTTTTCCCTATCCAAATAAAATGCAAACAAACACCGGAAAACAAAATTTGATCTATTTATTAAATCTTCATTTTTCCTAAATTTGGGAAAGTCATATTATTCCCTCTCTTATATTTTTGATATTGGAAAAAATAATTGAAGATGAAATAAATAAATCAAATGATCCTCTTTTCAAATTCGAGAAAACTCTCAAATATGAAAATAACGAAATCTCCAACTCTCTCCGAGGGTCCTTGAGTTGCGTGAAATTTCTAGGATCAACCAAAATGCAAGAAAATATGATATGCATGATGATCTAGTGTATAACATTCCAAATTGCAAATTTGGGATGTTACAAACCTACCCCCCTTAAGATGAATCTCGCCCTCGAGATTCGGGTTGGCTAGAAAATAGGTGAGGGTGGTCCTTGAGCAAATCTTCTTCTCTCTCCCAGGTGGCTTCATCCTCTGAATGGTGGTTCCACTGAACTTTGCAAAACTTGATAACCGTGCTGCGAGTGACTCTACTGGCATAATCGAGAATCTTAACTGGCTTCTCCTCATAGGTTAGGTCATCCTTCAACTGAATCGCTTCAAGCGGTACTGTATCTCTTAGCGGTATCTCCGCCATCTCGGCGTGACATTTCTTCAGCTGAGAAACATGGAATACATCATGAACTCCTGACAGTCCTTCTGGTAATTCCAACTTATAAGCGACTTCTCCCATACGTTGCAAGATCTTATACGGTCCAACAAAACGCGGTGCTAACTTTCCCTTGACTCCAAAGCGCTTAACTCCTCGAAGTGGGGATACTCGAAGATAAACTCTGTCTCCAGTTTTGTAAACTGTCTCCTTGCATTTTGAATCTACGTAGCTCTTCTGCCTGGACTGGGCTACCTTGAGCCTATCGCGAATCAAGTTAACTTTCCGTTCAGACTCCTTAATCAAATCTGGTCCAAAGAATTGATGGTCTCCAACTTCGTCCCATGACAACGGTGTCCTGCACCTCCTTCCGTATAAAGCTTCGAAAGGTGCCATCTTCAAACTGGTTTGGTAACTGTTGTTATAAGAAAACTCCGCATACGGCAAGTTATCGTCCCAGCTAGATCCATAATCTAGCGCACAAGCTCTCAGCATATCTTCCAAAATCTGATTGACTCTCTCAGTCTGTCCATCCGTCTGTGGGTGAAAAGCTATGCTGAACTCTAGTCTGGTTCCTAAAGTTTCATGCAACTGATTCCAAAACTTTGAAGTGAATTGGGTTCCTCTATCTGATACAATACTCCTCGGAACTCCATGAAAACAAATGATTCTAGTCATGTAGATCTTCGCCAACTTAGCACTGGTGTAAGTGGTCTTAACTGGAATGAAATGTGCTACCTTCGTCAAACGATCAACTACTACCCATATCGAGTCATAACCTGCTTTCGTCCTGGGTAGTCCTGTGATAAAATCCATGCCTATCTTATCCCACTTCCATTCGGGTATCGGCAATGGTTGTAACAATCCATGCTGGCTTCTGATGCTCTGCCTTTACTGTCTGACGTACGTCACAAACTGCTACATATGGTGCAATATCCTTCTTCATTCCGGTCCACCAGAATGTTTCCTTCAAATCCAAATACATCTTGGTATTCCCGGGGTGAATCGAATACGGTGAATCATGTGCCTCTTGCAGAATCAACTTCCTGATCTCTGGGTCATTTGGCACATAAACACGGTCCTCAAACCATAGGGTATCGTGCTCATCCTCACGAAATCCCTTTCCTTTACCTTCGCTCAATCTCTCTTTTATAGAAGCAATCTCCTTGTCAGATTTCTGAGCCTCTCTGATTTTATCCCTTAATGTTGACTGAATCTCCAATGCTGCTACATAGCCTTTCGGAACTATTTCTAAACATAGCTCACGAAGGTTTTCTGCTAGCTCCTTGGGTACTTCTCCCGTCATTAGCGTATTGACATGGCTCTTACGGCTCAATGCGTCAGCTACTACATTAGCTTTTCCGGGATGGTAATGCAATCTCATGTCATAATCCTTGATGAGCTCCAACCATCTCCTTTGTGTGAGGTTCAACTCCTTCTGCGTGAAAATATACTTCAAACTCTTGTGATCCGTGTACACCTCACAATGATTTCCAATGAGGAAATGTCTCCACGTCTTCAATGCATGCACTATGGCTGCTAACTCCAAATCATGCGTGGCATAATTCAACTCATGAGGCTTCAGTTGCCGTGAAGCATACGAAACAACTCTTCCTTCCTGCATAAGCACTGCTCCAAGTCCTCGACGTGAAGCATCGCAATACACCTCATAATCCTTGGTCTGATCTGGCAAAATCAATACTGGTGAGGTAACCAAGCGTTTCTTCAGCTCCTGGAAACTAGCCTCACACTCCTCAGTCCATTTGAACTTAGTATCCTTCTTCAACAATTCAGTGATAGGCTTTGCAATCTTTGAAAAGTTCTCAATAAATCTCCGGTAGTATCCTGCGAGTCCAAGAAAACTCCGGATCTCTCCAACTGTCGTTGGTGCTTCCCATTCGGTTACGGTCTCAACCTTTGTGGGGTCAACTGCTATACCTTCTCCGGATATAACGTGTCCGAGGAATCCAACTTCCTTCAACCAAAACTCACATTTGCTGAATTTGGCATATAACTGATGTTCTCTGAGCTTCTCCAAAACCAAACGCAAATGTTCCTTATGCTCCTCTTCATTCTTTGAATAAACCAGGATGTCATCAATGAACACTATGACGAACTTATCCAAAAACTCCATAAACACTTTGTTCATCAGGTTCATAAAATAGGCAGGTGTGTCAGTCAATCCAAATGACATAACGGTGTACTCATACAGTCCATATCTTGTGGTGAATGTTGTCTTAGGTATGTCCTGCTCTCGAATCTTCAACTGATGGTACCTTGATCGTAAATCGATCTTGGAAAACACTTTAGCTCCTTGCAACCGATCAAACAGATCATTAATCATTGGCAGTGGGTACTTGTTCTTGATGGTTACTTCATTCAATCCTCGATAATCAACAACCATCCTTAATGATCCATCCTTCTTTTCCACTAGAAGTACGGGTGATCCCCAAGGCGAAGAACTTGGGCGAATGTAACCTTTATCCAATAACTCCTTAATCTGATTCTTAATTTCTACCAAATCCTTTGCTGGCATCCGGTATGGTCTCTTTGATATAGGGCCTGTACCTGGCAATAACTCAATCAAAAACTCAATGTCTCTATCCGGTGGCATGCCTGGCAATTCCTCAGGAAATACATCAGGAAAATCCTTTACCACTGGTACTTCCTCCTGCACAACTCCTGTTAGGCAGTTTACTTGTGTCCTGTTTGGCACATGCCGGGATACAGACTTGATCCTTCTTCCTTCTGGTGTGGTAAGCGAAATTGTCTTACTGGCGCAATCGATGTTTCCTCCATACATCGACAGCCAATCCATACCAAGAATCACATCCAGACTATGGGACTCCAGAATAATTAAATCCGTTGGGAAAACATGCCTTCCTATACTTAATGGCACTTGGAAACATCCTTGTCTGGCCATGTGCTCTGCTCCTGGCGAGCTTACTAGCATAGGCGTTTTAAGAATCCTAGTGGGCAGGCTATACTTTTCCACAAATCCCCTTGATATGTATGAATGCAATGCACCAGTATCAAAAAGAATGAGTGCGGTAAATGACTTAACCAAGAACTTACCGATTACTGCATCAGGTTGATCTTCAACCTCCTCCACATTAACGTGGTTCACCTGTCCCCTATTGAAAGGGTTCGGCTTCTTCCCAGAGCTTCCATTGCCATTTCCATTCTGGCCTTCAGGACATTCATTGGCATAATGTCCGGTCTTGGAACACTTGAAACAAGTGACTTGACTCAAATCTCTCTTGGTTGGGGTTGATGGGGTGGTACGGTTCTGGTCGTTGCTTCCTCCATTCCCATTACCATTCTTGTGGCCATTATGGTTGTGCGAGCTACCACCTCCATGGGTATGCTGAAACTGAAATCCCGGTTTAGGGGCAAAACGGGGCTTCTGCTGGGCTCCAGAGTTATACTTCCCCTGTCCATACTTCCTCTTGCGGTTCTCAATCTGCTGTTGCTTTCCTTCAATCATGATGGCATGATCTACCAACTCCTGGTAGTTGTTAAAACTTGCTACTATCAACTGCATGCTTAGTTCATCATTCAGTCCTTCCAGAAACTTCTCCTGCTTAGCTGCATCCGTAGCAACGTCATCTGGGGCATAACGTGCTAACTTGCTGAAGTCGTTAACGTACTGGCCAACTGTCCTTCCTCCTTGGCGTAAGTTGCGAAACTCACGCTTCTTCAT
Organism: Triticum urartu; assembly: GCF_056163025.1. Taxonomy (NCBI): domain Eukaryota; kingdom Viridiplantae; phylum Streptophyta; class Magnoliopsida; order Poales; family Poaceae; genus Triticum; species Triticum urartu. The sequence continues at coordinate 738,062,693 of NC_141874.1, read as the reverse complement.
GGCCATAGCTCCTGCTGAAACATGGGCAGTGCGGAAAGCTTGCTGAAACTGATCCCATGTGACAGTGTCAACTGGGTAAGTGGCTGTGAAATTCTCCCACCATGCTGCCGCGGGTCCGTCAAGCTGATGAGCGGCAAACTTCACTTTCTCACCATCCGTGCATCCTGCAGTGGTCAACTCCCTTCCTATCTTGCGGAGCCAATCGTCTGCTACTATTGGCTCGGTGCTACTGGAAAACACCAGTGGGTTCAGCCTAAGGAAACGGGCTAAGTGGTCAACAGGTGGTGGTGGGTTATTGTTGTTGTTGTTGTTGTTCTGCTGGTTCTGAACTAACATCTGCATCAATTGATTCTGCTGCTGGATCAACTGAGTGAGTTCCGGTGGGAATCCATTGTCACGTCTCGGAGGCATCTGAGGGTTTAGAAAAGACGAGAATTAAGAATAGAGTGAGGTCTAAAGGGAAAACACTACCCCAATGCACATGAGCAAATGCACACAAAATCACTTCATTCAATCAAACAAGGGCTTACATTCGGTCTAAAACTATCGCAAAAGTGCTCGACTATAATGTTTACAGGGGGGAATGCTACTACTATCTGGTGGTCATCTAGAAATTTGAACCGGTGGAAGATTCCATGATATCTGCTCCAGCTTCGTCTTCAAAGTCGGGTTCACTTGGGTCCGAATCGGTGTCGTCGATGATGATGTAGTTGTCTGGACAGGCGACGTACTCGTCTTCCTCCTTGGATGCTAACTTCCTCTTGAGTTCTTCAATCTCCTGCTTAAGATCGCCATTGTGCCTTGCTAGAGCTACGATCTCGTCCATGTAGTCCTTGCGTGTAGACTTTAGTTCTCCTTCTAGCTCGATGATCCTTGCCTTCGCATTTTTCAACTCTATCATATCATTGCACATCTGGTTCTCGTGGCGTCGAATGTGCTGATTTAACTCCTGGATAAAAGATGCAATGGATCTATCCTTCTTGGTGCTGACTAACTCCCAATGTTCATCTCGGCGTCCGCAAATCTGGTAGATAGTGTCCTTGAGGTCCTCTTGATAAACTTCTCCAATGCGTCCTATGGTGATATGAGCTGCCATGCTCCTTCCCAGACTCCATGTTGGTGCATTAAAAACACTATCTATGGGCTTCGTGATTGGCGCGAATGTCCTTCCCGAAACGTGAGCTTGAATCTTCCAGTGCTCCTCTTCAGGCAGAGTGGCATTGAAGGTTCCCGTGAAGCTTGGTAATCCAATGTTCAGGTACTTGGTGACTTCCTTCAAGTGAAATCCAAAAGGTGTGCCTTCATCCGGTTGGGCGTACATAATCTTCGTGTTCGTCATCCTAAAAGAGTAGAAAAGATGAGGAGTTAGAAAATGAGGAGAGAATGGTGATCTATGGCTTTAACTTAGTGGTCGTGTCCTACAGTCAGCGTGTGCTCTGATACCATCTCTGTAGCGACCCGACCCGAATGGATCAAGTCTACTGTGCTCCGGTGTCATCCCTGGATCAGTAATGCTGACACCACACAGTACTTCGAAGGATTTATAGCAGAGTTGTAATCACACACTTATTACATCGGTGTCTCAAAGAGAACTTATTACAATAAATATGGCTTAAGGCCATCTAATAACGATAACAGCGGAAGACTCAGAAGATAAATGGGTCCATCAACTCCAACGGCATCACTGAGTATAGAACCACGACCTAAAAGCACCTTACTCGTCGTCTAAAAAGTCTGCAACATGAAAGTTGCAGCCCGAAAATGGGTCAGCACATGGAATATGCTGGCAATGTAACACATAGAGAGTAATGGAATGAAACAGCTATACTATATGCATATATGGCTGGTGGAAAGCTCTATGGTTACAGTTTTGCGTAAAGCCAGTTTTTCCCTACTGCAAAGGAATAAATTTATTTAACTATCATGGTAGTTGTTAAACATCGAGAATGGTTGACAGCATTCCGATCCCAATTAAGTGAACAATTAAAACCCATCAATATTAATTAGAGTAACATTTTGAGATTCACACGATATTCAAGTACTAGATACTCAAGTTGTCCATAACCGGGGACACGGCTAATCATGATTAGTTTGTTACACTCTGCAGAGGTTTGCGCACTTTTCCCCACAAGACTCGATCGCCTCCGTTTGGTTTCTCGCACTACATGGTGTTTGAGAAGACGGATGACCGAGACACAGTCTTTCAAAAGGACTAGCACCTTACGTTCGGGTAGACCGGTACACCTACTTTCCCCTACATCTGCTAGTCTACCCTGTAAGAGTTCGCACGACTTAGTCAACTATGCCAGAGCCCATAATGGCTTGTGGCTGCACACGGAAGTTACTAGCATGAATGATCTTATGATCCCTTTGAGCCTGGGTGGCGGTCCGAAAAAAAACAGGCAAGTCCTGATAGACATCAGGTGGCTCAATCCACCCAGATGTGTGTTTAAGTTGCCACCTTAGATAAACCATTAAATTATCAATCTCACAGCTATCATGGATATCACTCACCCAATCCACGTCTACTAGCATAGCATGGCATAATAAGCAAAGGTAGAAGTAACTCCCAAAGGTTTCATAATAATACAGGTAATAGGTACTAGCTCATCTACTTCCCATCCCACAATTTAATTAGATCCTAATCATGCAATGTGAGAGGATTGATCTAATGCAATAAAACATGGGTTGTAGAAAAGGTATGATCAAAGTGTTACTTGCCTTGCTGATGATCCGCGAGTCCTAGGGATTCGAAGTAACAAGCGGCGCAATCCGGGTAGTCTATCGCAGACAAACAACAAGCACACAATAAGTACTCATCTAATGCACAGGTAAAACTCGAACAAGAGAATGAACCAGAAAGTTCAACTTAAGAACTCCAGTTGCAAAGAAAGAAAGAACCGAACAAACGATGGAAAACAAACGGCGGAAGAAAACAACTCGGTTCTAGCAAGTTGAAACTAGGTCAAGTTTTATTGTGGCAAAAACTGGTTCAAGTTGATTAGTCGGAACGGCGGTTTCAAAACGAAACTCCAGGCGCTTGAATCACCTGATTCCGATAAACGAGCGGGAAGAAAGACTAGAACGAAGATCGGATCTGAGATCGCGATCGGAAAAGACGCGGAATAAATCCGACGAGAAAGAAAACGAAGAACGGTTAAATGAACGGGCGTCGTTAACCAGGAATAATTGGTGATCACATTCGTTGAGACGAACGGTCCGAAAGAAGAATGAAAACTTATCTAGGGTTTTCGGAAAAGAAACCGAAAAGAAACGGAAAACCGATCTAGGGTTTCGGAAAAAAACCGAAACGAAAAACCGGAGAGAAAAACCGGAAAAGAAAAGAAAAGAATCGGAACGGTTTCTAGAAGAAAACCGAACCGAGGACAAGAAGAGGCGGCGCGGCTACCTTGGGAGGCGGCGGCGGCTTAGGCGGGCGGCGGCGCAAGGCGGCGGCGACGCAAGGCGGCGGCGGCTACTTAAGGCGGCGGCGGCGCGGCTAAGGCGGCGGCGGCTTGGGGCTGCGCGCTGCTGCTTGCTGCGGCTTGGGTGTTTGGGATTGGTGTGGGAAGAGGGGGGGTGTAGATGTATATATACTAGGAGGGGGGGCGGTAAACTTGGGGTAGGGGGCAAGAAATAGAAGAGGAAACAAGGAAAGAGGGGGGGGGCTAGCCTATAGTCCAAGCCGGACTCGGCCTTGGGGGCGGCGGCGGCTGGCTGCGCCTGGCGCTGGCACGCGCGCAGGGCTGGGGCGGCTGGCCTTTGGCCCGGCCGGCTGGGCCTGGCCTAGGCGGGGCGCTGCTCCTTTTTTTTAAATCGGTTACGCGCGCAGAAAAACAAAAGAAAAACTATCTAAACGAACTCCGAAAAATCTAAAGTAAATTTTCCCCGACTCCTAAAAATGAGTCGAACAAAATGAACTTTACTCCGGACCTAGAATGCAATTTTTGAAAAGCGCATTTTCCCTATCCAAATAAAATGCAAACAAACACCGGAAAACAAAATTTGATCTATTTATTAAATCTTCATTTTTCCTAAATTTGGGAAAGTCATATTATTCCCTCTCTTATATTTTTGATAATGGAAAAAATAATTGAAGATGAAATAAATAAATCAAATGATCCTCTTTTCAAATTCGAGAAAACTCTCAAATATGAAAATAACGAAATCTCCAACTCTCTCCGAGGGTCCTTGAGTTGCGTGAAATTTCTAGGATCAACCAAAATGCAAGAAAATATGATATGCATGATGATCTAGTGTATAACATTCCAAATTGCAAATTTGGGATGTTACATAGAGTAACGGGCCAGGTGCTGTGATTGCTGCTCTGCTCCCCGAAAGGATTAATGCCATCCATGCTTAAACCAAACCATACGTTCCATGGGTCACTTGCAAACTCAGGCCAGTACTTTCTCTCGATTTTTCTCCACTGCGACCCGTCAGCGGGTGCTCTCAACTTCCCGTCTTTCTAATGGTTCTCACTGTGCCATCACATCAACTTGGCATGCTCTTCGTTTCTGAACAGACGTTTCAACCGTGGTATTATAGGAGCATACCACATCACCTTCGCAGGAACCTCTTCCTAGGGGGCTCACCGTCAACATCACCAGGGTTATCTCGTCTGATCTTATACCGCAATGCACCACATACCGGGCATGCGTTCATATCCTTGTACGCACCGCGGTAGAGGATGCAGTCATTAGGACATGCATGTATCTTCTGCACCTCTAATCCTAGAGGGCATACGACCTTCTTTGCTGCGTATGTACTGTCGGGCAATTCGTTATCCTTTGGAAGCTTCTTCTTCAATATTTTCAGTAGCTTCTCAAATCCTTTGTGAGGTACAGCATTCTCTGCCTTCCACTGCAGCAATTCCAATACGGTACCGAGCTTTGTGTTGCCATCTTTGCAATTGGGGTACAACCCTTTTTTGAAATCCTCTAACATGCGATCGAACTTCAGCTTCTCCTTTTGACTTTCGCATTGCGTCCTTGCATCGACAATGACCCGGCAGAGATCATCATCATTGGGCACATCGTCTTGTTCCTCATGATCTTCAACAGCTTCCTGTTGGGGAACGTAGCATAAATTCAAAATTTTCCTACGTGTCACCAAGATCAATCTATGGAGTCATCTAGCAACGAGGGAGGATTGGATCTACATACCCTTGTAGATCGCGCACGGAAGCATTCAAGAGAACGGGGTTGATGGAGTCGTACTCGTCGTGATTCAAATCACCGATGATCCTAGCGCCGAACGGACGGCACCTCCGCGTTCAACACACGTACGGAACGGAGACGTCTCCCATGCCTTGATCCAGCAAGGAGGAGGGAGAGGTTGATGGAGATCCAGTAGCACGACGGCGTGGTGGAAGTAGCGGGATTCCAACAGGGCTTCGCTAAGCGCTGCGGGAGGAGGAAGATGTGTCACGGGAGGGAGAGGGAGGCGCCAGGCCTTAGATTGGTTTGCTCCTCCTTTTTCCCCACTATATATAGGGCCAAGGGAGAGGGGGAGGCGCAGCCCTTGCCCCTTCCTCCAAGGAAGGGTGCGGCCAAGGGTGGGGAGGAGTCCATCCTCCCCAAGGCACCTCGGAGGTGCCTTCCCCTTGTAGGACTCTCCCCTTTTTTTTCTCTCTTGGCGCATGGGCCTCTTGGGGCTGGTGCCCTTGGCCCATATAGGCCAAGGCACACCCCCTACAGCCCATGTGGCCCCCCGGGGCAGGTGGCCCCACCCGGTGGGCCCCCGGGACCCTTCCGGTGGTCCCGGTACAATACCGATGACCCCGAAACTTGTCCCGATGGCCGAAATAGCACTTCCTATATATAATTCTTTACCTCCGGACCATTCCGGAACTCCTCGTGACGTCCGGGATCTCATCCGGGACTCCGAACAACTTTCGGGTTACCGCATACTAATATCTCTATAACCCTAGCGTCACCGAACCTTAAGTGTGTAGACCCTACGGGTTCGGGAGACATGCAGACATGACCGAGATGACTCTCCGGTCAATAATCAACAGCGGGATCTGGATACCCATGTTGGCTCCCACATGTTCCACGATGATCTCATCAGATGAACCACGATGTCAAGGACTTAATCAATCCCGTATACAATTCCCTTTGTCTATCGGTACGATACTTGCCCGAGATTCGATCGTCGGTATCCCGATACCTTGTTCAATCTCGTTACCGGCAAGTCTCTTTTACTCGTTCCGTAACACATCATCCCGTGATCAACTCCTTGATCACATTGTGCACATTATGATGATGTCCTACCGAGTGGGCCCAGAGATACCTCTCCGTCACACGGAGTGACAAATCCCAGTCTCGATTCGTACCAACCCAACAGACACTTTCGGAGATACCCGTAGTGTACCTTTATAGCCACCCAGTTACGTTGTGACGTTTGGCACACCCAAAGCACTCCTACGGTATCCGGGAGTTGCACAATCTCATGGTCTAAGGAAATGATACTTGACATTAGAAAAGCTTTAGCATACGAACTATATGATCTTGTGCTAGGCTTAGGATTGGGTCTTGTCCATCACATCATTCTCCTAATGATGTGATCCCGTTATCAACGACATCCAATGTCCATGGTCAGGAAACCGTGACCATCTATTGATCAACGAGCTAGTCAACTAGAGGCTTACTAGGGACATGGTGTTGTCTATGTATCCACACATGTATCTGAGTTTCCTATCAATACAATTATAGTATGGATAATAAACGATTATCAAGAACAACGAAATATAATAATAACTAATTTATTATTGCCTCTAGGGCATATTTCCAACAGTCTCCCACTTGCACTAGAGTCAATAATCTAGTTCACATCGATATGTGATTAACACTCAAGGTCACATCCCCATGTGGCTAACACCCAAAGAGTTCTAGGTTTGATCATGTTGCTTGTGAGAGAGGTTTTAGTCAACGGGTCTGAACCTTTCAGATCCGTGTGTGCTTTGCAAATCTCTATGTCATCTCCTAGATGTAGCTACCACGTTCTATTTGGAGCTTATTCCAAATAACTGTTCTACTATACGAATCCAGTTTACTACTCAGAATAATCTGGATTAGTGTCAAAGTTTGCATCGGCGTAACCCTTTACGACGAACTCTTTTACCACCTCCATAATCGAGAAAATTCCTTAGTCCACTAGTTACTAAGGATAACTTTGACCGCTGTCCTGTGATCCATTCTTGGATCACTCTTGTACCCCTTGACTGACTCATGGCAAGGCACACTTCAGGTGCGGTACACAACATAGCATACTGTAGAGCCTATGCCTTAAGCATAGGGGACGACCTTCGTCCTTTCTCTCTATTCTGCCGTCGTTGAGCTTCAAGTCTTAACTTCATACCTTACAACTCAGGGAAGAACTCCTTCTTTGACTGATCCATCTTGAACACCTTCAAGATCATGTCAAGGTATGTGCTCATTTGAAAGTACCATTAAGCGTTTTGATCTATCCTTATAGATCTTGATGCTCAATGTTCAAGTAGCTTAATCCAGGCTTTCCATTGAAAAACACTTTCCAAATAACCATATATGCTTTCCAGAAATTCTACATCATTTCTGATCCATAACATATACTCATCAGAAATTCTATAGTGCTCCCACTCACTTCTTTGCAAATACAAGTTTCTCATAAACTTTGTATAAACCCAAAATCTTTGATCATCTCATCAAAGTGTACATTCCAACTCCGAGATGCTTACTCCAGTCCTTAGAAGGATTGCTGGAGCTTTGCATCCTTATTAGCATCTTTTCAGGATTGACAAAACCTTTCGGTTGTATCACATACAACCTTTCCTCAAGAAAATCGTCGAGGAAACAATGTTTTGACATCCTATCTACAAGATTTCATAAATAATGCAGTGACTGCTAATATAATTCCAACAGATTCTAAGCATCGCTACGGGTGAGAAAGTCTCATCGTAGTCAACTCCTTGAACTTGTCGGAAAACATCTTAACAACAAGTCGAGCTTTCTTAATGGTGACATTTACCATCATTGTCCGTCTTCCTTTTAAAATCCATCTGCACTCAATAGCCTTACGACCATCGAGCCGTTCTGCCAAAGTCTACACTTTGTTTTCATACATGGATCCTCTCTCGGATTTTATGGCCTCGAGCCATTTATCGGAATCCAGGCCCACCATCGCTTCTCCATAGCTCGTAGGTTCATTGTTGTCTAGCAACATGACTTCCAAGACAGGGTTACGTACCACTCTGAAGTAGTACGCATCCTTGTCATCCTACGAGGTTTGACTTGATCTGAAGTTTCATGATCAATATCATAAGCTTCCACTTCAATTGGTGTAGGTGCCACAGGAACAACTCTTTGTGCCCTGCTATACACTAGTTGAAGTAACGGTTTAATAACCTCATCAAGTCTCCACCATCCTCCCACTCAATTCTTTCGAGAGAAACTTTTCCTCGAGAAAGGACCCGATTCTAGAAAAAATCCCTTATTGCTTTCGAATCTGAGACAGGAGGTATACCCAACTGTTTTGGGTGTCCTGTGAAGATGCATTTATCCGCTTCGGGTTCGATCTTACCAGCCTGAAACTTTTTCACATAAGCATCGCAGCCCCAAACTTTTAAGAAATGACAGCTTAGGTTTCTCTAAACCATAGTTCATACGGTGTCATCTCATCGGAATTACGTGGTGCCCTATTTAAAGTGAATGTGGTTGTCTCTAATGCCTAACCCATAAACTATTGTGGTAATTTGATAAGAGACATCATGGTATGCATCATATCCAATAGGGTGCAGTTATGATGTTCGGACACACCATCACACTATGGTGTTCCAGGCTGTATTAGTTGTGAAACAATTTCCACAATGTCTTAATTCTGTGCCAAACTCGTAATTCAGATATTCATCTCTATGATCATATCATAGATCTTTTATCCTCTTGTCACGACGATCTTTCAACTTCACACTGAAATTTCTTGAACCTTTCAATAATTCAGACTCGTGATTCATCAAGTAAATATACTCTACATCTACTCAAATCATCTGTGAAGTAAGAACATAACGATATCCACTACATGCCTCAGCACTCATTGGACTGCACACATCAAAAATGTATTACTTCCAACAAGTTGCTTTCTAGTTCCATTTTACTGAAAACGAGGCTCTCAGTCATCTTGCCCATGTGGTATGATTTGCATGTCTCAAGTGATTCAAAATCAAGCGAGTACAAAACGGTCCATTTGCATGGAGTTTCTTCATGCATATATACCAATAGACATGGTTCGCATGTCCCAAACTTTTCAAAAACGAGTGAGCCCAAAGATCCATCAACATGGAGCTTCTTCATGCGTTTTATACCGATATGACTTACGTGGCAGTGCCACAAGTAGGTGGTACTATCATTACTATCTTTTGGCATGAACATGTGTATCACTACGATCGAGATTCAATAAATCATTCATTATAGGTGCAAGACCATTGAAGGTATTATTCAAATAAACAGAGTAACCATTATTCTCCTTAAATGAATAACCGTATTGCGGTAGACATAATCCAATCACGTCTATGCTCAACGCAAACACCAATCTCGATGGTAGAGGGAGCTTGCGATGCTTGATCATATCAACATTGGAAACAGTTCCAACACATATCGTCAGCTCACCTTTAGCTAGTCTCCATTTATTCCGTAGCTTTTATTTCGAGTTACTAACACTTAGCAACCGAACCGGTATCTAATACCCTGGTGCTACTAGGAGTACTAGTAAAGTACACATCAACACAATGTATATCCAATATACTTCTATTGACCTTGCCAGCCTTCTCATCTACCAAGTATCTAGGGTAATTCTGCTCCAGTGGTTTGTTCCCCTTATTACAGAAGCACTTAGTCTCGGGTTTGGGTTCAACCTTGGGTTTCTTCACTAGAGCAGCAGCTGAATTGCCGTGTCATGAAGTATCCCTTCTTGCCCTTGCCCTTTTTGAAACTAGTGGTTTCACCAACCATCAACAATTGATGCTCCTTCTTGATTTCTACTTTTGTGGTGTCAAACATCGCGAATATCTCAAGGATCATCATATATGTCCCTGATATATTATAGTTCATCACGAAGCTCAAGCAGCTTGGTGGTAATGACTTCGGAGAAACATCATTATCTCATCTGGAAGATCAACTCCCACTCGATTCAAATGATTGTTGTACTCAGACAATCTGAGCACAAGCTCAACAATTGAGCTTTTCTCCCTTAGTTTGCAGGCTAAGAAAATCGTCGGAGGTCTTATACCTCTTGACGTGGGCACGAGCCTGAAATTCCAATTTCAGCCCTCAAAACATCTCATATGTTTCGTGACGTTTCAAAAACGTCTTTGGTGCCTCAACTCTAAACCGTTTAACTGAACTATCATGTAGTTATCAAAACGTGTATGTCAGATGTTCGCAACATCCACACACAACGTTCGAGGTTCAGCACACTGAGCGGTGCATTAAGGACATAAGCCTTCTATGAAGCAATGAGGACAATCCTCAGTTTACGGACCTAGTCCGCATAATTGCTACTATCAACTTTCAACTAATTTTTCTCTAGGAACATAACTAAACAGTAGAACTAAAGCGCGAGCTACGACATAATTTGCAAAATCCTTTTGACTATGTTCAGGATAATTAAGTTCATCTTATGAACTCCCACTCAGATAGACATCCCTCTAGTCATCTAAGTGATTACATGATCCGAGTCAACTAGGCCGTGTCCGATCATCACGTGAGACGGACTATTCAACGTCGGTGAACATCTTTATGTTGATCGTATCTTCTATACGACTCATGCTCGACCTTTCGGTCTTCTGTGTTCCGAGGCCATGTCTATACATGCCAGGCTCGTCAAGTTAACCCTAAGTGTTTTGCATGTGTTCCGAGGCCATGTCTGTACATGCTAGGCTCATCAACACCCGTTGTATTTGAACGTTAGAATCTAACACCCGATCATCACGTGGTGCTTCGAAACACGAACTGTCGCAACGGTGCACAGTTAGGGGAGAACACTTCTTGAAATTGTTGTAAGGGATCATCTTATTTACTACCGTCGTTCTAAGCAAATAAGATGTATAAACATGATAAAAATCACATGCAATCAAATAGTAGTGACATGATATGGCCAATATTATATAGCTCCTTCGATCTCCATCTTGGGGCTCCATGATCATCTCGTCACCGGCATGACACCATGATCTCCATCATCATGATCTCCATCATCGTGTCTTCAAGTTGTCTCGTCATCTATTACTTCTACTACTACAGCTAACGGTTAGCAATAAAGTAAAGTAATTACATGACGTTTATGTTGACACGCAGGTCATAAATAAATAAAGACAACTCCTATGGCTCCTGCCGGTTGTCATACTCATCGACATGCAAGTCGTGATTCCTATTACAAGAACATGATCAATCTCATACATCACATATATCATTCATCACATCCTTTGGCCATATCACATCACATAGCATACCCTGCAAAAACAAGTTAGACGTCCTCTAATTGTTGTTTGCATGTTTTACGTGGCTGCTATGGGTTTCTAGCAAGAACGTTTCTTACCTACGCAAAGACCACAACGTGATATGCCAATTGCTATTTACCCTTCATAAGGACCCTTTTCATCGAATCCGATCCGACTAAAGTGGGAGAGACAGACACCCGCCAGCCACCTTATGCAACTAGTGCATGTTTGTCAGTGGAACCGGTCTCACGTAAGAGTACGTGTAAGGTTGGTCCGGGCCGCTTCATCCCACGATGCCGCCGAATCAAGATAAGACTAGTAACGGCAAGCATATTGAACAAAATCAACGCCCACAACTACTTTGTGTTCTACTCGTGCATAGAAACTACGCATAGACCTAGCTCATGATGCCACTGTTGGGGAACGTAGCATAAATTCAAAATTTTCCTACGTGTCACCAAGATCAATCTATGGAGTCATCTAGCAACGAGGGAGGATTGTATCTACATACCCTTGTAGATCGCGCGCGGAAGCGTTCAAGAGAACGGGGTTGATGGAGTCGTACTCGTCGTGATTCAAATCACCGATGATCCTAGCGCCGAACGGACGGCACCTCCGCGTTCAACACACGTACGGAACGGAGACGTATCCCATGCCTTGATCCAGCAAGGAGGAGGGAGAGGTTGATGGAGATCCAGTAGCACGACGGCGTGGTGGAAGTAGCGGGATTCCAACAGGGCTTCGCTAAGCGCTGCGGGAGGAGGAAGATGTGTCACGGGAGGGAGAGGGAGGCGCCAGGCCTTAGATTGGTTTGCTCCTCCTTTTTCCCCACTATATATAGGGCCAAGGGAGAGGGGGAGGCGCAGCCCTTGCCCCTTCCTCCAAGGAAGGGTGCGGCCAAGGGTGGGGAGGAGTCCATCCTCCCCAAGGCACCTCGGAGGTGCCTTCCCCTTGTAGGACTCTCCCCTTTTTTTTCTCTCTTGGCGCATGGGCCTCTTGGGGCTGGTGCCCTTGGCCCATATAGGCCAAGGCACACCCCCTACAGCCCATGTGGCCCCCCGGGGCAGGTGGCCCCACCCGGTGGGCCCCCGGGACCCTTCCGGTGGTCCCGATACAATACCGATGACCCCGAAACTTGTCCCGATGGCCGAAATAGCACTTCCTATATATAATTCTTTACCTCCGGACCATTCCGGAACTCCTCGTGACGTCCGGGATCTCATCCGGACTCCGAACAACTTTCGGGTTACCGCATACTAATATCTCTATAACCCTAGCGTCACCGAACCTTAAGTGTGTAGACCCTACGGGTTCGGGAGACATGCAGACATGACCGAGATGACTCTCCGGTCAATAATCAACAGCGGGATCTGGATACCCATGTTGGCTCCCACATGTTCCACGATGATCTCATCAGATGAACCACGATGTCAAGGACTTAATCAATCCCGTATACAATTCCCTTTGTCTATCGGTACGATACTTGCCCGAGATTCGATCGTCGGTATCCCGATACCTTGTTCAATCTCGTTACCGGCAAGTCTCTTTTACTCGTTCCGTAACACATCATCCCGTGATCAACTCCTTGATCACATTGTGCACATTATGATGATGTCCTACCGAGTGGGCCCAGAGATACCTCTCCGTCACACGGAGTGACAAATCCCAGTCTCGATTCGTACCAACCCAACAGACACTTTCGGAGATACCCGTAGTGTACCTTTATAGCCACCCAGTTACGTTGTGACGTTTGGCACACCCAAAGCACTCCTACGGTATCCGGGAGTTGCACAATCTCATGGTCTAAGGAAATGATACTTGACATTAGAAAAGCTTTAGCATACGAACTATATGATCTTGTGCTAGGCTTAGGATTGGGTCTTGTCCATCACATCATTCTCCTAATGATGTGATCCCGTTATCAACGACATCCAATGTCCATGGTCAGGAAACCGTGACCATCTATTGATCAACGAGCTAGTCAACTAGAGGCTTACTAGGGACATGGTGTTGTCTATGTATCCACACATGTATCTGAGTTTCCTATCAATACAATTATAGTATGGATAATAAACGATTATCATGAACAACGAAATATAATAATAACTAATTTATTATTTCCTCTAGGGCATATTTCCAACACTTCCCCCGTTGCAGCATCATTGGGCACATCGTCTGGTTCCTCATGATCTTCAGCAGCTTCCCCCGTTGCAGCATCACCGTATTCAGGGGGCACATAGTTGTCATCGTCCTCTTCTTCTTCACCGTCTTCCATCATAACCCCTATTTCTCCGTGCCCCGTCCAAACATTATAGTGTGGCATGAAACCATTGTAAAGTAGGTGGGTGTGCAGGATTTTCCGGTCAGAGTAAGACTTCGTATTCCCACATTTAGGGCATGGACAACACATAAAACCATTTTTCTTGTTTGCCTCAGCCACTTCGAGAAAATCATGCACACCCTTAATGTACTCGGAGGTGTGTCTTTCACCGTACATCCATTGCCGGTTCATCTACGTGCATTATATATAATTAAGTGTGTCAAAAACCATTACAGAACATCATGAATAGATAATTAAGTGACCAAATTAATAGAAGTTCATCATCACATTAAAACCAAAGTACATACATAGTTCTCATCTAACAACATATAGCTCTCCAGAGCATCTAATTAATTAAACCATACATTGAAACTATGTAAAACATTTCAATGCGAAAACAAATGCGATCATAATCGCAACCAAGGTAGCAATTGATCCAACGGCATAATGATACCAAGCCTTAGTATGAATGACATATTTTCTAATCTTTCTCATCTTCAACCGCATTGCATCCATCTTGATCTTGTGATCATCGACGACATCCGCAACATGCAACTCCAATATCATCTTCTCCTCCTCAATTTTTTTATTTTTTCCTTCAAGTATTTGTTTTCTTCTTCAACTAAATTTAACCTCTTGACAATAGGGTCGGTTGGAATTTCTGGTTCAACTACCTCCTAGATAAATAAAATCTATGTCACGTTGGTCGGCATAATTGTCATAAACAATAAATGAACCAAATAGTTATAAAAAGATAATATATACCACATCCAAATCATAGCCAGGACGAGGGCCGACGGGGGCGGATACCAAAACCATCGCACTATATAATAAAAAACAATAATAAAAGTAAGAAAATTAGACAAGTATCTATCTAGCTAAAGTAAGAATTTTTTCTTTCATAAAGAAGATAAGAACAAGAGGCTCACCACGGTGGTGCCGGCGACGAGATCGGTGTGGGCGATCGACGGCGGTGAAGACGGGAGTGGGACATTGTCGGTGTCAAAACCGGCGGATCTTGGGTAGGGGGTCCTGAACTGTGCGTCTAGGCGGATGGTAACAGGAGACAAGGGACACGATGTTTTTACCCAGGTTCGAACCCTCTTGATGGAGGTAAAACCCTACGTCCTGCTCGATTAATATTGATGATATGGGTAGTACAAGAGTAGATCTACCACGAGATCAAGGAGACTAAACCCTAGAAGCTAGCCTATGGTATGATTGTTGTATGATGAAGTTGTCCTACGGACTAGAACCCTCCGGTTTATATAGACACCGGATAGGGTTAGGGTTACACAGAGTCGGTTACAATGGTAGGAGATCTTGAATATCCGCATCGCCAAGCTTGCCTTCCACGCCAAGGAAAGTCCCATCCGGACACGGGACGAAGTCTTCAATCTTGTATCTTCATAGTCCTGGAGTCCGGCTGAGGGTATAGTCCGGCTACCCGAACACCCCCTAATCCAGGACTCCCTTAGTAGCCCCTGAACCAGGCTTCAATGACGACGAGTCCGGCGCGCAGATTGTCTTCGGGATTGCAAGGCGGGTTCCTCCTCCAAGTCCTTCAAGAAGATTTTAAACACCAAGGATAGTGTCCGGCTCTGCAAAACAAGTTTCCACATATTGCCATAGAGAAAATAATATCAACACAAATCTAATCTGCTTATGTATTCTGCAGCGTGACATCACACTACGGCCAAGTCCTTTACTCGAATCATTTTTACTTTTCCACCTCAGCACGTTTAGCGAGGCGGTTACCTTGGCACGTCTTGTCAAAGCAGAGATCGTGTCCCCCCTTTTACGGGATTCTCATCAATACGGACGTGGGTAACCCAACTGCGCCATTTATCACGGCGCTTGGGAGGCAAGCGAGTTTTACGAGGCTGGTGGAGACGCACAACCGCATCCGCCCATATAAGGGGATAAGGATCCACCTTTTTACCTATGCCTTCTTCCTCCTTTTCCTATCCATTTCCTGCGCACTCGAGCTCCAGCGCCCAAGCCCGCACTTCCCACCTCAACCTCCTCCAGCAATGTCCGGAGCGGGAGGCAAGTGGATGGTCTCCTCCGTCACGGAGGGCCATGTCAAAAAGCTAAGGAAGGCCGGATACTTGTCCAAGGACATCGCGCACCGGCTTCCCGAGGAAGGGCAGCTTCTCCCCACCCCAAGGCCCCATGAGAGGGTAGTATTCCTTCCCCACTTCCTCAGCGGACTGGGTTTCCCACTCCACCCATTTGTCCGGGGGCTCATGTTCTACTATGGACTAGATTTCCATGATCTAGCCCCGAACTTCGTCCTCAACATCTCGACGTTTATCGTCGTGTGCGAGGCT
Source organism: Triticum urartu (assembly GCF_056163025.1). Lineage (NCBI taxonomy): Eukaryota > Viridiplantae > Streptophyta > Magnoliopsida > Poales > Poaceae > Triticum > Triticum urartu. The sequence continues at coordinate 738,046,570 of NC_141874.1, read as the reverse complement.
TTCCTCCGCATCCGCCCCCATTTCGGCCTCTGGCTCAAGACCTTCAACATCAAGCCCAAGGTGGTGCGCGGCAGCCAGGCGGAGTGCGGAGGCGCCATGGCGGGCAAGATGGCCAATGTCCTATGTCTCGAGGGCTCCTTCGTGGAGACCCTGAAGGGGTGGCAATCGTGGTGGTTTTACATCACCGAGCCGCGCGATCCGAAATGGATCGCAGCCCCCGAGTTCCGATCCGGACCCCCCACGTGGCTTATGTCCTGGAAAGAGACGGGCCTGTCGTGGGGCGACGAAAAAGAGGTGACTGGATTGCAGACATGCATCCAGTCCCTGGTGAGCAAGCCGATCAAGCTTTTCAATGTAGTCCAGGTCATGCTCGTCCGCCGGATCCTCCCGTGTCAACAACGGGACTTTACTCTGTGGGAGTTCGACCCGGCGCAGCACCAAACCCTTAACAGGCTCTTCCACACGACGTATGAAGACGTCTGGAAGGTGCTAACCAAAGGCGACGAGGCTCCCACATCCGCTTCCGAGGACCGCGGATACAGCTCGCAGCGGCACGCTAGCGAGGTAAGCTATTTTCACCTTTTACAGGATGTTAAGTTTTTCCATAGTTTGACTCTATGCGGGATCTAAACTCCCTCACCTTTGACAGGCTTGGCAGGTGCAGTCCGGATCGATTAACTGTCTGGCTCCCTTGCCCGAAGACCCAGCCCCTGCTCTCCTAGTGAAGCTGCTGGTTCCGGCGCCTTATGTGGTGCCAGAGAAGAAGGCCAAGAAGAAGAAGGCCACGGGGACTCGAAAGAGTGCCCATAATGTGGTGGTGTCGGACTCGTCATCCGACGAGTCTGAGACGCTCTCCTCCCGTGAGAACGAGGAGGAGGAAGAAGAAAACTCTCCCCCTCCAGCGGGGGGAGGAAAGAAAAGGAAGGCCGCCCCAACGGGGGAGGCCGAAGGGTCCAGGAAGAGGAAGACCCCTCCGCCGAAGAGGACGAAGAGGAGTGGCCAGACAGGGCCAAGCGTCCGGCGAAATCGTAAGTATTCGGATATCAGAGTAACTCATGACGTTCCTTTGTCGTACAGCTTTCCCTAATGTCGAACATAATTATGCAGCCCGCCCCGGGCCGAACTCAACGAGTCGTCGAGCGGCTCCCTGGATTCATCAGACGTGAACTCAGTTCCGCCCGCTGTCTCCCCCCGCACTGCGGATGACGCCGAAATGGCGTCGCAACAAGCTTCGGGGCAGGAGGAGGTGGTCCTGGAGGAGCCGCAAGGCGACCTCCCGGACCCCAGGAGTAAAGGGGACAAGACCCCCCAGGGCTCCAAGTCCGGCTTTGTGTCGGACACCGCGTCAGAATCTTCAATAGTTCCAGACCGCGGTAGGCGAACTCCTTCCAAGAGGAGCAAGCCTTATGAGCCGGCGGCCTCCGTCCAACCAGAGGTGCCGGACAATCTGCTGGAGGTGCTTGACAGCGCCTCCATCGATGAGGAGCACCGTACTATTATGAGTACGGTGATCCAGAAGGTTCAGTCCGCCAAGAGCGGACTGAGTGAAGCTTGCGCTAGCCTTCTAACAGGCTTCGAGGTAAGTAAAAATATGTAAGAATATAACCGCATAGACAGTAGCCCCTGATGCTCTGTTTGGCGTTCGGAAAGAAAAGCCGAATAGAGGATCTACTAAATTTCGCAGGAGTCTAACAACAAAGAATCAATATGCGTATGCAGGCATCGCTGCTAGCCACCGCCGCACTGACTGCGGAGGTGGGTGCCCTGAAACAGGGCCTCGAGCGGACCGAGCAAGAGCTCGGCCTTGCCAAGCGGCAGCTCGAGGAGAAAGAAGGTAAGAAATACCTTACAGAAAAAGTGCCTATAAAAAGACGTGATTGCAAAAAATAACAGGATTGTACTGCTTATTGTAGGGGCCACGACTGAGGTGGCGACCCTCAAGCAGGCGCTGTCCGAGGCCGAAAAGAAAGCGGTCACGGCGCGCACCGAGCGAGAGAAACTTGAGGCCCGGGTCGGCGAGGTGCAGCAAGAGCTTCAGGCTCTCATGAAAAAACATGAGAGTTTGGAGTTTGAGTCAAAGACGCAAGCGTCCGAGCTCGCGGCGGCCCTTGAGACTGCCAAGTCTGCCAAGGCCAAAGCCCAAAAGGCCCTCCAAGAGTTGGAGGAGATGAAAAAGATAGCAGCGGGTAAGGCATTCTTTATGCAAAGCGGAAATATAAAAGTAAACTACTTGTTACTTACCCGAATCCGGAGCTCTCTAGGGGCATTTGCAGATCTTCCCCGCAGCGTATCCGCCGCCGCCGCATTCTACCGAGCTGAAGAGGGCAGCTCGACGGAGAAGGTGTTATGGTCTCAGTATACTGAGGCCGGACACCCTGTGCCCTTAAGCGACCAGCTGAAACAGCTGGTCGAGCTCCACAAGGCGGCCGAACAGGCCATGAAGGGCTTCATAGTTCGGCTGTGACCTGGAGAGGCCCTGCCTGGGAGCTACTTCGGGCTGGTGCGGTGGCTGGTGGAGGCCTGTCCAAGGCTCGAGGTCATCAAGCGCTCCGTCTGCATCGAAGGTGCCCGTAGGGCCCTTGCCCGTGCAAAGGTGCACTGGGGTAAGCTGGACGGTGAGAAGCTTGTGAGGGACGGGCCACCGCCGGGGAAGGAGCATCACAAGTCCGAGAACTACTATAAGGATGTTCTTGCGGGTGCCCGCCTTGTGGTGGATGAGTGTACCAAGGATGTAATTTTTGAATGAACTCGCTCGTGTTTATCCTGTGCGCTGAAAACTTGTTCATATGCGCTAAGCAATGCTTGTTGAATTTAAAATATTACTTTCTGTGCGGCCGTTTATCAAAAAATTGAGAGATGGCCAGTCGTCGGCTTCTGCCCCCATGCCACTAGTGCTGGGGTGTTCGGGATAAACCTGAGCGCTCTTTTCCCATAGTTGGGTCCTTCGAGGGAGGCGCTCAGCACAACGAACCAAGCAATCGGACTATAATGCTTGAACACTCTCACTTAGCCATAGAACTCTATAATTTTAAATTTCGGCGAAGCCCCTAGTTCGGAAGACCGAGTTCGGGGCGCTATCCACGCCTTGGCCGGACAAAGCCGGCTCCTCGCTTGAAGCGGCATAAGTCTTTAGGGACTCGAAAAACCTCTCGAACAGCGACCGGTCTCTCGCCTCATCATGACAATCAGTTTTAGCTTTCTCCACTGAGGTGCTTAACCCAGCTCAACTGGGGCACAATCGCAGTGGTTCTCCTAGTGCTACCTTAGCCGATATAGCGGAACGTAAGGCACCAAAACATAGGAGCCGGGCAAACCCAATTATTGACCCAAATCATGATTTAGAGCCGATGCATATAGTGCTATAAGTTCGGGGTGCCGCACTTTTGAAAGTGTACGGGCTTCTCACACCATATTGAGGGTACTGAAGCCCCTGGCGTGTTTGCCGTACCATGGTGTACGGGTGCAACATGTCATTTAATAAACATATATATGAAAGGAGGATAATGCAAAAAATAGACAAAAAGCTATGCATTATTTATAGAAAGGCTGCTATCAAAGCAGAACGATACAAGTAGTGCGATAAGGAAAAGATATTGGGCTATTTAACATGTCCTGGCCAGGAGCAGGCCGCGGAATTGTATGCCAAAACAGGTATACTGCTCGTAACAGAGACCACCTCAGAGTTCCATAATGCGGCATGGCTTGTCTGCTTCCCTGGATCTTGCATCGTTTGTGCGGCAGTTGAATTGCCGAACAGGTCGTCCGAAGTATGGAGTCCTGAAAGTAAGAGAGAAAATTAAAAAAAGAATTCGGCAGCCCCTAGTACGTTTTAAGCCGTAGTTTGGGTTTGCCGTTATTGTGCCCCTTCCCCTGCGCCCATGGTATTTCTAGAGCGTAGTTATGTACGCGAGGCACTGGTTTCGCTATGTCACGAGGGCTGGGGTTGGGGCCGCATTGCTACGCCTACTCAGAACGTGCCAGGCGGTCTTGTTGTAGGTTACTCCGGGCGCGCTTGGCAGTGCCTGGCTTTTTAACGGCCGGACTGGAGAATTGCCTAAGAAGGCTGCTTTGTACTTCCGCTGCAAGGGCCGCCGTGTGCTCCTCCGTACGGAGGGAGCATTCGGTGTTTCCGTTGACCGTGATTACTCCTCGAGGGCCTGGCATCTTGAGCTTGAGATATGCGTAGTGCGGCACCGCACTGAACTTTGCAAATGCGGTTCGCCCGAGCAGGGCGTGATAGCCACTGCGAAACGGGACTATATCGAAGATTAATTCTTCGCTTCGGAAATTGTCCGGAGACCCGAAGACCACTTCAAGTGTTACTGAGCCTATATAGTCGGCCTCTACACCTGGTATAACACCTTTAAAGGTCGTTTTTGTGGGCTTAATCCTCGAGGGATCTATGCCCATTTTCCGCACTGTATCCTGGTAAAGCAGGTTCAGGCTACTTCCGCCGTCCATGAGGACTCTTGTGAGATGAAATCCGTCGATAATTGGGTCGAGAACCAATGCGGCGAAGCCGCCGTGACGGATGCTAGTGGGGTGGTCCCTTCGATCAAAAGTGATCGGGCAGGAGGACCATGGGTTGAACTTTGGGGCGACTGGCTCCATCCCGTACACGTCCCATAGCGCACGCTTCCGTTCCCTCTTGGGAATGTGGGTTGCGTATATCATGTTCACCATCCGCACTTGTGGGGGAAAACCCTTCTGTCCACTGTTGTTCGGCGGCCTGGGCTCCTCCTCGTCATCGCTATGCAGCCCCTTGTCTTTATTTTCGGCTCTTAGCTTGCCTGCCTGCTTGAACACCCAACAATCCCTGTTGGTGTGATTGGCTGGCCTTTCGGGGGTGCCATGTATCTGGCACAAGCGGTCGAGTATTCAGTCCAAACTGGACGGGCCCTGAGTATTCTTTCTGAATGGCTTTTTCCGCTGACCGGATTTGTAGCCTCTGAATCCGGCATTAACTGCCGTGTCTTCGTTGCTGTCGCTGCTAACGCGGCGCTTTTGCTTATTCCGACGTGTCCTGCCACTTTTGTCCTTGGTATCCGAATTACCTTGGTTCTTTGCTAAGTTGTTACTGCGAGCTAGCCAGCTGTCTTCTCCCGCGCAAAAGCGGGTCATGAGTGTCGTGAGGGCTGCCATGGACTTCGGCTTTTCCTGTCCCAGGTGCCGGGCAAGCCACTCGTCGCGGATATTATGCTTGAAGGCTGCTAGAGCCTCTGCGTCCGGACAGTCGACTATCTGGTTTTTCTTTGTTAGGAACCGTGTCCAGAATTGCCTGGCCGATTCCTCTGGTTGCTGAATTATGTGGCTTAAGTCATCGGCATCCGGTGGTCGCACATAAGTGCCCTGGAATTTGTCGAGGAATGCGGCTTCCAGGTCCTCCCAAGAACCGATTGAGTCTGCTGGCAAGCTGTTAAGCCAATGCCGGGCCGGTCCCTTAAGTTTGAGCGGGAGGTATTTGATGGCGTGTAGATCATCGCCGCGGGCCATGTGGATATGGAGGAGATAATCCTCAATCCATACCGTAGGATCTGTTGTTCCATCATATGATTCGATGTTTACGGGTTTGAAACCCTCTGGGATTTTATGATCCATTACTTCGTCTGTGAAGCATAATGGGTGTGCGGCGCCTCTATACTGGGCTATATCACGACGCAGCTCGAAGGAGCTATGTCTGTTGTGTTCGCCCCGGCCGGATTTGTTGTATCTGGAATGAAGATCACCGTCACGTGCCGTGGGGCGCCTGCGCGATCCGTAGATCGATCTTGTTTGTCTCGCCTTGTCCTCTAGTACGTCTCGCAGGTCTTGGTTGAACGGCGCCGGGGCATGGCTTGGGTGGAGGGCCGAGAGGCCTCTCTGTCGCGGCCACGAGGTGGCCGGTCGGCCATGTCGTGCGCTGGTGATGTAGGTGCTTCCTCCTCTGATCGGGGTAGCGGCCTGCGCTTTGGGTAACTCTTGGAGGGGCGTTCGAGTTCATACTCTTCGGCTGCAAGGACTTCGGTCCATCTGTCAGCTAGCAAATCTTGATCAGCTCTAAGTTGTTGCTGCTTTTTCCTGAGGCTGCTTGCCATGGCTAAAAGCCTGCGTTTGAAACGCTCTTGTTCGGCGGGGCCCGATGGTACGATGAATTCGTCGTCGTCGAGGCTTGCCTCGTCTTCGGAGGGAGGCATATAGTTATCATCCTCAACCTCTCGGTCTGCCGCTCTCTCATGAGGGCTGGCTTCTCCATCTTCCTGTGCCGAATCTTGCTGTAGGGGATGTTCTTCGGCGCTATTCAGTGTAGTATTATCTCCCGTGCCGGAATCACCGTTTTTGCTTTGGCGGGCTTTAGAGCGGCGCCGCTGACGCCGGCGCTTTAGCTGTTTCTTGGAGGTGTCATCCTCCGCTGTTGCATCGCCATCTCCATCTTTTGGAGTATCCACCATGTATATATCATATGACGAGGTGGCCTTTCAGCGCCCTACAGGTGCTGGTTCCTGTTCGTCTCCTGCATCGTTGTCCATACCATCGATGTCTTCGGAGTCGAAGTCAAGCATGTCGGTTAAATCGTCGACAGTGGCTACAAAGTGGGTGGTGGGTGGGCTTCGAATTTCTTCGTCGTCCGCATCCCATCCTTGCTGACCGTAGTCCGGCCATGCCTCTCCTGATAAAGAGAGAGACTTTAGTGAGTTCAGGATGTCGCCGAAGGGCGAGTGCTGAAAGATGTCCGCTGCGGTGAACTCCATTATCGGCGCCCAATCGGATTCGATCGGTAGGGGCGTGGGGGGTTCGGAGTCCGGAGAGGAATCCGGATCCTTGGAGCCACGGGTCACGCAGAACGCGGGGCTGACGTTCGGCTCGATCGCCTTTGAGATCGTAGCCCCTGAGGTGACCTCCAGCCGCTCATCCTCGATTGGCGCAATAGGCTCCGAATTAAGGGTAGGAACCGGTGCGCGTGCGGCCTCCAGGGCACTGTTCGGCGGCAGAGCAAGATCATGCCTCTCAAAACAGTGCGGCGTGCTTGGATGTGGCTTGAATCCGTCGAAGATCAAATCCCCGCGGATGTCTGCCGTGTAGTTTAAGCTTCCAAACCCGACCTGATGGCCAGGCGCGTAGCTTTGGATCTGCTTCAGGTGGCCAAGCGAGTTGGCCCGCAGTGCGAAGCCGCCGAAGACGAAGATCTGTCCGGGGAGAAAAGTCTCACCCTGGACCGCATCGTCGTTGATGATCAAAGGAGCCATCGGGCCTAAAAGTGATGACACAGAGAAACTCTCAATGAAAGCACCAATGTCGGTGTCAAAACCGGCGGATCTCGGGTAGGGGGTCCCGAACTGTGCGTCTAGGCGGATGGTAACATGAGACAAGGGACATGATGTTTTTACCCAGGTTCGGGCCCTCTTGATGGAGGTAAAACCCTACGTCCTGCTCGATTTCTATTGATGATATGGGTAGTACAAGAGTAGATCTACCACGAGATCAAGGAGGCTAAACCCTAGAAGCTAGCCTATGGTATGATTGTTGTATGATGAAGTTGTCCTACGGACTAGAACCCTCCGGTTTATATAGACACCAGATAGGGTTAGGGTTACACAGAGTCGGTTACAATGGTAGGAGATCTTGAATATCCGCATCGCCAAGCTTGCCTTTCATGCCAAGGAAAGTCCCATCCGGACACGGGACGAAGTCTTCAATCTTGTATCTTCATAGTCCTGGAGTCTGGCTGAGGGTATAGTCCGGCTACCCGAACACCCCCTAATCCAGGACTCCCTCAGACGTGACGGGCCGCTAAACCTAGACAAATCTCGAGGAAAGTGGAGCTTTGAGGTCGAGCTTCGAGAGGAGAAAGCTTACCTAGTGTGGCTCGGACATTTCATCGAACACCTCATGTGCATAGGAGGTGAGCTAGAGCACCACAAAGCCCTCCCCTCGCCGGCCAGAGAAAAACAGAGCACTGGGGTGCTCTGCTCGCGGGCGAGGGGTATATATAGGCACCTCATTGGTCCCGGTTCGTAACATGAACCGGGACTAAAGGGAAGCCTGTGGTCCCGGTTCAAGCCACCAACCGGGACCAATGATGGTGGGCCAGGAGCGAGGCCCATTGGTCCCGGTTCGTCTCACCAACCGGGACCAAAGGGGCAGACAAACCGGGACCAATGCCCCACGAGGCCCGGCCACCCCCCTGGCCTCATGAACCGGGACCAATGGCCCCATGGGTCCCGGTTCTGAACTGAACCGGGACTAATGGGCTGGCCCGGCCTGGACCAAAGTCCTGTTTTCTACTAGTGATGATACCAAAGCTGCAACACCATCGTGTCGTCATGACCACAAAGATTTTCACTAGCTACCAAATTCATGGATACCATTTCTAGAGGCCACACTGCTACTACATCAACATGAGTGACCTGAATCTCAGTTTCTCTGGCATCAACATGAGGCCACACAAATTTTTGGAACATGATGTAGTGAAATGTTTATGAGAGTGCTAGTTGACTAGTTCTTTGGCATCTCAATTCGTGTGTTGATGACTTGCTCTGATTCGTTAGTGCTTTGATCAACTGTCACGTGGTGAGACTGGCAAGAAGGCTCTGGGCTCACATGGCTTTGACTTATCTGTGATTCGTGTTATTGTTTGACCGTACCTACAGATTTAGCCTAATTCTACTTCAAATTATTTTATAGTTGACAGAACCGACAGGTCAAATTGAAAAAACTGGGGAAATTTCCTCTTTGCGATGGGCTTCAGCATTTGCTCCAGTTTGTAACAACCCGCAAGCGGAGTGTTCCTAATCCATTTGTCATATATTTTTTCCCCTTAAAAATGATCTTTTTTTGCGAGATCCCTTAAAAATGATCCATGTAAAATGGTTCGACGAGTCTGCCGAGCCAGCTTAGAACTACAGTGTACGAGTTTATATTTTGTATTGCAAGTCTACAGTCCTACATTAGAAATACTTGGTTTTGCTACAACCACATGTTGCAGGCGAGGTGGAGAATCTTCAAATCATTTAAAAAATGTTTTGCTAATAAACTCCCGTTCTATTGCTTCCGTAATTTCGTAGGACAATTTGACATGTATGGTATTGTGGGATTTGTCCGATTTTGAGCAAGTAGAGTTCTTTCTCCTTCCGAAAGGAAAAAAATAGGCAAGTTCAATCAAGTTTGTCGGGATCTCTCAACCAAATTTGTGTCCCACTCGTTGGTGTCTAAGAGAATGCGGTGGTTGGGTTCTCCATCAGACCACAACCCAGGACGGGCAATAGTTGCAGAGCCACATGTCACGCCAACGGAGTGATCACCCATCACCAAGCTAACAAAAAATCGTACACCCAGGGACACCACCTTTCATGGTTTTCTCATGCTATGGATGCATGCACAAAAGCATTTCTATTGGCTCGCGGAGCCCTCTCGACCAATTGCATATGGTTTTCTCAATGATGAAGATAATTGCATGTGGCATCATGCATTTTTACATACATTTCTCGCTACACCACAACTAACACAAATGCATCATTTCTTATCTCTTGATAATGTCAAACAAAAAACACTTCTAGTGTGACATCCCTATACTATATATGTGTGCCTTCATGCACTTACTTTGAGAACAAAAATATATGTAGTTCAAGAGTGATAATGCTCGTAGAAGTGTGTCATGCTAGGCTTACATTCCCAGCCCTAAATCAATGTGTCAGTGAGCTTTGAGATACTGGAGGAAAACAAAGAAACTAGAAGGCATTTTGGTCTCTCTTTTTCTGGCATCTTATACAATGAAAGCTTCCTCACGTGTTGTCTCGTCAAATATTTTTTAATAGAGTTCCACAAATACCCTTAGCGAAATTGTGGTATGCCTTCCTAAATGGAAGTGCCACACAATTTATCCGGAAAAGAAAACCCGTGCAGCCAGTCCAAACTTTCCTGTCGGCATCATATATAGCACTGGCAATGATAAAGATAGTTGAAACACGAAGACCGCTTTTGAGTATGAAGGTGTTTGTAGAACACGAGTTTTTTCTTTGTTTGAAAGACATTCCAATTGTCTCTGCGCACCCTAAAAAAATAAAAAATTACATGTAAATCAAAGCTCGAGTACCATTGTTAGTGATGTGGAGTGAACCTCGAGACGAGGGTTGATCCTTTGTTGGCCCGATCTTTCACGACACAAAACTCCATTGCAGCAAGAACTAGTCGCGGGTTTACGAAGATGTTCGCAAATCCCACGGAAACAACACGCCAACCCCTCAATCCGAAAGAATAACGTGGACGAACCGTATAGGCTCAGCTTGTAACCACCTACGCGTCGCGTCGCAGGAACTCACACGCCAGTAGAGATTTTGACAAAAATTCTCTAAACTCGATAATGGCCGACGGCCGAAACACATGCAGTGTCTAATTCATCATAACATAATCTCCCCCATTACATGATGCATCGGATTTGGTTTTATAGTAGTAACCAACTTGAAAGACACGCACACCTAAAACCTTCCCTAAAGCACACGTAGACATATTTCCTAATATCTGGACTCTATCTAGTTTTAACCTATTTTGCCTTTTACATCTCGGCAAAGACCTACTAAAATATATTTTGACTCTTTTACTTGTGTGGCTGTTGATCCGCTTTTCCCAATCAGGTGGCCCCCACCGAGACTCCTTTAAACTGATGATATTCCATGTGAGAAACTTCTTTGTATGTTTACTGTCGGTTGTTCAGGTGGCCGTAGTCTCCTAAAGAAATAACCAACGTGATATCTTTCTCTTGCATCCGAAACAAACTGTATTTTCCTTATGATTTGCTGGACCGTGTCTCTATATTGTAGATGCACGTGCATGTTGCATGCATATAGGACTCCACCGTGTGCAAGAGAAGCCCAACTTGCTAATCTCTCGGCTGCATGTAATTTAAAACTATCAAAACAGTGACGTACACCAACAGGATCCCATGCACGTAGGATTGCATGCGATTCTTTTTCTCTTGATATTCTTTCGGGCAAAGAAGTTTCTCAAGTGAAACTTGGCACGCAAACTTTTTTTGCGATGCAGGGCAACTTGGCGCGCAAATTCTTTTAGTTTGTGTTTCTCTTGATATTCTTTCGGCTGAATAGAATCCGTCATACGTATTGTAACTTCATCTCTAGCATTAGATAGGACCGTATCAGTTAGTGGTTCCCGCGGATAAATATCGACATATTTGTTGTGTGTGATGCAAGTGTGCTCGGGTCTTAAAGTGAACATCTGGTAGTTGGTTAAGAAAGTTGTTGCACATAACTCACAGGCTGCCGCATAGCCCACGCCAAGTGGTCTTCCCAAGCCCTTCGGCGGCATAACCTACCACTACGTCAGCGATCACCCATACTCCTCACCCACCCCTTTCCCACCCCCACATTTTGCGCGCCAAGTTTCCCTGCATCACGAAAAAATTTCGTCAACCGACAAAATATCTACCTCCCACGCCGCTTTACATCCCCACCAAGAGACACATTTTCTTTGTTTCCCCCTCCCTTCCTAAGCGCTCTAGCGACTTCCTTACTTGCTTGATCACTCTCCTCGTCTCGCATCCAACCGCCGCGAACACCATGGTCTCCTGGAATGACCCTCCAGAGGTTCCTCCTCCTCCGACGAATCTCTCATTAGCCAGGTATTCCTCTCTCCTCTCTCTCTCTCTCTCTCTCTCTCTCTCTCTCGCTTACCTAGGCATAGGGTTATGGTCTGGAATTGAGAATTTTAATGTGGCATCCGATTTGAGCTATTTCTTCCTCTTGTAGCTCCCTAGGACCATCCCTTCCAAGGCATAGAGCAGGGTAGCTGAAGATCTGCCTGCTCTTTGTCAGCATCAATCTTCATGCGCCAATTTAGTGGCTTTTGAATCTGTGGATAGTGGGAGGAAGATTCTGGCATGTGTACAAAAGGTTTGTCCCAGTTTTGTTGTTAGAAACTGATAACCCACAAGTATAGGGGATGGCAACAGTGTACAAAAGGTTTGTCGCAGTTTTGTTGTTAGAAATTTATTGATTCGACACAAGGGAAGCCAAAGAATATTCTCAAGTATTAACAGTTGAGTTGTCAATTCAACCGCACCTGAAAGACTTAATATCCACAGCAAAATATTTAGTAGCAAAGTAATACGTTAGTAGCGGTAACGGTAGCAAAAGTAGCAGTAGCAGTTTTATAGTGATTGTAACAGTGGCAACGGAAAAGTAACTAAGCGAAGATCAATATGTGAAAAGCTCGTAGGCAATGGATCAGTGATGGATAATTATGTCGGATGCGATTCCTCATGCAACAGTTATAACATAGGGTGACACAGAACTAGCTCCAGTTCATCAATGTAATGTAGGCATGTATTCCGAATATAGTCATACATGCTTATGGAAAAGAACTTGCATGACATCTTTTGTCCTACCCTCCCGTGGCAGCGGGGTCCTATTGGAAACTAAGGGATATTAAGACCTCCTTTTAATAGAGTACCAGAACAAAACATTAACACTTAGTGAATACATGAACTCCTCAAACTACGGTCATCACCGGTAAGTATCCCGATTATTGTCACTTCGGGGTTAACGGATCATAACACATAATAGATGACTATAGACTTGCAAGATAGAATCAAGAACTCACATATATTCATGAAAATATAATAGGTTCAGATCTGAAATCATGGCACTCGGGCCCTAGTGACAAGCATTAGGCATAGCAAAGTCATAGCAACATCAATCTCAGAACATAATGGATACTAGGGATCAAACCCTAACAAAACTAACTTGATTACATGATAAATCTCATCCAACCCATCACCGTTCAGCAAGCCTACGATAGAATTACTCACGCGCGGCGGTGAGCATCATGAAATTGGTGATGGAGGAAGGTTGATGATGACGATGGCGACGGATTCCCCTCTCCGGAGCCCCGAACAGACTCCATATCAGCCCTCCCGAGAGAGATTAGGGCTTGGCAGTGGCTCCGTATCATAAAACGTGATGAATCCTTCTCTCTGATTTTTTTCTCCCCGAACGTGAATATATAGAGTTGGAGTTGAGGTCCGTGGACCCTCAGGGGGCTCACGAGATAGGGGGGCGCGCCCCCACCCTCATGGACAGGGTGTGGGCCCCCTAATGTTGATTCTTTTGCCAGTATTTTTTATATATTCCAAAAATATTCTCCGTGAAGTTTCAGGTCATTCCAAGAACTTTTGTTTCTACACAAAAATAACACCATGGCAATTCTGCTCAAAACAGCGTCATTCCGGGTTAGCTCAATTCAAATCATGCAAGTTAGAGTCCAAAATAAGGTCAAAAGTGTTTGGAAAAGTAGATACGATGGATTCGTATCAACTCCCCCAAGCTTAAACCTTTGCTTGTCCTCAAGAAATTCAGTTGAGAAACTGAAAGTGATAAAGAAAAACTTTTACAAACTCTGTTTGATCTTGTTGTTATAAATATGTAAAGCCAGCATTCAAGTTTTCATCAAAGATTATGAACTAACCATATTCACAATAACATTTAGGTCTCATGTTTACTCATATCAATGGCACAATCAACTAGCGAGCAATAATAATAAATCTCGGATGACAACACTTTCTCAAAACAATCATAATAAGATATAACAAGATGGTATCTCGCTAGCCCTTTCTGAGACCGCAAAACATAAATGCAGAGCACCTTTGAAGTTCAAGGACTGACTAAACAATTTAATTCATGGTAAAAGAGATCCATTCATAGTCATACTAAATGTAAACTAATAGTAATACAAGAGGTGCTCTCGAACTGGTGCTTTTTAATAAAAGGATGATGACTCAACATAAAAGTAAATAGATATGCCCTTCGCAGAGGAAAGCAAGGATTTGTAGAGGTGCCAAAGCTCGATTTTGAAATAAAGATAAATAATATTTTGAGTGGTATACTTTCATTGTCAACATAACAACCGAGAGATCTCGATATTTTCCATGCTACACACATTATAGGCGGTTCCCAAACAGAATGGTGATGTTTATACTCCCCTACCACCAACAAACATCAATCCATGGCTTGTCCGAAACAACGGGTTCCTCCAACTAACAACAATCCTGGGGGAGTTTTGTTTGCAATTATTTTAATTTAAGCATGGGACTGGGCATCCCGGTTACCAGCCATTTTCTCGTGAATGAGGAGCGGAGTCCACTCCCCTTGAGAATAACCCGCCTAGCATGGAACATATAGACAGCCCTAGTTGATACATGAGCTATTCGAGCATACAAAACAAAATTTCATTTGAAGGTTTAGAGTTTGGCACATACAAATTTACTTGGAACGGCAAGTAGATACCACATATAGGAAGGTATGGTGGACTCATATGGAATAACTTTTGGGGTTTATGGAAGTGGATGCACAAGCAGTATTCCCGCTTAGTACAAGTGAAGGCTAGAAAGAGACTGGGAAGCGACCAACTAGAGAGCGACAACAGTCATGAACATGCATTAAAATTAATCAACACTGAGTGCAAGCATGAGTAGGGTATAATTCACCATGAACATAAATATCGTGGAGGCTATGTTAATTTTGTTTCAACTACATGCGTGAACATGTGCCAAGTCAATCCACTCGAATCATTCAAAGGAGGATACCACCCTATCATGCCACTTCACAACCATTTTAATAGCATGTTGGCACGCAAGGTAAACCATTATAAACTCCTAACTAATTAAGCATGGCATGGGCAACCATAATTTCTAATTATCATTGCAAATATGTTTCATTCATAATAGGCTGAATCAGGAACGATGAACTAATCATATTTACAAAAACAAGATAGGTCGAGTTCATACTAGCTTTTCTCATCTCAATCAGTTCATCATATATCGTTATTATTGTCTTTCACTTGCACGACCGAACGGTGTGGATAATAATAATAGTGCACGTGCATTGGACGAAGCTAGAATCTGCAAGCATTTAATACACAGGAGAAGACAAGGTAATACATGCTCTTTGTTAGATCAACAATAATGCATATGAGAGCCACTCAACATTTTCATCATGGTCTTCTTCTCTTGACCCCCCAAAGAAAAGAAAAGAAACAAAACTATTTACACGGGAAAGCTCCCAACAAACAAAAGAAGAACGAGAAATCTTTTTGGGTTTTCTTTTTAATTATTACTACTATAGGCATGGAAAGTAAACTAGCTAAAGGCTACAACTACTTTTTTGGTTTTTATTAAGGTTTTTCAAACACACAAGAAGAAGGCTTAAAAATAAATTAAACTAGCATGGATGATACAAAGAAAAAGTATGAGCACCGACAACTAGCATGAGTGTGTGAACATGAATGTAATGTTGGTGAGAAATACGTACTCCCCCAAGCTTAGGCTTTTGGCCTAAGTTGGTCTATGGCCATGGCTCAAACCCGCCCTCTCCGGTGTACGGAGGAGTGTCCTCTGGGTGCCACTGGTTGGCGATCTCCTCCGGATTCCATGTTCGCGCTGGTCGCGGAGAAAGTCGACGAGGCCGACATTCTCAGCTAAATAATAAAAGTCTTCATAAATCTCGGCCGCTCTCAAGAACTCATCACAAGGCCATTCGCACGGCCGAACCTCCGTAGTGCGAGGGAGATTATATTTCAGCTTCTTATTCTCTTCACTTTGCTTATCCTTCGAGCCTCGGCTCGAAGAGCCCCTCAACAATCTCTTCATCATTTCCTCTGAAAAATTACTGAAATTTTTAGTAACTCAAAATAAAAGTGAACCAAACTCAACAAGATTGATAGCAACTACTCACACAAGTGCATAGAGGCCATATCATGCAATAAAACTACTTTTGACCACATAAATTTGACATGCAAGCTTAAGAACAGGGTCACCTAAGCAGAAAAAATTTGCAATAAATAAAGCACTAGAACAAAAACCAATTGGACCATTGGAGGAGACACATACCGAAGAACAATCCGCCAAAGCAGTTTTGTGAATGGAGCTTTGAGCAAGGAGATCAAAAATGGCAGCAAGATGAGCTAGAACTCGGGTTTGAGCTGGTGGATGATTTTTTCTGGAGGAATACGAAGTGTGTGGGTGCAAGAATAAGTGGAGGGGGCCCACGTGGGGTCCACGAGGCAGGGGGCGCGCCCCAAGGGGTAGGCGCGCCCTGGACCCTCGTGGCCAGGTGGTGGCTCCCCCTGGTGTGTGCTCAGTTCCAATAATTCTTAAATAATCTAGAAAAAATCATATTTCATTTTCGGGGCATTTTGGAGAACTTTTATTTTCGGGGTATTTTTTTATTGCATGGATAATTTAGAAAACAGACGGAAAATACTATTTTTGCTTTATTTAATCTAAATTACAGAAAGTAAAAAGAGGGTACAGAGAGTTGTGCTTTCTAACTTCATCCATCTCATGCTCATCAAAAGAAATCCACTAACAAGGTTGATCAAGTCTTGTTAACAAACTCTTTTGGAATAACATGAAACCGAAGAATTTTCGAACAACACTAGGTTACCTCAACGGGGATATGCATGTCCCCAACAATAAGAGTATCATATTTCTTCTTAACAGTAGGAAGAGGAAATTCAAAACCTCCAATAGTAATCATTGAAGTTTTTCCAATAGAATTAATACGGTGGACTTGAAGTTGTCTCCTCGGAAAGTGTACCGTATGCTCATTACGATTAACATGAAAAGTGATATTGCCTTTATTGCAATCAATAACAGCCCCTGCAGTATTCAAAAAGGGTCTATCGAAAATAATAGACATACTATCGTTCTCGGGAATATCAAGAATAACAAAGTCCATTAAAATAGTAATGTTTGCAACCGCAACAGGCACATCCTCACAAATACCGACATGTATAGCAGTTGCTTTTTCAGCCGTTTGCAAATATATTTCAGTAGGTGTCAACTTATTCAAATCAAGTCTACGATACAAAGAGAGAGGCATAACACTAACGTCGGCTCCAAGATCACATAAAACAGTTTTAACATAGTTTCTTTTAATGGAGCAAGGTATAGTTGGTACTCCTGGATCTCCTAGTTTCTTAGGTATTCCACCCTTAGTATGATCAACAAGCATGGTGGAAATTTCAGCTTCCGGTATCTTTCTTTTATTTGTGACAATATCTTTCATGTACTTAGCATAAGGATTCATTTTAAGCATATCAGTCAAACGCATACGAAAAAAGATAGGTCTAATCATCTCGGCAAAGCGCTCAAAATCCTCATCATCCTTTTTCTTGGATGGTTTAGGAGGAAAAGGCATGGGTTTCTGAACCCATGGTTCTCTTTCTTTACTGTGCTTCCTAGCAACGAAGTCTCTCTTATCATAACATTGATTCTTTGATTGTGGGTTATCAAGATCAACAGCAGGTTCAATCTCTACATCATTGTTATTGCTAGGTTGAGCATGCATCAACATGAACATCATCATTAAACTTATCACTAGATTCATGTTCATTACCAGATTGTATTTCAGCATCAGAAATAGAAATACCATTGGGATTCTCAGATGTGCCAACAACAGGTTCACTAGAAGCATGCAGAGTCCTATCATTTTTCTTTTTCTTCCTCTTAGAAGAGCTAGGTGCATCAACATTAGTTCTCTGAGAATCCTGCTCAATTCTCTTAGGGTGGCCCTCAGGATACAAAGGTTCCTGAGTCATTTTACCCCCTCTAGTCACAAATCTAACATCATTATGATTTTTCTTATTATTTAATTCATTGAGCAAATCATTTTGAGCTTTAAGTACTTGTTCTGCTTGAGTGGCAACCATAGAAGCATGTTTACTAATAAGTTGAAGTTCACCTTTAACTCTAGACATATAATCACTCAAGTGTTCAATCACATAAGCATTACGTTTCAATTGTCTACTAAAATAAGCATTGAAGTGTTCTTGTTTAACAATAAAATTATCAAACTCATCTAAGCATTGGCCAGCAGACTTATTACGGTGAATATCACCTTCATCAAATCTATAGAGCGAATTTACCTTTACTACCTAAGTCGGGTTATCAAGACCATGTATTTATTCAATAGGTGGTAAATTCTTAACATCTTCAGCTTTAATACCTTTTTCTTTCATAGATTTCTTTGCCTCTTGCATATCTTCAGGACTGAGAAATAGAATACCCCTTTTCTTCGGAGTTGGCTTAGGAGTTGGTTCAGGAAGTGTCCAATCATTTTCATTACTCAACATATTATTCAATAGCAATTCAGCTTGATCAACAGTTCTTTCCCTGAAAACACAACCAGCACAACTATCCAGGTAGTCTCTGGAAGCATCGGTTAGTCCATTATAAAAGATATCAAGTATTTCATTCTTCTTGAGAGGATGATCAGGCAAAACATTAAGTAATCGGAGAAGCCTCCCCCAAGCTTGTGGGAGACTCTCTTCTTCAATTAGCACAAAATTATATATTTCCCTTAAGGCAACATGTTTCTTATGAGCGGGGAAATATTTAGTAGAGAAGTAATAAATCATATCCTGAGGACTCTGCACACTATCACGATCAAGAGAATTAAACCATGTTTTAGCATCACCCATTAATGAGAACGAAAACAACTTAAGGATAAAGTAATAGCGAGTTTTCTCATCATTAGTGAACAGGGTGGCTATATCATTTAATTTAGTAAGATGTGACACAACAGTTTTAGATTCATAGCCATAAAAGGATCAGATTCAACCAAGGTAATTAACTCAGGATCGACAGAGAAATCATAATCCTTATCAGAGATACAGATAGGTGAAGTAGCAAAAGCAGGGTCATATTTCATTCTAGCATTCAAGGATTTTTTCCTTCAGCTTAGCTAACAGTTTCTTAAGATCATATCTATCATTGCAAGCTAAAAAGTCTCTAGTAGTTTACTCATCCATAACATAACCCTCAGGCACAACAGGCAATTCATATCTAGGGGGAGAATCTTCATCATCATTTTCATCAATATTATCAGTTTCAATAATTTCATTCTCTCTAACCTTAGCAAATTGTTCATCAAAAAATTTACCTAGTGGCACAGTATTATCAATCATAGAAGTAGTCTCATCATAAGCATCATGCAAAAGAAGAAGTGGCATCATCGATAACATGCGACATAGCAGAATGAATAGCAGGAGTAGGGGTCCCAAGTTTACTCATAACAAAAGGTGAATCAAGTGCAGAGCTAGATGGCAGTTCCTTACCTCCCCTCATAGTTGAGGTAAAAATCTTGGTTTTTTCATCTTTCAAGTTCCTCATAGTGATAAACAAATATAAATTCCAAGTGACTCAAAGAATAGAGCTATGCTCCCCAGCAATGGCGCCAGAAAATAGTCTTGATAACCCACAAGTATACGGGATGGCAACAGTTTTCGAGGGTAGAGTATTCAACCCAAATTTATTGATTCGACACAAGGGGAGCCAAAGAATATTCTCAAGTATTAACAGTTGAGTTGTCAATTCAACCGCACCTGAAAGACATAATATCCGCAGCAAAATATTTAGTAGAAAAGCAATATGATAGTAGCGGTAACGGTAGCAAAAGTAGCAGTAGCAGTTTTATAGTGATTGTAACAGTGGCGACGGAAAAGTAACTAAGCGAATATCAATATGAGAAAAGCTCGTAAGCAATGGATCAGTGATGGATAATTATGTCGGATGCGATTCCTCATGCAACAGTTATAACATAGGGTGACACAGAACTAGCTACAGTTCATCAATGTAATGTAGGCATGTATTCCGAATATAGTCATACGTGCTTATGGAAAATAACTTGCATGACATATTTTGTCCTACCCCCCTTCCTGTGGCAGCGGGGTCCTATTGGAAACTAAGGAATATTAAGGCCTCCTTTTAATAGAGTACCGGACCAAAGCATTAACACTTAGTGAATACATGAACTCCTCAAACTACGGTCATCACCGATAAGTATCCCGATTATTGCCGCTTCGGGTTTAACGGATCATAACACATAATAGGTGACTATAGACTTGCAAGATAGGATCAAGAGCTCACATATATTCATGAAAATATAATAGGTTCAGATCTAAAATCATGGCACTCGGGCCCTAGTGACAAGCATTAGGCATAGCAAAGTCATAGCAATATCAATCTCAGAACATAATGGATACTAGGGATCAAACCCTAACAAAACTAACTCAATTACATGATAAATCTCATCCAACCCATCACCGTCCAAGAAGCCTACGATGGAATTACTCACGCACGGCGGTGAGCATCATGAAATTGGTGATGGAGGAAGGTTGATGATGACGATGGGGACGGATTCCCCTCTCCGGAGCCCCTAACGGACTCCGGATCAGCCCTCTCGAGAGAGATTAGGGCTTGGCGGCGGATCCATATCATAAAACGCGATGAATCCTTCTCTCTGATTTTATTTCTCCCCGAACGTGAATATATAGAGTTGGAGTTGAGGTCGGTGGACCCTCAGGGGGGCCACGAGATAGGGAGCGCGCCCCCAACCTCGTGGACAGGGTGTGGGCCCCCTGGTGTTGATTCTTTCACCAGTATTTTTTATATATTCCAAAAATATTCTCCGTGAAGTTTCAGGTCATTCCGAGAATTTTTGTTTCTGCACAAAAATAACACCATGGCAATTCTGCTGAAAATAGCGTTAGTGCGGGTTAGTTCCATTCAAATCATGCAAGTTAGAGTCCAAAACAAGGTCAAAAGTGTTTGGAAAAGTAGATACGATGGAGACGTATCAGAAACTATTGGATATATTAGATGTGATTCAGACAATGTCACTGTGCTATTTTATTCTGGATGTGCTGTCATAGTTCTATGTTAGTGTTATTTTGATTGATGGCTTCAGTTCTATGTTATAGTATTCTGGATTGAACTAATGACAATGCTATTTTAATTGATGGCATCAATTCTGAGTTATAAAATTTGTGCATTTACAAACCTGTTAGTATTAATTTGATGTCATTCAAACACTGTCGATGTGCTGTTGCAGTTATATTTAGCTTTCTCATAAAATTGGCTATGTGTTATTACACATGAGTAAGAAATTACAGTGTTGTTGCGATTAATTTAGCATGTGATGTTCCTGAATTTCATTGTTGTCTCAGTAGCAGTTAATTCATTTGCACATATATTTTTTTAGAAGATCTATCATAATTAATGTGTTTCTTCAGTTTTGCAAAAGCGTGTGTGATCGATAGCCCTATGTCATACATTTTTCTTTACCGAATCATGTATATACTTAAATAACGCAAACGCTTAACTGAGGTAAAGCGTCTGTGATCGCTCCCTCTATCACATGGAGACTAGTATAGGACAAGCCCTTTAGGTGAGATCGTAGGATCAACACAAACATTTCATATTTAGACAATCCAAAAAATTCTGAAAAATGTACAACATACTTTCGGGGTATGTCTACAACTTAAAAAAAAATCAGCTCAAAACTCGATCTACATTTAGAGAATCAAAAAAGACAAATTCGAGTATGAATAGTGCCAGCTTTGGGTGAATAGTACTTGACACTATTCACATCTGATTTTGTCTTTTTAGTCCTCTAAGTGTAGTTCAAATTAGGAGCTGAAACTTTTTAAGCTTGTAGATCACACATGAATGTTTGTCTCCAATTTTATTTAGAATTTTTAAACATGTTCTGTATCTTCAAAAAATTGATATCATTGATCTCACCTAAGTGTTGATCCTATACAAGTCTTCCCCCCTCTATCACACATAATCGATAAAGAAAGTTTTGTGTGAAAATCTCTTCCAACACAAATGCTTGTTCCAAATACTTCCTCTATTCCTTTATATAAGGTGTATTTGTTTATTCAAAAGTCAAACGAGTGCATATTTGACCGAGTTTTTAGAAAAATATATTTATATCCACAATACGAAATTTAAATCATCTGATGCATCATGAAAAGTAGTTTCATATTTTATATATTAGGTATTGCAGATGTTGTTATTTCATTATATAATATTGGTCAGACATTCAAATGGTTGACTTGCACGGAAATCAATACACCTTATATTCTGGAACGGAGGGAGTATATTGGTTGGGAAGCTAAGTTGATCTCACACGGCTTGTCCGACGCAATTGTTTGTGTTAGCTCTCTCAATCACACATGATCATATACGCTAAGCATGTGTGAATGAAAGAGCTATCACACATTCATTTCTTCCTATGACGCCCATTAGCAACCAATTAGAAGTATCTTGTATTACTATCACCCATCAAAATGAAATCAGCTTTAGATCTCTGGTAGTATTTGATCTCCTCTTCTAGTAAAAGACGGACAACCTTCTCATTAGATTGATTTTTCAATCCAATCTCTTACTAGGATAAGGTGCGCATCTCTGCAATTTTGTCAAGGTCGTCAATAATGGTAGAGAGACATTATTTTTTCTTTTTTATACATCCCGTTTGTGTGTTTCGCCCATCCAGTGAGGTGTTGCCTCATGGCCCTTATTTTAAATTTTCATCTCTGAATAGGCATATGACCAATGGTGGGCTTCTCCTAGATATTCATGATTATGTGTACAAATCCATCCCGATGCAGCCATCCCAATTCAAATTTCAAAGGGCGGCGGGCATCTAAGTTCGTAGAGTCACTACTAGAAAAAAAAAGGCTGTTAGTAGCGCACCAGTTTTTGGTATTAATGGCGCACTTTAGGTGCGCCACTATTAACAAATAGTAATGGCGCACCAGAGGTGCGCTATTACTATGCCTAAAAGTGCGCCATTACAATCTGACTTAGTAATGGCGCCATTACAATTTTTTTTCAAAAGTTTTTTCAAAAAAAAATCACATTTTTTTAGATTTTTTTTCCATTTTTTTTCTTAATCTCGGGTCACTATGGCTTAATCACGGGTCAATATGCTTAATCTCAAGTTAAATCGCACTCCGTGGTCAAACTTACCGGAAGGTCACCCATCCTCACATTACTCCAGCTCAAGTACGCTTAACTGAAAACTTTTCAGTTCTATCCAACCCCAGCACCAGCTCACTTAACACGCACTTGTTGATATATCTATCAGATCAATCCTATTAAACCTTGTTGATGTCTAGGACTTTGTTCATGTTTATGAGTGTGATGAAATTTTGAAAAAATATTTCAAACTTTCTGGTCATATTACGTACCATATTCTGAACATTTTTTCCAAAAAAAAATTCCGAAACCAATTTTTTTTCTGTTACTAGTTGTTTGACACGAGAAAAATCTTATGAGCACTCCGGAAGAAGGGAAGAGAAGGAGTATGGATTTCTCTCATGCGCCGGCGAAAAGAAAAATGCGGGCGTGCTAGTGTACCGTAGTACACAAAGAAAAGGGGTATGGGAAACAAGTATTTCATTAATCTCATTGGCGTCATCTTGGCGAACTCCGTGGCGCCATCCACCGCGGCACGGCAGCGTCATCCTCCCGAGCCTCCACGCCTTTGTCCTCCATGGCGCCGGCTTGATGAAGTTGACACTGGCGTCATCTTGGCAAACTCCGCACCACGATCCACTGCGGCACAGCGGCGGCATCCTCCACGGAACACGGCGGAATCCTTGTGAGCTCCGCGCCTCCGGGACTCCAGCTTGACGAAGTAGACGTCGTCGGCCTCATTACCAAGGGTAGCCACCACAAAGGAGGCCAACAGGCTGCGCGCCGGTAGCCCCATCGACACGCCCTTGTCTTCCACGCCTTGGTGAAGTCCGGGAGTAGCCTCGTCGTCTTCGTTAGCTTGAGGAAGATGATGATAACACCAGCAAAGTGCTGCATGATCGCGAGCTCCACCGCGCCATCACGTGTTGTGCATGCATGCAATAATAAAGGATAAAGGAGTGATTAGATGATAAATTTACCGTTCGGGAAGATCGACTTGGCGTTCGTGTTGCTGTCGAGGCGCCGGCTTCTTGTACGGATGATCGTCGGCGTTGTTGTGACGAGATGTCGAGGCCGATCTCTCTTCTCTCCTTCTGATGACGGCGACCGTGGTGGCTGGGTGTCTCTGCGTGCCGGCCAGGACGTGGTAGCTCCTGTATTTATAGGACGGGGAGGGCTGGACGTTGTACGCAGCCCGCCGCTGATTTCTTCCTTCTATTCTTCTTCTTGATGTCCAAGTCTGCGGAAAGAAAAGGAAACAAACCGATGCATACCTTGTTTCTTCCAGCATGCCTTCCAACAAAAAATCAACGAGGTCGGTTGAGTCTTTGGTTTTCCTAATGTTGAAGCTTGCCAATTATACGAGCACACACCGGCTTTTTTTTTGAGCATCAGTACAGACATAAGCGCTCATATACACGCGCATACACTCACCCCTATGAAGGCGCCTCGTCGTCGACGGGAACGTCTCCTCCCACTGAAAGCGCATCGCCGAAAATGCTGAAATAAATCCAGGAATAATGCGAGCACCAGGATTTGAACCTTGGTAGGTTGGGGATACCACTGTCCACCTAACCATCTCAACCACTGGTGGGTTGGGGATACCGCTGATTTCTTCCTTCTATTCTTCTTCTTGATGTCCAAGTCTGTGCAAAGAAAAGGAAACAAACCGATGCATACCTTGTTTCTTCCAGCATGCCTTCCAACAAAAATCAACGAGGTCGATTGAGTCTTTGGTTTTCCTAATGTTGAAGCTTGCCAATTATACGAGCACACACCGGCTGCTCCCGTGCATGTAACTTGCACCGGGTATTCGGATATGTATTTGTGCCCTTGTCGACCGGGCCGTAGATACTCAAATACATACAGATATGATGTATAAATACAAAATGGGTATTCGGATATGTACGCACGCGAGCTTGCCGACCGGTCCAGACACCCGAATACGTACACGTACAAAGCTAGACTACCACATCTAGCCAATGTGCATGTGGCCAGGACGTACGCATGCACACGAATTTCTTGCACCAACATTTCATGCACGTGCATGTGAAAGAACGTGGGCAGCTTGCCATTCATGAGTGTGCCATGCTAAATGAATTTTGCCTTTGTATTTATAGCCTGCATAAAAATCTCATTAAAAATATATATATTATTTTATGCAACAGTGGACAAAAACTCATCAAACAAATGCCCCCTCGTCGAGTTGAGCTTGAGTGCGAGGCTAATCGAGCTCGACTCGACGCATTTTTTTTTACTTTTCTTGGCGCATTATTCACATGCAGCCTAAAGACCCGGTTTGGAGTTGGACGATCGTGCGCGCCATTCTGAAGATGGTTGATTAGTAACAATGTATCTTAGTGTATGTATGACCATTCACACTTGTGTTCTCTAGGGAGTTTGCTGGATCATATATATAGCAGACATGATGCTAGACAACGAAACAACCCTATCTGTCTTCATTCCAATGACGAAACATCATGCATTGTCCTAAAAACAAAAACCAGAATTTACCAATATCGTCGCGACCGTCTAGCTGCTACAGTGCCAGCCAACTTGATTGGAGGGTTTCACATATTCACGCTGGTTCACTGGCACGTGGCACAGCTCCCATGATTTCCACGTGTTGATGTAGGCGAGGCATCGGTAGACCGTCGATACCTCCCCTTCATTGAGTGAATCGCCACACCACTCACGGTGTGACAATTTTGGTGGTATGCCGGGACACCATGAGCCTTACGAATGATTGAGGGCTTGACGTTGCCCCCATGCTTCATTGTTGTTGGAGACGGGGCCATGAGCGCAGGTGTTGCCTTATGGCGCCCATCGCGGGCGTCGGTGTAGACCATTGGTTGCCGACGTGTTGTCAGCGTTGTTATGGATGCATGGGCATTGCTGCCCCGAAACACCCATGATGTAGGTCGATGTAGTGGTTTGTCGCCGGAATGTCGTCGACGACGATAGGGAGTGTCTCTCGATGGCTGCAAAGATGT
The DNA here is from genome assembly GCF_056163025.1 of Triticum urartu. Lineage (NCBI taxonomy): Eukaryota > Viridiplantae > Streptophyta > Magnoliopsida > Poales > Poaceae > Triticum > Triticum urartu. The sequence continues at coordinate 738,020,824 of NC_141874.1, read as the reverse complement.
TGGAAGAGCACAACTAGGAACACCAAATGAAAACAGGCGAAAAAGAGAGGGAAAAAGGTGGGTTTTAAAATGTTGGTTTTCCCGTTATACACCAGCTATAGGCGTGATATCTAAGAAGGCTACCGAAGGACTTGTCATTGGGAACCATCGAAAGACCTTGACAATTGCAACTCAACAACTTAAATAGCTTTGGTGTACGTGTATGAAGACGCCGTGTTTTGGGATGCTCCCGAGAGGCAACAAAAATTCATACTCTAGCCCATCATCATACTGAGGGCCCCCACAGCTCAAACATGCCCCTTGCGCATGCCCCATGAACCCAGAGACTTGGGTGTGATAGGTTGAGGGTAAATGGTTTTGGTTCAACGGCTTGGCGATTTTTCTTCATGCATTTTGAAGGGTGGTGAACAGCTTCCTCCCGCCTTCCTTCTAGTGGGTTCCTTACTGCTTGGGACCGCTTGACTGCTTCTTGGATTGTTGGGATTTTCTTTCTTCAATTTGCTTCTTGGACTTTCAGAATTTCATCTTGATTTCTCACGCGGATGATTGATTGGCCGCGGACTTCATGGACTTGTTTTGACATTCGGCTCGAACTTCTTGAGGACTCTTCTTCCGAGATGTCTTGGGGACCCACCTTGGGAGCTTGGAAGGGAACTGTTCACCTCTGTGGACTAGGAAAAACCCTCTAGCATTTTATCTGAGGCTTCTGGTGGCGCACCCCAGGGTTGCCATGTGACTACACACCAAACCAACTTGTGTTGGGTCAGGCAGCCCTCCATGATCTTTTCCTATGGTCTTCCCTAAAATGCGAGCCTCTGTGAACACGAGGCATGCCAGGAAACATGAAGAGCGCGGGGTCTCAATACTCAGAAGTGCCCAAGTAATCATCTCCGCTGCCTCCGGAAGCATACACCTAGTACGTGTCGTGCATTGTGGGTGTAGGAGCCGCTCCACCTGCAACTTGACACATTGTGCCGCCCTCCAACAAGTCCTAGGGTAGCCGAAACTTCAATCAACAGCGTAGTGCGATAGGGGAAACCATTTTTTTGTTGGACTTAGTCCGTAAAACTTGGGGAAAACTAGATATATCCACAAAATGCTAAGGAGAACGCATCATGGATCCGAAAGCCCACATACAAAGTTTCCCCAATGAAAATCCAAAAGAGGCAAAATTTTAAGAATTTTATTTTTGAGGAACCTTCCGTTGATTGGGGGCATAGGTCGGACTCCCTGGGAATCTACAAGCTCGTATGCTCCCCCGTCATAGACTTGCTCGATGACGTATGGCCCTTCCCACTTTGGTTCGAACTTGCCCTTCGTCTTGTGCGTCACGACGATTGGCCGCCTGAGCACGAGAACCAACTTGCCTTTTCGGAAGACGCGCTGCTTGACGAGCTTGTCGTAAGCTCTCACCATATTCTGGCGGTAAAGCTCCAGGTTCTGTAGGGCATTAAGTCGCCCCTCTTGAAGGGCGTCGAGCTCCTGAAACCGCAGTTGTACCTGTTCGTCTTGGGCGATCTCATCTTGGATAGCCACCCTCAAAGAGGGTAGCTGGACCTCCAGTGATAGGACCGCCTCACTCCCGTAAACGAGAGAAAATGGAGTCGCCTGCGTTGGGGTACGGACTGTGACACGATACGCCCATAAGGACTCGAAGAGACGATCATGCCAGTCTCTCCGATTCCTTGTCACCGTCTTCTTGAGTATCTTGCCGAGCGTCTTGTCAAAAGCCTCGATCGCACCGTTAGCTTGAGGGTAGTAGCCAGTGGAGTAGTTCCACTTGATCTTGTACTTCTCCGTGAACCTGTACATCTTGTTGGACTTGAAGGCCTTACCGTTGTCGGAGGTGATTTGATGAGGTATCCCAAAGCGATATATGATGTTTCGCTCTAGGAAGTTGATGACGTTGTTACTCTTCACTTCCCGTAATGGGACAGCTTCCGCCCACTTCGAGAAGTAGTCCATCGTGGCGAGGATGAAGCGATGCCCCCTGGAAGATGGAGGGTCGATAGGGCCGATGACGTCGATTCCCCAGGCATCGAATGGCCAAGAAGGGATGGTAGGGTGAAGAGGGACAGGCGGCCTGTGCTTGAAATCACCATGAACTTGACAGTTGTGGCATGATCTAGCCACCCGAAGGCAGTCTGGCATAATGCTGGGCCAGCAGTATCCTGCTAGACGTATACTATGATACATCTTGGCCCCTCCTTGGTGCCCGCCGCAGACTCCATGATGCATCTCCTGTAGGATCTTGTCGGCTTTTGTTCGGTTGACGCATCGAAGTAGGACCTCCTGCCCATGGGAACACCTATATAGGACACCTCTTCAAAAAGATAGAAAGGAAGTCGTCGTTGTAGTTGGCGCCTCATGACAGGGTCGTCGGGGAGGCTCCCATGCTTGAAGTAGTCGAGGAATAGTTGCAGCCACTCGCCCTCCTCTATGGCATTTGTCATGATGGTATTGACTTCGTACTCTGCCGGGATGAGCTCTAAAACAGCCGGGAGTAGCCACCTTTCTTCCACGTTCACCTGCATTGTTTTATTATTTGGGAGCACCAATGCCGCTGCTAGTTTCGCCAGGGCATCAGCAGGTGCATTCCTACTTCGCGGGACATGGAGCACTTCAACATGTTGAAAATTTTCCATTAGATTCCAGGCCGCGGAATAGTACGCCACCAGTTCAGGCTTGCGAACCTCATAGGCTTCGTTGACTTGACAAAGGATGAGTTGAGAGTCTCCATAAGCCCGCAAGGAACGAACCTCCATGGAGAGTGCCAAGAGGAGGCCGAAGATGAGCGCCTCATACTCTGCTTCGTTGTTGGAGCATTCTTCTTTGAGGAGGGAGAATGAGTGATACATCACCCCTCCTTGTGGCGTCTTGAACACCAATCCTGCACCGGCTCTTCGTCTTGGGGTACCATCAGAGTCAGCGTCCATGCGGGAGGCACCGTCAAAGTAAAGTTCCCACGACGCGTCGAGGTTGACATCGAAAACCTCCTCGTCAGGGAGGTCCGTGACAAGAGGTGAGTCATCTGGAATTGGGTGCGCTGTGAGAAACTCCGCCAAGGCTTGACCCTTAATTGCTTTTTGAGGCACAAAGGTGATGTCAAACTCCATCATGATAAGGGCCCATTTTCCAAGTCGCCCCATGAGCGCGGGCTGACTTAAAACGTACCTCACGGGGTCTGCCCTCGCGACGAGCTGGACTTCATGCTTCAACGTGTAGTGCCTGAGCTTCTTCAAAGCAAAGATTAGGGCCAAGCACAACTTCTCTATAGAAGAGTAGTTTCGCTCAGCCCCCACCATGGTGCGGCTCAAGTAATAACACGCCACCTCCTTCCCTTCATCATTGTTTTGGGAACAAAGCACCTATCGAAGTAGGCTGCGCTGCAATGTATAGAATGAGGAGAGAATTCCTTATTTAACACTCTGTCTAAATTTTATGCCCTATTTGACATCGACATATAATTTCTTCCCTATTTGACAACGAGTCTAAATTTTATGCCTTTTATAATACTTGTGTCCATTTTAAGCCTAAATGATACCTTAAAAGACCATTTTGCCCTCATGTAGTATGTTTGTGTGCGTGTGCGCGCGCGTGTACATGTGTGCTACTGCCGTGGGTGTGCGTGTGTGCTACTGCATGTGGGTTTGCTATTGCATGTGTGCGTGTGTGTGCGCTGTTGCGTGCCCGTGTGCTGCGCATTAGGATTAATCTTGTTATATGTTATACAATGCAAGTGTGGATCATGGGTGTGTTGCATGTCACTTGAGCACTAGAGATAAGGTGAGTTAGTTAGTCTGTTAGTGCTTGACCGCGTTTGTACACATTGCATGCAGGCCAGATTGTGTGGCCATTACGGGGGAAAAAGGTTATGGGATGCTGCACAAGTTCTAGACTTGGGCATGCATGTAGACAGGGATTAGCTAGTGGCCAGGTTACGGTTTTTTTTATCTAAGGCCGAGTTATGGGTTAGTGGGCGAGAGTGCCGGATAGTCGGTGCATGCGTGAGTCCAACCCTATATATGTTGCATATTACACATAGTGGGCGAGAGTGCGGTCGTCTCTCGTGTGAACCAAGGAGCCGACCTCTTGGCAAAGCCATTGTTCCTCTTCCTTAGTGCTAATGTGTGTGTGGGTGTGTTTCCCTGGTCATATGTGTTCTTTGTGTTGAGAGAGAAAGCAACAAAGAGACTTGTATGAGGCAACGGAGGAAGAAGAAGAGGTGTTGCGAGAGGCAGCATCAACACTGTGTGCATCCGTGCTGCTGCTACTGTTGCGTGTGTGTTGCTGCCTGTGAGTGTGTTGTGTGCGTGTGTGCGTGTGCGTGTATGTGCTGCTACGTGTGTGCTACTGCTCGCGCACTGATGCTGCGTGTGTGCGCTACTGCCCTGCACACACACATAACATGAGGGGCAAAAGGGTCTTTTCAAGTGCTATTTAGGCTCAAAATGAACAAAAGTGTTATGAAAGGCTTAAAATTTAAACTCGTTGTCAGATAGGGAAGAAAAAGTTTATCAGTGTCAAATAAGGAAACGAAATTTAAGATAGTGTTCAATAAGGAATTCTTTCTAGAATGAGTGGGCGCCCCTTCACGGGAGCTGCAAAGACAGGTGGATTAAGGAGGTACCTTTTGATCTCATCAAATCCGTGTTGGCATCCTTCATCCCACACGAACGGAGCTCCTTTCTTCATGAGGCTCGAGAAGGGCTGGATACGTCCGGAGAGGTTGGAGATGAAGCGCCTGATGTACGCAAGCTTCCCTTGCAATGACCTCAACTCTTTGAGATCTTGAGGCGGCGGCATGTCGAGGATGGCCTTGATCTTCTTAGGCTCGATCTCTATGCCCCGGTGACGAACAACAAAGCCGAGGAAGAGGCCTGACTGAACAGCAAAGGCACACTTCATTGGGTTCATCTTGAGTTGATGTTGACGTAGCCACTCGAAGACAACTCGAAGATCCTCCTGATGATGCTTGCGATCCTTGGTTTTGACTACCATGTCATCAACATAGCATTCCACCGAATGGTGGATTAAATCACCAAGAACACATGTCATGGCGCGCAGGTAAGTTGCACCAGCATTCTTCAGTCCGAATGGCATGACGGTGTAGTAGAAATTTCCCTTCGGGGTCCTAAAAGCGGTGTCGATGGCATCAGCGGTATCCATCTTGATCTGGTTGTAGCCTGACGAACCGTCCATGAAGGAAAGTGCGCCATGGCCTGTGGTGGAGTCGATGATTATCTCTGGGATTGGGAGAGGAAACTCATCCTTTGGGCAGCCGCGATTGAGGTCGCAGAAGTCCTGGCAGATTCGTATCTGCCCATTCTTCTTCTCCACCGGGACAATATTGGCGAGCCACCGTGGATACTTCGTCTCCTTGATATAACATGCGGCAATTAACTTGTCTACCTCTGCGATGACATCGTCTTCAAGTTTTGGACGTAACCATTATGGTTGCTGCTTGATGGGACGGAACCGTGGGTCAATCGCCAACTTGTGCGTAGCAACACGAGGGTCCAAACACTAGTAGAAAAAGGGTCAAACGTGAAGCACATTAGTGTCGGTTTAAATTTGAGCTGGCACTAATGGTACCATTAGTGCCGGTTCGAACGGCTATGCATTAATGCCGGTTTGTGTTGAACCTTTAGTATCGGTTCATGCCACAAACCGATACTAAAGGGGTGATTGCAGGCTGGCGTCAGGCCGGGGCCCCACGATCACCTTTAGTACCGGTTTGTGCCACGAACCGGTACTAAAGGGGTCTGACCTATAGTACCGGTTTGTGACACAAACCGGCACTATAGGACAATTTTCAAACTCCCCCCCCCCCCCCCCGTGTGTCGCCATTTCAGTTCTGAAAAAATCAAAAGAAAATGAGAAAAACTTCAAAAAATAAAATCCTTCGAGAGGTAGTTATATTACTACATCTACTAGTTAGGAAAATTTGAAAACTTAAATTTGGACATGTTTTGCAAAAAGTGTAGGGAAAATGTAAAACGGCTATAACTTTTGCATACGATGTCGGAAAAAAACATATAATATATCAAAAAATTCAGCACGGTCTACCTGTTTGCAATTTTTTAGGATCCTCAAATTCCAAAACAAAAAAAAGATATGGTCAAATTTTAGTTTTTTTAAAAAAAATTGGTTAAATCTGGTCAAACTACTTATTCAAGAAGTATTAATGTTACTACATAATTATTCAAGAATATTAGTATTACTAAATAATTATTTCAATTTTTTAAATTTTGGTCAAATCTAGTCAAACTATGGTAAAACTGTGGTCAAACTATGGTCAAACTTATTCAAGAAATATTAGTGTTACTAAACAATTACTGTTTTTTAGAATAATAGTTTCAAACTCAAACGGTGAAACGTGTGACCTAATGCTCAAGTTAAACTGCTGAGGGTTAATCGGATTGATAGCTTACATTTGTCAGGAAAACAACAACTGCAGACTTGGAATGTAGGGGGAATAGAACTCCGAAGTTAAGCGTGCTCAGGCTGGGGGAGTGAGAGTATGGGTGACCGGCCGGGAAGTCAGGCGATTTGGAATGAGTGATCCACACTTGAGCAGTTAAGAGAGGTGCTAAACCATCAAATAATTCAAAAAAATTAAAAATCGAAAAAAAATCAAATTTTTTTTCCAAAAATTTCAAAAAAAAATTCAAAAAAAACCTTTAGTACCGGTTGGTAACACCAACCGGTACTAAAGGTCCCCCATACCAGGGTGCGAGCTCACGCCACGTGGTGGCACTTTAGCGCCGGTTCGTGCCGAACCGGTACTAAGGGGGGGGGGCCTTTAGTGCCCACCCCCTAGTGCCGGTTATGGAACCGACACTAAAGGCCCTTACGAACCGGCGCTAAAGCTCCGTTTTCTACTAGTGAAACCTGGCATCTCCTTGTAACTCCAGGCGAAGCAGTCTCGGTACTCCATCAAGAAGCTTCGATAGTCCTCCCGCTCCTCTTCCGTCAGTGTGGCGCTAACGAAAGTGGGGCGTGGGTCGTCGTCCGTTCCAAGGTTGACTTGGACGAGATCATCGAATGTGGGTTGTGCTCCATCTTTCTAACTCATGTGGTGCCGATATGGAGCTAAGTTCATCGGCATCACTTGGCTCACCGTTGGTAGAGTGTTGTTGATGAGGAATGGCGGACAAAGTGTCGGACTCATCGCTTGATGAGACGGACATGGCGTGGCAGTTGACTCGTGTTCCGACACCGAGCTCCTCCTCTTCATCGGCAGGGACATCGTAGGTACAACATTCCATCGCATCGTGTATCGGATCACCAAGGACGCATGTCATGGCATGCTGATATGTTGCACCTGCATTCTTCAATCCAAAAGGCATGTCATTGTTGTAGAAGTCTCCTTCTAGCATTGGTCGCCTTCTATCTTCTGGTTCTCGTGGTGCTTGCATGGAGCTGAGCTTCCCCTCATTGTCGGGGGCGTCGGGGTTGTTGCATCCAAGCCCAAACTTTGGTTGAGCTTTGCCCTTTTGCTTGATGAGGTCTTTTGCTTGTCTCCACCATTCCTCACATATGTCGGGTGGTGAAGGCATCCTGTTGTTCCGCCCAAGAGTGATCCCGGCCTTCTCCAGCAAACGAACCATCTTGGGCTCCGCCTTCATTGTCGATAGTACCTCCTCTGGGTCACTACAAGTTTGGGGAAATTCAAATACAAAATCACATTGTTTTACCTGCGGGACTTTGTAGAAAATGGTCTAGACTCTAGATCCGGATAAACTGGGGATTGCCCAAACCTCCAATGGGGAAGTCACTGAGATATAGAGCGATGGGGGTTGTACACCTTGAGCTCCCCTTGCGATTTCATCCACTTCTTTTATTCTTCTTCTATTAGCAATTGGTACGGGCGCAGGCTCTTCCCTCCGGGGGTTGCGTGCCCGTAGCGTGATGGGTGGTGGCGCATCATTGCCGCCTGTTAGCATCCTAGAGCCTTCCTGGGCACCTACAGAGCTTCCAAGTGTTAAACAAATGGGCTCTCGGCGCGCCAAAGTTGATGAAGAAGTGGTAGCCTCGTGAGAAATTGTTGTGGCCAACCTCAGCGTGATTGGTGTTGACGTCGGGAACCTTTCCTTCAACAATAATGGGGCCACTGGACTAGGGATAGAAGATCTTGTTCCACATGATGTCGAAGTAGAGTTCCCTACCTGCAATTGGGAGGAGGGGTTATAGTCGTACCGCACAGATGAAGATGGCGTCCTACGGACTTGGCCCCTGTAGGTCCGAGGGGAGGAGCCCTTTGCATCGGCAGGTGAGCTCGGCATGATGGGGAGCTTCATCTCGGCTACTAGCCCAAAACCTGGTTTGGTCAAGAGATCCATCGGAGGTGTTGTGCGCCCCAAATGCTGGTCGCTGTCTACAATGGGGAAATAGTACTTCGCATCTGCATGGTGAGACTCCTGCATAGTATAAGGAGATATGTTGCCGATGATGCGCTTTTGTGTACCGCTGGCATCGAGGAACTTCAGGCATTGATGGAGGGTGGATGGAACGACGCGGTACTTGTGGATCCACGGTCTTCCTAGAAGGGCGGAGTAGGAGGTATTCGCCTCAATGACGAAGAACTGCACCTTGAAGCTAAAAGTTGACATCTGGATCTTCAATGTAATGGCACCTAGTGTAGGCTTCCCATGGTTGTCGAAGCCGCATATCATCATGTCAGTAGCCTCCAAGTCGTCCACCGTAAAACCTGCCCGCGTCAAACTCTGAAGATGGAGAATGTTCACGGCAGACCCTGGGTCTATGAGGATCCTGCGAAGATGTGCAACACCAATATTACCTTCCACATACAATGGCCGGTTGTGGTCACCATCATCTATGAGCTTATCATCCTCGTCGAACGTGATCTCGTTCACGAACAAGGGGCTGGAGCAAAGACGGTGTTTCGCCATGGACACCTCGTAGAGTTCCGGAGCCTGGAGCGCCTTGATAAGGGCTTCGCGAAGGTCAGGCACCATCATGAGCGCATCATGCACACTCAAAAGTGCAGGGATCCGCTTGAGGTGGGCGATGATGTTGTAGTCGATGTCACGTGCCTTCATCTTCTCGGCCTTGGTGTTCAGATTCCTCCTCCTGCACAGGCGCCTCCTTTGGGGCGCTTGGCTTCTACACCCTTGTTGGCTTGATCTTTAGTGGTTCAGGTAGGACTTTTCCCCCACGCAGGTTCATGTTCACCTCTTCCAATGGCACTTCCTTTGTCGCCTCTTCGGCGTGGAGGACAGCTTGCTCTTCAGGAGTAAACACGTCTTCGGAAGGGGTGTCGCTGTAGTCATGGATGACGTTGCAACTCTCTATGCTTGGTGATTGGGATGAGCTGGCTCCTTCTTGAACTTTCTCCCCCTCCTTTGTTGGTGCTTGCCCCTAGCCGGGTGGCAAGAACTGCGCCAAGGTTGGTAGCACACGCCCCCGTCGAGGAAAAGGCTCGTCTCCCTCTGACATAGGGACAAATCTTGGTGTGGAGGCCGGCGTTGACTTGGATTGAACCGCCTTAGAATTCTTGGGGGAGCTCGTTTTGGCAAAGCCGAGCGAGGATGTCGGGGTGGAAGCCTCCTTGTGTACGACCTTTGGTGCACCGTCCTCCAAGGCTCCTCCCTGGGAATGGTTGGGGTCACCTGTGGCCGAAAGGGAGATACCGGCGTCTTGGAGAGGACGAGGTTGGATAGCTGGTCTTCAACTTGGGATAGTGGCACCCATGTTTCTTCGAGCTTCGTGTCTTCACTTGGCGGAGATGGTAACTTCATGCTCACCATGTTTACTGCATGGTAATCTGGGTTGATAGCTTCTGGGTCGAGGTTGATCCTCCTCACATTAATGGCTCTTTGGAGCCATTCTTTGAACGCGACACAATCTTCAATGACATGTCCCACATACCTTTGATATGGGCAAAATAAAGGATTATCTGTCATCCTCACCTGATCAGGCCTCCGAGGCTCTGGTAAGCTCAAGGCTCGATGTTCCATCAACTGGTCGAACATGTCCTTGATGAGCTCCCGACGAAAGACATACTGCTTCTTGAGGAGCTCCTGCATCGACTGGCGTTGCCTCCCTCCGGCTTGTTCGCCTCTTGCACCCAAGATAGACACATGGCCTTGCGGTGTAGACAAGAAGACCTTGGTGGTGTTCGTTTCAGCTGGTGCCTTCGCCTTGCTACCGTTGTTGATTTTCTTGGACGTCGAGGCGAAGCGCTTGGCGGGATCAAATGCACTGGCATTCTTATAGAGCTCCATTATCTGCAGTGATTTATCCGTGCTGAGGGCACTAAAAGTTCTAGGCTCACGCCGAGAGACTTCAAGTGACCAATGCTGCTGCATCCCATGGACGCACATCTCAATGGCATCCTCGAGGTGCATCTCCCTGGAGAGACGCACATAACTATTGCGGAAGCGGATGATATAGTCATCAATGGACTCATCTCGTCGTTGTCGTACTTGTGCTAGCTCGACAACCGAGAAGTCCTTCTTCATGGCGACGAAGTGCTTCTTGAAAACCTATTTCATGGCCGCCCAACTCCCAATGGACCCAACCGGTAAACGGCTGTACCAATGGAAGGCGGGCCCGGTTAATGACCCTGAAAATTGGCGAAGGAGAAGTGACAGGCTGTTTGCTGTGTCGCTCCGCCTCAAAGTACGCCAAGTGCTCCCTTGCATCACCAGTTCCATCAAATTGACGAAACTTTGGTGGGTGCCACCCTGCGGGATACGCCATCATGTCATGCCACGCCTCGTAAGGCTTCTCCAGCTCACTCTCGGAGGTGCGAGGGGCTTGATCTATCGCCATTTGCTTCAACTTCTTGTCCACCATATCCCCGACCATGTCGTGGTAGTCCTTCAACTAAAACTGCGTGTGGTACTGCGTTGTCAGAACCAGCAGGGCTAAACCAAGGCCGGGCTTGAGTGTTGGGGTCGTGTTGAGGCACATCATTTAAGGGCACCCTAGCAGGAGGGCCCACCTGGAGTTCCTCTTTTTGCGGATCCACCACTCGTTGTAGCACGCCTTGTGGGGGAACGCCTTGGTTGTTCATCATGAGCTCCATGAACTGGTCAAGCTTTGACGCCAACTGGTCAATCGTCTGGCGCTGGCTTCTGACCTCTTCTTCTAGAGACACTTCTTGTGGTGCTACTTGGTTTACAACACTTCGGCCCTGGGTGCCATCAACGGGTGGCTTGGCAGCTGGATCTTGATCCACAAGGCTATCACCATGATTCACCATGCGAACTGGTGCGGTGTGGAGGTCTTCATCACCTCCCTCGTAATCTGACAAAACCGATGAAGCTAGTTCATGGTAACGAGGGGAGTGCGGGCGACTCTCCAACGATGGCGAGGAAGATGAGTCGGAGAATCCTTCGTCATCATCAAGGTTAACTTGGCATTCTCTATCTCTGGGAAACCCATCCGTCATGCCTTGATGGGCGATGGATTTTAATCTTGTATTGGCCCCTGGCCGGTTTGCAACTTGTCGTCGTCCTTAAAGGTCTTGAGGAAGCCTTGATGTAATGTCGGTGTAGTGACGCTTGTATGTATCTTCATTTTGTGAAGTGCTCCCTCCATCTAATGAGCCTTTCCTTGTTGTCACAGGAAGACACGTGGCCCTGGATCTTGTAGCTTCTTGCGACGTCGATGAGCTCGTCTTGGCATCCCCGTCTGCACCCCTGAGCCATGCACGAACAAGGCCAAGGCACGGTAGGAAGGTCCTCTGGAAGTCTGCCTTTGGGTTCGGCACAATCTCTTCTTCAGAAGGATAGTCGAACTCCTCGGTGATGGCGGGAGGTCGCCATCCATTACTTGACCCTTCACTTGGCTGCACTCCAAGAGTACCGCACAAGGCAAGGTTCTTCTCAGTTGATTCCTTCGCTTTTTCAGCCTCCTGTTGAGCTTGGGCTTCTCCATCTTTTTCCATCCTTTCAGAGGGAACAAGAGGAAACTCTGTGGGCAGTGTTGCTTCTTGCGGGAGGGCAGCGTTGGCTGGACCATCGGAAGCTACTTCGTTGTTGGAGGAGAACGTAAGCTTGGCTTCTTCAACGCCTTCCATCGGTGTGGCCGTCGGCACTGGCATCTTCTGATTCTCTAGTGGAGGTGCTGGTGCAGTCGCCTTCACCTGTTCATCATTCATCTGGGGAAGGGATGAAGAAGGAACCACCTTGATCCCTTGCTCAGTGCTTCTTGTGGACGTCTTGCGTTGTTTCGGCGCCAACCGACTGAGCAGGTAGCTATACCGCTCATGCCGCTCCAAGTCGGGGGAGATGCGAAACTTGATCCTGTCATTTTCTTGCACAACCCCACCATCGGGTCGTAAACGTACCTGAGTGTGTCGAAGGACTAAGTCCTCAAGTTCTTTATAAAGAACATGACGGTTTCTCCGACGCCTCTCGCGCTTGTGCTGGTTCTCCGTTGGAAAGATACCATCCCTTTGTACCTGTGGCGTGCGTAGGAGTGCTGGTGCAGGGCACCTCGTGGAGGATGAAGTCCTGTCCGTCATCGCTTGCAGCTGTGGCCGATCTCCCCGCCTAGGAAGTGGCGAAGGTCGTGGTAGAAGTGTCGATCACAAAGGTTCCCGTGGTGGCCACTGTTGAGTGGGCCAAGGGTCCCTCTCATCGTCTTGATGTCCCCGCCTGGGAGGTGATGAAGGTCGTGGTGGAAGTGCGTGTCGCAAAGGTTCCCGTGGTTGCCACTGTTGAGTGGGCCGGGGGTCCCTCTCATCGTATTGATGTCATGACCATCGGTTCCAACGTGAAGGCATGTTGGGATATCTCCCTTGTGGGAAGTGTCGAGTTGGTGAAGGTTGTCGCCGAGGTGCCAAAGTCTGGCGCTCATGTTGAGGATGATGGCTTGGTGCTTGACGCCTCATCCTTCCCGCTGCTTGAGTTGACGATGCACTTGGCGCCGCTGGGTCCTGGAGCCTCCTTTGGATACTGTTCATCTGCTCTTGGAGTTGGCGAAATTCTTGCCGTAGGTCATCGTCCCGTGGCACGAGTGCTTCATGCCGAAGGGTGGAAAACCTGTTGTTGTTAGGGTCGACCGCCGAGTTGTGGAGACACTGCGCCCATGCACCCCTTCGAGTGTCGCCAATGTTGAGGAAGACAGTAGGGCCTGGTAGAACGGGCTCTTTGCGTGAGCGCCTCTTCTAGAACTCCTTCATGATGGCGCGTCTCACCAGTTCCTTGACCTTGCATGGCTCGTATGCACAATCATCAAGGAACAAGTCATACGGAGGGGTTAAGGTGCTTCGGTAAGTGAACACCTTATCAGCTAGGTCCATGGCGCCGAGTGACCAATCCTCCTCCGGCACCGTGCTCTGAGCGATGCGGGAAGCTATCTGTTGGTGGAGTAATTGTACCTTGCGGTACTTCTGTTGGGGAACGTAGTAATTTCAAAAAAAATTCCTACGCACACGTAAGATCATGGTGATGTATAGCAACAAAAGGGGAGAGTGTTGTCTACGTACCCTCGTAGACCGTTCGCGGAAGCGTTATATTAACGCGGTTGATGTAGTCGTACGTCTTCATGTCTGACCGATCCAAGTACCGAAAGCACGGCACCTCCAAGTTCTGCACACGTTCGGCTCGGTGACGTCCTCGCCTTCTCGATCCAACAAGAGGGGCGAAGTAGTAGATGAGTTCCGGCAGGACGACGGCGTGGTAACGGTGTTGGTGAAGAACAATCTCCGCAGGGCTTCTCCTAAGCACTACGAAAACCATGACGGAGGATAAACTAGAGCGGACGGGGTTGCCGGCACACGGATTGGTGTTTCTTGATGTGTCTTTGGTGCTAGCCCTACCCCTCTATTTATATGTTGAGCCCTGGGGTCGAAACTTGGAGTAAAAGCCTCCTCAAAGTCGGTTTCACCCAAAAGGCAAGAGTCCTTCTCGGACTCCAGGGCTAGACGCCAGGGTTCCCGGTGTCTACCCCCTAGACGCCAGGGTTCCTAGCGTCTAGCCTCTGGTCTCCGCAAAACTTCCTTTTGCACTTTCCAAAAGCCTCGTGGGCTTTCCCCTTTGGCCTAGATAAAGTGTTCTCATGCCCAAACATTCCGGGAAACATCCGGAACGCCTTCCGGTGAATTCCAGAACCCTTCCGGAGATCAAAAACTACTATCCCATATATCAAACTCTATCTCCAGACCATTCCGAAGTTCCTCGTCATGTCCGTGATCTCATCCCAGACTCTGAACAACATTCGGTCATCAACATACATAACTCATATAGTACTATATCGTCAACGAACGTTAAGCGTGCGGACCCTACAGGTTCGAGAACTATGTAGACATGAACGAGACACCTTTCTGGTCAATAACCAATAGCGGGACCTGGATGCCCATATTGGCTCCTACATATTCTACGAAGATCTTTATCGGTCAGACGCATAACAACATACGTTGTTCCCTTTCTCATCGGTATGTTACTTGCCCGAGATTTGATCATTCGTATCTCAATACCTAGTTCAATCTCGTTACCGGCAAGTCTCTTTACTCGTTCCGTAATACATCATCCCGCAACTAACTCATTAGTTGCAATGCTTGCAAGGCTTATAGTGATGTGCATTACCGAGTGGGCCCAGAGATACCTCTCCGACAATTGGATTGACAAATCCTAATCTTGAAATACGCCAACCCAACAAGTACCTTTGGAGACACCTGTAGAGCACCTTTATAATCACCCAGTTACGTTGTGACATTTGGTGGCACACAAAGTGTTCCTCCAGTAAACGGGAGTTGCATAATCTCATAGTCATAGGAACATGTATAAGTCATGAAGAAAGCAGTAGCAACAAACTAAACGATCAAGTGCTATGCTAACGGAATTGGTCAAGTCAATGACATCATTCTCCTAATGATGTGATTCCGTTAATCAAATGACAACTCATGTCTATGGTTAGGAAACATAACCATCTTTGATCAACGAGCTAGTCAAGTAGAGGCATACTAGTGACACTCTGTTTGTCTATGTATTCACACATGTATTATGTTTCAGGTTAATACAATTCTAGCATGAATAATAAACATTTATCATGATATAAGGAAATATATAATAACTTTATTATTGCCTCTAGGACATATTTACTTCAGTCTCCCACTTGCACTAGAGTCAATAATCTAGTTCACATCGCCATGTGATTTAATACCAATAGTTCACATCACCATGTGATTAACACCCATAGTTCACATTGACATGTGACCAACACCCAAAGGGTTTACTAGAGTCAATAATCTAGTTCACATTGCTATGTGATTAACACCCAAAGAGTACTAAGGTGTGATCATGTTTTGCTTGTGAGAGAAGTTCAGTCAACGGGTCTGCCACATTCAGATCCGTAAGTATTTTGCAAATTTCTATGTCAACAATGCTCTGCACGGAGCTACTCTAGCTAATTGCTCCCACTTTCAATATGTATCCAGATTGAGATTTAGAGTCATTTGGATCAGTGTCAAAATTTGCATCGATGTAACCCTTTACGACGAACCTTTTTTGTCACCTCCATAATCGAGAAACATATCCTTATTCCACTAAGGATAATTTTGACCGCTGTCCAGTGATCTACTCCTAACTATTGTACTCCCTTGCCAAAAAACAGTGTAGGGTATATAATAGATCTGGTACACAGCATGGCATATTTTATAGAACCTATGGCCAAGGCATAGGGAATGACTTTCATTCTCTTTCTATCTTCTGTCGTGGTCGGGCTTTGAGTCTTACTCAGTTTCACACCTTGTAACACACGCAAGAACTCGTTCTTTGACTGTTCCATTTTGAACTACTTCAAAATCTTGTCAAGGTATGTACTCATTGAAAAACTTATCAAGCGTCTTGATCTATCTCTATAGATTTTGATGCTCAATATGTAAGCAGCTTCACCGAGGTCTTTCTTTGAAACACTCCTTTCAAACACTCCTTTATGCTTTTCAGAATAATTCTACATCATTTCCGATCAACAATATGTCATTCACATATACTTATCAGAAATGTTGTAGTGCTCCCATTCACTTTCTTGTAAATACAGGCTTCATCGCAAGTCTGTATAAAACTATATGCTTTGATCAACTCATCAAAGAATATATTCCAAGTCCGAGATGCTTGCACCAGTCCATAGATGGATCGTTGGAGCTTGCACATTTTGTTAACACCTTTAGGATCGACAAAACCTTCTGGTTCCATCATATACAACTCTTCTTTAATAACACCATTAAGGAATGCAGTTTTGGTTTATCCATTTGCCAGATTTCATAAAATGCGGCAATTGCTAACATGATTCGGACAGACTTAAGCATAGATACGAGTGAGAAACTCTCATCGTAGTCAACACCTTGAACTTGTTGAAAACCTTTTGCAACAATTCTAGCTTTGTAGATAGTAACACTACTATCAGCGTCCGTCTTCCTCTTGAAGATCCATTTAATCTCAATGGCTCGCCGATCATTGGGCAAGTCAATCAAAGTCCATACTTTGTTCTCATACATGGATCTCATCTCAGATTTCATGGCCTCAAACCATTTCGCGGAATCTGGGCTCATCATCGCTTCCTCATAGTTCGCAAGTTCGTCCTGGTCTAGTAACATGACTTCCAGAAAAGAATTACCGTACCACTCTGGTGCGGATCTCACTCTGGTTTACCTACGGGATTTGGTAGTAACTTGATCTGAAGTTACATGATCATCATCATTAGCTTCCTCACTAATTGGTGTAGTAGTCACAGGAACAGATTTCTGTGATGAATTACTTTCCAATAAGGGAGAAGGTACAATTACCTTATCAAGTTCTACTTTCCTCCCACTCACTTCTTTCGAGAGAAACTCCTTCTCTAGAAAGTATCCATTCTCAGCAACGAATGTCTTGCCTTCGGATCTGTGATAGAAGGTGTACCCAACTGTCTCCTTTGGGTATCCTATGAAGACACATTTCTCCGATTTGGGTTTGAGCTTATCATGATGAAACTTTTTCTTATAAGCATCGCAACCCCAAACTTTAAGAAACGACAACTTTGCTTTCTTGCCAAACCATAGTTCATATTGTGTCGTCTCAACGGACTTAGATGGTGCCCCTTTTTAACGTGAATGCAACTGTCTCTAATGCATGACCCCAAAACGATAGTGGTAAATCGGTAAGAAACATCATAGATTGTACTATATCCAATAAAGTACGGTTATGACCTTCGGACACACCATTATGCTGTGGTGTTCCAGGTGGCACGAATTTGTGAAACTATTCCACATTGTTTTAATTGAAGACCAAACTCGTAACTCAAATATTTGTCTCCGCGATCAGATCGTAGAAACCTTATTTTCTTGTCACGATGATTTTCCACTTCACTCTAAAATTCCTTGAACTTTTCAAATGTTTCAGACTTATGTTTCATCAAGTAGATATACTCATATCTGCTCAAATCATCTGTGAAGGTCAGAAAATAAAGATACCCGCCGCGAGCTTCAACACTCATCGGATTGCATACATCAGTATGTATTATTTCCAATAAGTCAGTTGCTCGCTCCATTGTTCCGGAGAATGGAGTTTTTAGTCATCTTGCCCATAAGGCATGGTTCGCAAGCATCAAGTGATTCATAATCAAGTGATTCCAAAATCCCATCATCATGGACTTTCTTCATGCGCTTTACACCAATATGACCTAAACGGCAGTGCCACAAATAAGTTGCACTATCATTATTAACTTTGCATCTTTTGGCTTCGATATTATGAATATGTTTATCACTACGATCGAGATCCAACAAACCATTTTCGTTGGTGTGTATGACCATAGAAGGTTTTATTCATGTAAACAGAACAACAATTATTCTCTAATTTAAATGAATAACCATATTGCAATAAACATGATCAAATCATATTCATGCTCAACGCAAACACCAAATAACACTTATTTAGGTTCAACATTAATCCCAAAAGTATAGGGAGTGTGCGATGATGATCATATCAATCTTGGAACTACTCCAACACTCATCGTCACTTCACCCTTAACTAGTCTCTGTTTATTCTGCAACTCCTGTTTCGAGTTACTAATCTTAGCAACTAAACCAATATCAAATACTGAGAGGTTTCTATAAACACTAGTAAAGTACACATCAATAACATGTATATCAAATATATGTTTGTTCACTTTGCCATCCGTTCTTATCTGCCAAATTCTTGGGGTAGTTCCGCTTCCAGTGACCAGTCCCTTTGCAGTAGAAGCACTTAGTCTCAGTCTTAGGTCCAGACTTGGGCTTCTTCACTTGAGCAACAACTTGCTTGCCGTTCTTCTTGAAGTTCCCCTTCTTCCCTTTGCCCTTTTCTTGAAACTAGTGGTCTTGTCTACCATCAACACTTGATATTTTTTTGATTTCTACCTTCGTCGATTTCAGCATTACGAAGATCTTGGGAATCGTTTCCGTTATACCTTGCATATCATTGTTCATCATGAAGTTCTACTAACTTGGTGATGGTGACTAGAGAATTCTGTCAATCACTATTTTATCTGGAAGATTAACTCCCACTTGATTCAAGTGATTGTAGTACCCAGACAATCTGAGCACATGCTCACTGCTTGAGCTATTCTCCTCCATCTTTTAGCTATAGAACTTGTTGGAGACTTCATATCTCTCAACTCGGGTATTTGCTTGAAATATTAACTTCAACTTCTGGAACATCTCATATGGTCCATGACGTTCAAAACGTCTTTGAAGTCCCGATTCTAAGACGTTAAGCATGGTGTAATAAACTATCAAGTAGTCATCATATTGAGCTAGCCAAACGTTCATAACGTCTGCATCTGCTCTTGCAATAGGCCTGTCACCTAGCGGTGCATCAATGACATAATTCTTCTGTGCAGCAATGAGGATAAACCTCAGATCACGGATCCAATCCGCATCATTGCTACTAACATCTTTCAACTTGGTTTTCTCTAGGAACATATCAAAAATAAAACAGGCGAGCTAAACACAAGCTATTGATCTACAACATAGATATGCTAATACTACCAGGACTAAGTTCATGATAAATTTAAGTTCAATTAATCGTATTACTTAAGAACTCCCACTTAGAAAGACATCCCTCTAATCTTCTAAGTGATCACGTGATCCAAATCAACTAAATCATAACCGATCATCACGTGAAATGGAGTAGCTTTCAATGGTGAACATCAATATGTTGATCATATCTACTATATGATTCATGCTCGACCTTTCGGTCTCAGTGTTCCGAGGCCATATCTGCATATGCTAGGCTCGTCAAGTTTAACCTGAGTATTTTGCGTGTGCAAAAACTGGCTTGCACCCGTTGTAGATGGACGTAGAGCTTATCACACCCGATCATCACGTGGTGTCTGGGCACGACGAACTTTGGCAACGGTGCATACTCAAGGAGAACACTTTTATCTTGAAATTTAGTGAGAGATCATCTTATAATGCTACCGTCAATCAGAGTAAGATAAGATGCATAAAAGATAAACATCACATGCAATCAATATAAGTGATATGATATGGCCATCATCATCTTGTGCTTGTGATCTCCATCTCTGAAGCACCGCCATGATCATCATCGTCACCGGCGCGACACATTGATCTCCATCGTAGCATCGTTGTTGTCTCGCCAATCTTATGCTTCCATGACTATCGCTACCGCTTAGTGATAAAGTAAAGCATTACAGCGCAATTGCATTGCATACAATAAAGCGACAACCATATGGCTCCTGCCAGTTGCCGATAACTCGGTTACAAAACATGATCATCTCATACAATAAAATTTAGCATCATGTCTTGACCATATCACATCACAACATGCCCTGCAAAAACAAGTTAGACGTCCTCTACTTTGTTGTTGCAAGTTTTACGTGGCTGCTACGGACTTAAGCAAGAACCGTTCTTACCTACGCATCAAAACCACAACGATAGTTTGTCAAGTTGGTGTTGTTTTAACCTTCGCAAGGACCGGGCGTAGCCACACTTGATTCGACTAAAGTTGGAGAAACTGACACCCGCCAGCCACCTGTGTGCAAAGCACGTCGGTAGAACCAGTCTCGCGTAAGCGTACGCGTAATGTCGGTCCGGACCGCTTCATCCAATAATACCGCCGAACCAAAGTGTGACATGCTGGTAAGCAGTATGACTTATATCGCCCACAACTCACTTGTGTTCTACTCGTGCACAACATCAACGCATGAAACCTAGGCTCGGATGCCACTGTTGGGGAACGTAGTAATTTCAAAAAAAAATCCTACGCACATGCAAGATCATGGTGATGTATAGCAACGAGAGGGGAGAGTGTTGTCTACGTACCCTCGTAGACCGCTTGCGGAAGCGTTATATCAACGCGGTTGATGTAGTCGTACGTCTTCACGTCCGACCGATCCAAGTACCGAAAGCACGGCACCTCCGAGTTCTGCACACGTTCGGCTCGGTGACGTCCTCGCCTTCTCGATCCAGCAAGAGGGGCGAAGTAGTAGATGAGTTCTGGCAGCACGACGGCATGGTGACGGTGTTGGTGAAGAACAATCTCCGCAGGGCTTCGCCTAAGCACTACGAAAACTATGACGGAGGATAAACTAGAGGGGATGTGGTTGCCGGCACACGGCTTGTGTTTCTTGATGTGTCTTTGGTGCTAGCCCTACCCCTCTATTTATATTTTGAGCCCTGGGGTCGAAACTTGGAGTAAAAGCCTCCTCAAAGTCGGTTTCACCCGAAAGGCAAGAGTCCTTCTCAGACTCCAGGGCTAGACGTCAGGGTTCCCGGCGTCTACCCCCTAGACGCCAGGGTTCCTGGCGTCTAGCCTCTGGTCTCCGCAAAACTTCCTTTTGCACTTTCCAAAAGCCTCGTGGGCTTTCCCCTTTGGCCCAGATAAAGTGTTCTCGTGCCCAAACATTTCGGGAAACATCCGGAACCCCTTCCGGTGAATTCCGGAACCCTTCCAGAGATCAAACACTACTATCCCATATATCAAACTTTATCTCCGGACCATTCCGGAGTTCCTCGTCATGTCCGTGATCTCATCCTGGACTCCGAACAACATTCGGTCATCAACATACATAACTCATATAGTACTATATCGTCAACGAACGTTAAGCGTGCGGACCCTACGGGTTCGAGAACTATGTAGACATGACCGAGACACCTCTCGTGTCAATAACCAAGAGCGGGACATGGATGCCCATATTGGCTCCTACATATTCTACGAAGATCTTTATCGGTCAGACCGCATAACAACATACGTTGTTCCCTTTGTCATCGGTATGTTACTTACCCGAGATTCGGTCGTCGGTATCTCAATACCTAGTTCAATCTCGTTACCGGCAAGTCTCTTTACTCGTTCCATAATACATCATCCCGCAACTAACTCATTAGTTGCAATGCTTTCAAGGCTTATAGTGATGTGCATTACCGAGTGGGCCCAGAGATACCTCTCCGACAATCGGAGTGACAAATCCTAATCTGGAAATACGCCAACCCAACAAGTACCTTTGGAGACACCTGTAGAGCACCTTTATAATCACCCAGTTACGTTGTGACGTTTGGTGGCACACAAAGTGTTCCTCCGGTAAACGGGAGTTGCATAATCTCATAGTCATAGGAACATGTATAAGTCATGAAGAAAGCAATAGCAACAAACTAAACGATCAAGTGCTATGCTAACGGAATGGGTCAAGTCAATCACATCATTCTCCTAATGATGTGATCCTGTTAGTCAAATGACAACTCATGTCTATGGTTAGGAAACATAACCATCTTTGATCAACGAGCTAGTCAAGTAGAGGCAAATTAGTAACACTCTGTTTGTCTATGTATTCACACATGTATTATGTTTCCGGTTAATACAATTCTAGCATGAATAATAAACATTTATCATGATATAAGGAAATAAATAATAACTTTATTATTGCCTCTACGCATATTTCCTTCAACTTCCTCCTGTAGTTGCGTAGGAGATGAGGGCTATCCGACAAACGAGCGTTGGCCATGAGCCTACGCAAGTCTTGTGACATAGCCTCTAAACCCTCGAGAAGCTCAACCTCGGTACGCCGCGGTGTTGGTGTCAGCGGCTCCGAGTGCGTAGTCGCGGTAGGGGCATGGAGAGACGCCGCACTAGACCGCCTGTTGGCGGCTCTGGTGCGGAGGCGTTGAGCTTCCTCCACATCTCCTTTCATATCCGCCCTTGTCGATTCCTTCAACAGGGCGCGTGCCTCGAGCATTAGCTCGCGACGCTCCTTCTTCATCTTGGCAGCCTCCCGCCTTAGCGCCTTCTTCGACTGCACAATTTGAAACTGCACATGATCCTGGGCTTGATGGATGTAGACCTTCTCGCCAAGCTCGATGACGACCATGGGCGGCATCGATCCAAACCGGATCATCACCGGCTCCGAGTCGCTGTCATGGGAGAGTCCACATGCATGAAAGGGATCTTGATGAGCGGAAACCCTTGCCGACGTCTTATCATGCAGCATGCTGTGCAGGTTGGGAGACGAGCGAAGACGATTCAGACGACGACACCGTAGAGAAGATGGGAGGAGAACCAGGTCCCACCGGGCGTGCCAATTTGTTTGACACGAGAAAAATCTTATGAGCACTTCGGAAGAAGGGAAGAGAAGGAGTATGGATTTCTCTCATGCGCCGGGGAAAAGAAAAATGCGGGCGTGCCAGTGTACCATAGTACACAAAGAAAAGGGGTACGGAAAACAAGTATTTCATTAATCTCATCGGATAAACAAAATTACAAGATCCCATAAAAAATGGTTGCGGTCCGTGGCCTACTAGCGCGGCCTGCCTGACTATGGCGATGTGCGGTCTCCTGGTTCCCGGGGCCTCGAAAAACTCCCGGTTAATTACTCCCGCGGGTTGCTCCGCGAGATACCTCCGATTAAGCCGTGTGGTTGTATTTGTCGTCTTCGCTTCGCGTTCTCCATGCATGATGATGATGGTGTGTGTGTGTGTGTGTGGTGTGGGCAGCGGCAAAGCCCGTGTCCTCTTCGGTACACGTGCCGCTTAAAACATGGCTTTGTGCTAGCCACGTTCGCCCTCGCCGTCGCGCCTCGTCAGTCTTGACAACGTTGATATAGTCGGTGTTCAAGTTGCATGGGTCCTGCTCAGCTCGGACTTCTTGACGATGTAGCGGCTTCGTCGGGTATGCAAGGGTTTGCCTCGCGGGAGTATTCTTATGGAGACCGGTAACGGTGTAAAACCAACGCTCGCTCGTATCGGCAATGCCGATGTGGTTGGCGCCTCGTCTCGGTTGGACGCTGTGTTTACGGTAGTCCTCTAAGACAAGGGTACCGCCTCACGGGGCCATCGGGAGTTAGTGTTGGTGAAGTCACGTCGCCTCCTCGCCATCACGCCTCTTCTTCTTGGGCTCCGGGTCGTGGAGAGCATCATGTGGCACCATCTTCTCCTCCAGGTCATGGACAGCACTGCCTCCCTGCTCCGTGTTGCAGGCAGCACCAAGGGTGTGTGTTATCTTCTTGGCTCCGTGTCGCGGGCTCCATCTTGACGAGGTAGACATTGGTGGTGATGTCCCGCGAGCTCTATGCCTCCGGTCCATCTTGATGATGTTGATGTTGGTGGTGTCCTCCTTGCGAGCTCCACGCTACGATTCTCCGCGGTGCCGGGTTGACGATGTTGGCGATGGGCGTCGTCTTGGCGAGCTCCGCGCCACTATCCAATGCGGCACGGTGGCAGCATCGTTGCGAGCCTCCACGCCTTTGTTCTTCATGTAGCCAGCTTGATGAAGAAGACAACGGGCGTCATCCTAGCGAACTCCGTCTCCGTCCTCCATGGCACACGGTGGAATCCCTGCGAGCTCCATGTCTCCAGGCTCCATCTTGACGAAGTAGACGTTGGCGGCATCCCCAACGGGCGCCACGCCTCCGTCCTCTAGCTCCAGCATGATAAGTGGATGGCGGGAGTCCTTCTTGCGAGTTCCCCGTCACGATCCTTGCGACTCCGGGTTGATGATATTGAAATTGGCGTCATCTTGGAGAACTCCGTGGCGCCATCCACCGCGGCACGGCAGCGGCATCCTCCCGAGCCTCCACGCCTTCGTCCTCCATGGCGCCGGCTTGATGAAGTTGACACTAGCGTCATCTTGGCGAACTCCGCGCCACGATCCACTGCGGCACAGCGGCGGCATCCTCCGCGGAACACGGCGGAATCCTTGTGAGCTTCGCGCCTCCGGGACTCCAGCTTGACGAAGTAGACGTCGTCGGCCTCATTACCAAGGGTAGCCACCACAAAGGAGGCCAACGGGCTGCGCGCCGGTAGCCCCATCGACACGCCCTCTTCTTCCACGCCTTGGTGAAGTCCGGAGTAGCCTCGTCGTCTTGGTTAGCTTGAGGAAGATAATGATAATACCAACGAAGTGCTGCATGATCGCGAGCTCCACCGCGCCACCACGCGTGTTGTGCATGCATGCAATAATAAAGGATGAAGGAGTGATTAGATGATAAATTTACCGTTCGGGAAGATCGACTTGGCGTTCATGTTGCTGTCGAGGCGCCGGCTTCTTGTACGGATGATCGCCGGCGTTGTTGCTAATTGGTATTCTTTACTGCAGGATTAACTGCCTTTTATATGTTTCGGATATATTTACTTACATTTGATGGGTATTTGTATGTTCATTTTCAAAATTACAGTAGCACTAAAGAGAGTTCCTTGTATTCAATATCCTTATGGGGAAATCTCTCTTCTCTCCTTCTACTTCTTCTTGCTGCGCGAGTTATGGGACCGTGGTGGCTGGATGTGATCGATGGATTTGTGGATGTGTTGCTGCGTGGATTTGTTGTGCACATGATGGCGGCGACCGTGGTGGCTGGGTGTCTCTGCGTGCCGGCCAGGACGTGGTAGCTCCTGTATTTATAGGACGGGAGGGCTAGACGTTGTACGCAGCCCGCCGCTGATTTCTTCCTTCTATTCTTCTTCTTGATGTCCAAGTCTGCGCAAAGAAAAGGAAACAAAGCGATGCATACCTTGTTTCTTCCAGCATGCCTTCCAATAAAAATCAACGAGGTCGGTTGAGTCTTTGGTTTTCCTAATGTTGAAGCTTGCCAATTATACGAGCACACACCGGCTGCTCCCGTGCATGTAACTTGCACCGGGTATTCAGATATGTATTTGTACCCTTGCCAACAGGCGATACATACTCAAATACATACACATATGATGTATAAATACAAAACGGGTATTCGGATATGTACGCACGCGAGCTTGCCGGCCGGTCGAGACACCCGAATACGTACACGTACAAAGCTAGACTACTACATCTAGCCAATGTGCATGTGGCCAGGATGTACGCATGCACACGAATTTCTTGCACCAGCATTTCATGCACGTGCATGTGAAAGAACGTGGGCAACTTGCCATTCATGATTGTGCCATGCTAAATGAATTTTGCCTTTGTATTTATAGCCTGCATAAAAATCTCATTAAAAATATATATATTATTTTATGCAACAGTGGACAAAAACTCATAAACACTAGTGGCGCACCTAGCAAATGGTGCGTCATTACTAAGTTTGAAAATTTTCCATTTTTCCCCCTCTAGATCTTAAAAGCAGTGTATCTTTTATTCTGTTAGGTTTTTAGGGATTCTAAAAATCTTCAACGGGGTTCGCCCAGTTGAATTTGGATGTAACTTTTCGAGTAGATAATTTTTCATATAAAAAACCTCCGAGTTCGTATGCAAAAGTTATGCTCATTTTACTAAATTCCAGAGAGATTTTACAAATAAAAGCAAAATTCATATTTGTAAATTTTCCCAACAACTAGACCACATATCACATAGGAAACTTATTTTCTTTTATTCTTTTGACATTTCCATCATTTTCTTTTATATTTTTAAAACTGAAAAGGCGGTCCAGGAGGGGTGGGGGTGCATTTAGTAGCCATTACTATGTGTATGACTTGGTCAAACCTTGGTCAAAGTTAGTAATGCCGCATTTTGTATATGTGCGTCATTAATAAGTTTGACATAGTAATGGTGCACCTATGCAAAGTGCGCCATTACTAAGTTTGACCAAGGTTTTGATCCAGTCATACACATAGTTATGGCGCACTTTGTAAAGGTGCGCCATTACTATGTCAACTTAGTAATGGCCCACCTATACAAAGTGCGTCATTACTATGTGTATGACTGAGTCAATCCTTGGTCAAACTTAGTAATGGCGCACTTTTCACCTGGTGCACCATTACTGTTTTGGTTACTAATGGCGCACCTACACATGGTGCGCCATTACTTGGCGCACCACATGTATAATGCGCCATTAGTGTCCATATTGGTTATAACTGTTTTTCTAGTAGTGAGTTAGAATCCAAAATGATGGGTGCATGATCTGATAACGCTTCGATATGCTCTAGGGCTCACACAATTGGCGGAGGAAATTTTAGTTGCCATTCGGTTTCCGTGAGCACTGTATCAAGCTTCTCATATGTCGGCATAGATCTATTATTAGCCCAGGTGAACTACTGCCCTGACACAGTGGCTTCCCGAAGATCCAAACTATCTAACAACATTGAATAGGAAAGGTCAATGAGTGTCGAAGCGGTCATTATTTTTGTCTTCGTGGTACCTAAAGATATTAAAATCCTCCCCAATAATCATTGGATATGGTTATCCTTAGTCAGGTTCACCAATTCACGAAGGAAAGTCGGCTTATACTCATCTTGGGTAGCCACATAGACTACAACCAGGCTTCATGTAAAACCATCAACTTTGTTTCCTAAGTGAAATTTGATATGAAATTCTCCGGTCGAAATAGACAACGAGTCTATGGCCGTGGCCTGCATCCCAGTAAGGATTCCTCCAAACCTTCCACGATCTGGTAGACTATGCCATGTGTAGTCGAAACCACCTAATAGGTGATCGATGTCGTGCAGGCAGAAGTCACATTTACCAGCCTCAGAAATTTCCACAAAATTTAACCCATGTTCGTGCACACAATCATCGACGTTTTTATGTTTAGTCAAGTCTGAGAGACCTCTGCTATTCCAAAGCATGCCTGTTATGTGGAAAATCTCGGGTCGGCGTAGAACATTACACCTTCTTTGAGAGGTTATTATTTCTTTTTAGAATAATGCGATTTAGATTTTCACGAAGACACCGTGAAGTCACAAAACGAGGAACCAGGTCTTGGGTCATCCAAACCAACCTCGGGAACCTCACCAATCAAGTGGGAAATAAGCGGACCATCATATTTGGCATATGTTTCATCCCCCTCCTTGGTTTCGGGCTTAGGTAGGGTGCTATTACACTTCGGAGCAATCTTAAACTGGTCAATCTCCATATGTTTAAGTACCCCAACCGACAGATTAATTGCACTATCCTTCTTTCCCAAAGGAACACCAACGTTCTTTAGGTAGTGGAAATGGGAGTATCCAAAAAAGAAAGAAAATATTGAACGGATGTGGTAGCTGGCATGAGGTCCAAATTCCTCGAGGCCTGGCGGCGCATTGCTTGCTAGCTAGCGAATGCTCACCAGACAGAGAGGAACTATCAGTAGAGATGGAGACAGTTACTATGTCGAAGGGGCAAAGTTAGCCATCCAGTCATAATACTCGTCGGTGTCTTCGACTGAGCTATTGGTGAAGTTTTCCGCAACATAATACCCACCGGTCTCTTCCAATGTTAACTGGCACAGACCTTTGGATGACACTTCTTGTTGCTGCTACTCTGATGCCATAATACATTTTGTTTAAGAAGTTTTTGTTCATGGCATTTTATTTTAAAAGTTTATCTTTATGTGTCAAAATCTTTTTCTATGGACCCAGATAACGCCCGAACGTCACACATGACAACACTTTTCATGGCAAGTTTAGTTATGCGAGGATGTCAACTTTAATTGGCTAGTATGGCAATTTTCGTGTTTCAGTTTGTTTTTGGCAGAAACTTGTTATGTGTCACTGAAATATACCATCTTTGCGTGAGTGAAATTGCCATTGAAAAATGACATGGCCGGGATGCCATGCATCATTATCTTATCATTTGAGTTTTCTATTCCTGTTGAATCAGGCCCGACCTTGATGGAGGGGCAGGGGGGGCGGCCGCCCCGGGCCCCCGAAAACGAGGGCCCCCCAAGTCTGCATGTGCCTGTGCTAATACAATTTGTAAAATGTTATAACTGGGCCTACATTACCTGCACTGGTTACGTTTTGGAGAGATCGATCGACCGGATCCGGCTTGCTTGCTCCCTCCCCATGCTTCCATCCGTGCTCCCACTTCATCCTACGGTTGTTTTTTTTTTTCTCTTTTTTCTTTTTAATCTAATCATCTCTACCCTGATTTTAAGGGGGTAGGGCCGGGCCTTATTTTGTTCCAATTAAGTCATGCCACATATGCGGAAGTACGGATGGGCGCACACTGGAGGAGTAGGCAAGTCTCGTCCCGATCGACCAGGGATCGAGAGCGGATTCTGCGGCGTAACGTGGGGGAGTGATTTCGTGGGTTTACATCACGCACGATGACAATCGCCTACAGGCTGTTCGCCTTGTTTTAGGCCAATCGCCTCAAAACCTCATCGCCGGCAGGCTGCGGCGGCCGGATGGCAGCA
Organism: Triticum urartu; assembly: GCF_056163025.1. NCBI lineage: Eukaryota > Viridiplantae > Streptophyta > Magnoliopsida > Poales > Poaceae > Triticum > Triticum urartu. The sequence continues at coordinate 737,992,297 of NC_141874.1, read as the reverse complement.
GATTGCAGACGCGAGACAACCACGCCTCACCGTGGCACCGCCGCAGCAGCAGCTCCAGCCTACGCCTCATCACCGCCGCTGATGTGAGAGGTGTCCTATATCTTAACGATTTTGCCCTAACTTATGCCCAGCTTTTTTGCTCCCTATAACTACGACTCATCAAGGCTTGAAGGGTCGGTACAGGGCTGGGTTTACTGAGCTGCTTGCCGGACCGCCGAATCCAGGTATGTACATACCATGTAGAACTCTCGACGCAATGAAAGTTATGTATAGCTTATAGTTTTCTGCATCTTAGCCGAGTAAAATTGTTTGATAAAAGGTAGTGTTTGCGTGTACTTGCAATATGAAATTACATTCACTTCTTTCCTAAAAAAATTACATTCACTTCTTTTTCTTGAAAACCATCAAAAAAATGTCAAAACACAGCAAAATATATAACTACGTGGTTAATTTTGTCGGATTAATTAGGAATAGTTGAAGCACCCGCAAATAAGAAGGGCATGACAATGCTAATAAGCAACGGATCTTCATGGAGTAATTGAAGAATCGTGACCGAACAATTATTCTTTTATAGTAATCCATAATCTTTCCTATTGCATGTTGTAGTATGTTGTATAGTAAAAAACTTAATGTTTCACAAAGTTTATACTGAAAGTAGCTTTTGAAAGTTAAAGGGCCCCGGGTTCTAGTTTTGCCCTGGGCCCCTAAAATCTCAGGACCAGCCCTGTGTTGAATTCCGAAAATGCTTGGGTTTACCACCGAATAATTGGAGGAGGCGCACTATTATTCTTCGAGGTCGAATCTTGACGATGGCATCCCAGGTCAACCCCTCGTCACAAGTGAGCACGTGGAAGTCAGAAACTGCGGAAGAGCTTCCTATAGCTAGCCAGATTCCATGTCTGGCCCGCTGACCATTACTTTCCCCTCCCCTGCTCTGCTCTGCTCTGTTCTTCTAGGCCGGGAAATGGAGGAGCCCCCGCCGGCGGAGCCTCAGTCGTAGCGGTTCGTGTTCTGGCTGCATGAGCTGGGGGACAGCGGGCGCGCCAACGAGCCCATCACCTTCGTCGGCGCCCGATGGGCCTTCCCCACGGCGCCCACCGCACCCGTCACATGCAACCGTACGTATACATCGGACCTCCTTGACTTCCATTGCTTGCTTGCTTGACGCTTGAGCTTGACACTCTCATGTCTAATTCGTACGTGTTCTGCATCAGGTGGCCTGTTGATGGTTCGACATCTAGGACACGCCCATCACCTCCGTAAGAGCTCGACCATCACACAGATCACATGTCACGAGGAAGTTCACCTCGGTTTTTGTGACTCTTGCAGAAATCCGCGAGGGGCGAGGCGGACGTGCTGAGAGCGGTGGAGAGCGTGCACGCCATGATCGACTGGGAGATATCTGCCGGGACGAGGCCGGAGGACGTGTTCGTCTTCGGACTCAGCCAGGGAGGTACGACCTGCTCGAACTTGCCTGCGGGGACGGCTCGGCATGAGCTGCGAGTTAAAGGTGTAGGACGGGCTCGCCCACGAGCTGGCGCCCAACGAGCTCCAGTACTGCGAGCGATGGGCCGATGAGGGGGGCGGTGGCTCCAGCGACGACCCAGGGAGAAGTGTGGACCGTGGCGCCCCGAGGAGCAGGCAGTCCTGCTGCGGCTTTGCCTTCTTCTCCGGCTCGTAACGCTCCATGAACCTCCGAGCGAAGTGAGTATTTTTTTCTGTCTTTCCCTTTGTACTGAGAATTATCCATGTCAAGAAGCGAGACACCAATGACAAAGTCGCGGTAAACGAGCCCATCACCTTCGTCGGCGCCCGATGGGCCTTCTCCACCCTTGCGATCTGCTGGTCGCCCCAAAGCTGCTCTGGCGCCGCCGCTCAAGTTCAGAAAAGAAGGGGACGCGATCGCAATGTGACTCGGCTTCCTGCAGACTCCCCTGTGTTTCGCTTCCTCTGGCTGCCACTGAAAGTTTAGAGCGCTAGGAGCTTAGCTCATCCAGCTCGTTTATATTTTCTCTGTATTTCCTGCCTAGGCATCAGCTTCACTGATGCGCGAGTCGTGTGACTGTAATAAGTACGAACCCTCGAACATAAGCTGGGGCTGTAAAAGATTCCGATGGTTTCATTCCTGTTAATGGAACCGGGGAGAGGCCTCCCTGTTCATCCAAAAAAAATGATCCATGTCAAAGGAAAAAAAATCGATGGAAAATGATCCATTTCAGTTGGTCCTACACGTCTGCACTTGAGATGATGACTAACTGATGTTCCATTTGCTTCCATAATTTTGCAATAATATTTGACATCGGTGGGCGCTGCCGGCATTGTGACGTTTCTATCTAGGAAAGCTTTTGCCTTTCAATCGTGTTCGTCAGGGTGAAATTGAAATTAAAATGGCTCATCCAAAGGGATATCACACATATGTCAGGGATTCACTGGAGGTAAAGGGTGAAACTGAAATCAGATTGGGGATATCACACATTTTAATTTTCTACATGCGTTTCTCGTTACACCACACTAACAGCAAGCACACATAACATTTCTTACCTTTTGAGAGCAGTCTTATGCACAACTCCTAAATGACCACCAAACGAAGCATCATGTTGTTTCCACATGAACTCTTGTTGGTACATTATTTGCAAAATGAATGAATACCAAACTCACATGCAAGTTCACACTTTCTGAATGACAAGAACTTGATTGAAAACAAAACTACTGCAGACTGAGAGTGATAATCCTTGGGAATGAGTCATGCTAGGCTTACGTTTTCTTCCCTTACCCGCTTAATGTATTTGTGAAATCTGAGATACTGGAGGAAAACAAAGAGACACGACGGCATTTCATCTGTTTTGTTTCTCGGTAGTTGTACCACACTGGTTTATTCATGTGTTTTATCACCTGTGTTTTTCTACTTGGTTGCGGATGGCCCTTTTGGTGAGAAAATGATATGCCATAGTAAATTAGTAATGTACAATGTGATACGTCTCATGGAAAGCTATCTCATTTCTCTAAATTCAATATGTAAATATAGGAGTGTCTACAAGACAAGAGTCACTAGTAGAAAACAGGGCTTTGGTCACAGGGCAATATTCACATTAGTCCCGGTTCAGTCACAAACCGAGACTAATGTGAGCATTGGTCACGGTTCGTGCGGCTAAGGCATTAGTCCCGGTTCACCTGAGCCCTTTAGTCCCGGTTTGAGACACAAACCGAGACTAAAGGGTGCGATGCCCTTTAGTCCCGGTTTGTGTCTCAAACCGAGACTAAATATTAGACCTTTAGTCCCGGTTTGAGACACGAACCGGGGCTAAAGGGCACCCTTTAGCCCCGGTTCGTGTCTCAAACCGGGACTAAAGGTCCCATTTTCAAACTCTACCCCCCTCCCCCCTGTGGATCGCCTTTTTTGTTTTGAAAAAATCAAAAGAAAATGATAAACACTTCAAAAAATAAAATCCTTCGAGAGGTAGTTATATTACTGAAGGAAATATGCCCTAGAGGCAATAATAAAGTTATTATTTATTTCCTTATATCATGATAAATGTTTATTATTCATGCTAGAATTGTATTAACCGAAAACATAATACATGTGTGAATACATAGACAAACTCAGTGTCACTAGTATGCCTCTACTTGACTAGCTCGTTAATCAAAGATGGTTATGTTTCCTAACCATGGACAAAGAGTTGTTATTTGATTAACGGGATCACATCATTAGGTGAATGATCTGATTGACATGACCCATTCCATTAGCTTAGCACCCGATCGTTTAGTATGTTGCTATTGCTTTCTTCATGACTTATACATGTTCCTATGACTATGAGATTATGCAACTCCCGTTTGCCGGAGGAACACTTTGTGTGCTACCAAACGTCACAACGTAAATGGGTGATTATAAAGGAGCTCTACAGGTGTCTCCAAAGGTAGATGTTGGGTTGGCATATTTCGAGATTAGGATTTGTCACTCCGATTGTCGGAGAGGTATCTCTGGGCCCTCTCGGTAATGCACATCACATAAGCCTTGCAAGCATTGCAACTAATGAGTTAGTTGCGAGATGATGTATTACAGAACGAGTAAAGAGACTTGCCGGTAACGAGATTGAACTAGGTATTGGATACCGACGATCGAATCTCGGGCAAGTAACATACCGATGACAAAGGGAACAACGTATGTTGTTATGCGGTCTGATCGATAAAGATCTTCGTAGGATATGTAGGAGCCAATATGGGCATCCAGGTCCCGCTATTGGTTATTGACCGGAGATTTGTCTCAGTCATGTCTACATTGTTCTCGAACCGTAGGGTCCGCACGCTTAACGTTACGATGACAGTTATTATGAGTTTATGCATTTTGATGTACCGAAGTTAGTTCGGAGTCCCGGATGTGATCACGGACATGACGACGAGTCTCGAAATGGTCGAGACATAAAGATTGATATATTGGAAGCCTATATTTGGACATCGGAATTGTTCCGGGTGAAATCGGCATTTTACCGGAGTACCGGGGGGTTACCGGAACCCCCCGGGGGGTTATTGGGCCTACATGGGCCTTGAGGGAGAAGAGAGAAGAAGGCAAGAGGTGGCCGCGCGCCCCTCCCCTTCCTAGTCCGAATAGGACAAGGGAAGGGGGGCGGCGCCCCCCCTTTCCTTCCTCTCTTCCTCCTCTTTCCCCCTCTCTCTCCTTGTCCAACTAGGAGTCCTACTCCCGGTGGGAGTAGGACTCCCCCTTGGCGCGCCACACCTAGCCGGCCGCCCCCTCCCTCTTGGCTCCTTTATATACGGGGGCAGGGGGCACCTCTACACATACAAGTTGATGCACGTGATCGTTCCTTAGCCGTGTGCGGTCCCCCCTGCCACCATATTCCACCTCGATCATATCGTTGTAGTGCTTAGGCGAAGCCCTGCGTCGGTAGAACATCATCATCGTCACCACGCCGTTGTGCTGACGGAACTCATCCCCGAAGCTTTGCTGGATCGGAGCCCGGGGAGCGTCATCGAGCTGTACGTGTGCTAAGAACTCGGAGGTGCCGGAGTAACGGTGCTTGGATCGGTCGGATCGGGAAGACGTACGACTACTTCCTCTATGTTGCGTCAACGCTTCCGTTGCGGTCTACGAGGGTACGTAGACAACACTCTCCCCTCTTGTTGCTATACATCACCATGATCTTGCGTGTGCGTAGGAATTTTTTTGAAATTACTGCGTTCCCCAACAGTGGCATCCGAGCCAGGTTTTGTGGTTTGATGTTATATGCACGAGTAGAACACAAGTGAGTTGTGGGCGATATAAGTCATACTGCCTACCAGCATGTCATACTTTGGTTCGGCGGTATTGTTGGATGAAGCGGCCCGGACCGACATTACGCGTACGCTTACGCGAGACCGGTTCTCCCGACGTGCTTTGCACAAAGGTGGCTTGCCGGTGACTGTTTCTCCAACTTTAGTTGAACCGAGTATGGCTACGCCCGGTCCTTGCGAAGGTTAAAACGGCATCAACTTGACAAACTATCATTGTGGTTTTGATGCGTAGGTGAGATCGGTTCTTGCTTAAAGCCCGTAGCAGCCACGTAAAACTTGCAACAACAAAGTAGAGGACGTCTAACTTGTTTTTGCAGGGCATGTTGTGATGTGATATGGTCAAGACATGATGCTAAATTTTATTGTATGAGATGATCATGTTTTGTAACCGAGTTATCGGCAACTGGCAGGAGCCATATGGTTGTCGCTTTATTGTATGCAATGCAATCGCGATGTAATGCTTTACTTTATCACTAAGCGGTAGCGATAGTCGTGGAAGCATAACATTGACGAGACGACAACGATGCTACGATGGAGATCAAGGTGTCGCGCCGGTGACGATGGTGATCATGACGGTGCTTCGGAGATTAAGATCAAAGGCACAAGATGATGATGGCCATATCATATCACTTATATTGATTGCATGTGATGTTTATCTTTTATGCATCTTATCTTGCTTTGATTGACGGTAGCATTATAAGATGATCTCTCACTAAATTATCAAGAAGTGTTCTCCCTGAGTATGCACCGTTGCGAAAGTTCTTCGTGCTGAGACACCACGTGATGATCGGGTGTGATACGCTCTACGTTCAAATACAACGGGTGCAAAACAGTTGCACACGCGGAATACTCAGGTTATACTTGACGAGCCAAGCATATACAGATATGGCCTCGGAACACGGAGACCGAAAGGTCGAGCATGAATCATATAGTAGATATGATCAACATAATGATGTTCACCAATGAAACTACTCCATCTCACGTGATGATCGGACATGGTTTAGTTGATTTGGATCATGTGATCACTTAAAGGATTAGAGGGATGTCTATCTAAGTGGGAGTTCTTAAGTAATATGATTAATTGAACTTAAATTTATCATGAACTTAGTACCTGATAGTGTCTTGCTTGTTTATGTTTGATTGTAGATAGATGGCTCGTGCTGTTGTTCCGTTGAATTTTAATGCGTTCCTTGAGAAAGCAAAGTTGAAAGATGATGGTAGCAATTACACGGACTGGGTCCGTAACTTGAGGATTATCCTCATTGCTGCACAGAAGAATTACGTCCTGGAAGCACCGCTGGGTGCCAGGCCTGCTGCTGGAGCAACACCAGATGTTATGAACGTCTGGCAGAGCAAAGCTGATGACTACTCGATAGTTCAATGTGCCATGCTTTACGGCTTAGAATCGGGACTTCAACGACGTTTTGAACATCATGGAGCATATGAGATGTTCCAGGAGTTGAAGTTAATATTTCAAGCAAATGCCCGGATTGAGAGATATGAAGTCTCCAATAAGTTCTATAGCTGCAAGATGGAGGAGAACAGTTCTGTTATTGAGCATATACTCAAAATGTCTGGGTATAATAATCACTTGATTCAATTGGGAGTTAATCTTCCAGACGATTGCGTCATTGACAGAATTCTCCAATCACTGCCACCAAGCTACAAGAGCTTCGTGATGAACTATAATATGCAAGGGATGAACAAGACTATTCCCGAGCTCTTCGCAATGCTGAAATCTGCGGAGGTAGAAATCAAAAAGGAGCATCAAGTGTTGATGGTCAACAAGACCACTAGTTTCAAGAAAAAGGGCAAAGGAAAGAAGAAGGGGAACTTCAAGAAAAACGGCAAGCAAGTTGCTGCTCAAGAGAAGAAACCCAAGTCTGGACCTAAGCCTGAAACTGAGTGCTTCTACTGCAGGCAGACTGGTCACTGGAAGCGGAACTGCCCCAAGTATTTGGCGGATAAGAAGGATGGCAAGGTGAACAAGGTATATGTGATATACATGTTATTGATGTGTACCTTACTAATGCTCGCAGTAGCACCTGGGTATTTGATACTGGTTCTGTTGCTAATATTTGCAACTCGAAACAGGGACTACGGATTAAGCGAAGATTGGCTAAGGATGAGGTGACGATGCGCGTGGGAAACGGTTCCAAAGTTGATGTGATCGCGGTCGGCACGCTACCTCTACATCTACCTTCGGGATTAGTATTAGACCTAAATAATTGTTATTTGGTGCCAGCATTGAGCATGAACATTATATCTGGATCTTGTTCAATGCGAGACGGTTATTCATTTAAATCAGAGAATAATGGTTGTTCTATTTATATGAGTAATATCTTTTATGGTCATGCACCCTTGAAGAGTGGTCTATTCTTGTTGAATCTCGATAGTAGTGATACACATATTCATAATGTTGAAGTCAAAAGATGCAGAGTTCATAATGATGGTGCAACTTATTTGTGGCACTGCCGTTTAGGTCATATCGGTGTAAAGCGCATGAAGAAACTCCATACTGATGGACTTTTGGAACCACTTGATTATGAATCACTTGGTACTTGCGAACCGTGCCTCATGGGAAAGATGACTAAAACACCGTTCTCCGGTACTATGGAAAGAGCAACAGATTTGTTGGAGATCATACATACAGATGTATGTGGTCCGATGAATATTGAGGCTCGTGGCGGATATCGTTATTTTCTCACCTTCACAGATGACTTAAGCAGATATGGGTATATCTACTTAATGAAACATAAGTATGAAATATTTGAAAAGTTCAAAGAATTTCAGAGTGAAGTTGAAAATCATCGTAACAAGAAAATAAAGTTTCTACGATCTGATCGTGGAGGAGAATATTTGAGTTACGAGTTTGGTGTACATTTGAAAAATTGTGGAAAAGTTTCGCAACTCACGCCACCCGGAACACCACAGCGTAATGGTGTGTCCGAACGTCGTAATCGTACTTTACTAGATATGGTGCGATCTATGATGTCTCTTACTGATTTACCGCTATCGTTTTGGGGATACGCTCTAGAGACGGCCGCATTCACGTTAAATAGGGCACCATCAAAATCCGTTGAGACGATGCCTTATGAACTGTGGTTTGGCAAGAAACCAAAGTTTTTGTTTCTGAAAGTTTGGGGCTGCGATGCTTATGTGAAAAAGATTCAACCTGATAAGCTCGAACCCAAATCGGAGAAATGTGTCTTCATAGGATATCCAAAGGAAACTATTGGATACACCTTCTATCACAAATCCGAAGGCAAGACTTTTGTTGCTAAATTCGGAAACTTTCTGGAGAAGGAGTTTCTCTCGAAAGAAGTGAGTGGGAGGAAAGTAGAACTTGACGAGGTAACTGTACCTGCTCCCTTATTGGAAAGTAGTACATCACAGAAAACTGTTTCAGTGACACCTACACCAGTTAGTGAGGAAGCTAATGATGATGATCATGAAACTTCAGATCAAGATACTACTGAACCTCGTAGATCAACCAGAGTGAGATCCGCGCCAGAGTGGTACGGTAATCCAGTTCTGGAAGTCATGCTACTAGATCATGATGAACCTACGAACTATGAAGAAGCGATGGTGAGCCCAGATTCCGCAAAATGGCTTGAAGCCATGAAATCTGAGATGGGATCCATGTATAAGAACAAAGTATGGACTTTGGTTGAATTGCCCGATGATCAGCAAGCAATTGAGAATAAATGGATCTTCAAGAAGAAGACTGACGCTGACGGTAATATTGCTGTCTACAAAGCTCGACTTGTCGCAAAAGGTTTTCGACAAGTTCAAGGGGTTGACTACGATGAGACCTTCTCACCTGTAGCGATGCTTAAGTCTGTCTGAATCATGTTAGCAATTGCCGCATTTTATGATTATGAAATTTGGCAGATAGATGTCAAAACTGCATTCCTGAATGGATTTCTGGAAGAAGAGTTGTATATGATGCAACCGGAAGGTTTTGTCGATCCAAAGGGAGCTAACAAAGTGTGCAAGCTCCAGCGATCCATTTATGGACTGGTGCAAGCCTCTCGGAGTTGGAATAAATGTTTTGATAGTGTGATCAAAGCATTTGGTTTTATACAGACTTTCGGAGAAGCCTGTATTTACAAGAAAGTGAGTGGGAGCTCTGTAGCATTTCTGATATTATATGTGGATGACATATTACTGATTGGAAATGATATAGAATTTCTGGATAGCATAAAGGGATACTTGAATAAGAGTTTTTCAATGAAAGAGACCTCGGTGAAGCTGCTTACATATTAGGCATAAAGATCTATAGAGATAGATCAAGACGCCTAATTGGACTTTCACAAAGCACATACCTTGACAAGATTTTGAAAAAGTTCAAAATGGATCAAGCAAAGAAAGGGTTCTTGCCTGTGTTGCACGGTGTGAAGTTGAGTCAGACTCAACGCCCGACCACTGCAGAAGATAGAGAGAAAATGAAAGATGTTCCCTATGCTTCAGCCATAGGCTCTATCATGTATGCAATGCTGTGTACCAGACCTGATGTGTGCCTTGCTATAAGCTTAGCAGGGAGGTACCAAAGTAATCCAGGAGTGGATCACTGGACAGCGGTCAAGAACTTCCTGAAATACCTGAAAAGGACTAAGGATATGTTTCTCGTATATGGAGGTGACAAAGAGCTCATCGTAAAATGTTACGTTGATGCAAGCTTTGACACTGATCCGGACGATTCTAAATCGCAGACCGGATACGTATTTACATTAAACGGAGGAGCTGTAAGTTGGTGCAGTTCTAAACAAAGCGTCGTAGCGGGAACTACATGTGAAGCAGAGTACATAGCTGCTTCAGAAGCAGCAAATGAAGGAGTCTGGATGAAGGAGTTCATATCCGATCTAGGTGTCATACCTAGTGCATCGGGTCCAATGAAAATCTTTTGTGACAATACTCGTGCAATTGCCTTGGCAAAGAAATCCAGATTTCACAAGAGAACTAAGCACATCAAGAGACGCTTCAATTCCGTCCGGGATCTAGTCCAGGTGGTAGACATAGAGATTTTCAAGATACATACGGATCTGAATATTGCAGACCCATTGACTAAGCCTCTTCCACGAGCAAAACATGATCAGCACCAAGACTCCATGGGTGTTAGAATCATTACTGTGTAATCTAGATTATTGACTCTAGTGCAAGTGGGAGACTGAAGGAAATATGCCCTAGAGGCAATAATAAAGTTATTATTTATTTCCTTATATCATGATAAATGTTTATAATTCATGCTAGAATTGTATTAACCGGAAACATAATACATGTGTGAATACATAGACAAACTCAGTGTCACTAGTATGCCTCTACTTGACTAGCTCGTTAATCAAAGATAGTTATGTTTCCTAACCATGGACAAAGAGTTGTTATTTGATTAACGGGATCACATCATTAGGTGAATGATCTGATTGATATGACCCATTCCATTAGCTTAGCACCCGATCGTTTAGTATGTAGCTATTGCTTTCTTCATGACTTATACATGTTCCTATGACTATGAGATTATGCAACTCCCGTTTGCCGGAGGAACACTTTGTGTGCTACCAAACGTCACAACGTAAATGGGTGATTATAAAGGAGCTCTACAGGTGTCTCCAAAGGTAGATGTTGGGTTGGCATATTTCGAGATTAGGATTTGTCACTCCGACTGTCGGAGAGGTATCTCTGGGCCCTCTCGGTAATGCACATCACATAAGCCTTGCAAGCATTGCAACTAATGAGTTAGTTGCGAGATGATGTATTACAGAACGAGTAAAGAGACTTGCCAGTAACGAGATTGAACTAGGTATTGGATACCGACGATCGAATCTCGGGCAAGTAACATACCGATGAGAAAGGGAACAACGTATGTTGTTATGCGGTCTGACCGATAAAGATCTTCGTAGAATATGTAGCAGCCAATATGGGCATCCAGGTCCCGCTATTGGTTATTGACCGGAGATTTGTCTCAGTCATGTCTACATTGTTCTCGAACCGTAGGGTCCGCACGCTTAACGTTACGATGACAGTTATTATGAGTTTATGCATTTTGATGTACCGAAGTTAGTTCGGAGTCCCGGATGTGATCACGGACATGACGACGAGTCTCGAAATGGTCGAGACATAAAGATTGATATATTGGAAGCCTATATTTGGACATTGGAATTGTTCCGGGTGAAATCGGCATTTTACCGGAGTACCGGGGGGTTACCGGAACCCCCCGGGGGGTTATTGGGCCTACATGGGCCTTGAGGGAGAAGAGAGAAGAAGGCAAGAGGTGGCCGCGCGCCCCTCCCCTTCCTAGTCCGAATAGGACAAGGGAAGGGGGGCGGCGCCCCCCTTTCCTTCCTCTCTTCCTCCTCTTTCCCCCTCTCTCTCCTTGTCCAACTAGGAGTCCTACTCCCGGTGGGAGTAGGACTCCCCCTTGGCGCGCCACACCTGGCCGGCGCCTCCTCCCCCTTGGCTCCTTTATATACGGGGGCAGGGGGCACCTCTACACACACAAGTTGATCCACGTGATCGTTCCTTAGCCGTGTGTGGTGCCCCCTGCCACCATATTCCACCTCGATCATATCGTTGTAGTTCTTAGGCGAAGCCCTGCGTCGGTAGAACATCATCATCGTCACCACGCCGTTGTGCTGACGGAACTCATCCCCGAAGCTTTGCTGGATCGGAGCCTGGGGAGCGTCATCGAGCTGTACGTGTGCTAAGAACTCAGAGGTGCCGGAGTAACGGTGCTTGGATCGGTCGGATCGGGAAGACGTACGACTACTTCCTCTACGTTGCGTCAACGCTACCGTTGCGGTCTACGATGGTACGTAGACAACACTCTCCCCTCTCGTTGCTATACATCACCATGATCTTGCGTGTGCGTAGGAAATTTTTTGAAATTACTGCGTTTCCCAACAATTACTACATCTACTAGTTAGGAAAATTTAAAAACTTAAATTTGGACATGTTTTGCAAAAAAATGTAGGGAAAATGTAAAACGGCTATAACTTTTGTATACGATGTCGGAAAAAAACGTATAATATATCAAAATGTTCAGAACGAAAATCCGCCTGTTTGCAAATTTTTAGAATTCTCAAATTCGAAAAGGAAAAAAAGTTATGCTCAAATTTCAGTTTTTTTTCTTATTTTCATTATATCTGGTCAAACTATGGTCAAACTACTTATTCAAGAAGTATTAGTGTTATTAAATAATTATTCAAGAACATTAGTGTTACTAAATAATTATTTCAGTTCTTTTGAATTTTTGTCAAATCTAGTCAAATTGTGGTCTAACAATGGTCAAACTACTTATTCAAGAAATATTAGTGTTACTAAATAATTATTTCGGTTTTTTTGAATTTTGGTCAAATCTGGTCAAACTATGGTCAAACTATTTATTCAATAAATATTAGTGTTACTAAATAATTATTGTTTTGTAAAATAATAGTTTCAAACTCAAAAAGTAGGGATGGCAATGGGTAGGATAGGGGGGGTACAACCTCCTTCTACCCAAACCCATACCCATAGAAACTTTTTATACCCACCCACTTCAATATCCATGGGTATAAACTGACACCCATGTCCATACCCATCGGGTATCCTATATCCAATGGATATCCATTGGGTACAATATATAGCATTCAAATTCTTAAGAGGTAGAGAAATGAGTTCAAAATTCAAATGATCATGGTAGAGTAGTATAGCACGTATGTGGCCTCCTCCAGTGGGTGGCCTCTTGGAGGCATCAGGGGATTATGAGCAGCGGTTGGTGGAAGGCCGACGTAGTGGAAGGCGGAGGTGCGAATTGGCGATCGCTGGATCGAGTATTCGACAAGAGTCTGGTAGTGAAGAGTCGATATTTCATCTTTTTGAGGAGTCACATAGGACGTATGAGGAGTGACGAGCAGGTGATTATGAGCCTATGAGCTATGACTTGTTTAAGGAATACGAGATTTAGGGTTGGACCTTATGAGTTGGATGTTATCCCCACATGTTATATGAGTTATTTTCATTTTTTGGGGGGTATCTATTGGGTTACCCATGGGCACAATTTCTTACCCATGCCCTACCCATATATTTTGCGGGTATGGGTACCCATTACCCGTGGGTAGAAAATCTCTTCAAGTCTTGTCCATACCCATTGTTTTCGGGTAGGGTACCCGCGGGTACCCATACCCATGGGCAAAACTGCCATCCCTATCAAACAGTGAAATGTGTGACTTCATGCTTAAACCAAACTCTCGAGGGTTAATAGGATTGACATCTTACTATTGTCAGGAAAACAACAAGTGTAGATTTGGAAACGAAGGAGAATAGAACCCAAAAGTTAAGCGTGCTCGGGCTGGAGTAGTGAGAGGGATGGGTGACCGGTCGGAAAGTTAGATGATTTGAAATGATGAGGGGTGATTAGAGATTAGAGGTTAAATTGAGCAATGATGAGGGGTGGGTGATTAGAGATTAAATTATAAAATAATTCAGAAATTTGAAAATCAAGAAAAAAATTCAAAAAAATTCAAAAAAAAAACTTTAGTCTCGGTTGATGTTACCAACCGGGACTAAAGATGGAGCTGGTGGAGCTCTAGCTAGCGGCCACGTGGAGGGCCTTTAGTCCCGGTTCGTGTAAGAACCGGGACTAAAGAGGGGGCCTTTAGTAACGACCCTTTAGTCCCGGTTCGAAAACCGGGACTAAAGGCCCTTATGAACCGGGCCTAATGACCCTTTTTCTACTAGTGAGTAGTTGTTTAGAACCTTGAGGGGTGTTTGAAATTCTCAATTTGTGGCGGAATTCGATACGAAAACTTCATTTAATGCCTTCAGGAATTCAGAATAGAAACAAAATTCTAGAGGATTGGCTTCCTATCCTTCACACTTCAGAAGAAATGAAACATTTGGTTTGATCTACTAGAAACTTTCTTGATGCGAACTTGAGCGCTGTGAGGCGCTTTCACGTTTCACCTTCCAATCTCACGCACTGGCAAAAAGGCACACGTATTAATCTGCTCATCACCTAAAGTGAAACAATGTTCCGTGTACAATCGTGCTGACACAAAGGCAAGAATAAACAATGCACCGCCAAGCAGGGCCGACAGCAATTTCGTCTAGGACGGCAGGCGGTAGCTAAGGAAGAAGCAAGCGGCGCGTGGTGCAAAAGGTTCAAGTCACAACTCGGCCTGGCGGTGTGTCGCGTGCGGTGGTCTTCGGGTGTCGGAGCGACCCGGCACGCAGGCTGCCAGTGATCGCGGGTGCGCGGCAACAATTAACAAGCATCGCTCTCACCTTTGACCATTAGAATGTTTGGTACAGACAAAAATTATCTTGTTGCATGTGTGTAGCTAGTTATTATTTATTTATTGTTAGATCTAATTTTATTGCGTCAGATGAGCATGTTTGATTGGTTATTTCTCAAGGGACCATCTCAATTTCGAAGGTGTTTTATTACTTTTTTTCAGATGGTTGATGTGCAAACCCAAATTTTCGCGCAGCAACTACTCGCATTGGTTTGCAGGTCATTATGCTGGAAAAATCACCATATCCAGAACCATTGTGCAATCAAGGCAAAGCGATGTCAGCATTTACCAAAAGGATATATGTTCATGTCCACCAAAAGGTTTCCTGTGTTTTTCCCTATCCTACATTTCAAATGGCTAACCTATGTAAATTCTTCATTTCTGTAGGATTCAGAAGCATGCTATTCAAATTTCTGTCTTTTCCCTACCATTCATTTCAAGCAGAGCTTTTACCGGCTACCCAAAAACTAGGCACTTAAAATATATGCTCAACTGAGGTATATCCTTCTCCCATTGCTTGTAATATGAAAAGTCATGCAATAGGAATTTGGTTACCCACTAAATGACCTTTATTTTTTGCTAGAAAATTTGGTTATCTTTCTGTACAAATTTTTAGATGGTATAGTAAGCACTTCTACCAACACCAACTTACCAAAGGAAATGGATGGACATTGAAATCTCATTAGGGTCTGCAACTTCACATGTTTTGTCACACATATAAATCTATTTTACATGCACTTCTCGCTAGCTACACCACAACTAACATGAAGCACTAATAACCTTTCCTTAGTTTTTGAGTGTATTTTATATTCATAATTCATAAATGACCACCAAGAGAGCATATTTCTTCTTCGAAAAGAAGGATAACCCCCGCCTCTGGATCCACAACCATATATTACTAAAGAAAGAAAATTCATTAGCCGAACAAAATCGACCCAAAAAATGCGAGGTTGCATGCCTCACGACAGTAGCTCCACAATCCAACTACAAACTCTATGGTAAAAGAAAGAAACAAACGAAAAGTACACAGTTCCTAGGCTAAGCTTTCAAGAAAGAATCGGCGCATGTGCGCCGATGATGAAAAGTGCAACCATAGGCCTGTCACGGGATTTTCATCCCCAAACCCGAGTTTTGATCCACCACCTTTGTGAAGGACATGACGTAGGCACGCGTAGGCATAGCCTGATAAGAGATCTTGTATTTCCGCCAAAGTGCACAAACTCATCGTTGACGCGGCCCCTACTATCATCCTCGGACTATCGGCGCCTAGATAACCAGATACCTCTGGAGAATATACCGGAAGACAATGATATCTCATACCTCCTTGCCTCCCATCACTGTCTCCCTACCTTTGATCCAGCAGCATCATATATGAATTTCCGCCTCTATTGAAGCCACTTGTGCGTAGCATCTTTTGGCAGTAGGCATGACTTGGTGCCACTGCATGAGTCGCCATGCGTTGCACCTACCGGCGATAGGCATGACATGCGCACTCGGAAGAATCATCGTGTGTAGCACCCGAGCCGGATGCAACATGATCCGGAGTTAGAGGCGGCATCCCATACCGCTGCCGTCCTCGGAGAAGGCACTTGCCATCTCCAAATCCGACCACCACATCGTCCACATGACCATGATGTCGCCCTCATTGAAGAACCAGGGCCGCCACCCCAATCCCAAAACTCGTGCATCGCCTTCAGATGAGGTCGACGGCCGTCGCGCCACACCACCCATAGAGAAAGCCACACAACCATTGCCACCAAGGCGCCGTAGCGATACCGCCACCGAAGATGTTGATAGATCTAGAAGCCACCCAAAATCCGTCACGCCGGCCCCCTTCCTAACCTTCATAGCCCATGGCCGAGGTGGGGAAAGCTGCCTTCCAGGCCATTGCACCGCTAGGGGAGTAACAAGGGCACCCATACCCCCGCTCTCCCGCATCACCGCAACACTTACCCACCATGCGCCTCCACACAACGTTCCAGCCGCATGAGATCAGGGTCGTCAGCCTGACTCGCTACGTTGCAAACGCAAAAGAAGACGCAGAGAAAATCCCCTCGTCGATGTCTCCTCCATCCTTGAGACCATCGGGGACCAAATCCACACCGCCCCATCTTCGGCGCCACACGGCCTCCAGGAGCGGCGAGGGGAGAGAGAAAGAGATAGGAAGGACGATGGCAGCGCCGGTCGGCTATGGTTCCGTGGTGTTGGGTCTCAACCGTATGCCTCCTCAGTACAGATACCTGAAGATAATATACATGGAAGCCAGATGTTTACATGTGAGCTCATGTGAGGTACATGAACCACAAAACGAATGAATACGATACCCACATGCAAGTTCACACATGAAGAATGCCATCCCTATCCTATATATACATGCTTCTAGGAACTTGCTTGAAAACAAGACTACATGAAGATCAAGAGTGACAATTTGTGCTGATGTGTTATGCTTGGATTACATTTGTTTCCATCCCCATTCAATATGTCCATGAGCTCTGGGATACTGGAGATAAACCAAGGAAGTGAAAGACACTTCATTCAGTTTATTTATCGCTAGTTGTATCATGCTAGATTATTCACGTATTGTGGTGCTACTGATTATTCAAATAGTTATGTGACCTTGATGGAAGTATTGTACAATCTAGAAGGAAGGGGATTCTGCATAGCATGCCGCCTCTCTGCTCTAGCACTAGGAAATCACGAAGGTAGCGACGAAGGAATCCGTCATCATCTCATTTCCCCAAATTCACTAGTATTTAAATAATAGTGCCCGTGAGACAATTTTTTTTTACAAGTAGGCACCACTATTGGAATCGCCGTGCATGCTGAGTTCTGAAGTTTGCTGAGTTTCTCTTATCGGGAGCTCGGCAGTGAAAGACATCTTCCGATTACAACGGTAATTGCACTCGACAGTGCTGAGCAAATCGGCAAACATCATCATTGGCCCAGTGCTTAGAAAAGGAAGTAAAAATTTTGTTTTTGCTACTCTAGATATTTTTCATTTTTTCTTATGCCACTCTAGATTTTAACATTTCAAATTTGCCACTTAATTTTTAAAATTTATCATAATTGTCATTCCATGACAAAAGTAAAAAAAATTAGAATGACAATTATGATAATTGTGAAAAAATAAGAGTGGCAATTGTGATAATTGCCTACCGTACCTGAGCTGAGCTGGGATTTGAGCGGGCTGCCCCTCTCTAGTGGCTTCTGGGATTTGACAGGTCAGTCCACTCCAGCTGTAGAGCAGAGTTGAGCTGGGATTTGAGCGGGATGCCCCTCTCTAGTGGCTTCTGGGATTTGACAGGTCAGTCCAGTCCAGCTGTAGAGCAGAGCTGAGCTGGGATTTGAGTGGGCTGCCCCCCTCTAGTGTCTTCTGGGATTTGACAGGTCAGTCCAGTCCAGCTGTAGAGCAGAACAGAGGAGAGTTCGAGCAGAGCAGAGTTAGGTTTTTTTTGGAAATGGAGCTTTACCCCCGGCCTCTGCATCATAATAGAGCAGAATTAGGTAGCTGCCGAAAACCGTATCGCCGTCGCCCTAATTTCCCCTCCGCATGAGCGCCGGCAATGGCGGCACCGCAGAGGCCTACTTCGGCGACTACGGCTTCCGCGTGCATCCCGGATACGGCGCGGGGCACACACGTGTTCACGGTCGTCGGCTACAGGCTGCACAAGGGCCTCGGCGTCGGCAACTTCATCAGATCTGCCACCTTCGCCGTCGGCGGTTACGACTGGTGCATCCGCTACTACCCCGACGGATTCAGTTCTGAATACAAGGACCACGTTTCAGTCTGCGTCGAGCTCCAGAGCAAGAACTCTGTGGTGAGGGCGCTCTACGACTTGAGGCTTACCAACCGGGCCACCGGTCTGTTGTCACTCATCTTCTCCCGGTCGTCATCCTTCCCGGTGTTCGACTCCTGCAAGAACGACCATGTCAGGGGGGCTTACATGTTCATGAAGAGAGACCTCCTAGAGGCATCCCCCTACCCGCAGGATGACTGCATCATGATCTAGTGCGATGTGACTGTTCTTCTGAAGAAAATACCGGCCATGGCGAACAAGACCACCAAGACACCCGAGATCGAGGTGCCACCCTCTGACCTGTCAAATAATCTCGCAAGGCTGCTTGAGGGGAAGAAAGGAGCAGACTTGGTGATCAATGTCAGTGGGGAGACCTTCTACGCACACAAGATCGTGCTCACGAATCGTGATGCGGTCTCCGGTCTTCCAAGCAGAGCTCTATGGGCCAATGGCAATGTGCGTCACCGAGAAGCAGTGCACTGAGGTTGTCGACATGCAGCCCGCCGTCTTCGGAGCATTTCTTCACTTCATATACACAAATTCATTGCCTGCCATGGATGACCTCCTTGACAGCCATGACAAGAGGGAGGTGATCAGGCATCTCCTTGTGGCTGCAGACAGGTATGCCATGGACAGGCTCAAGCTGATGTGTGAGGCCATCCTCTGCAAGGGTCTAGATGCCGAGAGTGTTGTCGCCACGTTAGCTCTCGCTGATCAGCATCGTTGCAGCAAGCTGAGAGACGCTTGCATGGAGTACATCAAGCTCTTCACCTAGACAGAGGAAATGCCTCATCGCCTGACTAGAGAGCATGTATTGTGTCTTTATATACAACCTATATATGTATGTATTTATGTGATATGCACTGCTGTCCTTTAGATCATGCTGCCTTGTCCTGAAGTCCACATATATTTGGGAGGAGATGAGTAAGTTCATCAGAATTTATGTTGGCTAGACCTATAGTATTATGTACGAATCCATGCGAGCTTCCCGTGAATTTGCTGATAATTATATATGTTGGCTAGACCTATATGTGAATCCATCCTAGCTTCTTGTGAATGTGCTGATATTTATCCTTATCTTCTTTCCTTTTTGTGCTCTTCCTTTTGTTATTGAAATAAATCTGTGATAACAACAACGGGCTACATGCCATAACCATGTACAGTAGTACTGTAGGCAAACAACTACGGAATTTAGTCTATTGATAATCATAATTTTAGTCTGACAGTGCCCAAGATAGATTGTTTGTGACTCCTGTTGATCTTCAGTAACCAGAGTTTGGGCGTATGTGCCAGAGTTTTATTCCTTTGGAGTTTCTCTTCCGGTTTAACTATTGGACCTTTGGGGGATACTTCTGGTTGCTACTTAGTGCCATGTTACTACATTTGATGCCATGAGACATTCTATTTTAGAAGTTACACGCGCATTTTGATTTCAACGGGAACCGAACTGTTTCATACTATGGAATTTCTATTGAATTTCAAACATACCTGTTTTTACCTCTGAATTGACATACCAAGCATGCCTGTTTTTACCTCTGAATTGAAATTCCAAACATGCCTGTTTTCACCTGCTATGGTAACTGCACCTGGTGCCCGAATCGCGCCCAAGTGTTGTTCATGGTTCGAGGGGGGAAACATATCTGTGATGTGATCTCATCCTGTTGGCCGGTTGGTTTGTGGTGTTGCTGTTTTTTTTATGGTTCGGCATCCTGGAGGTTCCCATAACCGCCGTATTTCCCCTCTCAATTACCCCAAAAATAAATGTTTGCTCTTGAGTCATTTAAGAATACTGTAACCACTTGCAGTCTCTTCAGCAGTATATATTCGTTGATCCTCAGCAACCTGCACTACTGCTAAAAAGTAAAAACTGGCTAGTGTTACTTGTCGAGGCTGCAATCTGCTTGCTTCACAATTTTGTTTCGGACAGTAAATAATTAGTACATTGAAACTGCTAGTGTTATTTGCAGGTCAGTTTATAGGACTATTACAAAGTACATGTTGTTGAAGAATAATAAGTTAGTATCTTTTGCACTGTTAAAAATAACAACATGGCATCATTTTCACATGAGTTTGAAGTTTTAAAACATAGAATCCACATGACTATTCAAGGGCATCAGTGCACAACTTACAATAGCTGAGCATTAGAACTCAAAATGGAACAAAGAACAGATAAACTAACACAAGTCTATGAATTTACAGGCTAGTACCTATTTTGCTATTATAGCATTATATTATTATTATTATTTATTTTGCTCTTTGTCTCCACTCTGTTTCTTAGACCACTGTTAGAGATGGGGAATGAGTCCAAGATGCTATTGAGCATGTGCACGAAATGTTAGACAAAGAGGTGGCTGCCGGAACATGTCCTACACGCATATTTGTTTGTGGATTGAGCCAAGGAGGTGAAGCCCTGAAATATGCGCCTATCATCTCTGCTGTCAAGATAGCAATGACAATTTTGATTTCCATTCACCTTTCGCATGTGCTCTAGCCATAGCAAGTGTTCTGCTCGACCCCAAGACTTTAGGTGGGTGTGTTGTTTTCAGTGCTTTAGTTCCTTTGAGCAAATCATTTGCTGATAGGGTGGCACTTGAAGCCAGAAAGGTAACAACAGCCCAGCAACCATGCTTACACTGAACATATTTCATACCAAAATCTTCCTGCAAATGTGGTGTCGCTGATTTCTTAAAAACCTCCAGACGCCGGTTTTATGGTTCCATGGGAAGGCAGACGGCCGGGGTGGTACTTTTTGAAGCCGAGCACGCTGAATGCACATTTCTCCAAGCGCTTGGCATGGCCTGCAAATTCAAGGTGGTACACAAACAGATGAATTTCAACATTGGAGCTTTGATTTTTTTAAGCTTCTCTAACTATATTGTTCTTCATTGTTTTTTGCCTTGAACATGTATACTATCACACTTGCCCAAATCTTGGTCACTCACTTGTGGATGAAGATCTCCAATATTTTTGATGATGGATATTTGACCTCTAGGGATGTCTCAAGGAACTGAAGCTGCAACACCATTATCTTCGTCTTGACCACAAAGATTTCCACTTGGTACTCCTCAGTTTCCCTTGCCACATGATCCACTGAAATGTTTATCATACTGCTAGATGTCTAGCTGTCTGGTATCTCAGTTCGTGTGAGACTGACAAGAGGTCTCTAGGCCCGCATGACTCTGGCTTATCAATGTTTAATGTTTTTCTTTTGGTCGTAGGAACAGATTTATAGCCTGAATTCTTACAGTTAATTTTTTTGCAGTTAACAGAATTGACATGTCACTGGTTTTTTTGGGGGGTATTTTTCTTTTTAGGATGGGCTTTAGCCTTTTCTATGGTTCTATTATCCACCACAGCGCCACCTAGGCAATAGATAGCACATGGCAACGGCGTGATCGGCTGTCACAAACACAACCAAAATCTTACACCTAGGGATGGCAGTTAAAGTGTGATACAGACCCCCCCCCCCCCCCCCCCCCCGCCTGCCCCCAAACATTTCCCCTAGTTTCACTGTGTGGGCCCCCTTCCTTTTTTTCCAGTTAAATCCTTTTCACCTCATCTTGTAACTTTAATTTGGCAGTTTTTGTCTGTTGGTGCAGGAAAGCACCCAACACAACACAACTACCACTACACCTACCAGCTGATCGCGCCAACAAACGGTGACGTCGCTGTTTTCTCATGCTATGTGGGCACGCACAAAAAGCATTTTCAATGGCTTGCGGAGCCCTCTCCACCAATTGCATGCCACCAGCCGAGTGGAATTGAAACCTGATTAGGCATGTGTGACATCTTGTGTTTTATGCATCATGCATTTTCTTACATGCATTTCTCACTACACCACAACGTTGTATGGATATCATTTCTTATCTCTGGAGCGACCTTTGTATTCACAACTCTTAAATGACCCCCAAAAGATATTTTTTTATGAAGGAAATGCAAGTTAACACTTGTAGCATGACATGACTATACTATATATATGGATGCTTTCATGAACTTGCTTTGAGAACAAAATTACATGTAGACCGAGAGTGATAATGCTCTTGGATGTGTATCATCGTAGGGTTACATTTCTTCTAGTCCCAGATCAATATATTCGTAAGCTCCGAAATATTGGAGGAAAACAAAGAAACGACAACGCATTTCACTCCTTTAATTTCTTGCTTGTTGTGCGACGAAATCTTCTTCACCGGTTGTTCCTTCAAGGTTTTTCTAATACAAAGTCACAAATACACTTAGCAAAACCATGATATGCCTTCCTGAATGAAGGACTGTACTGTGGTCTGGCTCCACTCTGGCCCAGCTAACATCCCTAGTTTATGTAGGGAGGAACTCCCTTGCTCCTGAATAATGTTAGAATAAATTCGAGGTACGCGGTCGATCCTCCGAGGAACAAGCAATCACATACAATGATGACACCAAGATTTGTTAACGAGGTTCGGCGAACTCGCCTACTCCCCGGGGCAATGACTACGGGCGCTCCTCCCCGAGATACCGCAACACCGGACACCCGGGCGCCGGCACAAGCCGCCAGCACCCCCTTGCGAGCCTGTCGCTATCTAGTCGTCATAGGGTTACAACGTGGGGTGCCTCCTCATATATAAGGCCAAGGGTACAATGTGTCCGACTCCGACACTACAAGTATCCTACCCACACTACAACACCAAGTCCAAGCCTAACCCAACTAGTACAAAATATTCGACACAAACACAACAAATAATATACTCTTTTTACCCCCGCAAAAAAAAAGTGATGAAGATAGTTACAATAGAGACCAGGACCATCACGTTTACTAAATTTGTTTAAGTTTTTTAGTGCTCGTGAGAGGCAAGATTATTTTTTCTACGAGACACTCTTACGTGCAGTCAAATCTCGCCTTGCGGATCTTGATACTCCGCCTCCTGCTTCTTGTTGTAATAGGATAGACATGTGAATGAATAAATTGAGTCATTGCAAAATGACACACGAGTGTATAAACTAAGTTATCATGGTTCCGTGGACAAATTTGGACATGTTATTGTTTGAGAAATGCAAAATATTTTTGGGACTCCATTGGTTATCACATTGTCAGTGACAAATAAAAAGTGATGGAATCACCCTCCTTTGCCGCCACTCACACAAGCATCCACATGGTCAGATAGTTCTTAGAACCGACCCGTCTATATTTCTAGTGCGTAAGGCTGGCCTTGGTACATTATTTCCTAGACATATACGTCCATGGCTACAGAGTTGCAGGTGTGGGTTATCCTTCTGAAGCCTGGTCTGACTCCTACTAGCTGGCACAAAAAACATTAATATTTTTTAATGGGAAACGAGCAAGCGATCTGAAACACGGGAAGCGTCATGGTAATTACACTTGAATATCATACTTTTTCATGCATCGCACGCCCCACTCATACAGACAATGAAAATGTGGGTCATATTTGCAGCTCACGAGAACCACCAGAAGTCCACACCACATGCAAAATTGTCCACTTCAGTTTCATGCTTCTACCAAGGTCTACAGACACGTACGCATCCATAGTTAATAAAAATGTCTAATTAAAAAATGAGAACCATCCCCCCCCCCCCCCCCCCCCCCCGCGGTTTTCTTGAGTTTTCTTGAGGAGATTCCACACTATTCTATTTATTTCACGTACTAGAATGAGGAGCTTTCGATCTATCTATCTATCTCTCACTGCTCTCTCCAGTGAGAGAGAGAGAGAGATGAGAAACTTGGAGCCTGCTTGGTTTGGTGAAAATATTTGGCATCCCTAAAAAAGTTGAAGTTGATTGGTTGGGCTCCAATTTTGGCAATCCTTCTACCCAAGTTGGCATTTTTTTTGGTTAAAACTGCTCTTCTCCACCCATAACCTTTGGTAAAGCCGTACTCACATATTGACCATGATTTCATTCAAAATTTTACAGAAAAATATTAGTGACTTTCTTCACAAAAATGATTGATGGATGCAAGGAGCTACTTGGTCTAGAACCAAATTTTGGCAAGACAACATTGGTCAAAGATCAAACTTGGGTGAAATATGAGTAGGGTCGATGGATGAATGTGTTTCATCAAACATACAATATTACATGTATTTCGCGCTACACTATAACTGACAACATGCAGAAATAACATTTCTGATCTCTTTAAAAAAACCTTTCTTGCCTCTTTATTGAAAATTATTTTTACAACTGCTAAATGAATACAAAAGAACATATATGAAAACAAGATGTTTCCACATGATATTTCCTAAGCTAGATGACCCACAAGATGAATGAATATCAAACTTACATGCAGTTTCACACTTCCAGGATGTATGATGCCTTTGGGAACTTATCGAGTGTGCCATGCTAGGTTACATTTCCTCGTTCAATATATTCGTGAACCCTATGATACTAGAGGAAAGCAAAGAAACTCAATGCATTCACTTATATTTATTTCTCCATAGCCGTCCCACGCAAGATTATGCATGTGTTGTATCATGGGCACCTTTCCAATGGACCGACGTCACTCAGGGAGATTATCTTATGTGTTAGAAGAGAACCCGTTCATAGCACTGAGAATAGGGAAGTCATCATGAAGACCTGGACCATCACATTTCTCTAAGTTTAGTTTTATATGAATTTGTTTCCGAGACATGTTTTTACAAGGCACTCCTATTAAAGGAAATTTGGACCTTTTACCGATGGATCTTGTGAATAGTCCCACACCCTTGCCGAAACTGGCTTAGAGAATGGTTCCAAAGACACAAGGCAGGGATCAAGGTGGGGGGATATACTGTGTTGTAAAACACTACCACACCCACGCATTCTCAGCCTACATAACCACATCCGCACAACAGACGCCTTAGAAGAATGATTTTTCCTCCCTCATATTGTTCACCAACATAAACCTCTGTCTTGCCGATTGATTGGGAATTCCACCTATTCGGATGGTGCCCCCCCCCCCCCCCCGCCGCGGTGGTGACAGAGTGCGCGCTCGTCTTTCTGGTCAAACTTTAAAATGGAATCATGGGCACTCTGTTGGTACCAAAGGAGTTCTTGAGTTGGCAGAATTTTAAATATTATTAGTGGTCCATGAATTTATGTGTTTCATCACTCATTTAAGTAACATGCATTTCTCGCTACACCACAACCAACACTAAGCACTCATAACATTTCACATCATTGAAGTGTAGCTTGCGTTCACAATTCTTCATGACCACCAAAAGAATATACATGAAGTCAAGATGTTTCTACTTGAGCTATTTTATAGTACATGATCCCAAAAGAAATGGATACCTTCCTGAAACATCTACCCATGCTATATATACGTAACTTGTTTGGAAACAAAACTGTGTCTAGGTTGAGTATGATAGTCCTCGCAAATGGGTCATGCTATAGTCTTACATTTCTTCCCTTCCCCATCTAATATATCTGAGCAATGAGATATGGGAGGAAAACAAATAGACTAGATAGCATCTTCTTCTTTTAGTTTATCTGTATTTGTCCAATGCGGTTTTGGTTATGCACTTTATATATGATGCCGTTTTCAAGAGATTATGATGATGTTGTCATGCTAGTTGATAATATGGTTTTCTAATGAGAAAACTTACGCTATATGGTAGAAACATGAGCCAGATCATAGCATGCAACCTCTCGGCATGAGCTCCACCAGCAGGCATAGTGAACAGAATCCCCATGATCACCTGAACAGGCTCATTTGTCTAAATTCAGCATTACAATATGTGATTTACTAGGAGATGGGAGTATCTTTTGGCAAGGCACTCAAATTATAGGGAGTTCAATATTTGTCCAAAGGAGGGTTATGTTGCATGCTTGTAACAGGATAATCATACAAATGGAAATTTGATACTCAGTAATTCTTAGCAGTTTTAAGACAAACTAACACATTTTGGTGCGACTTATGCAAATATCGTAGTCCAACTCATGTGTGTGACGAATAAGAAAGCAATGCAACCTTCCAGAATGGGCGCCTCCTGGCCGTCGCTCCCACCCACAGCACTAGCAACGACAACAGGGTAGGGTGAGGCCCCGCACGCTCCCGCCATCGTCGTCATGCAGAGTCCACGCCTCCCACGCTTGCACTCTTTTCTCTTCCCACACCCTTCATCAGCAGAAACCACCACCTCACTAGTTAGTTCTTCGGTGACTCCGAGCTATCCGTATGGGGCCTCCCCCTGCTCCTGCTTCTGCTACGGCGGCGGCGAGGGATGGTGTTGTGGCTGCATGGCTCCGGCGAGACGGGCGAACAGAGCCGCGCCACTGCTTCTCCGACGCCCCCATCACTTGTGGTTTCTGATTGGAGGGAGAAAGACACGTGTGATCTCACCCTGTTGCTCGATCGATTTGTTGTGTTGCTGTTGCAGGTGAGGTGGTGATCAATGCTTGGTTCGGCATCTCGGAGGTCCCCATAATCGTCGTAATTCCCTGCTCAATTAACGCCAGAAACAATTGTTTGCTGTTGATGTTCCGTTTGTTACATAGACTGTAGCCATGCACGTTTTCGTCTTCAGTACTCAATATTTGTTGCTACAATTTACCACTAAAAATTGCCTAACACTATTTACTGATGTTGCTGCAGTTTGCACAGTATGCATTCATCAGAAACCAAGCTTGCTTGATAGTAGTTTATTCGCAGACCATTACAAAGCAAATGTTCCTTTGGCACATGATGAACATGGTTTTGGTCTGCGGTAGTGTTACTTTAGAACAAAGATGACATTATTTTCTCTTGAATAGATTTAAACTGTAGAGTAAGTTCTTGAGTTCTTTGCATTATACTAAAAGGCACTTGCTCTAAGTTAACCATTTGGGATCCTCATGACCATTAGAGGACATCAGTGTACAAGTTACAAAAACAGAGTACCTGGAGTCCGGGTATACAACACATAGTAGGATGAGAATATATATTCGGCCGCATAGCTTGACACACCCAAACACTGCACACACCCACCATTTGTCGCCACACAGAGGCCATGGCTCCCAAGCCTTCACTCTTTCCCCTCCAACATCCTCCACCAGTATAACTACCACTTCATTACCTTCCATGTCGTTGATCCATTGGTAACAAGCCCGCACTATCCGAATGACAACTCCCTCTGCAATGATGATGGTGGATAGGCTCATGTTGGGTTCCAAGGTGTCACGAGATGGGCAAGCAGAGATGAACCCAAGTCGTCCCCTACTTCTTTGTCTCCCCCGCCCTCTGTGTGCCGTTTCTCACTGCCCCATCACCGGCTACACTATGTTCTTTGGTGCCCAAATGTTGGTCAAGAATCAAGACAAGTAACACGGGAACGTCGTATGCATGTTAATTCATCATTTTTTAGCTGGGAGAACAAAGATATGTCGTGGTTATTTAGGAGGAATGGCTATAGACTATAGTAACAAGAAACCATTTTCGAAATTTTGGGTATATGGCATAGAGCGGACCTTTCAACATAAAGCTATTGGTACGCCATTGAGAATTTAACAGTAAGTACTATATTAGTCATGGTATTGAGGTGTACTAAACTTAGGCTTCATCCCACATGAGATCATTCTTATCATAATTAAGAGGCAATTAGTATGGAGTCCATTAACTGGTCAACAATACTTGAGAAGACCTATGTACTATAAGCACTCTCTTTAGCTTGTGCTCGAGACAACCGTGAGACCTGGGCCGTCTCTGAACGCAATTTAGTTTTATTGCCTTTTATTTATTTTCAATTCTCAAACTAAAAAATATTACTCAAACTTGGTTTCCAACACTGAGAAATTTTTCTAGGCTATTTGTAAAAAAATCCTCTTAGCTCGAGAGAAGTGCATATTACACCTCCCCCCCCCCCCCCCCCCAACTCCACCCCTAGTCTAATATACAACCCCCAACTTCAATACCGTCTAATCTACAACCCTCACTCTCAAAATCGGCCGGAATTCAACCCTCCCCCTGCCGCCCCCTTGACTGGGGCGAACACTAAATTCAAAAAAATGCAATTATTTTTTGGAATTTACTGTTCATCCGGTGAAAAAAGTAAACATTAATTTTTTATTTTTTGAAAAAATATAAAAAATCAATTTTTTTGCTCACTCATCTGCACCCGGTGAACAGTACATTCACAAAAAACGAATTTATTTTTTGGATGGAACATGTCTCAATTCGTGAGGACCCTGCCAATTTTCATCGTGTTCGGACATCTGAGTAGCTCTCAGCAAAAAATACAAAACCGGCCCGAACTGTGCACAAACAGTTAATTGTTTCACATACCCCACTTTTTTATTGTTTTGCTGAGAGCTACTTAGATGTCCAAACGAGCTGAAAATTGGCATGGACATCACGCACTCAAACATCGCTCATGCAAAAAATATTAATTTTTTTGTATTTGTTTGAACTTAATGTTCACCCGATGAAAAATTTGAAACTATTTTTTCATTTCTTTCCAAAAAATTGAATTTACTCACCTGGTTAAAAAACCGATTTTTTTTGAATTTTTCCCACATGTTTTTGAATTTACTATTCGCCTAGTCAGCGGGTCAAAACCGGTCAACGCGGAGGGGAGGGTTAAATTCTGGCAGATTTTGAGAGTTAGGGATTGTAGATTAGACGGTATTGCAGTTGGGATGTATATTAGATTAGAGCCAGAGTTGGGGGTGTAATATGCACTTCTCTCTTTTAGCTCCTTGTTGTCTTTGACACCCCTATTTGTTGAAAAGATTACAATGATCCACATGCATTTCTGTGTAAACATACTTCACGAAATATGGTTAATTGAAAAATAGGATCCTTCGATGACAATTAAGTTAGCAACTAGCGCAATATCAGTGATGGTTTCCATGTCTTAGTTGAAAACATATTTCACAAATTTATTGAGGGAAAGATACAACTTTAGACAAGCCTTAAATCTTAGCATGTCTTGGAAGCGCGCAGAGAACAAAATTTCTAATCTTCTTGTTCAGGCATTCTAATGGGAACATGGGCACTCCATTAGTGATACCGCCGACATACCAAAGACATAATGGATGGAAATTGGAACCTGATTAGGCCTATGCAACTTCTTGTATTTCCTCATGCATTTCTCTCTACACCCCAACTAACATCATGCACGTATACCATTCCTTATCTCTTGAGGGTCATTTGATTCACAACTCTTAAATGACAACTAAAAGAACATTACATGAATGAAATGCAAGCTCACACTTCTAGCATGACATTGCTATACTATATATGCATGGTTTCGTGAACTTGCTCTAAAACATTACTACATGTAAACCGGGAGTGATAAACCTCCCGCATATGCATGTGCCAAAGCTATAGGCTTGCATTTATTTTCTTCCCCCGCAAGACAAATCCATGAGCTTTGAGATATTGGAGGAAAACAAAAAACTCGGGCTGCATATAATTATTATTTCCAATATGTAATTCCTTTCCATAACTTCTGATATGCACTATGTCTGTGCTTTCTTTCCAATCTGCAGTTGGTTTATTGTGGGCCACCTCTCGGCGTGAATTCTTCCAATATGAACAGTGAACATAGTCATCACCATGGCCGGGAGTCCGGGACAATCCCATTTCCTTCAGTTTGGTTTATTAGAATATGTGGTGTTCCATCAAATGGAAGTACTAGTTGACAAGGCCCTCAAATTATAGGGAGTTAAAAAAATGTACATTGTACTGGCCTTTGACGTCGGACAAATCCTTGTAATAGGATAGTTTTATCTTTTATGAATGAATACTTTGGAGTACATTTGTTAGCAGAGACCATGGTTTCGTATACAAATTCGCACACATTTTTGTCTGGCTGATGCAAATATGGTAGGGGCAGCATGTTAGAAGTAATTGACTAAGCCAAATTTCACCATCACCGTTGTCAGTGACGAATAAAAAGGCAACACGCAATCCGGCAGCAGCGGCAACTCCCGGCCGGCGTCCTTCGCTGCCCCTCCCGCCGGCAGGGGGTGTTCCAGAGCCCCACGGCAACGGGATAGGGTGAGGGTATATTCGGGTCGCGCGGGACAGCCCGCTCACGTCCCGCACGCTGCCGCCATCGTCATGCAGAGCCCACGCCTCCGGCCTCCCACGCCCTGTTGGCGCCGCCTCTTCGCGCAACGCCGCTTCTTCTTCCTTGTGCTGCCGCGCACAACTCTCTTCTCTCATGGTTTCTCTCAAGAACACAAGAACACACGCACACACACACAACCAAGGAAGATGACCATCGGCTTAGCCCGGAACACTCTCCTTTGGTGAGCACAAAGATTACATTATTTTGCCCAGCCCTCACGGCCACGCTTTCTCATTCATCTGATCACCTTAAATACCAATACAGAAAGATCCACACATGCACTGACCAGCCGCCACACTCGGTGCTAATCCCCACTAATCCAACTAACTTGCATGCATCCATGTACGCACGATTCACTCAGCCCGGCCACGCGCATGGCGCGCTCCTACACGCACGACGCGGCTGCCTCCAACGGCTCCTACTGCACGCACTAACAAACTGGAGTGTAACTCAAGCTACGTACACCAATCATCACAGCCATCGTGTGGCTTATTCCTAACATTCTCCCCTTAAGCCACAACTTCGCCGCCCATCCTGACAGGACTCCGGCCTCTCGTCGACTGCCATGGAGAACGTCCTTCTTCACCTTCGGCGACACATGCCGCAGCTTCTCTTCCCGGCGCACTAACGCCGCCAGCCGCAATTACAGCCGATTTCCTCAAGCACGAACTCGAGCCACACCTGTTACAACGCATACGGGGGGTTCTTATACCCTGGGGCGCGCCAGGGCACATACCCTACGCCCCAGTCCACGCCGAGCGCCTGGTCCGGCCCGCTCTGCCCACTCCCGCAACATGTACACACACGTTCAGGTCGTGCGAGCCCGCCTAGGACCAACTCCGCGCTCCCCCCGATCTCGCCAACAGAATGCACACAAGCTGCACTCGTGCACGGACACGCCCGTGCACACCACACACACGACCCGCCGTGGACCCGACGCGCCCAGCACGCCCGGCGCGCGCCCATACACGCGCCCGACACGATAAGCTCGTCGCCATGGTTCCTGCCGCCCGACGCCACCGTGTGCTTCCAGCACGAGCCGCCACAGATGTCGTGCAACGGGGCCACCTCGCCGGCCGCTGTCGCACACCATCGCCGATGCAGCTACCGTCGTGTTGCGCCCCGTCGAGCGCCACTCGCTGCCGCTGCCGAAACCCGCAGCTCTGTGCGCCGCCGTGCTGCGTCTCCGTGCCTCGCACCACTGCGCCTCCACGGCCGTCGCGCCGAGCTGCCGCGGCCTCTGCGCAACCAGGCAGGTCCTCCACGACCTCCTCGCCTCCACGACCGCCGGCGCGCGCCACGGACGCCCCTAGAACTTGGCTCTGAATACCAATTGTTGGCGCCGCCTCTTCGCGCAACGCCGCTTCTTCTTCCTTGTGCTGCCGCGCACAACTCTCTTCTCTCATGGTTTCTCTCAAGAACACAAGAACACACGCACACACACACACAACCAAGGAAGATGACCATCGGCTTAGCCCGGAACACTCTCCTTTGGTGAGCACAAAGACTACATTATTTTGCCCAGCCCTCACGGCCACGCTTTCTCATTCATCTGATCACCTTAAATACCAATACAGAAAGATCCACACATGCACTGACCAGCCGCCACACTCGGTGCTAACCCCCACTAATCCAACTAACTTGCATGCATCCATGTACGCACGATTCACTCAGCCCGGCCACGCGCATGGCGCGCTCCTACACGCACGACGCGGCTGCCTCCAACGGCTCCTACTGCACGCACTAACAAACTGGAGTGTAACT
The DNA here is from genome assembly GCF_056163025.1 of Triticum urartu. Taxonomy (NCBI): domain Eukaryota; kingdom Viridiplantae; phylum Streptophyta; class Magnoliopsida; order Poales; family Poaceae; genus Triticum; species Triticum urartu. The sequence continues at coordinate 737,960,161 of NC_141874.1, read as the reverse complement.
CAAGCTACGTACACCAATCATCACAGCCATCGTGTGGCTTATTCCTAACACGCCCACACTATTTTCCATCGCCCCACCCTTCATCGCTGTAGCCACACACGTTTTTCGCTTCATTATTCAATATTTGTTGCCACAATATACCACCAAAAATTGCCTAACACTGTTTACTGTTGCTGCTGCAGTCTGCACAGTATGCATGCATCAGAAACCAAGCTTGCTTGATACTACTTTGTTTGGCAGACCATTACAAAGCAAAAGTTCTTTTGGAACATGATGAATAAGGTTTTGTATCTACGGTACTGTTAGTTTAGAACAAAGATGACATTATTTTCTCTTGAATGAATTTAAACTGTAGAGTAAGTTCTTGAGCTCTTTCCATTATAAAAGACACTCCCACAGTTGGAAGAGATAAACTCAATTGATATTATTGTTGACAAAGTACATGCCTTATATACAGAGAGGGAACCGATCGCCCTACAAGAGTGGCACGCAGGCCATGGGCATCGTGATCTAATTACAAGGAACGTATACATGCACAGTAACGTTACATACAATTCAACACCCCCCCCCCCCCCCCCCCTCAGCCGGAACTCCATTGGCGTGGACGTTGAGGCTAGATCGAAACTCATGGAACACCAATGATGGTAGGCCTTTTGTGAACACATCCGCGAACTGAGAGCTAGATGGAACATGCAACACACGAGCTTCGCCCAAAGCAACTCGATCACACACAAAATGAAGATCAATCTCAATGTGCTTGGTGCGTTGATGTTGAACCGGGTTATATGCAAGATAGGATGCGTTGATATTATCACAATAGACAATTGTGGCACGGTGCGGTGGACACTGGAGTTCATGGAGGAGCTGTCGTAACCAACATGACTTTGCAACACAGTTAGCAACACCTCGGTACTCGGCCTCGGCACTGGAACGAGACACGGTCGCTTGACGTTTGGAGGACCAAGAGACGAGGTTGGAGCCGAGGAAAACACAGAACCCGGACATGGATTTGCGGGTGTCGAGGCACCCTGCCCAATCACGTCCGTATAAGCAACGAGATCCGTGGAGGCGGACTTGTAGAATTGTAGTCCGTAATGAGAGGTACCTTGGAGATACTTAAGGATCCGCTTGATGAGTTGCATGTGAGTGTCACGAGGCTCATGCATAAACAAGCACACCTGTTGAACTGCATAGGAGATGTCCGGTCGAGTCAACGTGAGATACTGTAAAGCACCGGCGAGGCTATGATAGTATGTGGGATTAGAAAAACGACGACTAGCTGCAAGGGACAAGTTAGAACTAGTGTCAACTGGTGTGGAAACTGGTTTTCAGTGGAGCATGTTAGCGCGGTCTAGGATCTCCAACGTGTACTGTTGTTGGGAGCGGAATATTCCTGCGCGGTTTGGGTGACATTGATGCTGAGAAAATGATGGAGAGACCCCAAGTTGGTCATGGGAAACGCGTACTTGAGAGAAGAGATGATGTGGTTGAGTGTTTGGGTGGAGTTGGCTGTGACAATTATGTCATCGACATAAACAAGCAAGTAGGCGAGAGATGCACCATGGTGTATTATGAAGAGTGATGTGTCACTCTTGGACCCACGGAAACCAATGGAGAGCAGGAAGGCCTGAAAGCGGAGAAACCATGTACGTGGTGCTTGTTTGAGACCATAAAGAGACTTGTGGAGCCGACAGACATGATCCGGGTGAGAGGAGTCCACAAATCCCGATGGTTGAGAGCAATACACGGTCTCATGAAGGTCACCGTGAAGAAACGCATTCTTGACATCCAACTGATGAATGGGCCAAGAACGGGAGGTAGCGAGACTCAGAACCACGCGGATGGTGGCAGGTTTGACCATAGGGCTGAATGTTTCACCATAGTCCACACCTTCCCGTTGAGTGAACCCACACACCACCCAGCGCGCCTTGTAGCATGCTAAGGAGCCGTCCGTGTTGAACTTGTGCCTGGAAATCCACTTCCCCGTGACCACGTTGACACCTACAGGCTTAGGCACCAAAGACCAAGTAGAGTTTTGCATTAAAGCATTGTATTCATCTAGCATAGCATGTCGTCAATTAGGGTCTTTGAGAGCTGACTTGTAGGTGGGTGGTATGGGTGATATGGTGGACGCGTCCGCAAGAAAAAGGCGACGAGGCATGCAGAAACCGGATTTGGAGCAAGTGGACATTTTATGTGCGTTCTGTGGTGGCTGGATGGGCACGGCACGATGCGGGACACGCTGTGGAGGTGTGCATGGGAGCGGGGATGCCAATGAGGATTCGGTGGGGCTAGTGGCATGCTGAGTAGATTGGCTGGGCGCAGGTGCCGAGATGGATCCGGTCGCAGAGGCAGACACGGTGGGATCGGTGCAAGGCGACGGGTGGGGAGTGGACGTGGTTGGCGTCGTGCGGGTGGACCCGGGCGTAGCGGCTGGGTGGTTGGACCGCGTAGCGGAGCGAGACGAGGCCGGCGAGTCGCGAGGCGGGGGACTGCATGGCGAGGTGGGGTCCGAGGGATCGGGATCTGAGGGAAGGAATCGTGGTGGGTGGGGCGGGTACGAGGTTTCCGCATTGGCCGATGAGATATCACAGCGGGTAGGTGGGATACGGGGTGTGGGATCGTCTGTGGACGTGTTGGTTTGTTGTGGCGTGTATGGAAAGGACTGCTCATAAAAAATGACATGGCGTGAGACAATAACACGACGCGAATCTAAATCAAAACAACGATAGCCCTTGTGCTCGAGAGGGTAATCGAGGAAGACACAACGGATGGAGCGAGGAGAGAGTTTGTGGTCCATTGTCGCGGATGTGTTGGGATAGCATAGGCAACCAAACACGCGTAGATGATCGTATGTTGGGTGAACGCCATGGAGGAGGGAATATGATGTATTGTGGCCAATGGCACGTGAGGGCCGTCTGTTGAGTAAGTAGGTCACTGTGTGAAGGGCCTCGACCCAAAAGGGAGGTGTGAGATGAGCTTGGAACAAAAGAGTGCGTAGGATGTCATTTGTGATACGAATGAGGCGTTCGGCCTTGCCATTTTGGGGAGACGTGTGTGGGCAAGAGAAATGATACGCAATGCCGTTGGAGGAGACACTACTAGGAAAAGGGCTATAAATAGGATTGACACTAATGGCGCACCAGGGAAGCAGTGCGCCACTACTATATACTAATGGCGAACCAGTTGGTGATGCACCATTAGTGTGGAAGACACTAATGGCGCACCAGAAAACAGGTGCGTCACTAGTGATAATATTTTTTCATTTTTACATACATACTAATGGAGCATCCTACCGAAGTGCGCCATTACTAGTTCTAACTAGTAATGGCGCACCAGACAGGGAGTGCGCCAGTACTGAATTTTTTTATTCTTTTTTTTTGCAAAACTACTAATGACGCACCGCCTCATAGTGCGCCATTACTAGTTTAAACTACTAATGGCGCACCCTGTAGAAGTGCGTCATTAGTATATATTTTGATATCATGAATATTTTTAAATATCATGGGCACTTTTTGATATCATGAATATTTTTAAATTTCATGGGCACTTTTTGAATTCATGAATATTTTTTCAAATTTGATGATATTTTTTCATATTCAATATGATAAAATATTGAATATTCATGAGGACACTCGATCTCGATCCCCCTCCATCTCGATCTTGATTCCCCCTCCATCTCGATCTCGATCCCACCCGCGCCTCCTATCTCCTCTTCATTTTTAAAAAAATAATAATAATAAAGTGTAGACTACAATTGTTGTTAAACAACAATTATTACTGTTTTTATAAAAAAATATTACTGTTTCATATTCATATTCATTTTCTAAAAAATTATTACATGCAACAAAAAAAATTACTTATGGCGCACCTCTGGCTGGTGCGCCATTGCTATATATATAAAAATATTACTAATGGCGCACCTCTGCCTGGTGCGCCATTGCTATGTAAAAAAAGGATTACTAATGGCGCACCTCTGCCCGGTGCGCCATTGCTATGTAAAAAAAAGATTACTAATGGCGCACCGACCGCAGGTGTGCCATTAGTAAGATTCCCCCTAGCTAATTCCCTCCCTCTCGCCAGATCCCCTTCATCCCTCTCCCTCGCCCTCCTAGCTAATTCCCCCCGCTGCCCCAACCCACGCCGCCGCCGACGACCCCCCCTCCCCGCACCTTCCCCCGCTCCAAGGCCGCCGACGACCCACCGCACCCTCCCCCGCTCCACCGTCGCCGCCGACCCCCCGCACCCTCTCCCGCTCCACCGCCGCTGCCAACCCCCCGCACCCTCCCCCGCTCCACCGTCACAAATGAATGCAACTAGAAATCCAAAAAAACAAATTTGTTTATATTTTCAAATAACAAATTTGATGATATTTTCAAATAATAAATTTGATGATATTTTTTCAATTCATAAATATTTTCAAATAACAAATTTGATGATATTTTTTAAAAAATATTACTGTTTTTATTAAAAAATTATTACTGTTTCATATTCATATGCATTTTCTAAAAAATTATTAGATGCAACAAAAAATAATAATAATAAATTACTTATGCAAAAAAGTTACTTATGGCGCACCTCTGGGTGGTGCGCCATTGCTATCAGAAAAAAGATTACTTATGGCGCACCGCTCTGGGGTGCGCCATTGCTAATTTGACCGATCCCTTCGTCCCTCCCTTGCTAGATCCACTTCGATCCCCCCTCGCCACACCCTCACGCGCGCCCCTCCTTCCGCCGCCCGGCCGACGCCATAGCCGCGCCACCGTGCTCGCCCTCTCGCCCTCTCCCCCGCTCGCCTTCTCTGCCAGATCTCGAGCCTCGTCGCCGTGTTAGCCGCGGCCATCGCCGTCCCCGCACCTCGGCGGCAAGTCCACGAGCTCCGCTTCGTCCTCCCCGACCCCGGCCTCGAGCTCGTCTCCGCTGCATCACCCTCGTCTTCCCCCTCGGGCACCGCCACCCTCTGCTGCTACTAAGCTCCCGCCGGCCTCCTTGTGCCACCCGGTGAGCTTCCCCTCTCCCCCTGCTGCTCTCCTATTCCACCTGGTGCACCGTCGAGGTTTCCAATTGAAACATGTTCAACAATTGAAACAAGTTCAGAAATGTATAGTCTTAGCTAAAGTAATTCAGATGTTTGGGCTTGAACTTGGAGTAGAAAATCTACTGTAAATTCAGATGGTTACTGGATTCAGTTTGAGTTTGCTACTGTACATTGTTATTCACAGTAATCTTCAGTGTTCCCTCTTCAGTTTGCTACTGCATTCGAGCAAGATCTATAGGCTTCCTTGCAGATTAACTGAAGCAAGATCTATAGACTTTTCTTAAACTTGTAAATGCATGCCTTATTACTGTCCTAGTAGATTGCATTGACTGTTCCAACCAAGGTAGTATGGGTGACATCTGTACCTAAGTCTGCTTTGAAATATTCAGCTAACAACTAAGTTTGATAATTGGTGGTGTCTGGCTAGCTAGTGCCCCAAATAACTATTCTGCTCTTAGTTCCATGTTACTGAAGTTGCGCTGTTTATTTAAATATAAACAACAGAAACCAACAGAATTTAAAATTCAAGTGCTCCTGAAGTGTTCCAGGATTCTGGTTTTTTGATTTCCCCCTCTTCCCCCTCTTGATTTCCTTTTGATGTGTTCTAGGGTTAGGGGTTGGAGAATTTTGGACAAGAAAAGGGGTTGGAGAATTAAGTAGCTAGGGTTGGGGAATTAAGTAGCTAAGGAGATTATGTTTAGAGCATCAATGATGGGTGTTGATATACCTCTGGATAATTTTGATTTTATTCATGTTCTCAAGGAATTAGAATTATCCAGGGAACAAATTAGTAAGAAATTTGTACAGTAGCAACCAGGGGAGGTCGAGGGCAGCAACCAGGGGAGGATAGGAGGAGCAAACCAACAGCAGCAGCAACCATGGGATGAGGGGAGGAGCGGACCAGTAGCAGCAACCAGGGGAGGAGGGGAGGAGCAGACCAGCAACAGCAGCAACCAGGGGAGGTGCAGCAAGCCAGCAACCATGGGCGGCGGCAGCGGCTACCTAGGAGAGGGTTGGGTCGGGGGAGGGGAACATGTTTGATCTAGGTTTCCAGGGGTGGTTTGATACAGTAAAAAACATATGACAGATTGGGCCCAAAAAAATTGAGTCGCTCAACCCAGAAAACACGACTAGTCGCTCGACAAAATGATGGAGAGGCCCCAAGTTGGTCATGGAAAACGCGGACTTGAGAGAAGAGATGATGTGGTTGAGTGTTTGGGTGGAGTTGGCCGTGACAATGATGTCATCGACATAAACAAGCAAGTAGGCGAGAGATGCACCATGGTGTATTATGAAGAGTGATGTGTCACTCTTGGACCCACGGAAACCAATGGAGAGCAGGAAGGCCTGAAAGCGGAGAAACCATGTACGTGGTGCTTGTTTGAGACCATAAAGAGACTTGTGGAGCCGACAGACATGATCCGGGTGAGAGGAGTCCACAAATCCCGATGGTTGAGAGCAATACACGGTATCATGAAGGTCACCGTGAAGAAACGCATTCTTGACATCCAACTGATGAATGGGCCAAGAATGGGAGGTAGCGAGACTCAGAACCACACGGATGGTGGCAGGTTTGACCATAGGGCTGAATGTTTCACCATAGTCCACACCTTCCCATCGAGTGAACCCACACACCACCCAGCGCGTCTTGTAGCATGCTAAGGAGCCGTCCGTGTTGAACTTGTGCCTGGAAATCCACTTCCCCGTGACCACGTTGACACCTACAGGCTTAGGCACCAAAGACCAAGTAGAGTTTTGCATTAAAGCATTGTATTCATCTAGCATAGCATGTCGCCAATTAGGGTCTTTGAGAGCTGACTTGTAGGTGGGTGGTATGGGTGATATGGTGAACGCGTCCGCAAGAAAAAGGCGATGAGGCATGCAGAAACCGGATTTGGGGCGAGTGGACATTTTATGTGCGTTCTGTGGTGGCTGGATGGGACACGCTGTGGAGGTGTGCATGGGAACGGGGATGCCAATGAGGATTCGGTGGGGCTAGTGGCATGCTGAGTAGATTGGCTGGGCGCAGGTGCCGAGATGGATCCGGTCGCAGAGGTAGACGCGGTGGGATCGGTGCAAGGCGATGGGTGGGGAGTGGACGTGGTTGGCGTCGTGCGGGTGGACCCGGGCATAGCGGCTGGGTGGTTGGACCGCGTAGTGGAGCGAGACGAGGTCGGCGAGTCGCAAGGCGGGGCGGCGAGTCGCGAGGCGGGGCGGGTGAGTCGCTAGGCGGGGGACTGCATGGCGAGGTGGGGTCCGAGGGATCGGGATCCGAGGGAGGGAATCGTGGTGGGTGGGGCGGGTACGAGGTTTCCACATTGGCCGATGAGATATCACAGCGGGTAGGTGGGATACGGGGTGTGGGATCGTCTGTGGACGTGTTGGTTTGTGGTGGCGTGTATGGAAAGGACTGCTCATCAAAAATGACATGGCGTGAGACAATAACATGACGCGAATCTAAATCAAAACAACAATAGCCCTTGTGCTCGAGAGGGTAATCGAGGAAGACACGACGGATGGAGCGAGGAGAGAGTTTGTGGTCCATTGTCGCGGATGTGTTGGGATAGCATAGGCAACCAAACATGCGTAGATGGTCGTATGTTGGGTGAACGCCATGGAGGAGGAAATATGGTGTATTGTGGCCAATGGCACGTGAGGGCCGTCTGTTGAGTAAGTAGGTCACTGTGTGAAGGGCCTCGGCCCAAAAGGGAGGTGTGAGATGAGCTTGGAACAAAAGGGTGCGTAGGATGTCATTTGTGGTACGAATGAGGCGTTCGGCCTTGCCATTTTGGGGAGACATGTGTGGGCAAGAGAAATGATACGCAATGCCGTTGGAGGAGAAGAAGGTACATAGGAAGGAGTTAATGAACTCACCACCATTGTCACATTGCATAGCCTTGATAACAACATTGTACCGAGTGTGAACAAATGTGAAGAAACGTTGGAGGACAGTGGAGGTGTCAGATTTATGGCGCAAAGGAAAGGACCATGAGTAGTGAGTGAAGTCATCTAACACAACAAGATAGTATTGATATCCGGAAAAAACTTACAATGGGTGATGTCCACAAATCACAATGTATGAGATCAAATGGGGCAAATGTTCTGCTAAAAGAAGAAGAAAAGGGAAGGCGAGGCTGGCGGCCAAGCTGGCATGCACTACATGGAGAGTGTGCGGCTTTATTACAATCGGGAAGTAAGTCGCGAGCTAATACAGAAAGAGAGTGGGCGCCGGGATGGCCGAGGCGGCGATGCCATAAGTCCAAGGACGCCGTGGCGAGGAGCGCGAACGCCGGGGAAGCTTTATTGCCACTGAATGGGTAGAGGTTGCCGTTGCAAATGGAGATCATGAGAACCGTCCGTGTGCGAAGATCCTTCACAAGAAAACCACAGGGGTAAAACTCAACAGAACAAGAATTATCACGAGTAAATTTGCGGACAGAAATTAGACTAGTGAAGACACTAGGGGAGACAAGAACATCTGTAAGGCGAAAATCATTGAGGGGGAGGGAGACGGATCCGGTGGCCGTGACAGGGAGGCGGTGACCATTGCCGACAAGTATACTAGAGGGTACATGCTTTAAAGAAGAACTGTACAAGGTTAGGGTACCTTGGGTGCCGGTGACGTGAGAGGAAGCATCGCTGTCCAGAAACCACTCCAGCGAGGGAGTGGAAGGGATGCCACCGTTGCTGTAGGCTGCATTCAACATGGCGAGATGCTCCAAAGAGGGCGGCGGCACCGGGTAGTACGTGGATGGTGGTGAGGGCGCCGGCTGATACATCTGGTAGGCGTGTGCATGCATGCCGGGGCGAGGGCCAAGGACCCCAGCGGAGTTGGGCGGCACCCAGCCGGAGCGCGGAGCCGGCAGCGGTATGCCGTAGGATGTGAAGTAGCCCGTGAATGGAGGGAGCGAAGCCTGGGATGAGACGCCACGCCCGCCTGAGTCAGAGCGGCCACGTCCACGGCCACAGCCGCGGTCACCACCGTCGTCGCCGCGGTCATCACGACCACAGGTGTGCTGCAGAGGATGCGGCGCGGAGGAGCGGTCGACACTGCGGTCAGGGGCGCGTTCCTCGCGATCGCCAGGGAAACGCCTAGCCGATCCAGAGGCGCCACCGGAGGAGCTGCCGCTTGCAGAGGAGCCCCTGCCAGGGAGAGCAAATGGCGAGGCGCTCTCCTCGGTAGCCCGCTGCGCCTGGGTGTCTTCAGCGAGTATGATGCGGGAGAGGATCTCGTCGAAGGGCATGTCAGGCACCTTATCCCCGAGAACGACACGGATGGTGTCAAGGCGTTTGTCGAGGCCGTGCAGAAACTGAGTAGAGAGTTCCACCTCGGTGACGGCATGGTCGATGTCGGCGAGGCCGTCGGTGAGGAGCTTCATGGGACGAGCATATTCAGTGACAGAGAGGTCACCTTTTTTGAGGTTGCGGTACTGGCGATTTAACATCATGAAGCGGGTAGCCCGATTTGCGAGGAAGAAGGACTAGATCTTGGTCCAGAGGGCATAAGTGGAGGTGGCGCCAACAACATGGTTGATGAGGGGATCCGCAAGGGTGGTGTAGATCCAGAGCACGGCATGGACCAAGAAGAAGAACGACTTCCACGTGTCATAGTTGTGCTCAGCGGGATTGAGGAGGAATTTGATGTGGTTGGTAATGTCGTCGTTGAACATCGAGGTGCGGGGAGCGGGTGCTGGTGGCGTCGGGTTGGAGGAGGAGAACAGTGGTGCGAACTAAGATCCGGAGGGGGCAGAGGTGCCATGAAGGGAGAGGTTAGTACCGGAGAGAGAGGACGGAGCAGTGGCCGCAGAGGAGGCCACGACGGTGTCCACCGCGAGCGCCGTGGAGGAAGACAGAGAGCTTGGCGAGGTGGCGGAGCTGGAGGCGTCGGAGGAGGGAGTGCCAAGGTCGACCATGGTGGAGGGGCCTGGTAACTGATACCAAGTTGGAAGAGATAAACTCAATTGATATTATTGTTGACAGAGTACATGCCTTATATATAGAGAGGGAACCGATCGCCCTACAAGAGTGGCACGTAGGCCATGGGCATCGTGTGAAGGAAATATGCCTTAGAGGTAATAATAAAGTTATTATTTATTTCCTTATTTCACGATAAATGTTTATTATTCATGCTAGAATTGTATTAACCGGAAAGATAATACATGTGTGAATACATAGACAAACAGAGTGTCACTAGTATGCCTCTACTCGACTAGCTCGTTGAATCAAAGATGGTTAAGTTTCCTAGCCATAGACATGAGTTGTTATTTGATTAACGGGGTCACATGATTAGAGAATGATGTGATTGACTTGACCCATTCCGTTAGCATAGCACTTGATCGTTTAGTTTGTTGCTATTGCTTTCTTCATGACTTATACATGTTCCTATGACTATGAGATTGTGCAAATCCCGTTTACCGGAGGAACACTTTGTGTGCTACCAAACGTCACAACATAACTGAGTGATTATAAAGGTGCTCTACAGGTGTCCCCGAAGGTACTTGTTGGGTTGGCGTATTTCGAGATTAGGATTTGTCACTCCGATTGTCGGAGAGGTATCTGTGGGCCCACTCGGTAATGCACATCATTATAAGCCTTGCAAGCATTGCAACTAATGAGTTAGTTGCGGGATGATGTATTACAGAACGAGTATAGAGACTTGCCAGTAACGAGATTGAACTAGGTATTGAGATACCAACGATCGAATCTCGGGCAAGTAACATACCGATGACAAAGGGAACAACGTATGTTGTTATGCGGTCTGACCGATAAAGATCTTCGTAGAATATGTAGGAGCCAATATGGGCATCCAGGTCCCGCTATTGGTTATTGACCAGAGAGGTGTCTCGGTCATGTCTACATAGTTCTCGAACCCGTAGGGTCCGCACGCTTAACGTTCGTTGACGATATAGTATTTATGAGTTATGTATGTTGGTAACCGAATGTTGTTCGGGGTTCCAGATAAGATCACGAACATGACAAGGAACTCCGGAATGGTCCGGAAGTAAAGATTGATATGTGGATAGTAGTGTTTGATCTCCGGAAGGGTTCCAGAATTCACCGGAAGGGGTTCCGGATGTTTCCCGAAATGTTTGGGCACGAGAACACTTTATCTGGGCCAAAGGGGAAAGCCCACGAGGTTTTTGGAAAGCGCAAAAGGAAGTTTTGCGGAGTCCAGGGGCCAGACGCCAGGGTCCCTGGCGTCTGGCCCTGGAGTCCGAGAAGGACTCTTGCCTTTCGGGTAAAACCGACTTTATGGAGGCTTTTACTCCAAGTTTCGACCCCCAAGGCTGAACATATAAATAGAGGGGCAGGGCTAGCACCCAAGACACATCAAGAAACACCAAGCCGTGTGCCGGCAACCCCGTCCCCTCTAGTTTATCCTCCGTTATAGTTTTCGTAGTGCTTAGGCGAAGCCCTGCGGAAATTGTTCTTCACCAACACCGTCACCACGCCGTCGTGCTGCCGGAACTCATATACTACTTCGCCCCTCTTGCTGGATCGAGAAGGCGAGGACGTCACCGAGCCGAACGTGCGCAGAACTCGGAGGTGCCGTGCTTTCGGTACTTGGATCGGTCGGATCGTGAAGACGTAAGACTACATCAACCGCGTTGATATAACACTTCCGCGAACGGTCTACGAGGGTACGTAGACAACACTCTCCCCTCTCGTTGCTATGCATCACCATGATCCTGCGTGTGCGTAGGATTTTTTTTGAAATTACTACATTCCCCAACAGTGGCATCCGAGCTAGGTTTTATGCGTTGATGTTATATGCACGAGTAGAACACAAGTGAGTTGTGGGCGATATAAGTCATACTGCTTACCAACATGTCATACTTTGGTTCGGCGGTATTGTTGGATGAAGCGGCCCGGACCGACATTACGCGTACGCTTACGCGAGACTGGTTCTACCAATGTGCTTTGCACACAGGTGGCTGGCGGGTGTCAGTTTCTCCAACTTTAGTTGAACCGAGTGTGGCTACGCCCGGTCCTTGCGAAGGTTAAAACAACACCAACTTGACAAACTATCGTTGTGGTTTTGATGCGTAGATAAGAACGGTTCTTGCTAAGCCCAGTAGCAGCCACGTAAAACTTGCAACAACAAAGTAGAGGACGTCTAACTTTTTTTGCAGGGCATGTTGTGATGTGATATGGTCAAGACGTGATGAGATATAAGTTGTTGTATGAGATGATCATATTTTGTTGAAGTTATCGGCAATTGGCAAAAGCCTTATGGTTGTCTCTCTATTGCATAAGATGCAAGTGCCAAATAATTTCTTTACTTTATCGCTATGCGATAGCAATAGTTGCAAGAGCAATAGTTGGCGAGACGACCATGTGACGAAACATTGATGTAGATCAAGATGATGGAGATCATGGTGTCATGCCGGTGACGATGGAGATCATGACGATGCTTTGGAGATAGAGATCAAAGGCACAAGATGATGATGGCCATATCATGTCACATATTTTGGTTGCATGAGATGTTTATCTTTTATACATCTTACTTTGCTTAGTTATGACGGTAGCATTATAAGATGATCTCTCACTAAATTTCAAGATAAAAGTGTTCTCCCTGAGTATGCACCGTTGCCAAAGTTCGTCGTGCCCAGACACCACGTGATGATCGGGTGTGATAAGCTCTACGTCCATCTACAACGGGTGCAAGCCAGTTTTGCACATGTAGAATACTCAGGTTAAACTTGACGAACCTAGCATATGCAGATATGGCCTCGGAACACTGAGATCGAAAGGTCGAGCGTGAATCATATAGTAGATATGATCAACATAGTGATGTTCACCATTGAAACTACTCCATCTCACGTGATGATCAGGCATGGTTTAGTTGATATGGATCACGTGATCACTTAGAGGATTAGAAGGATGTCTATCTAAGTGGGAGTTCTTAAGTAATATGATTAATTGAACTTAAATTTATCATGAACTTAGTCTTGGTAGTATTAGCATATCTATGTTGTAGATCAATAGCTTGCGTTTAGCTCCCCTGTTTTATTTTTGATATGTTCCTAGAGAAAACTAAGTTGAAAGATGATTAGTAGCAATGATGCGGATTGGATCCGTGATCTGAGGTTTATCCTCATTGCTGCACAGAAAAAATTATGTCCTTGATGCACCGCTAGGTGACAAACCTATTGCAGGAGTAGATGCAGATGTTATGAACGTTTGGCTAGCTCAATGTGATGACTGCTGGATAGTTTAGTGCACCATGCTTAAACGGCTTAGAATCGGGACTTCAAAGACGTTTTGAACGTCATGGACCATATGAGATGTTCCAGGAGTTGAAGTTAATATTTCAAGCAAATACCCGAGTTGAGAGATATGAAGTCTCAAACAAGTTCTATAGCTAAAAGATGGAGGAGAATAGCTCAAGTAGTGAGCATGTGCTCAGACTGTCTGGGTACTACAATCGCTTGAATCAAGTGGGAGTTAATCTTCCAGATAAAATAGTGATTGACAAAATTCTCTAGTCACCATCACCAAGTTAGTAGAACTTCGTGATGAACTATAATATGCAAGGGATAACGGAAACGATACCCAACCTCTTCGTGATGCTGAAATCGACGAAGGTAGAAATCAAGAAAAGCATCAAGTGTTGATGGTAAACAAAACCACTAGTTTCAAGTAAAGGGACAAAGGGAAGAAAGGGGAACTTCAAGAAGAACGGCAAGCAAGTTGGTGCTCAAGTGAAAAAACCCAAGTCTGGACCTAAGCCTGAAACTGAGTGCTTCTACTGCAAAGGGACTGGTCACTGGAAGCGGAACTACCCCAAGTAATTGGCGGATAAGAAGGATGGCAAAGTGAACATAGGTATATTTTATATACATGTTATTGATGTGTACTTTACTAGTGTTTATAGCAACCCCTCAGTATTTGATACTAGTTCAGTTGCTAAGAATAGTAACTCGAAACGGGAGTTGCAGAATGAACAGAGACTAGTTAAGGGTGAAGTGACGATGTGTATTGGAAATGGTTCCAAGATTGATATGATCATCATCGCACACTCCCTATACTTTCGGGATTAGTGTTAAACCTAAAATAAATGTTATGTAGTGTTTGCATTGAGCATGAATATGATTGGATCATGTTTATTGTAATATGGTTATTCATGTAAGTTAGAGAATAATTGTTGTTCTCTTTACATGAATAAAACCTTCTATGGTCATACACCCAATGAAAATGGTTTGTTGGATCTCGATCGTGGTGATACACATTTTCATAATATTGAAGCCAAAAGATGCAAAGTTAATAATGATAGCGCAACTTATTTGTGGCACTGTCATTTATGTCATATTGGTGTAAAGCGCATGAAGAAAATCCATGCTGATGGGCTTTTGGAATCACTTGATTATGAATCAGTTGATGCTTGCGAACCATGCCTCATGGGCAAGATGACTAAGACTCCGTTCTCCGGAACAATGGAGCGAGCAAAAGATTTGTTGGAAATCATACATACTGATGTATGTGGTCCGATGAATACTGAGGCTCGCGGCAGGTATCATTATTTTCTGATCTTCACAGATGATTTGAGCAGATATGAGTATATCTACTTGATTAAACACAAGTCTAAAACATTTGAAAAGTTTGAAGAATTTCAGAGTGATGTGGAGAATCATCGTAACAAAAATAAAAGTTTCTACGATATGATCGCAGAAGTAAAATATTTGAGTTACGAGTTTGGCCTTCAGTTAAAACAATGTGAAATAGTTTCACTACTCACGCCACCTGGAACACCACAGTGTAATGGTGTGTCTGAACGTCGTAACCGTACTTTATTAGATATGGTGCGATCTATGATGTCTTTTACTGATTTACCGCTATCGTTTTGGTGTTATGCATTAGAGACAGCTACATTCACGTTAAATATGGCACCATCTAGATCCGTTGAGACGACACCGTATGAACTATGGTTTGGCAAGAAACCTAAGCTGTCGTTTCTTAAAGTTTGGGACTGCGATGCTTGAGGCCATGAAATCTGAGATGAGATCCATGTATGAGAGCAAAGTATGGACTTTGATTGACTTGCCCAATGATCGGAGAGCCATTGAGATTAAATGGATCTTCAAGAGGAAGACGGACGCTGATAGTAGTGTTACCATCTACAAAGCTAGAATTGTCGCAAAAAGGTTTTCGACAAGTTCAAGGTGTTGACTACGATGAGAGTTTCTCACTCGTATCTATGCTTAAGTCTGTCTGAATCATGTTAGCAATTGCCGCATTTTATGAAATCTGACAAATGGATAAACAAAACTACATTCCTTAATGGATTTATTAAAGAAGAGTTGTATATGATGCAACCAGAAGGTTTTGTCAATCCTAAAGGTGCTAACAAAATATGCAAGCTCCAGCGATCCATCTATGGACTGGTGCAAGCATCTCGGAGTTGGAATATATGCTTTGATAATTTGATCAAAGCATATAGTTTTATATAGACTTGCGGTGAAGCCTGTATTTACAAGAAAGTGAGTGGGAGCACTACAGCATTTCTGATAAGTATATGTGTATGACATATTGTTGATAGGAGATAATGTAGATTTATTCTGCAAAGCATAAAGGAATGTTTGAAAGGAGTTTTTCAAACAAAGACCTCGGTGAAGTTGCTTACATATTGAGCATCAAGATCTATAGAGATAGATCAAAACGCTTGATAAGTTTTTTCAATGAGTACATACCTTGACAAGATTTTGAAGTAGTTCAAAATGGAACAGTCAAAGAAGGAGTTCTTGCCTGTGTTACAAAGGTGTGAAGTTGAGTAAGACTCAAAACCCTACCATGGCAGAAGATAGAGAGAGAATGAAAGTCATTCCCTATGCCTCAGCCATAGGTTCTATAAAGTATGCCATCCTGTGTACCAGACCTATTGTATACCCTGCCCTGAGTTTGGCAAGGGAGTACAATGGTGATCTAGGAGTAGATCACTGGACATTGGTCAAAATTATCCTTAGTGGAATAAGGATATGTTTCTCGATTATGGAGGTGACAAAAGGTTCGTCGTAAAAGGTTACGTCGATGCAAGTTTTGACACTGATCCAGATGACTCAAAGTCTCAATCTGGATACATATTGAAAGTGGGAGCAATTAGCTAGAGTAGCTTAGTGCAGAGCATTGTTAACATAGAAATTTGCAAAATACTAACGGATCTGAATGTGGCAGACCCGTTGACTAAAATTCTCTCACAAGCAAAACATGATCACACCTTAGTACTCTTTGGGCGTTAATCACATAGCGATGTGAACTAGATTATTGAATCTAGTAAACCCTTTGGGTGTTGGTCACATGACGATGTGAACTATGGGTGTTAATCACATGGTGATGTGAACTATTGATGTTAAATCACATGGCAATGTGAACTAGATTATTGACTCGAGTGCAAGTGGGAGACTGAAGGAAATATGCCCTAGAGGCAATAATAAAGTTATTTATTTCCTTATTTCATGATAAATGTTTATTATTCATGATAGAATTGTATTAACCAGAAAGATAATACATGTGTGAATACATGGACAAACAGAGTGTCACTAGTATGCCTCTACTTGACTAGCTCGTTGAATCAAAGATGGTTAAGTTTCCTAGCCATAGACATGAGTTGTCATTTGATTAACGGGGTCACATCATTAGAGAATGATGTGATTGACTTGAACCATTCCGTTAGCATAGCACTTGATCGTTTAGTTTGTTGCTATTGCTTTCTTCATGACTTATACATGTTCCTATGACTATGAGATTATGCAACTCCCGTTTACCGGAGGAACACTTTGTGTGCTACCAAACGTCACAACATAACTGAGTGATTATAAAGGTGCTCTACAAGTGTCCCCGAAGGTACTTGTTGGGTTGGCGTATTTCGAGATTAGGATTTGTCACTCCGATTGTCGGAGAGGTATCTGTGGGCCCACTCGGTAATGCACATCATTATAAGCCTTGCAAGCATTGAAACTAATGAGTTAGTTGCGGGATGATGTATTATAGAACGAGTATAGAGACTTGCCAGTAACGAGATTGAACTAGGTATTGAGATACCGACGATCGAATCTCGGGCAAGTAACATACCGATGACAAAGGGAACAACGTATGTTGTTATGTGGTCTGACCGATAAAGATCTTTGTAGAATATGTAGGAGCCAATATGGGCATCCAGGTCCCGCTATTGGTTATTGACCAGAGAGGTGTCTCGGTCATGTCTACATAGTTCTCGAACCCGTAGGGTCCGCATGCTTAACGTTCGTTGACGATATAGTATTTATGAGTTATGTATGTTGGTAACCGAATGTTGTTCAGAGTTCCGGATAAGATCACGGACATGACGAGGAACTCCGGAATGGTCCAAGTAAAGATTGATATGTGGATAGTAGTGTTTGATCTCGGGAAGGGTTCCAGAATTCACCGGAAGGGGTTCCGGATGTTTCCTGAAATGTTTGGGCACGAGAACACTTTATCTGGGCCAAAGGAGAAAGCCCACGAGGTTTTTGGAAAGCGCAAAAGGAAGTTTTGTGGAGTCCAGGGGCCAGACGCCAGGGTCCCTGGCGTCTGGCCCTGGAGTCCGAGAAGGACTCTTGCCTTTTGGGTGAAACCGACTTTATGGAGGCTTTTACTCCAAGTTTCGACCCCAAGGCTCAACATATAAATAGAGGGGCAGGGCTAGCACCCAAGACACATCAAGAAACACTAAGCCATGTGCCGGCAACCCCGTCCCCTCTAGTTTATCCTCCGTTATAGTTTTCGTAGTGCTTAGGTGAAGCCCTGCGGAAATTGTTCTTCACCAACACCGTCACCACGCCATCATGCTGCCGGAACTCATCTACTACTTCGCCCCTCTTGCTGGATCGAGAAGGCGAGGACGTCACCGAGCCGAACGTGTGCAGAACTCAGAGGTGCCGTGCTTTCGGTACTTGGATCGGTCGGATCGTGAAGACGTAAGACTACATCAACCGCGTTGATATAAAGCTTCCGCGAACGGTCTACGAGGGTACGTAGACAACACTCTCCCCTCTCGTTGCTATGCATCACCATGATCCTGCATGTGCGTGTAGGAATTTTTTTGAAATTACTACGTTCCCCAACATCGTGATCCTAGTTACAAGGAACGTATACATGCACAGTAACGTTACATACAGTTCAACACCCACCAAGTTAACCATTTTAGAATCCTCATGGCAATTTGAGGACATCAGTGTGCAATTTACAAAAGGAGAGTACCTGGAGTCTGAATATACTGAACTGAGTGGATTGTTGTTCTAATGTTCTACTTCTTCTGTATCCTTGAATTGGACCGAAAAACCATATGAGAACAGATATATTGTCCCAAATCGCTAAACATTTACAAGCTAATACCTTATTTCCTATTTTTTTACCCCATTTGCTATTACACCATTAATTATGATTTCCTTTGCTCATTTTATATCTACATTGTTTCTTAGACCATTGTTAGAGATGATGAAGGAGTCCTTAAAGCCGTTGAGCATGTGCATGAAATGTTAGATAGAGAATCGTAAACAAACCTCACAGCCCTTCCTACCTATGGAGAATCGTAAACGAACAAATTCGAACCCTCCGCGAAATCTCCTTTGTCCTTACCAACAATGGCACATCCACTTTCTTCTGGCTCGACGCTTGGCTTCTTCCGACTCCGCTAGCTGACACCTACCCACACCTTTTCTCCCACTCCACCTCACCCTCGGTCCTGGTTTCACATGTCATGCATTATGGTTTACTCGCTACTCTGCGGAACCGCATAACCAATGTTGCTTCTGTAGAGCTTGCGTCTGTTTTGTCTCTGTTGCAGGATGTTACCACCAACGACGCGCTTGATGACAGGTTCCTCAACCACGCCTCTTCCTTCTCCTCGAGGTGCGCCTACTCGTTGCTCTCCTCTGACCATGAGATCGATCTCAACGTAGGTTACATCTAGAGTTCCAAGGCACCTATCAAGGTCAAGATTTTCGGCTGGCTTCTCTGTCGTGACAGGTTGAGTACGATGGCGAACTTACATCGTAAGACCATCACCTCTGACTCGGATTGTCCGCGGTGCACCCTCGCTCATGAGAACGCAATGCATGTCGCCATCCTTTGCCCATGCGCGGCACAGGTTTGGTCCCTCATAGGGCTGCAGCCCCCTCACCCCATCGACCTTCTTTGGGATACTACTACGTCGGTCGGCCTCGACATCAACATTTGTCCTACCGTAGCCCTCGCCATCCTCTGGAAGCTGTGGGACTCCAGGAACGCTCGTGTCTTCCGCAACGAGCTACACACACCCCTAGATACTCTTCGGAACATTATTTCAGATTTTACGCTTTGGGCCTTCAGATTTAAGGACCCCGTCAGTAGGGAGGCTGCCGTGTCTTGGCGCCTATACCTCTCCTCTCGTTGTAACCCTTGATATAACTTGCCCGTTGGGCCTTTGAGTAATATATTCAGGTGGGGACCCTCTCCCCCCTGGTGATTGTTCAAAAAAATGTTAGACAGAGATGTTGCGCTGGGACGAGCCCTACAAACATTTTTGTCTGTGGATTTAGCCAAGGAGGTACAATACTGAAAGCTGCATCTATCATCTCTGTTGTCACTAATAGAATTTTGATTTCCATTCGCCTTTCACAGGTGCTCTAACCATAGCAAGTGTTATGCTCTACCCGAAGACTATTGGGTGGGCTGTTGTTTTCAGTGGGGTGACATCTGATGCCAGAAAGGTAACAACAGCCCAGCAACCATGGTTAAACCAAATATAATTCATAGCTGAATTCTCTTGCAAATTTGTTGTTTTTAATCTCAACTTGAATTCTTGAAAGCCTGCAGACGCCCGTATTAGGTTCCATAAGATGGTAGACCGATGTGGTGGTACTGTTTGAAGCCGGGCATACCGGGTGTGCATTTCTCCAAGAGCTTGGCATGACCTGCGAATTCAAGGTGGTACACAAACATGCTCAGAGCAACGGAAGATGAATTTCAGGATCGGAGCTTCGATTTTTGACCTTGTCTGACCATATTGTTCTTCCTTGCTTTTTTTCCCTGAACATGTATGTTATCAGACTTATCCTGCTCTTGGGCACTCACTGGTGGATCAAGTATTTTCCACAGTGAATATTCGATCATCTCGGGATCCCACAACTTTGGTTGGGCGGCGACGGTGCCCGGCTCCGTCACCTTCTTGAAGGCGCCGCTTTGGGTCCGTGGGGAGGTGGGACAGTTGCAGCGCGTTTTTGGCGTTCCTGATGGCGGTGGTTCTCTTTAGTGGTGTCGCTTCGCCATGGCGGTCAGCTAGTCCGGCTCTCGTGGTGATTGTGGTGCTCAACTCTTCGCCGTGTCTTCCTGGGGTGCTCTCGCCCTGTTCAGAGAGGCTGGAGGTGGAGCGGCTTCATCTTGCACGGAGCTTCGGTGGAGATGTCAAGTCATGCCTGACCGACAGGTGCTATGCTTTGTCATGCCTGGTTGGCAGGTGCTACGCACGACAAATCTTCCAAAGACTTCAAGCTATGTCGGCTGGTGGTACTTGGCAGCATGGTGCTGAGGTGTATCGGTGGCGACCGCAACGTGCTCAGCTGTTTGCACGCATGGAGGAGGTGCCGTTGGGCGTCGTGGTGGCGTCGACAATAGCTGGACCGAGCAAGGTTGATGCATCAGTATAGTTCTGAAGATAGAGCGGTGGCAGTTGGCGGCGGCGGTCTCTGAGTGCACGCCGGACCGGTGGGACCCATGTACGGCAGTCGTCCTGCATGGGACCTCAGGTCTTAGATGTTAGGTTTGGTTGCGATGTCTGTTTGGTATTAAGCCAGGCTATCTGTGCCCCTTCATCAACTGGATAGAGTTGCTTAGACGGCAGCTTTAGGCTTACTGTTGTATTACTTTGTAAGGTCTTGTGAGAATAATTAATAAAGTGGCTGTATGCATCGCCCAGATGCAGAGGCCGGGGTCATCCTCCTTTTCTAAAAAAAGGGATCTGTCATGGAACTGAAGCAGCAACACCATCATCGTCATTTTAACTAGTACATAGATTTTCACTAGCTGCTCAAATTTATGGGTAACATTTCTAGGGGGTACATTGCTACTAGATCAACATGAATAACCTGAATCTCAGTTTCTCTCCCCACATGAATTCTTTGGAACATGATCTAGTGAAATGTTTATGAAACTGCTAGTTGACTAGTTCTCTCGAATCTCAATTCGTGTGCTGATGACTTGCTCTGATTCATTGGTGCTTCGATTAACTGTCACGTGAGACTGACAAGGAGGTTCTAGGCTCAAATCGATTTGGTTTATCCATGATTCATGTTATCTATGTGATCATAGGAACAGGTTTAGCCCTAGTTGTACAGTTAATTTTTTTACAATTGACAGAATCAGTACGTCAAACTGAAAAAACATGGGAGGGGAATTTTTTTTCTCTTTGCGATGGGCGTCAGCCTCTTCTCTGTTTCCTACCAGCTAGCGACCGGAGTGATCCTGATCCACGGTGTAGGAGTTTATACTTTGTACTATTTTTAAATATTTTGTTTATACTTTATCTTTGTGGACTTGTGTGGTACATAACTAATGAGACAGTACCGGTGGCGCTAGAGGTAGAACGCCACAAGTATTTACTCTATTAGTGGCATTGCCTAATTGCCCTTTGCCGGTTGTACGTTCTCTATCTATGGTATTATGTCTTTAGGGCCGACGCCACTAGTAAGTGTTGACCGTTTTTTCAAAGAAAAACATTGCCTAGTAGGCAACGTTTTGTCTAATTAATGGACATTGTGAGCAACAACATACCCTGAAGCAATGATATAAACATATCATATCATTTAGGGGGAAACATGGGAGGTGCTCAAATTTGCTCAAGGAGAGGATGTTTTGAGAAGAACACGTCAAATTTTTGACAGTTTATATGGCTAGATCGGGTATGACTCCCTTTTTTCTTGAATACGCAGGAGTGTGCGTATCATATATTAGAGAATAATGGGGACAAGAAACCCACCACCAAACAAGTTCTACATAGCGTTCTTACATGGAAGATCACGCAAAATCCACCTCAAGGCCACCCTAAATGAATTACTCGCTAAAGGAGAATCTTTTGAGGAGTTAAAAGAAATTTGAGGGAAGGGCTAGAGATGCTTTTATTAGAAGCACCGACTTACCAGAAAAATAATGGGTGGACACTCAAGTCTGACTACACCTATGAGACTTCATGTGTTTCTCATGTATTTCTCGCAGCACCACAGCTAACACCATGCACATATATCATTTCTTACCTCTTGAAGGCCATTTGTATTCAACACTCTTAAATGAAAACCAAAAGAACATTACATGGATGAACTGCAAGCTCATACTTCTAGCGTGACATCCTATACTATATATGTATGCTTTCATAACCTTGCTGGGAAACAAACTATATGTAGACCGAGATTGATAATCCTTCCTCAAAGATGCCATTCTATAGGATTACATTTTTTTCCTCTCCCATAGTAAAATACATCTGTGAGCTCTGAGATATAGGAGTAAAACAAAAAAACCAAAATGCATCTTATTATTTTTGTTTAGATGTACCCAGATGTAGGACCTTTGATTACGTGCTTTATCCATGGAGTGTTTCCTAACAATTATGATATTGTCTCTTAGAGGGTTGATAATATGATTTCCTGAATGGGTTCTTCACGAGACAGAAGTACCTTTTTCGTCGGATGTTCAAATTACGGGGAGTTCAATCTTTGTCCAAAGTACAGAGCCACCGTCTTGTAACACGAAAGTTTTATCAATTAAAATTTCCGAGTATCATTTGCTAGCAGTTCGCATGGTTCGCAGACAAACTTGCAGACTTTTTTTTCACTCATGGCAATATGCAAATATGGCGGATTTACTTGGCCTGAGCGAGATTTGCATAACAGTATTTCGACCAAGCAGATGCGGTGGTGTAACATCCCAAAATTCTAAATTTTGGAATGTTATAATAAATAGATAGAATTGATTGATTGTTTGATTGATTGCGTGAAATTGAGTGAAATTCGAATCCTTTTTGAAAGTTAAATAAGAGGGAATAAAAGGACTTTCCCAAACTTTCATATTTGCATTCTGATCTCCATGAATTCAAATTCTTTTCAAATACAAAACCCTTGAGTGAAGATGATATGACTTCTTCCATTCAAATTAAATGAAAGGTTATTTGAAAATAATTGAATTTCATTTGGAAATATTTCAATTCATAAACTTCATGCAGCTCAATGATTTTCATGAGCGAAGATAAAATGACTTCTTCAAAACATATGAAATATGAGTTGGGAGTTTCAAAGAATTAAATTCAAAGTTCTTTTGAATTTATTTTCAATTTGGAGTTATTTGAGTTTTATTCAAATTATTTTTCTCCAAAAGTAAAATACATGAAAATTAGGGTAACATGATTCCCTACAATAGAAAATTGGAGAAAAATTTATTTGAAATCATTTTGGAATTTTTAAAATGATTTTTGTTGGATTCTATTAGACCAGTAGCACTCTTTGAATTATTAGAATTGGTGTGTATTTTATTTAATGCTAGAATAATGTTCATGTCGTAGAAAATCTTTTCCTGAAAATTTTGATATATTATATGCCTATATAATATTTTCATTTAATTCGTTTTATTATTTAAATTGTCAGGAAAATGTTTTTTTTAAATCCCCTCACTGACTGGGCCGGCCCAGCACCCAGCCAGGCCAAGGCCCAACTCCGCGCCGTCTCGCCCGTCGTTCCCGACCGGGACTCCTCCCGGAATCCGGCGCCGCGCCGCCACCGCCGCCTCCATTGCCCCTCGCCCAAGCCGCCCTCGCCTCCCCTCCTATAAAGCCGCCGCCCGGGAGCCCCCCTCTCCTTTTCGCATCACCGCCGCCCCTCTCCTCCCCGCCTCTCGCTGCCGCAACCGCCGCCATCGCCGGACACCGCCGCCGCTGCTTAGCCCGCGCCGCCCCCGCCGATCCGCTGCCGCGCCGCACGCCGTAGCCTCCCGCGCCGCGCCCCTCCGCTGCCTCGCCGCGCGCCGCCTCGCCTCGCGTCGCCTCGCTCCTCGCCGACGCTCGCCGCTGCGGGAAGCCACCGGAGATCCGCCGCCGGTTTTCCGACAGAAAACCACCCTGAACCGGTACAAACCGACTCGGTTTTCTTTTTAGGTTTTTTTCTTTAGATTCGGTTTTCGTTTTAAAAAAAACCGGTTTAGTTTTTTTAGTTAGATCTATTTAGAGAACGTTCTCTGTTTAGAACTAGTTAGTGAACGTTCGTTATTTAGTGTTTTCTTTTTTCTGTTAATTTCAGCTAGGGACCTATCCGTGAAGATTTTATTTACAGATTAGTCCCTGATTTTCAAATGACTATAACTTTTTACTTACGATAGGTTGACCGGAGTGAGACGAGTAGATCTATCAAGAGTTTTGAGTGCGAATCATCTTCATCAACACTGCAGGCAAGTTCACACTTTGATCATATCCCTTTCAGACCCGGTTTTTATGCATTAGTTTCACCATCAAACATTGCATGAGTAGGATTGATAACATGGGGGTATTGGGAAGTAGTTACTGAGGTAGGAACCTATTGCCCTATTACTATCAAACCCTTGGGAGTTACTTCTATGCGTTGCTTATATTGCTATGCTATGCTCGTAGACGTGGTTTGGGTATGAGTGAAATCCATGAAAGATGTGAGATTGGTATTTAATGGTTCAACTTAAGGTGGCAACTTAAATACACATCTGGGTGGATTGCTAGGGGCACCCTGGGGATATACTAGTGGACTTTCCCGGACACCTGGGGATATACTAGTGTTGTCCTAGGAGATCCCGGGGATATACCGTGTGATCATCCTACGGTCCGCCACCCAGGCTCAAAGGGATCATAAGATTATTCATGCTAGAAACTTCCATGTGCGGCCACAAGCTATTATGGGCTCTAGCATAGTTGATTAAGTCGTGTGAACTCTTACACTGGTAGACTAGCAGATGTAGGGGTTGTAGGTGGTACGGTCTACCCATCGTAAGGTGCAAACGCTTCTGAAAGACTATGTCTCGATCATCTGTTTCTCAAACAGCATGTAGTGCGAGAAATCCAACGGAGGAGATCGAGTCTTGTGGGGAAAAGTGCGCAAACCTCTGCAGAGTGTACAAACTAATCATGATTAGTCGTGTCCCCGGTTATGGACATCTTGAGTATCTAGTTCTTGGATTATCCTGTTGATCTCATCACGTTACTTTAATTAACTTTGTTGGGTTTTAATGATGATGCTTAATTGGGATTGAGAATGTTGTCAACCATTCTCAATGTTTAACAACCACCATGATAGTTAAATAAATTTATCCCTTTGCAGTAGGGAAAAACTGGCTTTTCGCAAAAACATTATAACCATAGAGCTTTTCCACCAGCCATATATGCATATAGTGATAGCCATTGTTCATCATTTTCTCTATGGTGTGAATTTGCCAGTACATTCAATGTACTGACCCGTTTCGGGCTGCAACGTCTCATGTTGCAGGTTTCTTACGACGAGTAAGTGATACGTTAGGGTTACGATTCTACACTCAACTTTGCCGGTGGTGTTGATGGGAATCCACGACCTTGTTGCTTCCGCTATTTTGGATTGAGGTAATAGTATTTATGTTATTTTATACATGTGATTTACCTCTGTTATAAATCCTCGAGTACTGTGTGTGTCAGCATACCGATCCAGGGATGACACTTAAGCACAGAGACTTGATCCATTCGGGTCAGGTCGCTACAGGTGGAAATCTTAAATATCCAAGCCTCCCTGAGGGGCGGAGAGGACGTGATTGCATGGGGTCCGGACAGGTCGGGTGTCTTCTCTGTAAAAAGTGCATATCACTTAGCTTTCGATGAGACTCACAGAGCAAATGCCAGATCTTCTAGCTCGGCGCCATCGGGAGAGAGGAGCTTCTGGAAGTTCACATGGAATTGTGGAGCACCGCCGACTGTTTCAAACTTTGCATGGAGAGTTGCAACTGATGGACTGCCAACGTGGAAGAATAAACATAAGATAGGGCTGGAAACTACCAGTGTATGCCCAGTTTTTGGCCTTGAGACTGAGGAAAATTTTCCTCCGTTTTGAAGATGCCAATTCGGTCGAGATCTATATATGGAAATGGCAAAAATATGGAAACTCCCTAATCTACAAACGATAGTGAACTGTGGGAAGGAATGGCTATTGCAAGTCTTAGGCCGTAGGTCTGAGTTGGAGAGATGTATGATGGTGATGATTTTTTGGAGAAGCTGGTTCGTACGTAATGAAGTGGTCCACCACAAACCAGCCCCGCCAATGGAAGTGTCTGTCAGATTCTTGCGGAGCTACTTGGAGTCACTAATGGCGAATAAACATGACAATGGTGCTGATCCTGTTAAAGGTAAAGCTTATATTAACATGGACACGGGAGGGCAGCCGGTTATACAAGTGACCAAGTCACCTGGTTGGACCAAACCGAGACAAGGTTGGGCTAAACTGAACACTGATGGTGCGTTTGGTTCGAATGAAGATGCTGGTGCGGGTATGATATTGAGGGATTCTTCAGGGAATATTATCTTCTCAGCTTGCAGAGCTTTGTATTCATGCAGGGATGCGTTGGAGGCTGAGCTTTGTGCTTGTATGGAGGGTTTATCTTCTTCGATTCAACACACAGAACAACCGATCGAAATTGAGATGGATTCTTCGGTTGCAGTGCCCATGATCACATGTGGGAGCACGGATCTCTCACTATATTCTTCCTTAGTGAATGAGATTAGGTTTTTACTTAATCTACATCAAACTTGTATTACTCATGTCGCTCGTTCGCAAAATTAAACGAGTGACAAGTTAGCTGCTTTTGGTCGTACTAATAATAGGACTATGACCTGGGTAGGGTCAGGCCCTCTAGAAGTTTTGGAGATAGTTGCTGAAGATTGTATTGATACTTTAATTGAGTAATACAAGTGTTGAGTTCGCAAAAAAAAGAGATTTGCATAACAAATGTAGGGGATGTAGGTTGGTACGGTCTACCCGTTCGTAAGGTGCTAGCGCTTCTGAAAGACTATGTCTCGGTCATCCGTTTCTCAAACACCATGTAGTGCGAGAAATCCAACGGAGGAGATCGAGTCTTGTGGGGAAAAGTGTGCAAACCTCTGCAGGGTGTACAAACTAATCATGATTAGTCATGTCCCCGGTTATGGACATCTTGAGTATCTAGTTCTTAGATTATCCTGTTGATCTCATCACGTTACTTTAATTGACTTTTTTGGGTTTTAATGATGATGCTTAATTGGGATTGAGAATGCTGTCAACCATTCTCAATGTTTAACAACCACCATGATAGTTAAATAAATTTATTCCTTTGCAGTAGGGAAAAATTGGCTTTTTGCAAAAACATTATAACCATAGAGCTTTTCCACCAGCCATATATGCATATAGTGATAGCCATTGTTCATCATTTTCTCTATGGTGTGAATTTGCCAGTACATTCAATGTACTGACCCATTTCGGGCTGCAACGTCTCATGTTGCAGGTTTCTTACGACGAGTAAGTGATACGTTAGGGTTACGATTCTACACTCAACTTTGCCGTTGGTGTTGATGGGAATCCACAACCTTGTTGCTTCCGCTATTTTGGATTGAGGTAATAGTATTTACGTTATTTTATACATGTGATTTACCTCTGTTATAAATCCTCGAGTACTGTGTGTGTCAGCATACCGATCCAGGGATGACACTTAAGCACAGAGACTAGATCCATTCGGGTCAGGTCGCTACAAGAGGGTATCAGAGCACATGTTGACTGTAGGACGTGACCCTAGCAACTGGCAAGCCCATAGCAAAGACTTTTCTCTACAACTTTCCCTTTCAAAAAGATCTTTTACCTCTCTTCTCTTCTGAGTTTATTCAAATTTCCCTTTAGTGAAACCATACCCCTTTCCCTTTTGACCACTCGAAGATTCGACTGATGAGACCACTTCAAGAAGTATAGGATATCAGACAAGTAAGACCATTCGGAATGAAGAGGATTTTACCATACATTATGATAATGGAAACTACAGCTGTTGAAGACTCTGAAGACTAGGAGAATTGGAGGCTCTGAAGAATCCCCAGATTTGTATGACCTAGTAAGGCTACCCTTATGGAACTTGGCAGACTATGGTAGTTGTCAATGCCCGAGATCAAGGTGTGTTGGAGAAAGACCGGAGCATGTAGAGTTAAGAACTCAAGGATTTGTCAAGGAAAACCCTAAGGCAGGAGATATCAACTATGGAGAGATAGCTCATGGAAATGACAAGAGCACAACCACGGCTATCCATGACGTTATCGCCCGCTTATGCTATTGTCACTGTGCTGAGTTAAGCATGCATATGCATGGAAGGATTAAATGGTAGAAGGCTGATGGAGCACCTATCAGCAAGATGGAGTTTTAACCTTAGCCAGTGTATCACCAGGATCTGGAGTGTTACATCAAGAAGTTAAGATGGACCTAAAAGAAGCATTAATTGATAAGGAAGCATTTCGTGAAGAACTTAGGACCAGAAGTTGAAAGCAGCCAAGCTAGAGAAGTAAAACCTTGAGATACAGGAGATTCGTCAGGAACTGAAGGACAGTAGGACCATGGTTCATGCCAAGGATAGTGAAACCCAGAAGTTTGGAATGCAACTCCAGAAATATTCAAGGACATCGCGAGAGACTTCACGTCAATAGAGATGATCTGGCAAAAGAGCTGGAGAAGGACAAGCACGATGAAAAGAAGCCATCGGAGACATGACCAAGACTTGAAGAGTTTGGCGACGTTGACCTTAGCAGACCAAACCCCTGTTTTATACCTACGTTAGATGCGACGTTTGTGAGCTGTCATTTGTTTGATGTTTTTTCCGATAGCCACAATAAAAATCTGTCTTTTCGAAACTTTTGTTTGCATTGTGTGTATCCCTCTCTATCTCTCTTAACTCACCCCAAACCCATGGACCCAATATAGGACGAATGAAGATGAGCTTATATTTTCTGGACCGATGAGTCAGTTGGAGACGGACCGATGGATTCAGAACATGGAGGATCACATGGAGAATATCCCTGTAGTTGGACATGATATGACCCAGCATGCTCTTCAGTGCTTTGAAAGAGGTGCTGCTACTTGGTGGAGGATGTACCAAACCATCAATGGATGGCAAGGAGTAAACCACTTGGAAAGAATTTAAGTTGACTCCGCCAAAGTCTCGGCTTGTGTCCCAGAAGTTGAAGCCTTATGGAAAGGATATGAAGAAACCTTGTGCATGCAAGATTTATGGAGAAATAGGACATACCCATAAAGAACACAAGGATGAATACACTAATTGTGAAGGAAGTCACCCAGTTGAAGAATGCCCAACTAGGCAGATTACTTGTTTCTTGTGTGAAGGGACTACCCACTATCCTGCTCGGTGTCACATTTACCCCATGGTACGAAGAACCATACAATAGAAGAAAGAAGTAAAGAAAGGAGCCCTTATGGAAATTTTAGAAGAACCCGTGATGAAGGAAGATGTGGAGGACACACCTAAAGAGGACCCGAGTAAACCCTGCACCAAGTCTTGCTATTCATGTGGAGAAGGACACATCTCCCAGAATTGTATGAATGGGGATCTAGTAGAATTCCCGACGGAGGAAGTAGAGTATGACCCACGAGAAATAGAATCCATGATTGGAACGGAAAATTCCAGGAAGAGAAGTAGATTGGATTCCAGGAAGGATCTAAGTCATATCACATGTTATAGGTGCAAAGAGTCAGGGCACTACCTCAACAGTTGCCCAAAAAGGAAACCTCGAGACTTGTCAGAAGTAATATGTTTTCGCTGTAATGAAGCAGGACACTTTGCCAGAGATTGTCCCAAAGAGAAGGAGACTTGTGATAAATAGTTGAGTCTGTGAGAAGTATAGTAGTAGAAGTGAGAACAACTCCTTTGTATCAAGGTGTTGAGTTGAGACATGTAATGGAAAAGCGAGAGATTGTAATCAATTGAGAGTGAATAAAGTTAGCATCGTTGGTACTGATATGGATTTTATGAGTTGTTACTCTATGAAGAAGGATTTTGACCATTTTTGAGGATAAGAGAAATATGGTCTATGGAAGATTTGTGCATTTTAAGGGTGGTAGTACCCTGTAAGAACCGTTGACCCCTGGAAAAGATAAGGATACTCCACTGAGTGGATTTTGGACAAAATGAAAATGAGTTTTGTCTCGATATGTGTGATACCCCAAGAGTATATGGGATGAAGTTGGAGACTGTCAGTTGTTTGGACCAAATGTGATCAAGGAGTCAGAAGAGAATGTTAAGTTGATTCGATATAGACCGAAGGTAGCTCAGTCCAGGCAGAAGAGTTATGCAGACTTAAAAACGCGAGGTAGTCTATGAAATTGGAGACAGAGCATGTCTTCATGTGTTCCCTCTGCGAGGAGTTAAACTAATTGGAGTTAAGGTAAAGTTAGCCCCGAGATTTGTAGGACCATACCGAGTTTTGGAGCGTATGAGAGAAGTGGCCTACAAGTTGGAATTACCCGATGTACTGTCAAGAGTTCATGATGTGTTTCACGTTTCCCAGTTGAAGAAGTGCCATGCAGAGATGGCCAATACTCCCCTGTAAGGACGCTTGACCCCTGGAAAGGATAATGATGTTCCACGGAGTGGATTTTATGGGTATGAGTTTTATCTCGATATGTTGGATACCCCAAGAATATGATGAGATGAAGTACTATTGGATATAAAGGAGGTATGATGTTGGAAATTTGGATCAATGGAAATTCCATGATAAGTATGAGTAATCATGTCCTAGTTTGGTGCCAATAGAAGGAAGGAAGACAGTACAATTGGATGGATTTAAGAATACTAGGAAGTTGGATGTTGGAATAACGATCAATTGCCCCGACGATGAGTTCAAGGTTTGCAAGTGATGGGATGGGCCATAACCCACAGGCCCCAGGACCTGCCAAGAAGCAAGCACACTCTTGCTGAAGGAAAAACCCAGGAGAGGTTATACCTTTATCGATAGACGATTTTATAGTAGTTTACGCAAAACCTGAGAGTTGTGAAGGAACGATAGATGTTTGTTTGACTTGCAGAATCAATGGATTTATCCGAACTTAGTTCATTGACAAGAGAAATTCTGCAATGCTTGTGAGGATGACCAAGTGTTAGAATGCGAGATTCGCTAAACCATATACAAGGTAATGATTTGGGTGCGGGATGGATTGATCACCATACCGACTTACTCTTATTGTTCGCCTTGCTATATGGAATGGTTCTGAGTGACTCACCTATAGTAGAGAGACGACGATGAAAACCTTGTTTAAACCTTAGAATGGTATAGCAATTTTTTCCCTTGTACAAGGCAGCTTTTGCCAACCCAGACCCATTTCCTACACGAGAAACCATAAATTTTTGACCACCATGAGATATCGATAGTTGTTTAGTTTTGGCGCCCGACCCGTCAGCTAAGAAGACCCAATCTCGGAATAACCTTACCAAGAGGAAAGGACAGAAGAATTGAGGAAAAGGTTATGCCACTACCGGAAGAGCCAGAGAAGGAATTTTCCGAGGATTTGAGAAGACTGACACTGTTGACAATATGGATGAAGTATGTGAGTTTCGATGGAGCTGTAACCAGCTTCTAAGGGTGGTAGCACTCCAGACCCCAGTGATGATTGATGGATTTTGAGAAGACCCCAAACCCTAACCTATTTCTTTATAGCCTCTCCGAATCTCGAGGACGAGATTCATTTCAAGGGTGGTAGGTTTGTAACATCCCAAAATTCTAAATTTTGGAATGTTATAATAAATAGATAGAATTGATTGATTGTTTGATTGATTGCGTGAAATTGAGTGAAACTCGAATCCTTTTTGAAAGTTAAATGAGAGGGAATAAAAGGACTTTCCCAAACTTTCATATTTGCTTTCTGATCTCCATGAATTCAAATTCTTTTCAAATACAAAACCCTTGAGTGAAGATGATATGACTTCTTCCATTTAAATTAAATGAAAGGGTATTTGAAAATAATTGAATTTCATTTGGAAATATTTCAATTCATAAACTTCATGCAGCTCAATGATTTCATGAGCGGAGATAAAATGACTTCTTCAAAACATATGAAATATGAGTTGGGAGTTTCAAAGAATTAAAGTCAAAGTTCTTCTGAATTTATTTTCAATTTGGAGTTATTTGAGTTTTATTCGAATTATTTTTCTCCAAAAATAAAATACATGGAAATTAGGGTAACATGATTCCCTACAATTGAAAATTGGAGAAAAATTTATTTGAAATCATTTTGGAATTTTTAAAATGATTTTTGTTGGATTCTATTAGACCAGCAGCACTCTTTGAATTATTAGAATTGGTGTGTATTTTATTTAATGCTAGAATAATGTTCATGTCGTAGAAAATCTTTTCCTGAAAATTTTGATATATTATATGCCTATATAATATTTTCATTTAATTCGTTTTATTATTTAAATTGTCGGGAAAATGTTTTTTTATAAAAATTCCCCTCGCTGACTGGGCCGGCCCAGCACCCAGCCAGGCCAAGGCCCAGCTCCACGCCGCCTCTCCCGTCGTCCCCGACCGGGACTCCTCCCGGAGTCCGGCGCCGCGCCGCCACCGCCGCCTCCATTGCCCCTCGCCCAAGCCGCCCTCGCCTCCCCTCCTATAAAGTCGCCGCCCGGGACCCCCCTCTCCTTTTCGCATCACCGCCGCCCCTCTCCTCCCCGCCTCTCGCCGCCGCAACCGCCGCCATCGCCGGACACCGCCGCCGCTGCTTAGCCCGCGCCGCCCCCGCCGATCCACTACCGCGCCGCACGCCGGAGCCTCCCGCGCCGCGCCCCTCCACTGCCTCGCCGCGCGCCGCCTTGCCTCGCGTCGCCTCGCTCCTCGCCGATGCTCGCCGCCGCGGGAAGCCGCCGGAGATCCGCCGCCGGTTTTCCGACAGAAAACTGCCCCGAACGGTACAAACCGACTCGATTTTCTTTTTAGGTTTTTTTCTTTAGATTCGGTTTTCGTTTAAAAAAACCGGTTTAGTTTTTTTAGTTAGATCTATTTAGAGAACGTTCTCTGTTTAGAACTAGTTAGTGAACGTTCGTTCTTTAGTGTTTTCTTTTTTCTGTTAATTTTGGCCAGGGACCTATCCGTGAAGATTTTATTTATATATTAGTCCCTGATTTTCAAATGACTATAACTTTTTACTCGTTAGTCCAAATCCAATGAAACCAACGCCGACATCTTCGTTATGATCTCCTCTATCCAGTAATCCAACTCAAACATGTTTTTGAAAAGTTTAAAATTTGAATTAGATCAGATTTGAATTCAAACTTCGTTTGATCATAACTTGAGTTTTGTAGCTCCGTTTGAGTTGATTCTTTTTGCAAATCGAAGCTCTTGACCTAAACTTTCTGATAAGGCCAAATTCACTTAATTTTTGTACAGTTAGAAATTGTTTTATGTTGCAAGAGTTATTTGTTTGGTTTTGAAGTTTTTCGAATCGTCTTCTTCGTTCTTTCTGATCTTTTGAGTGATTGCTTATGTGTGGTTACTATTGCTTGCTTATGATAGATTGACCGGAGTGAGACGAGTAGATCTATCAAGAGTTTTGAGTGCGAATCATCTTCATCAACATTGCAGGCAAGTTCACACTTTGATCATATCCCTTTCATACCCGGTTTTTATGCATTAGTTTCACCATCAAACATTGCATGAGTAGGATTGATAACATGGGGGTATTGGGAAGTAGTTACTGAGGTAGGAACCTATTGCCCTGTTACTATCAAACCCTTGGGAGTTACTTCTACGCGTTGCTTATATTGCTATGCTATGCTCGTAGACGTGGTTTGGGTATGAGTGAAATCCATGACAGATGTGAGATTGGTATTTAATGGTTCAACTTAAGGTGGCAACTTAAATACACATCTGGGTGGATTGCTAGGGGCACCCTGGGGATATACCAGTGGACTTGCCCGGACACCTGGGGATATACTAGTGTTGTCCTAGGAGATCCCGGGGATATACCATGTGATCATCCTATGGTCCGCCACCCAGGCTCAAAGGGATCATAAGATTATTCATGCTAGAAACTTCCGTGTGCAGCCACAAGCTATTATGGGCTCTAGCATAGTTGATTAAGTCGTGTGAACTCTTACAGTGGTAGACTAGCAGATGTAGGGGTTGTAGGTGGTATGGTCTACCCATCGTAAGGTGCAAACACTTCTGAAAGACTATGTCTCGATCATCCGTTTCTCAAACAGCATGTAGTGCGAGAAATCCAACGGAGGAGATCGAGTCTTGTGGGGAAAAGTGCGCAAACCTCTGCAGAGTGTACAAACTAATCATGATTAGTCGTGTCCCCGGTTATGGACATCTTGAGTATCTAGTTCTTGGATTATCCTGTTGATCTCATCACGTTACTTTAATTAACTTTGTTGGGTTTTAATGATGATGCTTAATTGGGATTGAGAATGTTGTCAACCATTCTCAATGTTTAACAACCACCATGATAGTTAAATAAATTTATCCCTTTGCAGTAGGGAAAAACTGGCTTTTCGCAAAAACATTATAACCATAGAGCTTTTCCACCAGCCATATATGCATATAGTGATAGCCATTGTTCATCATTTTCTCTATGGTGTGAATTTGCCAGTACATTCAATGTACTGACCCGTTTCGGGCTGCAACGTCTCATGTTGCAGGTTTCTTACGACGAGTAAGTGATACGTTAGGGTTACGATTCTACACTCAACTTTGCCGTTGGTGTTGATGGGAATCCACGACCTTGTTGCTTCCGCTATTTTGGATTGAGGTAATAGTATTTATGTTATTTTATACATGTGATTTACCTCTGTTATAAATCCTCGAGTACTGTGTGTGTCAGCATACCGATCCAGGGATGACACTTAAGCACAGAGACTTGATCCATTCGGGTCAGGTCGCTACAGGTGGAAATCTTAAATATCCGAGCCTCCCTGAGGGGCGGAGAGGACGTGATTGCATGGGGTCCGGACAGGTCGGGTGTCTTCTCTGTAAAAAGTGCATATCACTTAGCTTTCGATGAGACTCACAGAGCAAATGCCACATCTTCTAGCTCGGCTCCATCGGGAGAGAGGAGCTGCTGGAAGTTCATATGGAATTGTGGAGCACCGCCGACTGTTTCAAACTTTGCATGGAGAGTTGCAACTAATGGACTGCCAACGTGGAAGAATAAACATAAGATAGGGCTGGAACCTACCAGTGTATGCCCAGTTTGTGGCCTTGAGACTGAGGAAAATTTTCCTCCATTTTGAAGATGCCAATTCGGTCGAGATCTATATATGGAAATGGCAAAAATCTGGAAACTCCCTAATCTACAAACGATAGTCAACTGTGGGAAGGAATGGCTATTGCAAGTCTTAGGCCGTAGGTCTGAGTTGGAGAGATGTATGATGGTGATGATTTTTTGGAGAAGCTGGTTCGTACGTAATGAAGTGGTCCACCACAAACCAGCCCCGCCAATGGAAGTGTCTGTCAGATTCTTGCGGAGCTACTTGGAGTCACTAATGGCGAATAAACATGACAATGGTGCTGATCCTGTTAAAGGTAAAGCTTATATTAACATGGACACGGGAGGGCAGCCGGTTATACAAGTGACCAAGTCACCTGGTTGGACCAAACCGAGACAAGGTTGGGCTAAACTGAACACTGATGGTGCGTTTGGTTCGAATGAAGATGCTGGTGCGGGTATGATATTGAGGGATTCTTCAGGGAATATTATCTTCTCAGCTTGCAGAGCTTTGTATTCATGCAGGGATGCGTTGGAGGCTGAGCTTTGTGCTTGTATGGAGGGTTTATCTTCTTCGATTCAACACACAGAACAACCGATCAAAATTGAGATGGATTCTTCGGTTGCAGTGCCCATGATCACATGTGGGAGCACGGATCGTTCACTATATTCTTCCTTAGTGAATGAGATTAGGTTTTTACTTAATCTACATCAAACATGTATTACTCATGTCGCTCGTTCGCAAAATAAAGCGAGTGACAAGTTAGCTGCTTTTGGTCGTACTAATAATAGGACTATGACCTGGGTAGGGTCAGGCCCTCTAGAAGTTTTGGAGATAGTTGCTGAAGATTGTATTGATACTTTAATTGAGTAATACAAGTGTTGAGTTCGCAAAAAAAAGAGATTTGCATAACAGCATAGTCACTCTCACTCCCAGCAGCGGCGATGCCCGGCTGGCCCCATTCGCCGCAACGGAGTATGGTGAGGTATATGCTGAAATATAGGATGGTCTTTAGGCCCATCCAGCAATTTCTGAAAATCTCTAAGGGCCCATGTGGGTTTATTGGCACTAGGTGTAGTGGTAAGTTTAGTCCCATCCGACTAGTGGAAAAGGAGTTGGACCTTTTTATAAGGGATTGTCTTCCACATGCTATTGGAGCTTGAGAATAGAAGAGGCCCTCGCGCGCTCCTCCTCCGCTGCCCGCCGCGCCGCTGGTTGCTAGATTAAGCCGAGCCGAGCTCACACCTACGCGCTTATAGTCTAGTGCTACCTCTTGAGCTTGCGTTGGTTTTCCCCGAAGAGGAAAGGATGATGCAGCAGAGTAGCGTAAGTATTTCCCTCAGTTTTTTAGAACCAAGGTATCAATCCAGTAGGAGGCCACGTGCAAGTCCCTCGTACCTACACAACACAAAGAGCTCAATGTAACCAACGCGATTAGGGGTTGTCAATCCCTTCACGGTCACTTACGGAAGTGAGATCCGATAGATAATATTTTTGGTATTTTTGATATAAAGATGCAAAGTGAAAAGTAAAAGGCAAAGTAAAAAACAAAGCAAGATTAAAGTGATGGATATTGATTTGATGAGAATAGACCCGGGGGCCATAGGTTTCACTAGTGGCTTCTCTCAAGAGCATAAGTTTTCTACGGTGGGTGAACAAATTACTGTTGAGCAATTGACAGAATTGAGCATACTTATGAGAATATCTAGGCATGATCATGTATATAGGCATCACGTCCGCGACAAGTAGATCGAAATGATTCTGCATCTACTACTATTACTCCACTCATCGACCGCTATCCCGCATGCATCTAGAGTATTAAGTTAAAAACAGAGTAACGCTTTAAGCAAGATGACATGATGTAGAGAGATAAATTCATGCAATATGAAATAAACCCCATCTTGTTATCCTCGATGGCAACGATACAATACGTGTCTTGCTGCCCCTTCTGTCACTGGGAAAGAACACCGCAAGATCGAACCCAAAGCTAAGCACTTCTCCCATGGCAAGAACTACCAATCTAGTTGGCCAAACCAAACGGATAATTCGAAGAGACTTGCAAAGATAACCAAACATACATAAAAGAATTCAGAGAAGATTCAAATATTGTTCATAGATAGACTTGATCATAAACCCACAATTCATCGGTCTCAACAAACACACCGCAAAAGAAGAAGATTACATCGAATAGATCTCAAGAGAGGGGGAGAACATTGTATTGAGATCCAAAAAGAGAGAAGAAGCCATCTAGCTAATAACTATGGACCCGAAGGTCTGAGGTAAACTACTCACACTTCATCAGAGAGGCTATGATGATGTAGAAGCCCTCCGTGATGACGACCCTCTCCGGCGGATCTCCGGAACAGGCCCCAAGATGGGATCTCGTGGATACAGAAAGTTGCGGCGGTGAAATTAGGTTTTTGGCTCCTGTTCTGATCGTTTGGGGGTACGTGGGTGTTGGAAATATGCCCTAGAGGCAATAATAAAATGGTTATTATTATATTTCTTTGTTCATGATAATTGTCTATTGTTCATGCTATAATTGTGTTATCCGGAAATCGTAATACATGTGTGAATACATAGACCACAACACGTCCCTAGTGAGCCTCTAGTTGACTAGCTCGTTGATCAAAGGATAGTCATGGTTTCCTGACTATGGACATTGGATGTCATTGATAATGGGATCACATCATTAGGAGAATGATGTGATGGACAAGACCCAATCCTAAGCATAGCTCAAAGATCGTGTAGTTCGTTCGCTGTAGCTTTTCTGAATGTCAAGTATCGTTTCCTTAGACCATGAGATTGTGCAACTCCCGGATACCGTAGGAGTTCCTTGGGTGTGCCAAACGTCACAACGTAATTGGGTGACTATAAAGGTACATTACAGGTATCTCCAAAAGTGTTTGTTGGGTTGGCACGAATCAAGACTGGGATTTGTCACTCCGTATGACGGAGAGGTATCTCTGGGCCCACTCGGTAATGCATCATCATAATGAGCTCAATGTGATCAAGTGGTTGATCACGGGATCATGCATTACGGTACGAGTAAAGTGACTTGCCGGTAACGAGACTGAACAAGGTATTGGGATACCGACGATCGGGTCTCGGGCAAGTAACGTACCGATTGACAAAGGGAATTGTATACGGATTGATTGAATCCTCGACATCGTGGTTCATCCGATGAGATCATCGTGGAGCATGTGGGAGCCAACATGGGTATCCAGATCCCGCTGTTGGTTATTGACCGGAGAGTCGTCTCGGTCATGTCTGCATGTCTCCCGAGCCCGTAGGGTCTACACACTTAAGGTTCAGTGACGCTAGGGTTGTTAGGAAGACTTGTATATGTGATTACCGAATGTTGTTCGGAGTCCTGGATGATATTCCGGATGTCACAAGGAGTTCCGGAATGGTCCGAAGGTAAAGATTTATATATGGGAAGTTGTCATACGATCACCGGAAAGGTTTGGGGGCATATCGGTATTGTACCGGGGCCACCGGAGGGGTTCCGGGGGTCCACCGGGAGGGGCCACCTCTTCCGGAGGGCCTTATGGGCTGTATGGAGAAGGGAACCAGCCCAAGTGGGCTGGGGCGCCACACCCCCCTAGGGCCCATGCGCCTAGGGTTTGGGGAAACCCTAAGGGGGGCGCCCCCTTGCTTGGGGGGCAAGCCCCCCTCCCCTTGGCCACCGCCCCCCCTTCTAGATCTCATCTAGAGGGGGCCGGGCCCCTTCCCCCTTCCCCTATAAATAGAGGGGTGAGGGGAGGGCTGCATACAACATCCAAAGCGCAGCCCCTCCCCTCCCCAACACCTCTCCTCCTCCGTAAGAGCTTGGCGAAGCCCTGCCGGAGTACTGCAGCTTCACCACCACCACGCCATCGTGCTGCTGTTGGAGCCCTCTTCCTCAACCTCTCCCTCCTCCTTGCGGGATCAAGGCGCGGGAGACGTCCTCGCTCCGTACGTGTTGAACACGGAGGTGCTGTCTGTTCGGCGCTAGGATCTTCGGTGATTTGGATCACGACGAGTACGACTCCATCAACCCCGTTCTCTTGAACGCTTCCGCTCGTGATCTACAAGGGTTTGTAGATGCACTCCTCTCTCCCTCGTTGCTAGATGACTCCATAGATAGATCTTGTGATGCGTAGAAAATTTTAAAATTCGGCTACGTTCCCCAACAGTGGCATCATGAGCTAGGTCTATGTGTAGTTACTATGCACGAGTAGAACACAAAGTAGTTGTGGGCGTCGATATTGTCAATTATCTTGCCGTTACTAGTATTATCTTGATTCGGCGGTATTGTGGGATGAAGCGGCCCGGACCAACCTTACACGTACGCTTACGTGAGACCGGTTCCACCGACTAACATGCACTAGTTGCATAAGGTGGCTGGCGGGTGTCTGTCTCTCCCACTTTAGTCGGATCGGATTCGATGAACAGGGTCCTTATGAAGGGTAAATAGAAATTGGCAATTCACGTTGTGGTTTTGGCGTAGGTAAGAAACGTTCTTGCTAGAAACCTATAGCAGCCACGTAAAAACTTGCAACAACAATTAGAGGACGTCTAACTTGTTTTTGCAACAAGTGTTTTGTGATGTGATATGGCCAAAGGATGTGATGAATGATATATGTGATGTATGAGATGATCATGTTCTTGTAATAGGAATCACGACTTGCATGTCGATGAGTATGACAACCGGCAGGAGCCATAGGAGTTGTCTTTATTTATTTATGACCTGCGTGTCAACATAAACATCATGTAATTACTTTACTTTATTGCTAAAGCGTTAGCCATAGTAGTAGAAGTAATAGATGACGAGACAACTTCAAGAAGACACGATGATGGAGATCATGATGATGGAGATCATGGTGTCATGCCGGTGACAACGATGATCATGAAGCCCTGAAGATGGAGATCAAAAGGAGCAAATGATATTGGCCATATCATGTCACTATTTGATTGCATGTGATGTTTATCATGTTTTGCATCTTATTTGCTTAGAACGACGGTAGCTTAAATAAGATGATCCCTTGAAATAATTTCAAGAAAGTGTTCCCCCTAACTGTGCACCGTTGCGAAGGTTCGTTGTTTCGAAGCACCACGTGATGATCGGGTGTGATAGATTCTAAAGTTCGAATACAACTGGTGTAAGCCAGATTTACACATGCAATACACTTAGGTTGACTTGACGAGCCTAGCCTGTACAGACATGGCCTCGGAACACAGAAGACCGAAAGGTCGAGCATGAGTCGTATAGAAGATACGATCAACATGAAGATGTTCACCGATGTTGACTAGTCCGTCTCACGTGATGATCGGACACGGCCTAGTTAACTCGGATCATGTTATACTTAGATGACTGGAGGGATGTCTATCTGAGTGGGAGCTCATTGAATAATTTGATTAGATGAACTTAATTATCATGAACTTAGTCTAAAATCTTTACAATATGTCTTGTAGATCAAATGGCCAACGTTGTCCTCAACTTCAACGCGTTCCTAGAGAAAACCAAGCTGAAAGACGATGGCAGCAACTATACGGACTGGGTTCGGAACCTGAGGATCATCCTCATAGCTGCCAAGAAATATTATGTCCTAGAAGCACCGCTAGGTGACTCACCCGTCCCACAGAACCAAGACGTTATGAACGCTTGGCAGTCACGTGCTGATGATTACTCCCTTGTTCAGTGCGGCATGCTTTACAGCTTAGAACCGGGGCTCCAAAAGCGTTTTGAGAGACACGGAGCATATGAGATGTTCGAAGAGCTGAAAATGGTTTTTCAAGCTCATGCCCGGGTCGAGAGATATGAAGTCTCCGACAAGTTCTTCAGCTGTAAGATGGAGGAAAATAGTTCTGTCAGTGAGCACATACTCAAAATGTCTGGGTTGCATAACCGCTTGACTCAGCTGGGAGTTAATCTCCCGAATGACGCGGTCATTGACAGAATCCTTCAGTCGCTTCCACCGAGCTACAAGAGCTTTGTGATGAACTTCAATATACAGGGGATGGAAAAGACCATTCCTGAGGTATATTCAATGCTGAAATCGGCAGAGGTAGAAGTCAAAAAGGAACATCAAGTGTTGATGGTGAATAAAACCACTAAGTTCAAGAAGGACGGCAAGGGAGTTGCCGCGCCCGGTAAGCAAGATGCCGGGAAGAAGCCAAAGAATGGACCCAAGCCCGAGACTAAGTGTTTTTATTGCAAGGGAAGTGGTCACTAGAAGCGGAACTGCCCCAAATACTTGGCGGACAAGAAGGCCGACAACACTAAAGGAGCTGTGAAATAAACGGAGACTGGCAAAGGACGAGGTGATGATGCGCGTCGGGAATGGTTCCAAGGTTGATGTGATCGCCGTCGGCACGCTACCTCTACATTTACCTACGGGATTAGTTTTAAACCTCAATAATTGTTATTTAGTGCCAGCTTTGAGCATGAACATTGTATCAGGATCTCGTTTAATTCGAGATGGCTACTCATTTAAATCCGAGAATAATGGTTGTTCTATTTATATGAGAGATATGTTTTATGGTCATGCTCTGATGGTGAATGGTTTATTCTTAATGAATCTCGAGCGTAATGCTACACATATTCATAGTGTGAATACCAAAAGATGTAAGGTTGATAATGATAGTCCCACATACTTGTGGCACTGCCGCCTTGGTCACATAGGTGTCAAACGCATGAAGAAGCTCCATGCAGATGGACTTTTAGAGTCTCTTGGTTACGAATCATTTGACACGTGCGAACCATGCCTCATCGGTAAAATGACCAAGACTCCGTTCTCAGGAACAATGGAGCGAGCAACCAACTTATTGGAAATCATACATACTGATGTGTGTGGTCCAATGAGTGTTGAGGCTCGTGATGGCTATCGTTATGTTCTCACCCTCACTGATGACTTGAGTAGATATGGCTATGTCTACTTAATGAAACACAAGTCTGAGACCTTTGAAAAGTTTAAGGAATTTTAGAGTGAGGCTGAGAATCAACGTGACATGAAAATCAAGTTCTTGCGATCAGATCGTGGAGGAGAATACTTGAGTCACGAATTTGGAACACACTTAAGAAAATGTGGAATAGTTTCACAACTTACGCCGCCTGGAACGCCTCAGGGTAATGGTGTGTCCGAACATCGTAATCGCACTCTATTGGATATGGTGCGATCTATGATGTCTCTTACCGATCTACCGTTGTCATTTTGGGGCTATGCTTTAGAGACTGCCGCATTCACTTTAAATAGGGCTCCGTCGAAATCCGTTGAGACGACACCGTATGAATTATGGTTTGGGAAGAAACCTAAGCTGTCGTTTCTAAAAGTTTGGGGATGCGATGCTTATGTCAAGAAACTTCAACCTGAAAAGCTCGAACCCAAGTCGAAAAAATGCGTCTTCATAGGATACCCTAAAGAAACTGTTGGGTATACCTTCTACCTTAGATCCGAAGGCAAGATCTTTGTTGCCAAGAATGGGTCCTTTCTAGAGAAAGAGTTTCTCTTGAAAGAAATAAGTGAGAGGAAAGTAGAACTTGATGAAGTATTACCTCTTGAACCAGTAAGTGGCGCAGCTCAAGAAATTGTTCCTGAGGTGCCTGCACCGACTAGAGAGGAAGTTAATGATGATGATCATGAAACTTTAGATCAAGTTACTACTGAACTTCGTAGGTCCACGAGGACACGTTCCGCACCAGAGTGGTACAGCAACCCTGTCTTGGAAATCATGTTGTTAGACAACGGTGAACCTTCGAACTATGAAGAAGCAATGGCGGGCCCGGATTCCAACAAATGGCTGGAAGCCATGAAATCCGAGATAGGATCCATGTATGAAAACGAAGTATGGACTTTGACTGACTTGCCCGATGATCGGTGAGCCATAGAAAATAAATGGATCTTTAAGAAGAAGACAGACGCGGATGGTAATGTTACCATCTATAAAGCTCGGCTTGTCGCTAAGGGTTATCGACAAGTTCAAGGGGTTGACTACGAT
Organism: Triticum urartu; assembly: GCF_056163025.1. NCBI lineage: Eukaryota > Viridiplantae > Streptophyta > Magnoliopsida > Poales > Poaceae > Triticum > Triticum urartu. The sequence goes on along the minus strand of NC_141874.1, from coordinate 737,916,903 downwards.
GAGACTTTCTCATCCGTAGCGAAGCTGAAGTCCATCCGAATCATGTTAGAAATTTGCGCATTCTATGATTATGAGATATGGCAAATGGATGTCAAAACGGCATTCCTTAATGGTTTTCTTAAGGAAGAATTGTATATGATGAAGCCGGAAGGTTTTGTCGATCATAAGAATGGTGACAAGGTGTGCAAGCTCCAATGCTCGATTTATGGGCTGGTGCAAGCATCTCGGAGTTGGAACATTCGTTTTGATGAGATGATCAAAGCGTTTGGGTTTATGCAGACTTATGGAGAAGCCTGCATTTACAAGAAAGTGAGTGGGAGCTCTGTAGCATTTCTCATACTGTATGTGGATGACATACTGTTGATGGGAAATGATATAGAATGCTTGGAAAGCATAAAGGCCTACTTGAACAAGTGTTTTTCAATGAAGGACCTTGGAGAAGCTGCTTATATATTAGGCATCAAGATCTATAGAGATAGATCGAGACGCCTCATTGGTCTTTCATAGAGTACGTACCTTGACAAGATATTGAAGAAGTTCAAAATGGATCAGTCAAAGAAGGGGTTCTTGCCTGTATTGCAAGGTACGAGATTGAGCACGGCTCAATGCCCGACCACAGCAGAAGATAGAGAAAAGATGAGTGTCGTCCCCTATGCCTCAGCCATAGGGTCTATCATGTATGCTATGTTGTGTACCAGACCTGATGTAAACCTTGCCGTAAGTTTGGTAGGAAGGTACCAAAGTAATCCCGACATGGAACACTGGACAGCGGTCAAGAATATCCTGAAGTACCTGAAAAGCACTAAGGACATGTTTCTCATGTATGGAGGTGACGGAGAGCTCGTCGTAAAGGGTTACGTCGATGCTAGCTTCGACACAGATCTGGATGGCTCTAAGTCACAAACCGGATACGTGTATATTTTGAATGGTGGGGCGGTAAGCTGGTGCAGTTGCAAGCAAAGCGTTGTGGCGGGATCTACATGTGAAGCGGAGTACATGGCAGCCTCGAAGGCGGCACAAGAAGCAGTCTGGGTGAAGGAGTTCATTACCGACCTGGGAGTCATACCCAATGTGTCGGGCCCGATGACTCTCTTCTGTGACAACACTGGAGCTATTGCCCTTGCCAAGGAGCCCAGGTTTCACAGGAAGACAAGGCATATCAAGCGTCGCTTCAACTCCATTCGTGAAAGTGTTCAAAATGGAGACATAGAGATTTGTAAAGTACATACGGACCTGAATGTGGCAGATCCGTTGACTAAACCTCTCGCTAGAGCAAAACATGATCAACACCAGAACTGCATGGGTGTTCGATTCATCACAATGTAACTAGAATATTGACTCTAGTGCAAGTGGGAGACTGTTGGAAATATGCCCTAGAGGCAATAATAAAATGGTTATTATTATATTTCTTTGTTCATGATAATTGTCTATTGTTCATGCTATAATTGTGTTATCCGGAAATCGTAATACATGTGTGAATACATAGACCACAACACGTCCCTAGTGAGCCTCTAGTTGACTAGCTCGTTGATCAAAGGATAGTCATGGTTTCCTGACTATGGACATTGGATGTCATTGATAACGGGATCACATCATTAGGAGAATGATGTGATGGACAAGACCCAATCCTAAGCATAGCTCAAAGATCGTGTAGTTCGTTTGTTGTAGCTTTTCTGAATGTCAAGTATCGTTTCCTTAGACCATGAGATTGTGCAACTCCCGGATACCGTAGGAGTGCCTTGGGTGTGCCAAACGTCACAACGTAATTGGGTGACTATAAAGGTACATTACAGGTATCTCCGAAAGTGTCTATTGGGTTGGCACGAATCGAGACTTGTCACTCCGTATGACGGAGAGGTATCTCTGGGCACACTCGGTAATGCATCATCATAATGAGCTCAATGTGATCAAGTGGTTGATCACGGGATCATGCATTACGGTACGAGTAAAGTGACTTGCCGGTAACAAGACTGAACAAGGTATTGGGATACCGACGATCGAGTCTCGGGCAAGTAACGTACCGATTGACAAAGGGAATTGTGTACGGATTGATTGAATCCTCGACATCGTGGTTCATCCGATGAGATCATCGTGGAGCATGTGGGAGCCAACATGTGTATCCAGATCCTGCTGTTGGTTATTGACCGGAGAGTCGTCTCGGTCATGTCTGCATGTCTCTCGAACCCGTAGGGTCTACACACTTAAGGTTCGGTGACGCTAGGGTTGTTAGGAAGACTTGTATATGTGATTACCGAATGTTGTTCGGAGTCCCGGATGAGATCCCATACGTCACGAGGAGTTCCGGAATGGTCCGGAGGTAAAGATTTATATATGGGATGTTGTCATACGGTCGCCGGAAAGGTTCGGGGGCATATCGGTATTGTACCGGGGCCACCGGAGGGGTTCCGGGGGTCCACCGGGAGGGGCCACCTCTTCCGGAGGGCCTTATGGGCTGTATGGATAAGGGAACCAGCCCAAGTGGGCTGGGGCACCACACCCCCCTAGGGCCCATGCGCCTAGGGTTTGGGGAAACCCTAAGGGGGGTGCCCCCTTGCTTGGGGGGCAAGCCCCCTCCCCTTGGCCGCCGCCCCCCTCTAGATCTCATCTAGAGGGGGGCAGCCCCCTTCCCCTATAAATAGAGGGGTGAGGGGAGGGCTGCATAAAACATCCAAAGCGCAGCCCCTCCCCTCCCCAACACCTCTCCTCCTCCGTAAGAGCTTGGCGAAGCCCTGCCGTAGTACTGCAGCTTCACCACCACCACGCCGTCGTGCTGCTGTTGGAGCCCTCTTCCTCAACCTCTCCCTCCTCCTTGCTGGATCAAGGCGCGGGAGACGTCCTCGCTCCGTACGTGTGTTGAACACGGAGGTGTCGTCCGTTCGGCGCTAGGATCTTCGGTGATTTGCATCACGACGAGTACGACTCCATCAACCCCGTTCTCTTGAATGCTTCCGCTCGTGATCTACAAGGGTATGTAGATGCACTCCTCTCTCCCTCGTTGCTAGATGACTCCATAGATAGATCTTGTGATGCGTAGAAAATTTTAAAATTCGGCTACGTTCCCCAACAGTGGCATCATGAGCTAGGTCTATGTGTAGTTACTATGCACGAGTAGAACACAAAGTAGTTGTGGGCGTCGATATTGTCAATTATCTTGCCATAGATAGATCTTGGTGATGCGTAGAAAAATTTAAAATTCTGCTACTTTCCCCAACAGTGGGTATATATAGGAGGAATGAGTACGTCGGTGGAGCACCGAGGGGCCCACGAGGCAGGGGGCGCGCCCTGTAGGGGGTGCCCCCTACCCTCGTGACCGCCTCCGGTACTTCTTGGAGTAGGCTCCAAGTCTCCTGGGTCTTATCCGAGAAGAAAATCACGTTTCAAAAAGGATTTTTCTGTTTGGACTCCGTTTGATATTCTGTTTCTTTGAAACACTGAAATAGGCAAAAAAACAGCAATTCTGGGCTGGGCCTCCGGTTAATAGGTTAGTCCCAAAAATAATATAAAAGTGGAAAATAAAGCCCAATATAGTCCAAAATAGTAGATAATATAGCACGGAGCAATCAAAAATTATAGATACGTTGGAGACGTATCATCTAGGTTTCTGGGACGCGACTGCTCGCTGTTCGTCTAGGATACAACTCGTTTATCCCGCTCCTTCTGTTTTCTGTTTTAGCCATGCTAGCGTTATACGTAGATCTGTCTTCAATTAGCGTAGTACGTGCTTGCATGATTGAATATCAATATGTGATTATTTTTGTCAATGCCATGTTTGTGATTTACTCATGGATTAAGTTAATCGGAAAATTGCCTATTTACTCGGCAATCCAAAAACCTATTATATGTAGGAATTTTTCGGCGAGTGGCTTTGCCGCAGCACTGAAGCCGGATAAGTTTACCGGTACATATTTTAAGCGTTGGCAGACAAAGACCATCATATGGCTCACGGCTATGAACGTGTTCTGGGTCACCGGTGTTCCTTCAGGAACGATTGCTCCTGAAGAAGAAAAGGCGTTCAAGGAAGCTACCGTCGTGTTTCTAGGAGCAGTTCTTAGCGTGATCGAAGATAAGTTAGTCGACGCATATTTACATGTGCGTGTTGCCAAGTACTTGTGGGAGGCGCTTGAATCTAAGTTCGGGGCCACCGATGCTGGGAGCGAAATGTATATTATAGATCAGTTCCATGATTACAAGATGGTTGAAAACCGTCCTGTACTAGAGCAGGCTCATGAGATAATATGCAACATCAAGGAGCTTGAGCTTCTTAAGTGTGAGTTACCGGGTAAGTTTGTCGCGGGCTGCATAATTGCTAAGCTCCCTAATTCCTGGAGAAACTTTGCCACCACTCTGAAACATCAGAGGTGTGAATTCTCTATGAAGGATGACATTGATCATCTGAGTGTTGAGCAGAATTCGAGGGCAAAGGACTCGCACGGAAAAGGGGCCGAAGGGATTTCTGTCGCCAACATGGTGAACCAGAGGAACTTCAACTCCCACAAGCCCAAAGAAAAGAATGGTGTCCAACAGAATACCGACTTTAAGAAGAGAGGCAAGAAGACCTTCAAGAAGAACAAGAAGGATGAGGGCTGCTTTACTAGTGGTTCGGTTGAACATTGGGCCAACAAGTGCCCAAATAAGTATAAAAAGTCAGGACAGGACTCCAAGTCTGTCAACACGATTGTAGACAACAATGAGAATGGTGCATCTGGGTACGGTAAGCACTTCAACCTACACCAACTTACCAAAGAAAATGGATGGACATTGAAATCTCATTAGGGTCTGCAACTTCACATGTTTTGTCATAGATATAAATCTATTTTACATGCACTTCTCGCTAGCTACACCACAACTAACATGAAGCACTAATGACCTTTCCTTAGTTTTTGAGTGTATTTTATATCCATAATTTATAAATGACCACCAGGAGAGCATATTTCTTCTTTGAAAAGGATAACCCTCAGCCTCTGGATCCACAACCATATATTACTAAAGAAAGAAAATTCATCAGCCGAACAAAATCGACCCAAAAAAACCCCGAGGTTGCGTGCCTCATGACAGTAGCTCCACCAACCAACCACAAACTCTATGGTAAAAGAAAGAAACAAACGAAAAGTACACAGTTCCTAGGCTATGCTTTCAAGAAAGAATCACTGCATGTGCGCCGATGATGACAATTGCAACCATAAGCCGGTCACGGGATCTTCATCCCCAAAGCCGAGTTTCGATCCACCACCTTTGTGAAGGATACGACGTAGGCACGCATAGACATAACTGACCAGAGATATTGTGTTTCCGCCGGAGTGTACAAACTCATCGTTGATGCGGCCTCTACTATCATCCTCGGACTACCGGCGCCTAGATAACCGGATACCTCTGGAGAAGGTACCAGAAGACAATGATGTCTCATACCTCCTCGCCTCCCGTCACTGTCTCCCCACCTTTGATCCAGCATCATCATATATGAATTTCTGCCTCTATTGGATCCAGTTGTGTGTAGTATCTGCTGGCACTAGGCATGAGTTGGTGCCACTACATGAGTCCCCATGCGTTGCACCTACCGGCGATAGGCATGACATGCGCACTCGGAAGAATCATCGTGTGTAGCACCCGCCGAGCCGGATGCAACATGATCCAGAGTTGGAGGCGGCATCCCATACGGCTACCGTCCTCAGAGAAGGCCCTTGCCATCTCCAAATCCGACCACCACGTCGTCCACAGGACCATGATGCCGCCCTCATCGAATAACCAGGGCCGCTGCCCCAATCCCAAAACTCATGCATCGCCTTCAGATGAGGTTGACGTCCGTTGCGCCACACCACCCATATGAGAAAACTACACAACCACTGTCACCAAGGCACCGTAGCGAGACCGCCACCGAAGATGTTCATAGATCTAGAAGCCACCCAAAATCCATCACGCCGCCCCCCTTCCTCACCTCCATAGGCCATGGCCGAGGTGGGGAAAGCTGCCTCCCTGGCCGTTGCACCGCCAGGGGAGCAACAAGGGCACCCATACCCCCGCTCTCCTGCATCACCACAACACTAACCCACCACGCGCCTCCCGCATGAGATCAGGGTCGTCAGCCTGACTCGCCACGTTGCAAACGCAAAAGAAGACGCAAAGAAAATCCCATCATTGATGTCTCCTCCATCCTTGAGACCATTAGGGGCCAAATCCACACCACCCCCATCTTTGGCGTCACGTGGCCTTGTCCAGCAGCGACCTCCAGGAGCGGCGAGGGGAGAGAGAAAGAGATAGGAAGGACGATGAAAGCGCCAGTCAGCTATGGTTCCGTGGTGTTGGGTCTCAACCGTATGCCTCCTCAGTACAGATACCTGAAGAGAATATACATGGAATCAAGATGTTTACATGTGAGGTCATGTGAGGTACATGAACCACAAAACGAATGAATACGATACCCACATGCAAGTTCACACATGAAGAATGACATCCCTATACTATATATATGCTTCTAGGAACTTGCTTGAAAACAAGACTAAGATGAAGATCAAAAGTGACAATTTGCGCTGATGTGTTATGCTTGGATTACATTTGTTTCCACCCCCATTCAATAAGTCCATGAGCTCTGGGATACTGGAGATAAACCAAGGAAGTGAAAGGCGCTTCATTCATATTATTTATCGCTAGTTGTATAATGCTAGATTATTCACGTATTGTGGTGCTACTGCTTATTCAAATAGTTATGTGACCTTGATGGAAGTATTGTACAATCTAGAAGGAAGGAGATTCTGCATAGCATGCCGCCTCTCTACTCTAGCACTAGGAAATCACGAAGGTAGCGACCAAGAAGTCCGTCAACATCTCATTTCCCCAAATTTAGTAGTATTTAAATAACTATGTAGTGCCCGTGAGACAAATCTATAATACCTAAATAGTTCATCACCATTACTCTATTTCTCTTAACATGCAAGCTATCCACATCATCAGCCTAGCCACATCAGCGTTCCGTTACCGGCTTACAAGGGGGGACCGGCCACAGGTTGAGCAGCGTCCACAATGGCCATGTAAGCATTCAGTTACCAGATTACGTGCTGACCGGCGTATGTAAACAGGCTTTAGCAATTATTTTATAGTATTTCATTTGGTTCTATTAACATCTAGACATGCTTTCATCCTCCCTTTCCAGTCTTAAACTGCACACCAAAGGCCAATCGTCGTATTCATTTAAAACAAAAGAAGCCCAGCCGTCTAATCTTTTCTCCATGTGGTGCTTCCGTTTTGATCATTCTCTCGTAAATAAAAAGGACCAATATCTTTTCCCTTGGCTAAATGGATGCGGTGGCTAGGAGGTGATCTCATTGTGTGGTTCGCTCCCGCGGCACCACCGCCGGTCTGGGATGCTTCCGATGGCTCTGTGTGCTATCTAGCTGTGTTTTTGTTGCCGGTGGGAATTGGTCTGATCCCTGTAGCATCTTCGAGATGGCAGCGGTGGTGCTGCTTACTGTTTGGTCTCCACTCCTCTCTCTCTCTCTATGTTCCGGCGAACCTAGCTCCGGCGGCGTTGGGGAAATAGTGGAGGATGGTTCCAGTTGTATCATGTGGGATCTGACATGGTGCAGGCTTCCTTTTCGGCCAGGGAGGAAGAAGCAAATGGAGACACCGGCCAGCTGCCAGGTTCTCCACCATGGGATGGAGGTTAGCAACGAATGCTTGGAGGAGAGCGGAGCGTTCAATGGGGATGTGGCCACGCCCGATGGACCTTCACTCTTCAGGGGTATCTTTATCTCAGCAATGTCATGTTCAATTAAATATTTGTTTTTGTGTCTCACCGTCACCGAAATTGTTGCACAGATCTCCAACTATGTGGTTGATCTGCATGTTAACCGGACGGCGGCATCATGCGATGTACTGGCATATCAGGATCCCTTGAGTGGATTTCACACTGAAAACTTGTTGAAGGATATCCTTGCTCTGATTGGCACTGTCATCACAAGGTATTGCAGACAGCAATGCCCACTGTCCTCTAGCCTCCGCTACTCATCTTTCTTTTTGTCAGTGATTTCCTCTATCACTTTTGGACTCTGCTTAACCTAACCGTTGATTTCATTTCAGTCATATCCGTGTAGTTAGATTAGAGTGGGCATGTCACTATGTGCAGGTTATTGCCCCATAGATGTTCCTTTGCATTAGATCTTTCCTGACATTGATTTCTTTTATCGTGCTCTGTATTTCCTTCAAGTCAGTTGCCCCATAAATTATATTTTCCATGGTTCGGGATAATTACACATGGACAAATATGACCGGATGATGAGTAACGGTTTCCACTTGCTTGCATAATGCAATCTATTTACAACTATTGGCCTTCAAGGTCGGTCAAAATTTCAATTTGTATGCATTATTATCTCAGCCCCATCTTTTTTAGCATATTGCACATATTTGCTTCAATTTTCAAAAAGGCCGTCTAGACAAGTTTTCATCATGTTGTGTTAAACCTTTTCTAATGATTATTGGAACAATCATATTACTACATACTAATAGGTCTTAATCTCAGACAACTTTTATTTTGAGAATGTGCTCTTTATGATAAACATACTAGAAATTTAGGTGTCGAACATAAATATGGTGGCCCATACAATTGTTTATTATTATTATTATTATTATTATTATTTACATTTTTCTGCTCTATGTGCATTTCTCCAATAGGTATATTGGAGCAAATGTCCCGCAGCAACGCGCGGGGAATTAACTAGTTTTCTTTACAAGTAGGCACCACTACTGGACTCACCGTGCATGCTGAGTTTCTTTTAACGGGAGCTCGGCAGTGAAAGACTTCTTTCGATTACAACGGTAATTGCACTCGACAGTGCCGAGCAAATCGGTAAACATCATCATTAGCCCAGTGCTTAGAAAAAGAAAGGGAAAATTTTGTTTTTGCCACTCTAAATTTTGCCAATTTTTCTTATGCCATTTTACATTTTGACATTTCGCTTTTGCCACTCTTAGTTTTTAACAATTATCACAATTGCCATTTCATGACAAAAGCAAAAAAAATAGAGTGACAATTATGATAATTGTCAAAAACTAAGAGTGGCAATTGTGATAATTGCCTACAGTACCTGAGCTGAGTTGGGATTTGAGTGAACTGGCCGAAGTGGTAGCAGCCCATGGTCCAGCTGTAGAGCAGAACAGAGGAGAGTTCGAGCATAGCAGAGTTCGGTAGCTGCCAAAAACCCTATCGTCGCCGCCGCCGCCCTAATTTCCCCTCCGCACGAGCGCCGGCAATGACGGCACCGCAGAGGCCTACTTCGGCGACTACGGCTTCCGCGTGCATCCTGGATACGGCACGGGGCACACACGTGTTCACGGTCGCTGGCTACAGGCTGCACAATGGCCTCGGCGTCGGCAACTTCATCAGATCTGCCACCTTCGCCATCGGCGGCTACGACTGGTGCTTCCGCTACTACCCCGACGGATTCAGTTCTGAATACAAGGACCACGTTTCAGTCTGCGTCGAGCTCGTGAGGGCGCTCTACGACTTGAGGCTTACCAACCGGGCCACCGGTCTGTCGTCACTCATCTTCTCCCGGCCTTTGTCCTTCCCGGCGTTCGACTCCTGCAAGAACGACCATGTCAGGGGGGCTTACATGTTCATGAAGAGAGACCTCTTGGAGGCATCCCCGTACCTGCAGGATGACTGCATCGTGATCCAGTGCGATGTGACTGTTCTTCTGAAGAAAATACCGGCCGTGGCGACCAAGACCACCAAGGCACCCGAGATCGGGGTGCCGCCCTCTGACCTGTCAAATAATCTCGCAAGGCTGCTTGAGGGGAAGAAAAGAGCGGACTTGGTGATCAATGTCAGTGGGGAGACCTTCTAGGCACACAAGATCGTGCTCGCGATGCGGTCTCCGGTCTTCCAAGCAGAGCTCTATGGGCCAATGGCAATGTTCGACACCGAGAAGCAGTGCATTGAGGTTGTGGACATGCAGCCCGCCGTCTTCGGAGCATTTCTTCACTTCATATACACAGGTTCATTGCCTGCCATGGATGACCTCCTTGACAGCCATGACAAGAGGGAGGTGATCAGGCATCTGCTTGTGGCTGCATATAGGTATGCCATGGACAGGCTCAAGCTGATGTGTGAGGCCATCCTCTGCAAGGGTCTAGATGGCCGAGAGTGTCGTCGCCACATTAGCTCTTGCCGATCAGCATCGTTGCAGCAAGCTGAGAGACGCTTGCATGGAGCACATCAAGCACTTCACCTAGACAGAGGAAATGTCTGACCGCCTGACTAGAGAGCATGTATTGCTGTCCTTATAGCTTATATATGTATGTATTTATGTGATATGCACTGCTGTCCTTTAGATCATGTTGTCTTGTCCTGAAGTTTTCACATATATTCGGGAGGAGAATGAGTAAGTTCATCAGAATTTATGTTGGCTAGACCTATATTATATGAATCCATGCCAGCTTCCTGTGAATTGCTGATAATTATATATGTTGGCTAGACCTATATGTGAATCCATCCTAGCTTTTTGTCATCTTGTGAATGTGCTGATATTTATCCTTATCTTCTTTCCTTTTTGTGCTCTTCTTTTTATTAGTCCAGTAAATCTACAATTTAGGCAGGCTAACATCAATGGGCTGCAGGCCATAACCATGTACATTGGTACTGTAGGCAAACAACAATGGAATGTTAGTCTATTGATAGTGCTAATTATACACTATCATAAGTAAACATAACATCTGTTACAGTGCCCAAGGTAGATTATGCCTAGCAGGTTGATCTTCAGTGTATATATATCTCCTCGGGAGTTTGGGCGTATTTGCCAGAGTTTTGTTCCTTCGGAGTTTTGAGACCTTTGGAGGATACTTCTGGTTCCTACTCAGTGGCATGTTACATTTGATGTCATAAGTCATTCTATTTCAGAAGTTAGACACACATTTGAATTGCAACAGGAACAAAATTGTTTCATACTATTGAATTTCTGTTGAATTACAAACATGCCTATTTGTACCTCTGATTTGAAATACCAAACATAACTGTTTTTCCTCTAAATCTAAATTGCAAACCTGCCTGTTTTCGCCTGCTAAGGTATGTACACCTGCTGCCCGAATCGTGCCCAAGTTTTGTTAATGATTCGATGGGGGAAACATATATGTGATGTGATCTCATCCTGCTGGTTGACCGATTTGCGGTGTTTCGGCATCCTGGAGTTTCCCATAACCGCTGTAATTCTCTGCTCAATTTACCCTGCTGAAATGACCGCTTACCGTTGAGTCATTTAAGAATACTGTAGCCACTTGCAGTCTCTCGTCAGCAGTATATATGTGTTGATCCAGAGCAGCCTGCGTTACTGCTGAAAACTGGCTAGTGTTACTTGCCGAGGCTGCAATCTGCTTGCTTCAATTTATAGGACTGTTGTTCAAGAATAATAAGTTACTATCTTTTGCACTGTTACTAAATAACAGCATGACATCATTTTCTCATCAATTTTAAGATTTAAAAGATAGAGGAAGTTTTTGAGCACTTTGCATCATAATGGACCTTTTGCACCAAACTGACCCTGTTAGAATCCACATGACAATTCAAGGGCATCAGTGAACAACTTACAAAAGCAGAGTATTTAGAACTCAGAATGGGACAAAGAATAGATAAACTAACCTTAGTTTCTAAACATTTACAGGTTAATACCTATTTTGTTATTATAGCATTATTATTATTTACTTTGCTCATCATCCCCACTCTGTTTCTTAGACCACTGTTAGAGATGAGGAAGGAGTCCTAGAAGCTGTTGAGCATGTGCGCGAAATGTTAGACAGAGAGATGGCTGCCTGAACATGTCCTACAAGCATATTTGTTTGTGGATTGAGCCACTGAGGTGAAGCACTGAAATATGCATCTATCATCTCTGGTGTCAAGATAGCACTCATAAAATTTTGATTTCCATTTGCCTTTCGCAGGTGCTCTAGCCATAGCAAGTTTTCAGCTCTCCCCAAAACTTTAGGTGGGTGTGTTGTTTTCGGTGGTTCAGTTCCTCTGAGCAAATCATTTGCGGACAGGGTGGCAACTGAAGCCAGAAAGGTAACAACAGCCCAGCAACCATGATTAAACTGAACATATTTCATACCAAAATCTTCCAGCAAATGTGTTGTCGTTGATTTCTTAAAAACCTGCAGACGCCGGTTTGATGGTTCCATGGGAAGGCAGATGGGGCGGTACTTTTTGAAGCCGAGCATGCTGGATGCACATTTCTCCAAGAGCTTGGCATGGCCTGCGAATTCAAGGTGGTACACAACCAGATGAATTTCAACATTGGAGCTTTGATTTTTAAGCTTCGCTAACTATATTGTTCTTCATCGCTTTTTTCCTTGAACATGTATGCTATCACACTTGCCCAACTCTTGGTCACTCACTTGTGGATGAAGAGCTCCAGTATTTTTGACGATGGATATTCGACCTTCTAGGGGTGTCTCAAGGTGCTGAAGCTGCAACACCATCATCGGCGTCTTGACCACAATGATTTCCACTAGGTATTCCTCGGTTTCCATTGCCACATGATCCAGTGAAATGTTTACCATACTGCTAGATGACTAGCTGTCTGGCATCTCAGTTCATGTGAGACTGACAAGAGGTCTCTAGGACCGCATGACTTTGGCTTATCAATGATTAATGTTTTTTTGTGGTCGTACGAACATATTTAGCTCAAATTATTACAGTTAATTTTTTTTTGTAGTTAACAGAATTGACAGGTCACTGGTTTTTTGGGGGGGTATTTTTATTTTTAGGATGGGCTTTAGCCTTTTCTATGGTTCGTAATAACCAGTGAGAGGAGTGATCCCAATTCAATTTTTTTATCTTTTTTTTCCTGTAAAAATGGTAGATGCAAAATGGACCTACAAGTCTGTCGTACCAACTCAGAACGATGGTGGAGAAGTCGTACTGGTGGAGGAGTCGTACTTTACTACAGTAATTTGTTTTGCTAATAAACTCTCACTCTATTTGCTTCTATAATTTCGTAATACGATTTGACACATAGGTGGTATTGTGGGTGTTGTCCCGTTTTGAGCAAAGAAAGTTTTTCTTTTTCAAAAGAAAAAAACTAGGCAAGTTCAATCGAGTCCACCGGGATTTTGAAGATGTGGACATACCCCACTCGTCGGTGTCACAGAGAATGTCGTCGTTGTATTATCCACCACAGCGCCACCTAGGCAATAGATAGCACATGGCAACATGATCGGCCGTCACAAACACAGCAAAAAACTTACACCTACGGATGGTAGTTAAAGTGTGATACAGACCCTGCCCCCAAACATTTCCCCTAGTTTCACTGTGTGAGCCCCCTTCCTCTTTTCTTTCCAGTTAAATCTTTTTCACCTTATCTTGTAACTTTAACTAGTATAACGCCCGTGCGTTGCCACGGGCTCTTCAAAATTTATAATCAGTATCTTTCATTTATCATCCCCTCATATTGGGTGATTATGGGGTGCTCTAATTAGAAACACAACAATCAAATATTAGGAAATTTCACCGAACGAACAACAACGAATAATACGATATCTATCAAACGAATAAAATGAGGTCATATTTTTGGTCCGTCATGCACTTCTGTTGAAAAGTGCCTATCCCTTTTAGAATCAACCCACTGTTTGCTCGCACGCAAAAAAAATACATCTCTAAAGTGGGGAACCGATCGGTGCCAAAAAAAAACTCAAACTCCTATCCAATCTCGACTTCGTGCTCTTCCACTTCCATTGATAAAGATGGGACGTCAAGGGTTTCATCATGATGACCTCGAGCAGCCACCGACATCCCTCCCCACATCTACCCCTACCCCCTGCTGCCGCTTGCACTGTCCTTGCTCCTCGAGGGAGCTAGGGACACAATGTTCTCTAGGATGGGCATGACCAGATCCACGAGGAGGCCACATTCTTCCATGGGAACCCAACCAAGCACACCACCCTCCGCAACCATCCAATCCCAGCCTAACAAAGTCAAGACCCGCCATCGATCCACAAATCAGGCTCGCCGCATCCAGGTTCACTGCAAGTCTGCGACGAGTCTGTAGTCGACATCTTGACTTTGGCTATCCCCACGGAAGAATCATCGGATTTTTGCTGAAACTGAAACATACTAAAGTGACACATGCTCGAATTTTTAAATCAGATGACTATCGAAAAGAAGCCGCCCAAGAAAAGTAAATAAGCATCAAGTGTTGAAAGAGAATGATGGACCCTAAGGCCATGAACTGATAAAAGAGAGCAGTCAAGCAATGTAGAGTAGCAGGAATCTAATAACAAGACCTTACCTTCATAAAAATAAGGGAAGAACACTTCCTTCATAGCCTTCCTACAAGTACAGAACATACTAAATTAGCATTGTTTCAGTCTCATTTTTTGCAAATAAAGAGTGTAATAATTACCACCTATTTCATTTGGCACTAAAAATTTCTACCTCTGTCTGACCTCCTGCAGCACTAAAAAAACTCATCACTTACAATATCATAGCCGCACACTCCAAGTCAAAGTAGAACATATATCAAGGATTCTGTGACAACCAACCATGGCCAGATCAGATGGCTTTTAATTGCATTCCATCTCATAATCCAGAGCCCACTCTATCTCAATGGAAATTAAATTTAGGCATGTCACAAGTTGTCATTATTGTTAACATTCAGAAATTTAAATCAAAGGAAATCTATAACCAATTCCAATGCTTGCATTAAGCTGTAATTACATGATATGTAAATGCTGCAAATGCAGAAGTACCACACAACTATGCCACAACCCTAAGAAATGTTTCTATGCTATCCTTCTTAAAACTCCGAAAGAATGCATATATACTATACCCAATTTCACTCACGTGTATTCATGAGCTATGATAAGCACAAAAAATAAACTATGGCAGTAACAACAAATAACAGCAAAGAAGTAATTGCAATCAGTGCAACACACTACATTTGCCGGCATGGAGATCCTAATACTTTTGTACCCTCAATTTTATATTCTTTCCGCGCCACCGCTATCAGCATAACCTTCATTATGCTTTTCTTCAAGGTTTCACTTGAAAAGTACAAGGGCACTGACACACACTACAGCTAAAATTCTCAATAAATAAGCCTCATTTCTATTTATATCCAGTAAGTAAAACTCTGGGATACCAGCATTAAGTATTTTCTACCTGGTAACAAAAAAACACATAAAACCAAATCAGAGCCGCCAAAATGGAAGCCTATCATAATTTAGTTAAGAATCCAAATCACCGCCATTATTCCACAATGAACTGATCAAAGTTTCAACATACCAGTCATAAAGTTTTTCATTTCTCTCATACAAAAATTAAAATAGCTCAACAAATGAAGTCAGAACCTGAACAATGGAAATTTGTCAAGAAATAAGTGACAAGAACTTATCTTATTAGGGGCATGATTTAATAATCAAATGATCACTTTCATATGAATTATAAATATTTTAGAGCATGTTCTTCCTATACATAACAGTAGAGTTGGTACAAAATTTAGTAACCTTTTAAAATCTTCAAGTATCAATCCTGAAATTCAATAGTACTACCTAATAACCCGAACTTGTTTTCGGAAGTGATATACATACGGAGGGAGTACTACCTAATAAATTTGAAGTAGTATACAAATTCAGCCTATGTGCTAAGATTTTTTTTTCCGCACATCGCCCTAGTTCACTTTCAGTTACACTCATGGTTAGGCCGCCATCAACCGGCAGCACCTGCACCTACAGAATTAAACAAGTTTGTAGTCATTTCCGGTTAACCTTAAGGAATCTTCAGGCCGTACTGCCTAAACTTCCTGCATTTCATGCCTAACAGCCCAAATGCACAAAAATTCACTCATATCCTGGACACAACGGCACCAATATGATTCTAATCGAACAAGTAGTAAGTGAAGCAAACCTAACACACCATCATGCTGGTATGAAGTACGAACCTACTGTTGGACGACCGGTTCAGAAGTTCCTGCAATCTCCCCATAATATATTGTACATATCTGCAAGAGATCACAAAAAAAGTAACAAGCTTACTTCTGTAAGCACTAAGCAGTCCAGTAATTCAGGGACAAAGATGGTTACCACTGGCTTACTGGAAGAGGAGATCATGTTTGCTGTTTGCTAGAGTTTTAATCCCTCCGTTCCTAAATATATGTAGTCCATAGTGGGGTAGTTTAGTACGTGTTGCTGCAAATTAGTTCAGTACGTACGAAGCTGTTGCTAATTTCAATGCCTGGCTGTTGCAAGTTTCTAATGAAAAAGTACTTCAGGTCAAAGGTCAGGGAATATACACTTTTGTTATCATGGTTGTTTCCTTATAGTGAACAACTTTGATCACCACTTCAGCAGCTACTATCTATAAGAAGACATTAGCTAAGTAGATACAGGCAAAGAAAGCATGTAGGCAAAACCAGAATTAAAAACATCCTTCTCAATGGAGCTCGTGCAGTTCGGAAGACCCTAATCATCGATGAGGGACCCCTCCGATGGTAGCATGGCGTGACAATTGCCGTCAATGACGACACCCAAAGTACCTTGCACAATCCATCGATCCAGTTCGGAACAATCAAGCACATACCTTGCAAAGTGATGTGGATCTGAAGCAGAGGTGGGAAGGTAAAGGCTCAGGTGAGGTGGAATGAGACGTTGATATAGACGTGCACGCATGAGAATAAGGCGGTGCCCAGGATGGATCTCCATCGGAGGAGGCCGGATCCGCTGGGGAGGAGGTCGCTGTAGTACCTGCCATCTGTGCGGTGGATCACGAGGCTGGCAGGCAGGGGGAGGGGATAGGAGGGAGCGGGTGGGCTAGAGCGCAGATGGCGGGTGCCCCCGACGACGGCTGGGAAGGATGGTGGAGGAGGTGGATGAGGATGGCGGCGGCGGCGTCTGCGATTGCGCCTCGTTCGCAGCCGTGCTGGTGGTGGTCGATGCGAGAGCCGGATGGCGTCGGCCAGAATCAGGCAGGGGCGACAAAGATTTAGAGGAGAGAGAGAATGGAGGCGATGAGCGATGGGAGGAAGGGCCACCGGCGATTGGGGTGGCCTCAGATCCGCCCTCCGTGGCCGCCTATTTCATGGGACGAACACCCGTGCTCACCGTCGGGCTCGCCTTCGGCCGCTGCCTCGCCGACATTCATGACGTAGAGCCCCTTCCTCCGATCCCATTTGCTAGGGAGGAAGCGCCATCCTTCATCGCAGAGAACGAGTCCACACTGAGATCCCAACGAGATCATGATTGCGCCTCCCCAAACCGCAGCGGCACATCCCACTCCATCAACGACCAACCTATATGAGGCGGAGGGTCAGTGTAGGACGCGAGCGCCATCACCATGGACGTGGGGGACGCCGTAGGTGGGAAGGAGGCGGCGACGGCGTCTGTGTCAGGAAGATCGCACGACGGTGGCGGCGTTTACTCGAGGGGATCGAGAGGAGCTGCGTTTGGTGCCGGGTGGGTTCTTTGGTGCGTGCGTGGGGCTGGAGATTGTGATAGGTGATCAGGTGAGGGCGTGCCATACCTGGATCGATAGCCTTACCATACCTAGTGGTAATTTAAATTTATTACCATATTCGATATTTCCCGAGTTATGACCTTACCATACCTGGATTGATAGCCTTTGGGGTAATTTAAATTTATTACCATATAATTACCATATTCAAAATTTCCTGAGTTATGACCTTACCATACCTGGATTGATTTATTACTATACGTGGATTAATTATGATTGATTACCATAAATACGTTGGGTAATTTAAATTTATTACCATATTCGATATTTCCCGAGTTATGACCTTACCATACCTGGATTGATAGCCTTTGGGGTAATTTAAATTTATTACCATATAATTACCATATTCAAAATTTCCTGAGTTATGACCTTACCATACCTGGATTGATTTATTACTATACGTGGATTAATTATGATTGATTACCATAAATACGTTGGGTAATTTAAATTTATTACCATATTCGATATTTCCCGAGTTATGACCTTACCATACCTGGATTGATAGCCTTTGGGGTAATTTAAATTTATTACCATATAATTACCATATTCAAAATTTCCTGAGTTATGACCTTACCATACCTGGATTGATTTATTACTATACGTGGATTAATTATGATTGATTACCATAAATACGTTGGGTATTGCCGGTCAGACGAGAAAAGAGAAAAACCGGTGAGAGGGGCTGGTGGGAGGTGGGACGAAGAAAAACCGGTTGAAAATAAACCGGTTGAAAGTGGGGGGGACTATTCAACCAACTCGTTCATTAGGAGTAGAGATTTGGCAGATTTTGTCTGTTGGTGCAGGAAAGCACCCAACACAACACAACTACCACTACACCTACCAGCTGATCGTGCCAACAAACGGTGACGTCGTTGTTTTCTCATGCTATGTGGACACGCGCAAAAAGCATTTTCAATGGCTCGCGGAGCCCTCTCCACCAATTGCATGCCACCAGCCGAGTGGAATTGAAACCTGATTAGGCCTATGAGACATCTTATGTTTCATGCATCATGCATTTTTTTACATGCATTTCTCACCACAGCACACCTTGTATGGATATCATTTCTTATCTCTAGAGGGACCTTTGCATTCACAACTCTTAAATGACCCCAAAAGATCATTTTTTATGAAGGAAATGCAAGTTAACACTTGTAGCATGACATTACTATACTATATATATGGATGCTTTCATGGACTTGCTTTGAGAACAAAATTACATGTAAATCGAGAGTGATAATGCTCTTGGAGGTGTATCATCGTAGGGTTACATTTCTTCTAGTCTCCCATCAATATATTCGTGAGCTCTGAAATATTGGCGGAAAACAAAGAAACAACAAGGCATTTCACTCCTTTAATTTCTTGCTTGATGTGCGACGAAATCTTTTTCACGTGTTGATCTTTCAAGGTTTTTCCAATACAAAGTCACAAATACACTTAGCAAAACGATGGTATGCCTTCCTGAATGAAGGACCGTACTGTGGTCTGGCTCCACTCTGGCCCAGCTAACATCCCTAGTTTATGTAGGGAGGAACTCCCTTGCTCCAGAATAATATACTTCTTTTACCCCCGCAAAAAAAGTGATGAAGATAGTTACAATAGAGACCAGGACCATCACATTCTCTAAATTTGTTTAAGTTTTTTTAGTGCTCGTGAGACGCAAGATTTTTTTTCTACGAGACACTCTTACGTGCAGTCAAATCTCGCCTTGCGGATCTTGATGCTCCGCCTCCTGCTTCTTATTGTAATAGGATAGACATATGAATGAATAAATTGAGTCATTGCAAAATGACACACGAGTGTATAAACTAAGTTATCATGGTTCCGTTGACAAATTTGGACACGTTATTGTTTGAGCAATGCAAAATATTTTTGGGACTCCATTGGTTATCCCATTGTCAGTGACAAATAAAAAGTGATGGAATCACCCTCCTCCGCCGCCACTCACGCAATCATCCACATGGTCAGATAGTTCTTAGAACCGACCAGTCTATATTTCTAGTGCGTAAGGCTGGCCTTGGTACATTATTTCCTAGACATATACATCCATGGCTACAGAGTTTCAGGTGTGGGTTATCCTTCTGAAGCCTGGTCTGATTCCTACCAGCTGGCACAAAAAAACATTAATATTTTTTAATGGGAAACGAGCAAGCGATCTGAAACACGGGAAGCGTCATGGTAATTACACTTGAATATCATACTTTTTCATGCATCGCACGCCCCACTCATACAGACAATGAAAATGTGGGTCATATTTGCAGCTCACCATAACCACCAGAAGTCCACACCATATGCAAAATTGTCCACTTCAGTTTATATCTCTGTGTGTGTGTGTGTGTGTGTGGGGGGGGGGGGGGGGGGGGGGGGGTGGGGGGGATGACAAACTTGGAGCCTGCTTCGTTTGGTGAAAATATTTGGCATCTCTAAAAAGTTGAAGTTGATTGGTTGGGCTCCAATTTTAGGCAATCCTTCTACCCAAGTTGGCATTTTTTTGTTAAAACTAATCTTCTCCACCCATAACCTTTGGTAAAGCCGTACTGACATACTGACCATGATTCCATTCAAAATTTTACAGAAAAAGGTTAGCGACTTTCTTCACAAAAATGATGGATGGCTGCAAGGAGCTACTTGGTCTAGAACCAAATTTTGGCAAGACAACATTTGTCAAAGATCAAACTTGGGTGAAATATGAGTAGGGTCGATAGATGAATGTGTTTCATCAAACATACTATATTACATGTATTTCGCGCTACACTATAACTGACAACATGCAGAAATAACATTTCTGATCTCTTTAAAAACATTTCTTCCCTCTTTATTGAAATTTATTTTTACAACTGCTAAATGAATACAAATGAACATATATGAAAACAAGATGTTTCCACATGATATTTCCTAAGCTAGATGACCCACAAGATGAATGAATATCAAACTTACATGCAGTTTCACACTTCCAAGATGTATGATGCCTTTCGGAACTTATTGAATGTGCCATGCTAGGTTACATTTCCTCGTTCAATATATTTGTGACCCCTAAGATACTGGAGGAAAGGAAAGAAACTCAATGCATTTACTTATATTTATTTCTCGATAGCTGTCCCACGCAAGATTATGCATGTGTTGTATCATGGGCACCTTTCCAATGGACCGACGTCACTTAGTGAAATTATCGTATGTGTTAGAAGAGAACCCGTTCATAGCACTGAGAATAGTGAAGTCACCATGAAGACTTGGACCATCACATTTTTATAATTTTAGTTTTATATGAATTTGTTTTCAAGACATGTTTTTACAAGACACTCCTATTAAAGGAAATTTGGATCTTTTACCGATGGATCTTGTGAATAGTCCCACACCCTTGCCGAAACTGGCTTAGAGAATGGTTCCAAAGCCACAAGGCAGGGAGCAAGGTGGGGGATATACTGTGTCGTAAAACACTACCAAACCCACGCATTCTCAGCCTCCATAACCACATCCGCACAACAGATGCCTTAGAAGAATGATTTTTCCTCCCTCGTATTGTTCACCAACATAAACCTCTGTCGTGCCGATTGATTGGGAATTTGGGAATTCCACCTATTCGGATGGTGCCCCCCCACCCCCGGCGGTGGTGATAGAGTGTGCGCTCGTCTTTCTGGTCAAACTTTAAAATGGAATCATGGGCACTCCGTTGGTACCAAAGGAGTTCTTGAGTTGGCAGAATTTTAAATATTATTAGAGGTCCATGACTTTATGTGTTTCATCACTCATTTAAGTAACATGCATTTCTTGCTACACCACAACCAACACTAAGCACTCATAACATTTCACATCATTGAAGTGTAGCTTGCGTTCACAATTCTTCAATGACCACCAAAAGAATATACATGAAGTCAAGATGTTTCTACATGAGCTATTGTATAGTACATGATCCCAAAAGAAATGGATACCTTTCTGAAAAATCTACCCATGCTATATATACATAAGTTGTTTGGAAACAAAACTATGTCTAGGTTGAGTACAATAGTCTTCGCAAATGGATCATGCTATAGTCTTACATGTCTTCCCTTCCCCATCTAATATATCTGAGCAGTGAGATATGGGAGGAAAACAAATAAACTAGATAGCATCTCCTTCTTTTAGTTTATCTGTATTTGTCCAATGCGGTTTTGGTTACGCGCTTTTTCTATGATGTCGTTTCAAGAGATTATGATGATGTTGTCATGCTAGTTGATAATATGGTTTTCTGATGAGAAAACTTATGCTATATGGTAGAAACATGAGCCAGATCATAGCATGCAACCTCTCGGCATGAGCTCCACCAGCAGGCACAGTGAACAGAATCCCCACGATCACCTAAACAGGCTCATTTGTCTAAATTCAGCTTTACAATATGTGATTTACTATGAGATGGGAGTATCTTTCGGCAAGTCACTCAAATTATAGGGAGTTCAATATTTGTCTAAAGGAGGGTTATGTTGCAGGCTTGTAATAGGATAATCATACAAATGGAAATTTGATAATCAGTAATTCTTAGCAATTAAAAGACAAACTTACACATTTTGGTGCGACTTATGCAAATATCATAGTCCCACTCGTGTGTGACGAATAAGAAAGCAATGCAATCTTCCAGAATGGGCGCCTCCTAGCCATCGCTCCCACCCACGGCACCAGCAACGACAACGGGGGTAGGGTGAGGCCCCGCACGCTGCCACCATCGTCGTCATGCAGAGTCCACGCCTTCCATGCCTGCACTCTTTTCTCTTCCCACACCCTTCATCAGCACAAATCACCCCCTCAGCGGTTAGTTCTTCGGTGACTCCGCGCTATCCGTATGGGGCCTCCCCCTGCTCCTGCTGCGGCGGCGGCGAGGGCTGGTGTTGTGGCTGCATGGCTCCGGTGAGACGGGCAAACAGAGCCGAGCCACCTGCTTCTCCGACGCCACCATCACTTGTGGTTTCTGATTGGAGGGAGAACAACACGTGTGATCTCACCCTGTTTCTCAATTGATTTGCTGTGTTTCTATTGTAGGTGACGTGGTGATCAGTGCTTGGTTCGGCATCTCGGAGGTCCCCATAACCGTCATAATTCCCTGCTCAATTAACGCCAGAAACAATTGTTTGATGTTGATGTTCCGTTTGTTACATAGACTGTAGCCATGCACGTTTTTGTCTTCAGTACTCAATATTTGTTGCTACAATTTACCACTAAAAATTGCCTAACACTATTTACTGATGTTGCTGCAGTTTGCACAGTATGCATGCATCAGAAACCAAGCTTGCTTGATAGTAGTTTGTTCGCAGACCATTACAAAGAAAATGTTCCTTTGGAACATGATGAACAAGGTTTTGTTCTGTGGTAGTGTTACTTTAGAACAAAGATGACATTATTTTCTCTTGAATAAATTTAAACTATAGAGTAAGTTCTTGTGTACTTTGCATTATACTAAAAGGCACTTGCTCTAAGTTAACCATTTTAGAATCCTCATGACCATTAGAGGACATCAGTGTACAAGTTACAAAAACAGAGTACCTGGAGTCCGGGTATACAACACATAGTAGGATGAGAATATATATTCGGCCTCATAGCTCGACACACCCAAACACTGCACCCACCCACCATTTGTCGCCACACAGAGGCCATGGCTCCCAAGCCTTCACTCTTTCCTCTCCAACATCCTCCACTAGTATAACTACCACTTCATTACCTTCCATGTCGTTGATCCATTGGTGACAAGCCCGCACTATCCGAATGACAACTCCATCTGCGATGATGATGGTGGATAGGCTCGTGTTTGGTTCCAAGGTGTCACGAGATGGGCAAGCAGAGATGAACCCAAGTCGCCCCCTACTTCTTTGTCTCCCCTGCCCTCCGCATGCTGTTTCTCACTGCCCCATCACTGGCTACACTACGTTCTTTGGCGCCCAAATGTTGTTCAAGAATCAAGACTAGTAACACACGAACGTCGTATGCATGTTAATTCATCATTTTTTTAGCTGAGAGGACAAAATTATGTTGTGGTGATTTAGGAAGAATTGTTATAGTAACAAGAAACATTTTCTAAATTTTGGGTATATGGCATAGAATGGACCTTAATTTCAGCATAAAGCTATTGTTACGCCATTGAGAATTTAACAACAAGTACTATATTAGTCATGGTATTGAGGTGTACTAAACTTAGGCTTCATCCCACATGAGATCATTCTTATCATGATCAAGAGGAAATTAGTATGGAGTCCATTAACTGGTCAACAATACTTGAGAACACCTAGTTACTATAAGACTACTCACAGTGGGGAGTAACTTCGACTATTAACATGCATATGTTACTAGTCTATGCTACTACTCCATAGTGGGGAGTAACATATGTGTGGTGTTATGCAACCCTTCATTATTAGCTTGCAAACTCATCTTGTCTTGCTATGTGTAATGTTACTCATAGTATAAGTAACTAGCTATGTCTCTCAATTCATCTCCCTCATTAAATTATTGCCACATAAGCAAATTTGCTAAATTGGACCTTAGGTTACTCAAACTTGGGTTCCAACACTTAGAACAT
The DNA here is from genome assembly GCF_056163025.1 of Triticum urartu. Taxonomy (NCBI): domain Eukaryota; kingdom Viridiplantae; phylum Streptophyta; class Magnoliopsida; order Poales; family Poaceae; genus Triticum; species Triticum urartu. The sequence goes on along the minus strand of NC_141874.1, from coordinate 737,892,883 downwards.
TTTGGCCACATTCTAAGCACTCTCTTTAGGTTGTGCCCAAGACAACCTTGAGACCTGGACCATCTCTGAACACCATTTAGTTTTATTGCCTTTTACTTATTTTCAATTATTAAATTAACAAATATTACTCAAACTTGGGTTCCAACACTTAGAACATTTTCTTAGCTATTTGTAAAAGAAAAACTATCCTTTTAGCTCAAGAGAAGTGCATATTACAACCCCCCCCCCCCCCCCAACTCTAGGCCTAGTCTAATATACACCCCCCCAACTCCAATACCGTCTAATCTACAACCCCCACTCTCAAAATTGTCCAGAATCCAACCCTCCCTCACCAACCGCTTGACTGGGGTGAATAGTAAATTCAAAAAATAAAATAAAAAATGTAATTATTTTTTGTATTTACGTTTCATTTGACGAAAAAATCAACTTTTTTAAAAGATCTGTAAAAACGAAAAGTAGGAAAAACAATTTTTTTGCTCACTCATCTGCACCTAGTGAATAGTACATTCAAAAAACATATGAATTTATTTTTTGCATGTAAGATGTCTCAACATGTGAGGTCCTTGTTGGGGAACGCAGTAATTTCAAAAAAAAATCCTATGCACACGCAAGATCTATCATGGTGATGCATAGCTATGACAGGGAAGAGTGTTGTCCATGTACCCTCGTAAACCGTAAGCGGAAGCGTTATGACAACGCGGTTGATGTAGTTGTACGTCTTTATGATCCAACCGATCCTAGTACCGAAAGTACGGCACCTCCGTGATCTGCACACGTTTAGCTCGGTGACGTCCCACGAACTCTCGATACAGTTGAGTGTGGAGGGAGAGCTTCGTCAGCACGCTGGCGTGATGACGGTGATGATGAAGCTACCGGCGCAGGGCTTCGCCTAAGCACTACGACGATATGACCGAGGTGGATTGCGGTGGAGGGGGGCACCACACACGGCTACGACAATGATCAACTTGTGTGTCTATGGGGTGCCTCCTTCCCTCGTATATAAAGGAGTGGAGGAGGGGGAGGGCCGGCCCTCTATGGCGCGCCCTAGGGGAGTCCTACTCCCACCGGGAGTAGGATTCCTCCCTTCCAAGTAGTAGGAGTAGGGGAGAAGGAAGGGGAGGAGAGGGGGAAGGAAGGGGGGAGGCCCCCACCCAACTCGGATTGGGCTAGGGGGCACGCCTCCCACCTTTTCCCTTCCTATCCTCTATTCCACTAAGGCCCAATAAGGCCCATATACCCGCGGGGTTCCGGTAACCTCCCGGTACTCCGGAAAATGCCCGAACTCATTTGGAACCATTCCGATGTCCAAACATAGGCTTCCAATATATCGATCTTTACGTCTCGACCATTTCGAGACTCCTCGTCATGTCTGTGATCATATCCGGGACTCCGAACTATCTTCGGTACATCAAAACACATAAACTCATAATACCGATCGTCATCGAACGTTAAGCGTGCGGACCCTACGGGTTCGAGAACTATGTAGACATGACCGAGACTCATCTCCGGTCAATAACCAATAGCAAAACCTGGATGCTCATATTGGTTCCTACATATTCTACGAAGATCTTCATCGGCCAAACCGCACAACAACATACGTTTGTTCCCTTTGTCGTCGGTATGTTACTTGCCCGAGATTCCATCGTTGGTATGTCAATACCTAGTTCAATATCATAACCGACAAGTCTCTTTACTCGTTCTGTAATGAATCATCCTGCAACTAACTCATTAGTCACATTGCTTGCAAGGCTTATAGTGATGTGCATTACCAAGAGGGCCCAGAGATACCTCTCTGATACTCGGAGTGACAAATCCTAATCTCGTTCTATGCCAACTTGACAAACACCATCGGAGACACCTGTAGAGCATCTTTATAGTCACCTAGTTACGTTGTGACGTTTGATAGCACACTAAGTGTTCCTCCGGTATTCGGGAGTTGCATGATCTCATAGTCATAGAAACATGTATAAGTTATAGAGAAAGCAATAGCAACAAACTAAACGATCATCGTGCTAAGATAACGGATGGGTCAAGTCAATCACATCATTCTCTAATGATGTGATCCTGTTAATCGAATGACAATTCATGTCTATGATCAGGAAACATAACCATCATTGATTCAACGAGCTAGTCAAGTAGAGGCATACTAGTGACACTCTGTTTGTCTATGTATTCACACATGTACTAAGTTTCCGGTTAATACAATTCTAGCATGAATAATAAAAATTTATCATGATATAAGGAAATATAAATAACAACTTTATTATTGCCTCTAGGGCATATTCCCTTCAGTCTCCCACTTGCACTAGAGTCAATAATCTAGATTACATTGTAATGATTCTAACACCCATGGAGTCTTGGTGTTGATCATGTTTTGCTCGTGAGAGAGGCTTAGTGAACGGGTCTGCAACATTCAGATCCATATGTATCTTGCAAATCTCTATGTCTCCCTCCTTGACTTGATCGCGGATGGAATTGAAGTGTCTTTTGATGTGCTTGGTTCTCTTGTGAAAGCTGGATTCCTTTGCCAAGGCAATTGCACCAGTATTGTCACAAAAGATTTTCATTGGACCCGATGCACTAGGTATTACACCTAGATCGGATATGAACTCCTTCATCCAGACTCCTTCATTTCCTACTTCCGAAGCAGCTATGTACTCTGCTTCACACGTAGATCCCGCCACGACGCTTTGCTTGGAACTGCACGAACTGACAGCTCAAGCATTTAATAAAAATATGTATCCGGTTTGTGACTTAGAGTCATTCGGATCGGTGTCAAAGCTTGCATCGACGTAACCGTTTACGATGAGCTCTTTGTCACCTCCATAAACGAGAAACATATCCTTAGTCCTTTTCAGGTATTTCAGGATGTTCTTGGCCGCTGTCCAGTGATCCACTCCTGGATTACTTTGGTACCTCCCTACTAAACTAATAGCAAAGCAAACATCAGGTCTGGTACACAGCATTGCATACATGATAGAACCTATGGCTGAAGCATAGGGAATGACTTTCATTTTCTCTCTATCTTCTGCAGTGGTCGGGCATTGAGTCTGACTCAACTTCACACCTTGTAACACAAGCAAGAACCCTTTCTTTGCTTGATCCATTTTGAACTTCTTCAAAACTTTATCAAGCTTTGTGCTTTGTGAAAGTCCAATTAAGCGTCTTGATCTATCTCTATAGATATTGATGCCCAATATATAAGCAGCTTCACCGAGGTCTTTCATTGAAAAATTCTTATTCAAGTATCCTTTTATGATATTCAGAAATTCAGTATCATTTCCGATCAACAATATGTCATCTACATATAATATCATAAATGCTATAGAGCTCCCACTCACTTTCTTGCAAATACAGGCTTCTCCAAAGGTATGTATAAAACCATATGCTTTGATCACACTATCAAAGCGTATGTTCCAACTCCGAGAGGCTTGCACCAGTCCATAAATGGATCGTTGGAGCTTGCACACTTTGTTAGCACCTTTTGGATCGACAAAACCTTCTGGTTGCATCATATACAACTCTTCTTTAAGATATCCATTAAGGAATGCAGTTTTGACATCCATTTGCCAAATTTCATAATCATAAAATGCGGCAATTGCTAACATGATTCTGACAAACTTAAGCATCGCTACGGGTGAGAAGGTCTCATCATAATCAACTCCTTGAACTTGTCAAAAACCTTTTGCAACAAGTCGAGCTTTGTAGACAGTAACATTACCGTCAGCGTCAATCTTCTTGAAGATCCATTTATTCTCTATGGCCTGCCGATCATCGGGCAAGTCAACCAAAGTCCACACTTTGTTCTCTTACATGGATCCCATCTGAGATTTCATGGCCTCAAGCCATTTTGCGGAATCTGGGCTCATCATCGCTTCCTCATAGTTCGTAGGTTCGTCATGGTCAAGTAACATGACCTCCAGAACATGATTACCGTACCACTCTGGCGCGGATCTTACTCTGGTTGACCTATGAGGTTGGGTAGTAACTTGATCAGAAGTTTCATGATCATCATCATTAGCTTGCTCACTTACTAGTGTAGGAATCACTGGAACTGATTTCAGTGATGAACTACTTTCCAATAAGGGAGCAGGTATAATTACCTCATCACGTTCTACTTTCCTCTCACTCACTTCTTTTGAGAGAAACTCCTTCTCTAGAAAGGATCCATTCTTAGCAACGAATATCTTGCCTTCAGATCTGTGATAGAATGTGTACCCAACAGTCTCCTTTGGGTATCCTATGAAGACACATTTCTCTGATTTGGGTTCGAGCTCATCAGGTTGAAGCTTTTTCACATAAGCATCGCAGCCCCAAACTTTAAGAAACTAAAATTTGGGTTTCTTGCCAAACCACAGTTCATAAGGTGTCGTCTCAACGGATTTAGACGGTGCCCTATTTAACGTGAATGCGGCTGTCTCTAAAGAATAACCCCAAAATGATAGCGGTAAATCAGTAAAAGACATCATAGATCGCACCATATCTAGTGAAGTATGATTACGACGTCCGGACACACCATTACGATGTGGTGTTCCGGGTGGCGTGAGTTGCGAAACTATTCCACATTGTTTCAAATGAAGACCAAACTCGTAACTCAAATATTCTCCTCCACGATCAGATCATAGAAACATTATTTTCTTGTTACGATGATTTTCCACTTCACTCTGAAATTGTTTGAACTTTTCAAATGTTTCAGACATATGTATCATTAAGTAGATATACCCATATCTGCTCAAATCATCTGTGAAGGTGAGAAAATCATGATATCCGCCGTGAGCCTCAATGATCTTTGGACCACATACATCAGTATGTATGATTTACAATAACTCTGTTGCTCGCTCCATTGTTCTGGAGAACGAAGTTTTAGTCATCTTGCCCATGAGGCATGGTTCGCAAGTACCAAGTGATTCATAATCGAGTGATTCTAGAAGTCCATCAGAATGGAGTTTCTTCATGCGCTTTACACCAATATGACCCAAACGGTAGTGCCACAAGTAAGTTGAAGTATCATTATCAACTCTGCATCTTTTGGCTTCAATACTATGAACATGTGTATCACTACTATCAAGATTTAGTAAAAATAGACCACTCATCAAGGGTGCATGACCAAAAAAGATATTACTCATATAAATAGAACAACCATTATTCTCTGATTTAAATGAATAACCGTCTCACATCAAACTAGATCGAGATATAATGTTCATGCTCAATTCTGGCACCAAATAATAATTATTTAGGTCTAAAACTAATCCCGAAGGTAGATGTAGAGGTAGCGTGCCGACGGCGATCACATCGACTTTGGAACCATTTCCCACGCGCATCGTCACCTCGTCCTTAGCCAATCTTCACTTAATCCGTAGCCCCTGTTTTGAGTCGCAAATATTAGCAAATGAACCAGTATCAAATACCTAGGCGCTACTGCGAGCATAAGTAAGGTACACATCAATAACATGTATACCAAATATACCTTTCACTTTGCCATCCTTCTTCTCCGCCAAATACTTGGGGCAGTTCCGCTTCCAGTGACCAGTCCCAGAAAAGTGTCTTGATGACCCACAAGTGTAGGGGATCTATTGTAGCTTTTCGATAAGTAAGAGTGTTGAACCCAACGAGGAGCAGAAGGAAATGATAAGCAGTTTTCAGTAAGGTATTCTCTGCAAGCACTAAAATTATCGGTAATAGATAGTTTTGTGATAAGGTAATTTGTAACGAGTAGCAAGTAATAAAAGTAAATAAGGTGCAGAAAGATGGCCCAATCCTTTTTGTAGCAAAGGACAAGCCTGGACAAACTCTTATATGAAGGAAAGCGCTCCCGAGGACACATGGGAATTATCGTCAAGCTAGTTTTCATCACGTTCATTTGATTTGCGTTTGGTACTTTGATAATTTGATATGTGGGTGGACCGGTGCTTGGGTACTGTCATTACTTGGACAAGCATCCCACTTATGATTAACCCCCATTGCAAGCATACGCAACTACAACAGAAGTATTAAGGTAAATCTAACCATAGCATGAAACATATGGATCCAAATCAGCCCCTTACGAAGCAACACATAAACTAGAGTTTAAGCTTCTGTCACTCTAGCAACCCATCATCTACTTATTACTTCCCAATGCCTCCCTCTAGGCCCAAACAATGGTGAAGTGTCATGTAGTCGACGTTCACATGACACCACTAGAGGGATGACAACATACATCTCATCAAAATATCGAACGAATACCAAATTCACATGACTACTAATAGCAAGACTTCTCCCATGTTCTCAGGAACAAATGTAACTACTCACAAAGCATATTCATGTTCATAATCAGAGGGGTATTAATATGCATAATCGATCTAAACATATGACCTTCCACCAAGTAAACCAACTAGCATCAACTACAAGGAGTAATCAACACTACTAGCAACCCACAGGCACCAATCTGAGGTTTGGATACAAAGATTGGATACAAGAGATGAACTAGGGTTTGAGATGACATGGTGCTGGTGAAGATGCTGATGGAGATTGCTCCCCTCCCGGTGAGAGGATCGTTGGTGATGACGATGGTGATGATTTCCCCCTCCCGAAGGGAAGTTTCCCCGGCAGAACAGCTCCGCCGGAGCCCTAGATTGGTTCTGCCAAGGTTCCACCTCATGGCGGCGGAGTCTCATACCAAAAGCTTACTTATGATTTTTTTCCTCGACGAAAGACTCCATATAGCAGAAGATGGGCATCGGAGGGCCACCAGGGGGCCCACGAGGCAAGGGGCACGCCTAGGGGGGTAGGGCGCGCCACCCACCCTCGTGGCCAGGGTGTGGCCCCCCTCTGGAAATTCTTGCGCTCAGTATTTTTATATATTATGGAAATAGCTTCCGTGAAGTTTCAAGACTTTTGGAGCTGTGCAGAATAGGTCTATAATATTTGCTCCTTTTCCAGCCCAGAATCCCAGCTGCCGGCATTCTCCCTCTTCATGTAAACCTTGTAAAATAAGAGAGAATATGCATAAGTATTGTGACATAATGTGTAATAATAGCCCATAATGCAATAAATATCGATATAGAAGCATCATACAAAATGGACGTATCAAATCCCCCAAGCTTAGACCTCGCTTGTCCTCAAGCGAAAGCCGAAATCAAAAAATATGTCCACATGTTTAGAGATAGAGGTGTCGATAAAAATAAAATACGAACATGAGGGCATCATGATCATTCTTAGAACAACAACATATATATTGTCATATGATCTCTTATGCTCAAGTAACAATTCGATCACAATTTCAAGTATGAATCATAAACTTCATTGAAAGCTAACAAACTCTAATCTCAGTCATTGAGGCAATTGCAATTTATCATAACATAGGAAATAGTCAATATAAGAGCTGTTCAGCAAGTCCATGATGACCCACAAGTATAGGGGATCTATTGTAGTCCTTTCGATAAGTAAGAGTGTCAAACCCAACGAGGAGCAGAAGGAAATGATAAGCGGTTTTCAGCAAGGTATTCTCTACAAGTACTGAAATAAGTGGTAACAGATAGTTTTGTGATAAGATAGGTTGTAACGAGCAACAAGTAACAAAAGTAAATAAAGTGCAGCAAGATGGCCCAATCCTTTTGTAGCAAAGGACAAGCCGGAATAACTCTTATAATAGGAAAAGCGCATCTGAGGACACATGGGAATATCATCAAGCTAGTTTTCATTACGTTCATATGATTCACGTTCGATACTTTGATAATTTGATATGTGGGTGGACCGGTGCTTGGGTGTTGTTCTTACTTGAACAAGCATCCCACTTATGATTAACCTCTATTGCAAGCATCCGTAACTACAACAAAAGTATTAAGGTAAACCTAACCATAGCATGAAACATATGGATCCAAATCAGCCCCTTACGAAGAAACGCATAAACTAGGGTTTAAGCTTATGTCACTCTAGCAACCCATCATCTACTTATTACTTCCCAATGCCTTCCTCTAGGCCCAAATAATGGTGAAGTGTTATGTAGTCGACGTTCACATAACACCACTAGAGGCTAGACAACATACATCTTATCAAAATATCAAACGAATACCAAATTCACATGGCTACTCATAGCAAGACTTCTCCCTTGTCCTCAGGAACGAACGTAATTACTCACAAAGCATATTCATTTTCATAATCAGAGGGGTAACAATATGCATATAGGATCTGAACATATGATCTTCCACCAATTAAACGAACTAACATCAACTACAAGGAGTAATCAACACTACTAGCAACCTACTAGCACCAATCCCGGACTTTGAGACAAGAATTGGATACAAGAGATGAACTAGGGTTTGGAGATGAGATGGTGCTGGTGAAGATGTTGATGGAGATTGCCCTCTCCCGATGAGAGGAGCGTTGGTAATGACGATGGTGATGATTTCCCCTCCGGGAGGGAAGTTTCCCCGGCAGAACAGCTCTGCCGGAGCTCTAGATTGGATCCGCCAAGGTTCCGCCTCGTGGCGGCGGAGTCTCGTCCCGAAAAGTTCCTTCTTATTTTTTTCTCATTGAAAGACCTCATATAGGAGAAGATGGGCGTCGGAGAGCCACCAGGGGGCCCACGAGGTAGGGGGGCGCGCCCTAGGGGGCGCCCCCACCCTCGTGAGTAGGGTGTGGGCCCCCTGGCCTTCATCTTTGGCCTGGATTTTTCTTTATTTCTTTTAAGACGCTCTGTGGAGTTTCAGGACTTTTGGAGTTGCGCAGAATAGGTCTCTAATATTTGCTCCTTTTCCAGACCAGAATTCCAGCTGCCGGCATTCTCCCTCCTTATGTAAACCTTGTAAAATAAGAGAGAATAGCCATAAGTATTGTGACATAAAGTGAAATAACAGTCCATAATGCGATAAATATCGATATAAAAGCATGATGCAAAATGGACGTATCAACTCCCCCAAGCTTAGACCTCGCTTGTCCTCAAGCTAAATGCCGATAACAATAAATATGTCCTCATGTTTAGAGGTAGAGGCGTCGATAAAAAATAAAATACGGACATGAAGGCATCATGATTATTCTTATAACAACAACATATATAGATTTTGTCATATGATTACTTATGTTCAAGTGATGATCTATTCACAATGCAAGAGTATAAATCATAAACCTTATTGGGCTTTGACAAACTATAATCTCAATCATCGAAGCAATTGTAATTTATCATAACATCGGAAAGAGTCTATGTCAGAGCTAAAAAGCAAGTCCACATACTCAACTATCACTTAGTCCTCCATAATTGCTAACACTCACGCGATACTTGTGGTTACGGAGTTTTAATCGGACACCGAGAAAGATAGGGGCTTATAGTTTTGCCCCACAACCTTTTACCTCAAGGGTAATGTCAACAATAATGATTCATGCTCCCCTACATCCAATTAGATATATATATATATATATATATATATCATGTTGTTTCCAACATGTTGAGCTTGCCAAAGGATAAAATGAAAAACAAAAGGTGAAGATCACCATGACTCTTGCATAAGGTAGAAGATAATAATAAAGGATAGGCCCTTCGCAGAGGGAAGCAGAGGTTGCCATGCGCTTTTATGGTTGGATATATAAAATCTCGATGCGAAAGAACGTCACTTTATATTGCCCCTTGTGATATGAACCTTTATTATGCAGTCCGTCGCTTTTATTACTTCCACATCACAAGATCGTATAAAGCTTATTTCTCCCACACCAATCAATCATACATATTTAGAGCAATTTTTATTGCTTTGCACCGATGACAACTTACTTGAAGGATCTTACTCAATCCATAGGTAGATATGGTGGACTCTCATGGCAAAACTGGTTTAAGGATATTTGGAAGCACAAGTAGTATTTCTACTTGGTGCTGAGAATTTGGCTAGCATGAGGGGGAAAGGCAAGCTCAAAAAGTTAGAGGATCCATGACAACATACTTTATCTCATATATAAGAAAGACATAACTCATTACGTTGTCTTCCTTGTCCAACATCAACTCTTTAGCATGTCATATTTTAATGAGTGCTCCCAATCATAAAAGATGTCAATGATAATATATCTATATGTGAAAACCTCTCTTTCCTTATTACTTCCTATTAATTGCAACAATGACCAAAGCTATGTCTGCCAACTCCCAACAACTTTTAATCATCATAGTCCTTCTATGTGAAGTCATTACTCTCAATAAGATCAATATGAACTTTTTGTTTATTTTTATTCTTTTCTCTTTTCCTTTATTCACCCAAGATCATGGAAAAATAATCAAGCCCTTGACTCAACACTAATCTTTATTATATATAGCTCACGGACTCGATTACATAGAGAGATCATAAAGCAAAACTCAAAACTAGATCATGCCATAAACTTTATTCTACTAGATCAAGATACTACTAATAGGATCAAACTAAGAAAACGGTAAAGATAGGAGTTGTCATTGTGATACGATACCGGGGCACCTCCCCCAAGCTTGGAAGTTGCCAAGGGGAGTGCCCATACCCATGTGATTATATCTCCTTCTTTGTTGTTGGTGTAATATTCTTGGCGATTATTCCTCTCAGGATACGGTTCTCCTCCTCGAGCTTATTGACTTGCTGCTTGAGGTCCATGATTTCCTTACGAAGCTTTCCTGTGACAGCTAAAGCTCCTTGCACCCAAGGGTGTTGCATAGCTGTGGGAGAACAAGTGACACTCCTCTTCATATTTTCATAAGAAATCTAACATTAGAAGGGATAACCGAGTTTGGAATAGCTGAGCTCTATAGTTCCCCCATTGTGAACCCAGCTCGGAGGCGAGAGGTGACTTCTTGATCCTCCATAGCATCTACTCTCATCAAGTCAGCCTCCATCTCCTCCTCCGTTGCTGGCCCAAAGTGGTCAGCGTCGCTGTTTGCCCTTGGTTCCGGTGCCGGATTAGATACCCGGCTCTCCCCGATTGACTCTTGAGAAGACATCTTGCTCTGATCTGCAGCAGCAACAGCTCGAAAACAAAAACAGGAGATTTTTGCGTGATACGGGAGTCAAAACCTTCGGGAGAATATATAATGAATTTTTACCGACCAAAATACGTGACGTGCAAGAAAACGGAGTCCGGAAAGCACACGAGGTGCTCACGAGGTAGGGGGCGCGCCCAGGGGGTAGGGCGCGCCCACCACCCTCGTGGGGCCCTCGTGTCCTTCCCGAACTGCTACTTATTTTTCTATTTTTCTAAATATTCCAAAACGGAAAAATATTGCCTTAAAAATTGTTTTGGTGTCAGTTTACTTACCGTACCACATACCTATTTCTTTTCGGACTCTGAAACGTTTCAACATTTATGTATTCCTCTGGGGTTACGGTTTCAATAATATTGGTTTAAACATTTATGGGATTACCTCAGATATGATGTTTAATTCTTTGACCATTTACCGCCTTCGGATTTGTGCCCTCGAAGTTGTTGATCTTTATGGCACCAGAATGATAGACCTCCTCGATAACATAGGGGCCTTCCCATTTAGAGAGAAGTTTTCCTGCAAAAAATCTTAAACGAGAGTTGTATAGCAATACATAATCACCTACATTAAACTCACGCTTTTGTATCCTTTTGTCATGCCATCTTTTAACTTTTTCTTTAAACAACTTGGCATTTTCATATGCTTGGGTTCTCCATTCATCAAGTGAGCTAATATCAAATAACCTCTTTTCACCGGCAAGTTTAAAATCATAGTTAAGCTCTTTAATAGCCCAATATGCCTTATGTTCTAGTTCGAGAGGTAAGTGACATGCTTTTCCATAGACCATTTTATACGGAGACATACCCATACGATTTTTGTATGCAGTTCTATAAGCCCATAATGCATCATCAAGTTTCTTAGACCAATTCTTTCTAGACCTATTAACAGTCTTTTGCAAAATTAATTTGAGCTCTCTATTGCTCAACTCTACTTGACCACTAGACTGTGGGTGATAAGGGGATGCAATTCTATGATTAACATCATATTTAGCAAGCATTTTACGGAAAGCACCATGAGTAAAGTGTGAACCACCATCAGTCATTAAATATCTAGGGACTCCAAACCTCGGGAAAATAACTTAGCATTTTAATAGAAGTGTTATGATCAGCACTACTAGTTGGAATAGCTTCTACCCACTTAGTAACGTAATCAACAGCAACTAAAATATGTGTGTATCCATTAGAGGCTGGAAAAGGTCCCATATAATCGAAGCCCCAAACATCAAACGGTTCAATAACAAGTGAATAATTCATAGTCATTTCTTGACGTCTACTAATATTACCAATTCTTTGACATTCATCACAAGACAAGACAAACTTACGGGCATCCTTGAAGAGAGTAGGCCAATAGAAACCAAATTGCAATACCTTATGTGCAGTTCTATCTCCAGCGTGGTGTCCTCCATAAGACTTGGAATGACACTTGCGTAGGATCTGTTCCTGTTCATGCTCAGGTACACAACGTCTAATAACACCATCTACTCCTTCTTTATAAAGATGTGGGTCATCCCAAAAGTAATGTCTCAAATAATGGAAGAACTTTTTCTTTTGTTGGTATGTGAAGCTAGGTGGTATAAATTTAGCAACAATATAATTAGCATAATCAGCATACCATGGAGTACTCTGAGAAGTACTTATAACATTTAATTGTTCATCAGGAAAGTCATCATTAATAGGTAGTGGGTCATCAAGAATATTTTCTAACCTAGACAGGTTGTCTGCAATGGGGTTCTCAGCTCCCTTTCTATCAACAATATGCAAATCAAATTCTTGTAGCAAGAGAACCCATCTAATAAGTCTAGGTTTAGCATCTTTCTTTTCCATAAGATATTTAATAGCAGCATGATTAGTTTGAATAGTTACTTTAGAATCAACAATATAAGATCTGAACTTATCACAAGTAAATACAACTGCTAAGAGTTATTTTTCAGTAGTAGCATAATTTCTTTGAGCATTGTCTAGAGTCTTACTAGCATAATGAATAACATTTAATTTCTTATCAACTCTTTGCCCTAGAACAACACCTACAGCATAATCACTAGCATCACACATAATTTCAAAGGGTAGGTTCCAATCAGGTGGCTGAACAATAGATGCAGAGACTAATGCTTTCTTAAGTATTTCAAATGCTTCTACACAATCATCATCAAAGACAAATGGTATATCTTTTTGCAATAAATTAGTCAGAGGCCGAGAGATTTTTGAAAAGTCCTTAATGAACCTCCTATAAAATCCGGCGTGACCAAGGAAACTTCTTATACCTTTGGTGTCCTTGGGACATGGCATCTTTTCAATAGCATCAACCTTGGCTTTATCAACTTCAATACCTCTTTCAGAAACTTTGTGCCCCAAGACAATACCTTCATTAACCATAAAGTGGCACTTTTCCCAATTCAAGACAATATTAGTTTCTTCACATCTCTGCAAAACTCGATCAAGATTTTTCAAGCAATCATCAAAAGCGAACCATAGACGGAAAAGTCGTCCATGAAAACCTCACAAATCTTTTCACAAAAGTCAGAGAATATAGCCATCATGCATCTTTGAAAGGTAGCAGGTGCATTACATAAACCAAAAGGCATACGTCTATAAGCAAAAGTACCAAAAGGGCATGTAAAAGTAGTCTTTGATTGATCTCTAGCCGACACAGGTATTTGAGAGAAACCAGAATAACCATCTAGAAAGCAATAGTGTGTATGTTTGCATAATATTTCGAGCATTTGATCAATAAAAGGTAAGGGGTAATGATCTTTCTTAGTAGCTTTATTTAATTTGCGGAAATCAATTACCATCCTATAACCTATGATAATTCTTTGTGGGATCAATTCATCTTTATCATTAGGAACAATAGTAATACCTCCCTTCTTAGGGACACAATGGACAGGACTTACCCACTCACTATCAGCAACGGGGTAGATTATACCTGCCTCCAGAAGCTTTAGTATTTCTTTTCTTACCACTTCTTTCATTTTAGGATTCAGACGTCGTTAAGGATCACGAACTGGTTTGGCATCTGCTTCCAAATTTATTTTATGTTGGCATAGAGTGGGACTAATGCCCTTAAGATCATCAAGAGTATATCCAATAACAGCACGATGCTTCTTCAGAGTTTCAATAATCTTTCTTCTTCATGCTTTGAAAGGTTAGCACTAATAATAACAGGATATATCTTCTTCTCATCAAGATAAGCATATTTAAGATTATCAGGCAAAGGTTTAAGCTCAAACACGGGATCACCCTTAGGTGGAGGAGGATCCCCTAAAATTTCAACAGGCAAATTGTGATGCAGAATAGGTTCCTGTTTAAAGAATACTTCATCTATTTCCCTTCTTTCTTCATGAACATATCATTTTCATGGTCTAGCAAATAGTGTTCTAAAGGATCACTAGGAGGTACGGCAATAGAAGCAAGACCAATAATTTCATCCTTACTAGGTAATTCTTCCTCACGATGTTGTTTACTAAATTTAGTGAAATTAAACTCATGAACCATATCATCCAAGCCAACAGTAATAATATTCTTAGTGTAGTCTATGGTAGCATTGATAGTATTTAAGAAGGGTCTACCAAATATAATGGGACAAAAGCTATCTTGTGGGGAAGTAAGAACAAGAAAATCAGCAGGATATTTAGTTATCCCACACAAGACTTCAACATCTCTAACAATTCCAATTGGTGAAATAGTATCTCTATTGGCAAGTTTAATAGTAACATCAATATCTTCTAACTCAACAGGTGCAATTTCATTCTTAATTTCTTCGTATAAAGTATGCGGTATAACACTAGCACTAGCACCCATATCACATAAGCCATGATAACAATGATCTCCTATTTTAACAGAAATAACAGGCACGCCTACCACAGGTCTATGTTTATCTTTAGCACAAGGTTTAGCAATTCTAGCAGTTTCACCTTCGAACTGAATAACATGCCCATCAATATTATCAGACAAGAGATCTTTAACAATAGCAATATTTGGTTCTACTTTAACTTGCTCATGAGGTGTATAAGTTCTAATATTGCTTTTACGAACAACAGTTGAAGCTTTAGCATGATCCTTTATTCTAACAGGGAAAGATGGTTTCTCAATATAAGAAGTAGGAACAATAGGATCATTATAAGTGACAGTCTTTTCTTCAACTTGAATAGGTGCAGCTACTTTTACTTCTATGGGAGGATGATATTTAAACCACTTCTCCTTAGGGAGATCAACATAAGTAGCAAAATATTCACAGAAAGAAGCTACTATCTCAGAGTCAAGTCCATATTTAGTGCTAAACTTATGGAAAATATCGGTATCCATAAAAGATTCAACACAATCAAACTTAGGTGTCATACCTGACTCCTTACCTTCGTCGAGGTCCCAATCTTCAGAGTTGCGTTTAACTCTATCGAATAAATTCCATCTAAATTCAATAGTCTTCATCCTAAAAGAGCCAGCACAAGAAGTATCGAGCATGGTGCGATTGTTTTCAGAAAGCCGAGCATAAAAACTTTGCATAATTATTTCTCTTGAGGGCTCATGATTGGGGCATGAATATAACATTGATTTAATCCTCCCCCAAGCTTGAGCGATGCTTTCTCCTTCGCGAGGCCAGAAATTATATATATATGATTGCGATCACAATGAACAAGATGCATAGGGTAATTCTTTTGATGAAATTCCAGCTTCAATCTTTTATAGTCCCACGATCTCATATCATCACATAGCCTATACCATATCAATGCGTCTCCCTTCAAAGATAAAGGGAAGACCTTCTTCTTAGCAACATCATCGGGTATACCTGCAAGCTTAAATAATCCACAAACTTCATCTACATATATTAAGTGCTCATCAGGATGCTTTGTTCCATCTCCTGTAAAAGGATTAGCTAGCAGTTTTTCTATCATACCCGAAGGATACTCTTAAGGAATTTCATTTTCAATCGGTTCAGTAGGTTGAGGAGCAACTCTTTGCTCTACTGGACGGGGTGAAGATACCCCGAACAAGCCCCTCAGAGAATTACTTTCCATAGTAACAAGTGACAGTAAATTTCAGCACACTATATAAAATTTTCCTTACCAAATTCCACCTACCAAAGGCGCTACACTCCCCGGCAACGGCGCCAGAAAAGAGTCTTGATGACCCACAAGTATAGGGTATCTATCGTAGTCCTTTCGATAAGTAAGAGTGTCGAACCCAACGAGGAGCAGAAGGAAATGATAAGCGGTTTTCAGCAAGGTATTCTCTGCAAGTACTGAAATAACTGGTAACAGGTAGTTTTGTGATCAGATAGGTTGTAACGAGCAACAAGTAACAAAAGTAAATAAAGTGCAGCAAGATGGCCCAATCCTTTTGTAGCAAAGGACAAGACGGAACAACTCTTATAATAGGAAAAGCTCTCCCGAGGACACATGGGAATATCGTCAAGCTAGTTTTCATCACGTTCATATGATTCGCACTCGATACTTTGATAATTTGATCTGTGGGTGGACCGGTGCTTGGGTGATGTTCTTACTTGAACAAGCATCCCACTTATGATTAACCTCTATTACAAGTATCCGCAACTACAACAAAAGTATTAAGGTAAACCTAACTGAGGGAGTCCTAGATTAAGGGGTCTCCGGACAGCCGGACTATATCCTTTGGCCGGACTGTTGGACTATGAAGATACAAGATTGAAGATTTCGTCTCGTGTCCGGATGTGACTCTACTTGGCGTAGAAGGCACGCTAGGCAATACAGATATGTATATCTCCTCCTTTGTAACTGACCTTGTGTAACCCTAGCCCTCTCCGGTGTCTATATAAACCGGAGGGTTTTAGTCCGTAGGACAACATACAATCATACCATAGGCTAGCTTCTAGGGTTTAGCCTCTCTGATCTCATGGCAGATCTACTCTTGTACTACCCATATCATCAATATTAGTCAAGAAGGACGTAGGGTTTTACCTCCATCAAGAGGGCCCGAACCTGGGTAAAACATTGTGTCCCCTCCCTCCTGTTACCATCCGGCCTAGACGCACAGTTCGGGACCCCCTACCCGAGATCCGCCGGTTTTGACACCGACATTGGTGCTTTCATTGAGAGTTCCTCTGTGTTGTCGCCAGAAGGAAGGATGTCTCGTCTCGGCTTTGAAGACAGTACTACT
Organism: Triticum urartu; assembly: GCF_056163025.1. NCBI lineage: Eukaryota > Viridiplantae > Streptophyta > Magnoliopsida > Poales > Poaceae > Triticum > Triticum urartu. Next base: position 737,875,798 of record NC_141874.1, on the reverse strand, counting down.
GTTGGGGGAGCTTTGGCTGTCGGCCAAACTCTCCGGCTGGGCGGGTTCATCATGACCGCCTGTACGGCCGCCGCGCCGACGATGAATTCTTGGGTCATCGAAAACAGCCTCCACGTCAAGTTGGCACTCGCCGAACAGATGGATCCAATGGAGCTCTCCTCCTTAAACGAGCTCTTGGATCGCATCGCTGCCTTGGGAGTCGCTACGGACTACGATCGGATTGGGCTTAAACCCGATCAAAGGGAGATTAACTCTCCGCCGGCCACCCATCATATTGCAGTGGCGGATGAACAATGCGGCGACCTTTCCTCTATCCCGAGGACCAAATATGTCCGGATTCCCGAGCTCTCCGAGCCAGATGCCCGTTCGCGGGAGGACAACATCCAATCCCTGAACTTAGAGTCAGGCAGCGGGCTAGGATTATCGGGTCACACCCCGGAACCGAAACTTTCAAAATAGGAATTCCTCGGCCCCTGGATCCCAGATCAGGTGAGGGTTCGGATCCAATTCCACCCACCCACCCAAACATAAGCGATCTTTCCCACATCAGGCAAGAGCCCCAGGAAACAGTACATCACTATTGGGCCAGATTCCTCCTTGCGATGAACAAGGTTAAGGACTGTCGTGAGGAAGACGCAATCCTATTTTTCTGCAATAACTGCACGGACAATGGAATCCTTAACGCCATAAGTCGCCGTGAGATAACACGCTTCGCTGACTTGGCGTCCATAGTACGAAAATACTGTGCGATGGAAAGTGCCTGGAAAACCGAAGTAAACTTTTGGGATAATCCTGCCATGAATACAAACCCAGTTCGGAATAAAAGGGTGCATTATCACAATACACCCGGGTTAACTACCAAAAAGCAAAAACCCTCTACGAGGCAAGGAACCGTACTTGAGGGATGGCTCAACGGACCCTGCAAAATTCATAGTACAACGGATACAATACCAACACACAGCCTTAGAGCATGTTGGATACTCCGGCAGGTGGCCAAAAGTGGTGAGGATCTACTTCTCCCAAATACCATAGAGCAGCATCCTGTGGACAACAATACGGTGTTAACAATGTTCGAGACCTTTGCATCAAATTAGGTGCAAGCAAACACTCCGCAGCATGGCCGAAATCTGCCACGTAGCAGCAACAAACCCATGGAGTATCACAACTATTACCTTCAATGCCAGTGATGAACCCAAATTCCGAACAGCCCGAGCACCAGCCGCACTGGTCCTCAGTCCAATCATGGATGGCTTTCGACTCACCAAAGTACTCATGGACGGCGGCAACGGACTAAACGTCATCTATGAGGAAACTCTTCAAAAGATGGAAATAGACTGGAACCGCATCGAGCAATGTAGCACAACCTTTAGAGGAATTATCCCCAGTCGGGAAGCACGCTGTGCTGGGAAAATCACACTAGATGTGGTATTCGGCACGCTGGATAATTACAGGTCCGAAGAAATGACATTCCAAGTGGACCCGTTCAGCAGTGGTTATCACACTCTTTTAGGACGGGAGGCATTCACAATCTTCCAAGCCGTACCCCATTACGGGTACATGAAGCTCAAAATGCCCGGGCCCAATGGAATCATCACTCTCGCCAGCGATCCGGACACAGCACTCCGCGCCGAAAACAAAACAGCCGCATTGCCCTCAAGGCATTATCCGAAGCCCTCTCGGCCGAGGAATTAAGTACGCTACGATCCATAGTGGACAGGGACGACGTGATACTCGACAAGAGATCCAAGTCACCTCTTTTAAACCAGCGGATGAAATAGTCCAATTCCATGTCCACCCAACGGACCCTACAAAAACAGCCTCCATGGGGGCACAGCTAAGCCCCGCAGTGGATGCCGCACTACGAGAGTTCCCGCGCGAGAACTGGGACATATTCGCCTGGCATCCCTCAGACATGCTAGGAATCCCTCGCAGGCTGGCCGAGCATAGCCTCAATATCCTAAAGGGATTCAAGCCGGTCAAGCAAGCTCTTCGGCGTTTCTCCGAACCTAAGAGACGGGCCATGGGAGAGGAACTAGCCAAGTTATTGGAGGCCAGATTTATGAAAGAAATAAAACACCCAGACTGGCTAGCAAACCTTGTGATGGTACCAAAGAAGGAAAAATCCTGGCGCCTTTGTGTCGACTTCAAAGACCTCAATAAAGCTTGCCCAAAGGTTCCCTTCCCGCTCCCACGCATCGATCAAATCATTGATGCTACTACAGGACACGAGTCATTGTGTTTCCTCGACGCATACTCCGATTACCACCAAATCAAGATGGCGGAGTCCGACCAAGCCGCAATGGCATTCATCACACCATACAATCCCTTATGTTTTAACACAATGCCTTTTGGGCTCAAAAACGCCAGCGCAACATATCAGCGCATGATTCAGACATGTCTGGAGATACAAATCGGCAAAATAGTAGAGGCATACGTAGACGATGTGGTCGTAAAAACCAAACATGTCAACTCTTTGATAGACGAATTGAGGCTCACATTCAACAACCTCCGAACATATGACATCAAGCTCAATCTGGAAAAATACGTTTTCGGCGTACCAGCCGGAAAGCTCCTGGGATTTGGCGTACCAGCCAGTAGTGGTATTGAAGCTAATCCGGCCAAAATCCGAGCGTTGTCACAGTTGGCTACCCCAACAGACCTCAAACAAATCTAGAAGCTAACTGGATGCGTGGCGGCTCTAAGCCGATTTATCTGCCGCTTAGGAGAAAAGGCTTTACCCCTTTATCGCCTCCTTCGGCGCACCGAACACTTCGAGTGGACGGACGCGGCCACAGCCGGATTGGAAGAAATAAAGGCCATTCTGGCAACCAACCCTATCCTAGCCACACCAAACGTCGGCAAACCAATGATGTTGTACATCGCGGCAACTCATCAAGTTGTAAGCGTGGTGCTCGTTGTCGAACGGGAAGCGGACGGACACAAATTCCCTCTTCAAAAGCCGGTATACTATGTATCCACCGTCCTCACTCCATGCAAATCACGATACCCGCATTACCAAAAAATAGCATATGCGGTATTCATGGCATCGCGGAAACTGCGACACTACTTTCAAAAGTGTTCGATTACAGTAGCCTCGAAAGTGCCACTTAATGATATTATCAACAACCGCGATGCTACGAGCCGGATTGCCAAATGGGCCATTGAGCTCCTCCCATTCGACATAACATACAAACCTCGCCGAGCCATTAAATCGCAAGTACTGGCCGACTTCGAAAGTGCCACTTAATGATATTATCAACAACCGCGATGCTACGGGCCGGATTGCCAAATGGGCCATTGAGCTCCTCCCATTCGACATAACATACAAACCTCACCGAGCCATTAAATCGCAAGTACTGGCCGACTTCGTCGCCGAATGGACGGAGGCCGAACTCCCTAAAGAGTACGGCACATACTCCAATTGGATCATGCACTTCGATGGTTCTAAAATGCTGGCCGGTCTAGGGGCTGGCGTCGTCCTGACGTCCCCAACCGGAGATACCGTTCAGTACGTACTGCAAATATTGTATACAGATTCCAAAATGCAGCCGAATACGAAGCTCTGTTGCATGGTCTTCGGATGGCAGTCTCCATGGGCATTCAATGCCTGGAGGTGCGTGGGGATTCAAACCTCGCAATATCCCAAATAAACGAAGATTTTGACGTCAAGGATCCGAAAATGGTGGCTTATTGAAACGCCATCCTAAAAATGTCAGCTCGGTTCGAGGGACTCGAATTTCACCATGTGGCTCGAGAAAACAATCAGGCGTCGTATATCCTCGCCCGCATCGATGCAAAACGCGACGCGGTCCCCCCCCCCCAACATATTTCTGGAAAGGCTCTTCAAGCCATCCGTAGCATGGGAAGGGGACACCGGTAACAACAGTCCTGACCCGGCCAAAATACCCGATACCAAACTGTCTGACACAATCGGAGGCTCCGCCACCGAAATAACACCTTCAGCCCATGAAATAATGGCCATTATTGCCCCGTGGACAGAACCATTCCTGGCCTACCTAACCTGACAAGAACTTCCGGAGGACCAAAATGAGGCACGCTGCATAGTGCGGCGATCCAAGGCCTACAGGGTCCATGAGGGAGAATTGTACAAGAAAAGCACTACCGGAGTCCTTCAAAGGTGCATCTCCGAAGAGGAAGGGCAGAATCTTTTGGCAGAAATTCATGCCGGACTCGGCGGCCATCACGCCGTAGTCCGGGCTCTTGTAAGCAAGGCCTTCCGTACATGATTCTATTGGCCAATTGCCCAGGCAGATGCACAGGACTTGGTCCAATGTTGCGCCGGTTGCCAGCTCTTTGCAAATCAAAGCACCATGCCACCCACCGCCCTCCAAACAATCCCCATTACATGGCCCTTTGCGGTCTGGGGCTTGACATGGTTGGACCCCTCAAAGGGGGAACCCACAAGAAAAAATACTTATTGGTCATGGTAGATAAATTCACCAAATGGATAGAGGCCAAACCAGTTAAAACAGCTGAATCCGGACCGGTGATAGATTTCATATCCGTGGTTGTACACCGTTACGGCGTCCCCCACAGCATCATCACTGATAACGGCACGAACTTCACGGCCGACGAGGTAAAACTCTGGTGCAGCAAAATGGGCATCAAGCTCGATTATGCTTCAGTCTGTCACCCACAAACCAACAGTCAAGTCGAGCGAGCAAACGGTCTTATAATGAGCAGCATTAAACCCAGATTAGTATGTTCCTTAAAGGAGTCTGACACGCACTGGGTAGAGGATCTTGACTCCGTACTCTGGGGGCTGCGGACCATGCTGAATCGTAGTATCGGATATACACCATTTTTTATGGTGTACGGCGCAGAGGCAGTCTTGCCTTGTGACATCATTCATGACTCACCTCGAGTGCGCATGTACGAAGAAAGAGAAGCCGAGATCGATCGGCAGGACAATCTGGACACCTTGGAGGAGGAGCGCGACGTAGCCAAAGCCCGTTCCGCATTTTACCAGCAACAGGCTCGCAGATACCAAAGCAGAGAAGTACGGGCCAAAACTTATAACATTGGCGAACTAGTTCTATGCCTGCCGGATAAGAAAAAGAACAAGCTCGAGCTCAAATGGGAAGGTCCCTTCGTTATTGACCAAGTTCTGACCGGTGGAGCATACCGACTGCGGGATGCATCGACTAGTCGACTCGAGCCGAACCCATGGAATGCGGCCAGGCTCCGAAGATTCTACGCCTAGCACCGGAATCTATGTTAGTCACCGCCCTTTGTCCATTTTCTGCATATGCATCGTCTGTCTTGTTTCCCTTTCTTTCTTTCTCTTATCATTTCACTAGGCCCGCAAGGGTCACCTTGCGCCTCACTTGTACATTATAGATGCGCTAGCCGCACTATCCATACCTGGGGGCTTCTTTCACAGAAGGTTAAATTATTTACCTGGGCCTCACGCCCAACACATGAGTTACACTTCCGCATGTACCTTTTTCACCATTATATGCATCGATATGACTTAAGTTTTGGCCAAGCTGGGTTGCCTGGCTCTTGTATTTATGCCCTATGTTCCCATTAATTCGGCTAGGGCATAAGGGGAGCACCTCTGCGATTGTTACTGTCGGGTCGGACGGATGTGTACCTCAGACTGGGTGAAGCCGAAAGCTAGCGTTCTTAAGGGAATATTCGGTCGGTGAACAAAAGATGACTTTTATTTATTATCCATATATGCCCCCAGATGTTTTTTCTGCGTTTCTTATCGCAGTCCGGACATGCACTTTAGGGCATGCTTACCCAGGGAAAGGAACCCTTAACGGGACTATTCTCCCTAGAAGATGTTTCTTACTACCCATGTAATATAACATAACTAGTTGGGCACTTGTCTGATAAAGCACTAATGACCCCTACGCCTGGTCTCCACGCATACCCCAGTTCTTATATAACTGAGCGGGTATTCGGATTCACTCCGGACTATCGGGCCCAGAGGTTGAAGCGAAAAGGTCTGGAACGACAAATGATCTACAATCTGGCTAGAAGGCATTATACATGTCACTTTAATTACATAGTCATGCAGACTGACTAAACTCCTCTTCTCTATACCATCCAACAGGCGGTCTAGCTTACAATCCTGTTGTGAATACTTTGCGGCTAATTCTACTTGCCCATAAACTAAGCTAACAGGGATCTCTTTTCCATCGGGCCCCACAGGTCCGACCTCGACCATGTGATTTGGGTCTGCCTTGGTATACCGAGTCTTCACCATGGCCCAGGCCTCTCCGGCACCCTGTCGGCAGGCCGATATCATCCATAATCGGAGGCGCCACTGTGCTCCCTTGAGCTTCTCCGTAAGCTCTGCAACGCCCTCTGGCAAGGAGACAGATGGCCACAAAGCCTGGGCAACACCTTGCATCACCTGCCAAAATTGTTCGTGCAGATGTGACAGCTCGGACAGAAGATCACCCGCAGACCCGGGCATTTCCTCCGCGGGACGACCCGTCAGCATACCTACAGACATAACGCTGTTAGTCAACTTCTTCGCCGAACTCCTTTAGTTGGTTTCGTTCAAGCACTTACTAAAAATGTTGTGCCGAAGCCGCTTATTCTCCTTCTCGGAGTCTGCAAGCTGGCACCGAACGACTTTTAGTTCAACGTTCAGCTTAACATTGGCATCTTGGAGACTGTTTTTTTCTCTAGCACAACCTTACTCAGCACGCGTTTGCTAGCCCCTAGCTGTCGCATAACATGCTGGTCCCCCGGACTTTCTCCGGACTCATCTGCAAAATCAATTGTTAGATCTGCAGACACGCCGCACACTATATAGTAACCACCATTCTTTAAAGCAAATGTTACCAGGGGAGGCTTTTTCTGTTCCTGCAATGCGGCAACTGCGGCCCCCGGTTGGGTCTTGCATTCCTCCAGCTCCTGGGACAGCCTAGTATTCTTCTCTGTAAGAACCTGCACATTATAGATGATCCTTAAATCAGTTCTGCTAACTGTTTCAAGTCTCAGGGGCTACTGATACATATAAATCATCAGATTTACTCACCCGTACATCCTTTACATACTGATCCGTGGCTCTGGCTAGACCATCTTGAGCAGCACGGAGGTACGCCTCTCCAGAATTGAAGGCGTCGAACGCCTCTGGTGAGAAACAAGCGCCGCGGAGTACGTCCCGGAGGCGCCTATGATTCATGGCGCTTTCCACTTCTGAGTTTGTGGCGGACAATCTATCCGCATCCTCTGTCGGGGGATTATCCGGTGCCTGCCCCATATCGCCTTCCGCCTCTAGGTCCGGTCCTGGCACCCGACTGGTCGAAGCTTGATTGGCAGCATCGCTGGACATATTCCGGCGAGTGTTCTCTCTGTTAAAGAAACGCGGACGTCATTACATTTTGAGAAAGACGACAACCACGGAGCAGGGTTTTTCCTATACCTTTGCGCCGGCGTCTCCGTCCTGACCGCCTTCCTTTTTGGCCTACCCGGCCTCGGCACCTCTTGTTGACGAGTTGCAGCGGGTTCGGCAGGCCGTCCCGAATTCCTTCCCTGTAAAAGATGCCATGTATATATGGTGGGTGAAGTGCCTAAAAGGGGATCCTAGTTTTGGAGTTGGGACATTTTTTATTTTTCTTACCTGCGATGCAGGGAGCAGGCCGGGATAGTCGGCCGTTGAGGGAGTCCTGGATTAGGGGGTGTTCGGGTAGCCGGACTATACCTTCAGCCAGACTCCAGGACTATGAAGATACAAGATTGAAGACTTCGTCCCGTGTCCGGATGGGACTTTCCTTGGCGTGGAAGGCAAGCTTGGTGATGCGGGTATTCAAGATCTCCTACCATTGTAACCAACTTTGTGTAACCCTAACCCTCACCGGTGTCTATATAAACCGGAGGGTTTTAGTCCGTAGGACAACTTCATCATACAACAATCATACCATAGGCTAGCTTCTAGGGTTTAGCCTCCTTGATCTTGTGGTAGATCTACTCTTGTACTACCTATATCATCAATATTAATCGAGCAGGACGTAGGGTTTTACCTCCATCAAGAGGGCCCGAACCTGGGTAAAACATTGTGTCCCTTGTCTCCTGTTACCATCCGCCTAGACGCACAGTTCGGGACCCCCTACCCGAGATCCGCCGGTTTTGACACCGACATTGGTGCTTTCATTGAGAGTTCCTCTGTGTCGTCGCAATCAGGAAGGATGCCTCTTCCCGTCTTTAAAGACGGCGCCGTTACTAAGGGAGCCTTGGCTGTCGGCCAAACTCTCCGGCTAGGCGGTTTTCTCATGACCGCCTGTTCGGCCGTTGCGCCGACGGTGACCTCTCGGGTCATCAAAAGCAATCTTCACGTCAGCTCGGAGCTCGTCGAGCAATTAGATCCAATGGAGCTCTCTTCCGTAAACGAGCTCTTGGATCGCATCGCCGCCTTGGGTGTCACTACGGATTATGACCAGGTTGGGCTTAAACCCGATCTAAGAGAAATTAATTCTCCCCAAGTCACCCATCACGTTGCCGTAGTAGAGGCACAGTGCGGCGACTCTTCATCTATCTTAAGGACTAGCTACGTCCGTATTCCCGATCCCTCCAAGACGGATACCCGCAGAGGGGAGGATGTAACTCAAGACCTGAACTTAGAATCAGGCAACGGGCTAGATTCACTGGACAACATCTAGGAATCCAAACTTCAGAGTTCGGAAACTCCTTGGCCTCTAAGTCTTAGATTGGGTGAAGTTTCGAATTTAATTCCACCCACCCACCCGAACATAAGCGATCTATCCCAAATCATGCAAAAGCCTGAAGAAACAGTACATCATTACTGGGCAAGGTTCCTCCTGGTTATGAACAGGATAAAGGACTGCCACGAGGAAGACGCAATCTCAATCTTTTGCAATAATTGCACGGACAAGGGAATCCTCAACGCCAGAGGTCGTCGTGATCTTACACGCTTCGCTAACTTGGCGTCCATAGTACAAAAGTACTGTGCGATGGAAAGCGCCCGGAAAACCAGATAAGCAAAACAGTAGAGGCATACGTGGATGATGTGGTCGTAAAAACAAGACTTGTCGAATCTCTAGTAGACGACTTGAGGCTTACATTTAACAACCTCCGAGCATATGACATCAAGCTAAATCCGGAAAAATGCGTTTTCGGCGTTCCAGCCGGAAAGCTCTTGGGCTTCATTGTATCCGGTAGAGGAATCGAAGCAAATGCAGCCAAGATCCGAGCTTTGTCACAATTGGAAATCCCAAAGGACCTCAAACAAATACAAAAATTAACCGGATGCGTGGCGGCTCTAAGCCGCTTTATCTCCCGTTTGGGAGAAAAGGCGCTACCCCTCTATCGCCTCCTTCGGCGCACCGAACACTTCGAGTGGACGGATGCCGCCACGGCCGGACTCAAGGAAATAAAAGCCATATTGGTAACAAACCCTGTCCTGGCCGCGCCAAACATCGGCGAACCAATGCTATTGTACATCGCAGCAACACATCAAGTTGTCAGCGCAGTACTCATCGTCGAGCGGGAAACGGATGGACACAAATTCCCCCTTCAAAAGCCGGTTTACTATGTGTCCACTATCCTCACCCCATGCAAATCACGGTACCCACATTATCAAAAGATTGCATATGTGGTATTCATGGCATCCCGGAAGCTACGACACTACTTTCAAGAGTGTTCAATCAAAGTAGCATCGGAAGTACCACTCAACGATATTATAAACAACCGTGACGCAACGGGCCGGATTGCAAAATGGGTCATCGAGCTCCTCCCGTTCGACATAACTTATAGGCCATGGCGAGCTATCAAGGCGCAAGTTTTGGCCGACTTCGTCGCAGAATGGACGGAGGCCGAACTCCCTAAAGAGTACGGCACATATTCAAACTGGATCATGCACTTCGACGGTTCCAAAATGTTGGCCGGACTAGGGGCCGGCGTCGTTTTGACGTCCCCCACAGGAGACATAGTTCAATATGTACTCCAGATTATGTACACGGACTCCAACAATGCAGCCGAATATGACGCCCTTTTACATGGTCTTCGGATGGCAGTATCCATGGGCATTCAATGCCTAGAGGTGCGCGGGGATTCGAACCTCGCGATATCCCAAATAAATGGAGACTTCGACGCCAAGGATCCAAAAATGGCAGCTTACCGCAACGCTGTCCTCAAAATGTCAGCTCGGTTTGAGGGGCTCGAATTTCACCATATAGCCCGAGAAAACAATTAGGCGGCAGACGTCCTGGCACGCATCAGCGCAAAACGCGATGCCATCCCCCCCCCCAACATCTTCCTGGAAAGGTTGTTCAAGCCATCCGTAGTATGGGAAGGGGAACATGGCAATATTAGCCCGGACCCAACCGCACTGTCCGACGCCGAACAATCTGACATAATCGGAGGCTCTGCCAATGAAATCACAACCTCAGCCCACGTACTAATGGCCGTTATCGCCCCATGGTTAGAACCATTCCTAGCCTACCTTACTAGGCAGGAACTCCTAGAGGACCAAAATGAGGCAGGCTGTATAGTGCGGCGATCTAGAGCCTATAAAGTCCATGAGGGAGAACTTTATAAGAAAAGCACTACCGGAGTCCTTCAAAGGTGCATCTCCGAAGAGGAAGGGCGGAACCTGCTGGCTGAAATTCATGCCGGACTCGGTGGCCATCACGCCGCAGCCCGGTCCCTTGTAAGCAAGGCTTTCCGTACAGGCTTTTATTGGCCAACGGCCCAGGCGGACACTCAGGACTTGGTCCAAAAATGCGTCGGTTGCCAGCCTTTTGCAAACCAAAGCCATATTGCACCCACCGCCCTCCAAACTATCCCCATTACTTGGCCTTTCGCGGTCCGGGGGCTTGACATGGTGGGACCCCTTAAAGGCGGAACCCACAAGAGAAAATACTTACTAGTCATGTTGGATAAGTTCACCAAATTGATAGAATCCAAGCATGTTAAGACGGCCGAATCCGGACCTGTGATAGACTTTATATCCGGGGTCGTACACCGTTATGACGTCCCCCACAGCATCATCACCAATAACGGCACGAACTTTACGGCCGATGAGGTAAAACTCTGGTGCAAAAACATGGGCATCAAGGTCGATTACGCTTCCGTCTATCACCCACAAACTAACGGTCAGGTCGAATGTGCAAATGGTCTCATCATGAGCGGCATCAAACCCAGATTAGTGTGGTCCCTCAAGGAATCTAACACGCACTGGGTAGAGGAGCTCGACTCTGTACTCTGGGGGCTGCGGACCACGCCGAATCGCACCACCGGACACACACCATTTTTTATGGTGTACGGTGCAGAGGCAGTCTTGCCCTGCGACATAATTCATGACTCACCTCGAGTGCGCATGTACGAAGAAAGGGAAGCCGAGCTCGATCGGCAGGACAGTTTGGACGCCTTAGAGGAGGAGCACGACGTGGCAAAAGCCCGTTCCGCATTCTATCAACAGCAGGCTCAAAGATATCAAAGAAGAGAAGTGCGGGCCAAAAACTACAACGTTGGCGAATTAGTTCTACACCTGCCGGACAAGAAAAAGGACAATCTGAAGCCCAAGTGGGAAGGTCCCTTCATAATCGACCAAGTCCTGACTGGTGGAGCATACCGCCTGTGAGATGCGTCGGATAACCGACTCAAGCCGAACCCATGGAACGTAGCCCGTCTCCGAAGATTCTATGCCTAGCGCCGGACTCTGTGTTTGTCTCCTTCCTCTGTCCATTTTTTACATTTTCTGTCTTACATTTCTCTCCTTCCCCTCTTTTCTTTTATATCCCTTAAAGGCTCCTCAAGTGATGTGCTACTTGCGCTCATTACACCTGGGGGCTTCTTTAACAGAAGCTTATTTACTCGGGCTTCACGCCCACCACATGTGTCAAACTTCCACATGTACCTTTTCTTCACCATTATATGCATCGATATGACTTAAGTTTTGGCCAAGCTGGGTTGCCTGGCTCCTGTGCTTACCCCTACGTTCCCGATTGTTCGGCTAGGTGGTAAAGGGAGCACCTCTGCGATTGTTACTGCCGGATCAGCCGGATGTGTACCTCAGACTGGGTGAAGCCGAAAGCTAGCATTCTTAAGAGAATATTCGGTCGGTGAACTAAAAGATGACCTTTTTTACTTATTTATATATATGCCCCGAGACGATTTTCCTGCATTTGCAGTCCGAACATGCACTTTAGGGCATGCCTCCCAGAGAAAGGAACCCCTAACGGAACTATTCTCTCTAGAAGATGTTTCTTACTAACCATGTAATATAACATAACTAGTTGGGCACTTGTCTGATAAAGCACTAATGACCCCCACGGCTGGTCTCCATGCATACCCCGGTTCTTACATAACCGGTAGGGTATTCAGACACACTCCGGACCGTCAGGTCCTGGGGATGAAGCAAAAAGGTCGGCAACGACAAAAGATCTACAATCCGTCTAGAAGGCATTACACATGTCAATTAAAAATTACATAGTCACTCTGACTGATTGTATTCCTCTTCAATACCATCTAACAGGTTGTCTAACTTACAGTCTTGCTGGGAATACTTTGCGGCCAATTCTACTTGGCCGTACACTAAGCTTACAGGGATCTCCTTCCCATCAGGCCCCACTGGTCCGACCTCGGCCATGTGGTTTGGGTCAGACTTCGTGTACCGCGTCTTCACCATGGCCCAGGCCTCCCTAGCGCCTTGTCGGCAGGCTGATATCTTCCACAACCGGAAGCGCCGCTGAGCTCCCTTAAGCTTCTCCAAAAGCTCTCCAAGGCCCTCGGCATGGAGTGGGAAGGCCATAAGGCTTGGGCAACGCCTCGCATCGCCTGCCGAACTCGCTCGTGCAGTTGAAAGAGCTCGGGAAGAAGGTCACCCGTAGAACCGGGCATCTCCTCTGCAGGATGACCCGTTAGCATACCTACAGACATTACTCTGTTAGTCGACTTCCTCGTCGAACCCTTTTCTTTCAAAGATTCGCTTAAGCACTTACTAAATATGCCGCATCGAAGCCGCTGATTCTCCTTAGTGGAGTCCGACAGCTGGCCACGAACATCTTTAAGTTCAACGTCCAGCTTGGTGTTGGCATCCTGAAGATCATTCTTCTCCCGCCTCACCCTTGTCAGCATACTCTCACCGGCCTTTAGCCGGCGTAAGAGTTGTTGCCTCTCCGGATCCAGTCCGGCGCCATCTGCAATATGATTTGTCAGATTTACACCCACGCCGCGCTTCGCAAGATACTAATCTTTCGAAGTGTATCTTACCAGAGGGGGTCTCTTTGGGCTCCCCTACCGCGGCTAGTGCGGCCTCCAGTTGGGCTTTGCACTCTTCCAGCTCCTGGGACAGCACAGTATTCTTCTCTGTAAGAACCTGCATAACAAATGATCCTTAAATCAGTTACTCTAACTGTTTCAAGTCTCGGGGGCTACTGGTATATATATATAATTACCAAAATTTTCTTACCCATATGTCTTTTACATATTGCTTCGTGGCTCTGGCTAGACCATTTTGAGGGCACGGAGGTATGCATATCCCGAATTAAAGGCATCTAATGCCTCTTGGGAGAAACAAGCATCGCGAAGATTTGTCCGGCGACGCCTGTGGTTCATGGCACTCTCCACCTTAGAGTTGGTGGCAGACAACCTGTCCACATCCTCCATCAGGGGAGCGTCCGGTGCGCGCCTTGTGTTCGCCTCCGCCTCCGGACCAGGCTTTGGAACCTGGCTGGTGGAGGCGCGGTTGGCAGCCTCTCCGGGTATAGTCCGGCAAGGTCTCTTTGTCCTGAAAAGAGCACGAGTGTTAATATGCCTCGCATGTGTAACACCTGGGATAAGGGGGCGCGCCATACCTTTGCGCTGACGCCTCGGTCCGGACCGCACCTCTTTTCTGCCCACGGGGCCCTGCGGCCCCTCGTTGGCTTGCCGCCGCAGGTTCGGCCTCCCGTCTCAAAAACCTCCCCTGCAAAGCTCGGTTGTAATCAGAAAACTGCAAACACGAGAGGGCGGACATCTATTCGGGGTACTGGGACTTCGATCTTAGTTACCTGGGAGGCAGGGATTAGCCCTGGGTAATCAGCCGTAATGGCCACCAAGGCGTTGTCCTTGCTCAACTGATGGAACACTCCATCAATCAGCTCCACAGATATGTCCGGATCCTCTTGAGAGGCCGGGTCGAGGGACCTTCCTGGGTCCTCGGGTTGTGGAGGAGGGCTGTTTATTTCCTTAACAGCCCAGCGCAGTTCCTGCGTTGAAGTCGTTAGACTAAATATTTAACAATGGGAATACAAAATGGATGGGCAAGTAAATGTGGCCGCTTACCCAGCTTGGTGGATTGTGCATAGAGAATCCACCATGTGGGTTGACGCGGAGAAATTCCTCCTCTTCTCCCTTATACAAAGTGGACAAGATCTTTAGTAGAGCGGTAGCCGAATCCGGCCCCTTACGGCCGTAGAGGGTGGTGTCGTCCTCCCCGTTGAAGTCCCACAGGGGGTGGCTTCTATACTGAAGTGGCTGCACCCCCCGCATAATGCATTCGGCCATAACCCCTATCATGGTCAGTCCGGAATGGGCTAACAATCTTATTCGGCCCATCAGGTATATGATGTCCCTGTCACTTTCCCTCTGAGGGCTCCGTGGACGCCAGCTCAGACGCTTCTTTAAGGGAGCACTGTCAAACTCAGGGAGGCCGATCCGAACAGGATCTGGCAGCGGGACGTCCTCTATATAAAACCATTCCGAAGGCCAGTCCTCGGACGCCTTCTTCGGGGTTCCAGATAGATATCCGGTCCCGGCGATACGCCACACTTCGGCTCCGCCCACTTGATATATAGACCCCTCTTGAGAGCAGGGCACCAGGCAGAATAACCTCTTCCACAGCGCGAAATGAGCCTCAACACCCAGGAATAGCTCGCAAAGGGCGACGAAGCCCGCAATATGCAATATAGAGCCGGGCGTGAGATTGTGCACCTGGAGGCCGTAGAACTCCAGAAGCCCGTGGAGAAATGGATTAATTGGAAATCCAAGTCCTCTTATGAGATAAGGGACGAGGCACACCCGCTCTCCTTTGGAGGGATTGGGGGTACTCTCTGCTTGCTCTCCGTCATTATAGGTGGCGAGTTTGGCTCGGACTGGGACCATATAGGCCTGAGGGAGAAATCCCTTAGCCTAAAGCGACACTAGCTCGTTGTGCGGGATGGAGCACCTCTCCCAGTCTCCAGGTTTAGGACTGGAAGGGCGAGAGGGGGAGCTGCGACGGCTGGCCATGTTGGAATGGACCTTTGCTGGAGGCGCTCTGATGATAAGTCGCGGAGAGGAGAAGGTGTGGTTTGGATCTGAATCCCCATCCCATTAAATAGGCGGCTCGTTTGTGCAGCTAGGGGTGTGAATGTAAAAATACCCCGACTTTTCGCATTCGTTTGATACGTGGAAGATGGCCATTATTAGGCGTGGAAGCCAAGGTGCGCTACATTACGAAAATCAGACATTATTCAGCAGGTACACGGAATTTGGAGAAGAACCCGCCTTGCAATGCCAAAGACAATCTGCGCGCCGGACTCGTCGTCATTGAAGCCTGGTTCGGGGGCTACTGAGGGAGTCCTGGATTAGGGGGTGTTCGGGTAGCCGAACTATACCTTCAGCCGGACTCCAGGACTATGAAGATACAAGATTGAAGACTTCGTCCCGTGTCCGGATGGGACTTTCCTTGGCGTGGAAGGCAAGCTTGGCGATGCGGATATTCAACATCTCCTACCATTGTAACCGACTTTGTGTAACCCTAACCCTCTCCGGTGTCTATATAAACCGGAGGGTTTTAGTCCGTAGGACAACTTCATCATACAACAATCATACCATAGGCTAGCTTCTAGGGTTTAGCCTCCTTGATCTCGTGGTAGATCTACTCTTGTACTACCTATATCATCAATATTAATCGAGTAGGACGTAGGGTTTTACCTCCATCAAGAGGGCCCGAACCTGGGTAAAACATTGTGTCCCTTGTCTCTTGTTACCATCCTCCTAGACGCACAGTTCGGGACCCCCTACCCGAGATCCGCCGGTTTTGACACCGACAGCCGTAATGGCCACCGGGGCATCGTCGCAGCTTAACTGATAGAACTGCCGGTCTATCAGTTCCACAGAGATAACCGGATCTTCTTCGAGTCCGGAGTCGATGGCCCGTTCTAGGTCCTCTGGTTGTGAAGAAGGGCTGCTGACCTCCTTTATGGCTTTTCGCAGTTCCTGCCGCAAGGTGGCAAGGTGAATACTTACGACTAAGAATGTGGGAAAATGGGAACAGGGAAATATAACTTACCCAGCTTGGAGGATTGTACATAGAGAATCCATCTCGTGGCTTGATGCGGGTGAACTCCTCTTCTTCGCCCTTGAACAGTTCGGACAGAATCGTCGCTAGAGCGGCAGCATTGTCCGGACCCTCACGCCCGCAGCGGGTGGCGTCATCCGCACCGTTATAACACCACAAGGGGTGCCCACGATATTGGAGTGGCTGCACTCCCCACATTATGCAAATCGACATAACTTCGATTATTGTCAATCCGGATCGAGCTAGTGCGTTGATCCGGTTCATCAGATAGAGGAATTCTCCCTTGTCTTCTGCCTGGGGGCTCCGTGGGCGCCAACTTCGGCGCTTCTTCAGAGGAGCATTGTTGAACTCGGGCAGACCTCGCCGAACAGGGTCCGGAAGGGGGACGTCCTGTTGGGGAACGTAGCAGAAATTCAAAATTTTCTACGCGTCACCAAGATCAATCTATGGAGTAATCTAGCAACGAGGGGAAGGAGAGTGCATCTACATACCCTTGTAGATCGCTAAGCGGAAGCGTTCAAGAGAATGGGGTTGATGGAGTCGTACTCGTCGTGATCCAAATCACCGGAGATCCTAGTGCCGAACGGACGGCACCTCCGCGTTCAACACACGTACAGCCCGACGATGTCTCCCACGCCTGGATCCAGCAAGGAGAGAGGGAGAGGTTGAGGAAGTCTCCATCCAGCAGCATCACAACGGCGTGGTGGTGATGGAGGAGCGTGGCTATCCTGCAGGGCTTCGCCAAGCACCATGGGAGAGGAGAAGTACTTGGGAGAGGGGAGAGGGCTGCACCAAAGGCCAAGCTATGGCTGCCCTCCCACCCCCCACATATATATAGGGGCAAGGGAGAGGGGGGCCGGCCCCCTCAGATCCCATCTGAGGAGGGGGTGGCGGCCAAGGGGGGTTGCCTTGCCCCCCAAGGCAAGGGGGCGCCCCCCTTTAGGGTTCCCCCAAAACCCTAGGCGCATGGGCCCTAGGGGGGAGGCGCCCAGCCCACTAAGGGGCTGGTCCCTTCTCCACATACAGCCCATAGGGCCCTCCGGGCAGGTGGACCCTCCGGTGGACCCCCGGAACCCCTTCGGTGGTCCCGGTACAATGCCGGGAACCTCCCGAATTATTTCGGTGACCGTATGATGACTTCCCATATATAAATCTTTACCTTCGGACCATTTCGGAACTCCTCGTGATGTCCGGGATCTCATCCGGGACTCCGAACAACATTCGGTAACCACATACAAACTTCCTTTATAACCCTAGCGTCATCGAACCTTAAGTGTGTAGACCCTACGGGTTCGGGAACCATGCAGACATGACCGAGACGTTCTCCGGTCAATAACCAACAGCGGGATCTGGATACCCATGTTGGTTCCCACATGTTCCACGATGATCTCATCGGATGAACCACGATGTCAAGGACTTAATCAATCCCGTATACAATTCCCTTTGTCTAGCGGTATTGTACTTGCCCGAGATTCGATCGTCGGTATACCGTTACCTTGTTCAATCTCGTTACCGGCAAGTCTCTTTACTCGTTCCGTAACACATCATCCCGTGATCAACTCCTTGATCACATTGTGCACATTATGATGATGTCCTACCGAGTGGGCCCAGAGATACCTCTCCGTCACACGGAGTGACAAATCCCAGTCTCGATTCGTGCCAACCCAACAGACACTTTCAGAGATACCTGTAGTACACCTTTATAGTCACCCAGTTACGTTGTGACGTTTGGTACACCCAAAGCATTCCTACGGTATCCGGGAGTTGCACAATCTCATGGTCTAAGGAAATGATACTTGACATTAGAAAAGCTTTAGCATACGAACTACACGATCTTTGTGCTAGGCTTAGGATTGGGTCTTGTCCATCACATCATTCTCCTAATGATGTGATCCCGTTATCAATGACATCCAATGTCCATGGTCAGGAAACCGTAACCATCTGTTGATCAATGAGCTAGTCAACTAGAGGCTTACTAGGGACATGATGTTGTCTATCTATCCACACATGTATCTGAGTTTCCTATCAATACAATTATAGCATGGATAATAAACGATTATCATGAACAAGGAAATATAATAATAACCAATTTATTATTGCCTCTAGGGCATATTTCCAACACGTCCTCCATATAAAACCATTCTGAAGGCCAGTCTTCGGACGGCTTCTTCGGGGTACCGGACAAATATCCGGTATCGGCGATGCGCCATACTTCGGCTCCGCCCACTTGATAAAGTGATTCCCTCTATGTGCGAGGGACAAGGCAAAATAGCCTTTTCCACAGCTCGAAGTGAGCCTCGCAGCCCAGGAACAACTCGCAAAGAGCAACATAGCCGGCGATGTGTAGGATGGAGGCAGGGGTGAGATTGTGTAGTTGGAGGCCGTAGAACTCCAGGAGCCCGCGGAGGAATGGATGAATTGGAAATCCGAGTCCCCTTAGTAAGTAAGGAACAAGGCAAACCCGTTCCCCCATGGAGGGACAGGGAAAGTTCTCCGCTTACTCCCCGCCGTTGTAGGTGGCGAGCCCGGCTCGAACGGGCACCATGTATGCCAGTGGGAGAAATCCCTTAGTCTGCAGCTCGACTAATCGACTGTGCGGGACTGAACACCTCTCAATCACCGGGCTTAGGGCTACAGGGTTGGAGGAGCTGCGGAGGTCGGCCATGCTGGAATGGATCTTTCCGAAGCACGCTCTGATGAATTCTCGCTGGGGGAGGATGATATGGATTGGATCTAAGAATCCCCATCCCTTTAATAGACAAATTATTTATCTGGCTAGGGGGCCAATGTAAAAACGCCCTGGCGCCTCGTATTCATTCGATGCGTGGGAGATAGCCCTTTTTAGGCACAAAAGCCAAGAGGTTCAACATTTATGGAGCCGTATAGTGCTTACGAACACTTGAAAGTTGGAGAAGAACCCTCCCTGCAATGCCGAAGACAACACTGCACGCTGGACTCGTCGTCATTGAAGCCTGGTTCGGGGGCTACTGAGGAAGTCCTGGATTAGGGGGTCTCCGGACAACCGGACTATATCCTTTGGCCGGACTGTTGGACTATGAAGATACAAGATTGAAGACTTCATCTCGTTTCCGGATGTGACTCTACTTGGCATAGAAGGCAAGCTAGGCAATATGGATATGTATATCTCCTCCTTTGTAACCAACCTTCTGTAACCCTAGCCCTCTCCGGTGTCTATATAAACCGGAGGGTTTTAGTCCGTAGGTCAACATACAATCATACCATAGGCTAGCTTCTAGGGTTTAGCCTCTCTGATCTCGTGGTAGATCTACTCTTGTACTACTCATATCATCAATATTAATCAAGCAGGACGTAGGGTTTTACCTCCATCAAGAGGGCCCAAACCTGGGTAAAACATTGTGTCCCCTACCTCCTGTTACCATCCGGCCTAGACGCACAGTTCGGGACCCCCTACCCGAGATCCGCCGGTTTTGACACCAACACTAACCATAGCATGAAACATATGGATCCAAATCAGCCCCTTACGAAGCAACACATAAACTAGGGTTTAAGCTTCTGTCACTCTAGCAACCAATCATCTACTTATTACTTCCCAGTGCCTTCCTCTAGGCCCAAATAATGGTGAAGTGTTATGTAGTCGACGTTCACATAACCCCACTAGAGGCTAGACAACATACATCTTATCAAAATATCAAACGAATACCAAATTCACATGACTACTCATAGCAAGACTTCTCCCTTGTCCTCAGGAACGAACGTAATTACTCACAAAGCATATTCATGTTCATAATCAGAGGGGTAATAATATGCATATAGGATCTGAACATATGATCTTCCACCAATTAAACCAACTAGCATCAACTACAAGGAGTAATCAACACTACTAGCAACCTACTAGCACCAATCACTAGTAGAAAAAGGGTCAAACGTGAAGCACATTAGTGCCGGTTTGAATTTGAGCCAGCACTAATGTGTTCATTAGTGCCGGTTCCAACGGCTAGCCGGGCCACTCTCATTAGTACAGGTTCGTGGCGAACCTTTAGCACCGGTTCGTGCCACGAACCGGTACTAATGAGAGTGGTGGCAGGATGTTCTCAGTCTGGGGCCCCTCCAGCACCTTTAGTACCGGGTCGTATCACGAACCGGTACTAAAGGTCGTCCTACATAGACCCTTCGTCCACCCGAGCTCGCTTTGTTCTTCCCATTTCCCCTCTCCTCTCTGTTCTTTTCCCTCTTCCTCTCAAGCTCATCACACATTTTGCCCAAAATTTGTCAAGATTTGAAGGCCCCCATCCATTCAAATGATCACAAAGGTTAGCAACTTTTTCCTTTCATCTCTCATTGCTAGATTAGCTCGTGCAATGCTTTATATAGTGATTGATTTTTGAGTTTAGTAATTTGGGAGGAATTATATATATGTGCTAGTATTTGATTTATATGCAATATGAGGTAAAAAATAACACTTAGTTTGCATATGTAGGTGTGGTTTACTTAGTACCTTCTAAATCTCCGTCGTAACCACTGTCGATCGCTCGCAACGTCCCGTTGCCGGCACCACCTTGTGGTGAGCCTCTTGTTCATGAAGTTTTATATAAAAAATTGATGTTTGTGTGATTTGGATATATAGTTACTCGTATAATTATCTTACCCATACGTTGTTTGTTATACATAGTGCCATGGTTTTGATATCCGTCCCCGTCGGCCCTCGTCCAAGTTATGATTCGGATGTGGTATATTCCCTTTTAAAACTATTCATTGCATTTTGTGTTTATGACAAATTATGCCCACCAAGTTGACATAAATATTTGTATGTAGGAGGTAGTTGAACCGGAAATTCCAACCGACCCTATTGTCGAGAGGTTAAATTTAGTTGAAAGAGAAAACGAGGATTTGAAGGAAAAATTGAAAAGAATTGAGGGGGAGAAGATGGAATTGGAGTTGCATGTTGCCGATGTAGTCGATGATCACAAGATTAAGATGGAGAAAATGCGCTTGAAGATTATAAAGATTAGAAAATATGCCATTCATAGTGAGGCTGTGTATCATTATGCTGTTGGATCAATTGTTACCTTAGTTGCGATCTTGATCGCATTTGTTGTTGCATTGAAATTCTTTAGCTAGAGAGTTATTTGTTTGTTGCATTTAAGTGTTGTATGATCTTTATGTATGAACTTTATGTATTGTATTAATTTGATGTTTTCGGTGCTGTGTATTGAAGATGAGCCGGCAATGGATGTACGATGGCCGATGCTCTCCCGAGTTCATTAATGGCGTGCGTACTTTTCTGCTTGCGGCTGAGGCAAACAAGCGAGCGGATGGTTTTATGCCTTGTCCATGTGTTGGCTGTAAGAATGGTCACAATTACTCTACGTCAAGAACCATTCACGTCCACCTGTTTGAGTCCGGTTTCATGCCCCACTATAATGCTTGGACCAAGCATGGACAAAGAGGGGTTATGATGGAAGACAATGAAGAAGAAGAGGAGGACGACAGCTATCCTGGCCATGGGTTCCCTGAATACGATGATACAACAATGAGGGAAGAAGCTGAGCCGGTAATGCGGGAAGAAGCTGAGCCGGCAATGCGGGAAGAAGCTGAAGAAGAGGCATCGGATGAGCCCGTTGATGATCTAGGTCGGGCCATTGCCGCTGCAAAGAGAAACTGCGCAAGTGATTTGGAGAAGAAGAAGTTCTTTTTTGAATATTTACTGTAGGGTAAAAACCCCACAGCCCTTTATTCCAGTCACCCAAAAAACAAACTGTACAGAAAGGGAAGAAAAGATTACAGACCTAAACTAAAGGGAAGAAGAACTTACAATTACATAAGGGAGTTGACCCAATCTACAAGCCTAGACTTATAGCTATCCTTAAACCTATGTGACAGGAGTAGAATATCATGTACAAAACTGCCCCTCCAGGCAGCAAAAGTAGCCTGGACGCCCCTGAAAGTTCTCCCATTTCTTAGAATCCAGATATTCCAAGCAGCTGTGAGTATAACTTCAAAGAAGAAAGGATGCCCAAATCTCTGCCTTGCTTGGGATATACTTTGCTGAATAGTAGAACCGTGTGACCAATCAACCTGCAGGTAGTTCCAAACCCTGACACTGAAGTTACATCCAAAAAAAAGATGAGCTCTGTCTTCCCAAACATAGGCATTACAGATGACACAGAGCTTATCAGCCGTAGAGGACCTCGAGTGCCTGCGTACTAGCATGTCCTTAGTGTTGAGCCTGTCAAAAAAGAGAAGCCAGCCAAAAACCTTGATTTTCATAGTACATCTACTTTGCCAAAGCCACTTGCAAGGCTGAATAGTTGGTAGGTGCGTGTGCATGATGTCATAGAAGCTCTTTGCAGAGTACTGACCATATTTACTAGGCCAAATCCAAACATCAGGCAATGTTGGATCGCGCTGGAGATGCAACAACCATGCTTCCAAGGTTTCTAGTTCTGTAGCTGCCTGTTGAGAAATTGGCAGATAGAACATGGAAAACAAATCCTGAGTTTGTAAGAACTCCCGGACAGAAACCTTATCATCCAAAACAAATGAAAAAAGCCTTGGCAATCTGAGGCGAAGTGGTCTTGAAGAACCCCCTACATGCCAAGCATCCAGCCAAAAGAGAGCAGAATCACCCATATTGACTTGTACCGAAGCAATGGACGTATATGTGTCAGCAAGCTTTAGAATGTCTTTCCACCAAAAAGAGCCAGTTAGGACTGTTGCATGGGGCACTACTCCATCATAATAGCTATCCCAAATCAGTTGCACCCAAGGGACCTGGTGTTTGTTGTAGAACTTATGCATGTGTTTGAGGAGCAGACCTTGATTTTGGACATTGAGGTTTAAAATGCCAAGACCTCCCTTATCCTTCGGCCTACACACTAAATCCCAGGCAGCAAGTGATTGCTTAGGCGCCTCAGAATTTCCTCTCCACAGGCACTGCCTGAAAATCCTATCCAACTGTTTGATAATACCAAGTGGAATATTCAAACTACAGAGGAAATAGATGGGCATGGAAGTAAGTACAGATGTGAGCAATTGCAACCTGGATCCTTGGTTGAGCATGGCAGAACTGACAGATAATCTCCTTTCAACACTATCCACTAGGGGCATGAAATCAATGATTCTAGGTCGTGTAGTGCCAAGTGGCAAACCCAGATATGTGAAAGGTAATTGCTCTAGCTTACATCCCAGAATGGAAGATAGTCTCTGTGCCTCAGTTGGATCAACATTAAGTGGTAAGTGGCACCATTGATGATTTAGCAAAATTAACCTTTAGGCCCGTGGACTGTTGAAAGATGTGAAGCATATTCTGAAGAGCTATCAACTGTTCCTCAACTGCAGAAAGGATAATTATTGTGTCATCTGTGTACTGAATGATGGGAAAATCTGAGTCCTGAGATGGGATGGGTAGTGTTAGAACTCCCTTAGCCAGCATGTCATTGACCACGGATTGCAGTAAGTCAGCAGTAATAACAAATAAAAGGGGGGATAATGGATCCCCCTGTCTGACCCCACATTTACATTGAAACTGCTTTCCAGGTACCCCATTAAGCAAAACAGATGAGGATCCGGAGGAGAGAATCTCTTTAATCCAAGAAAACCATTTGGCATCAAAACCTTTGTGCTGGAGAACTTGTAAGATGAGCTCATGTTCCACTGTGTCAAAAGCTTTAGCAAAATCCAATTTCAGAATTATAATTGGCCTTTTTGATTGGTTGCATTGATGTATATATTCAAAAGCCCAAGCGAGACAATCCTGGATGGCTCTGTTCTTTACAAATCCATATTGATTCTTATGGATGCATTGCAGAATGACTTTCTGAAGCCTATTGGCTAAGAGCTTAGTGAGAAACTTGAGGCATGTGTTAGTGAGAGAGATGGGTCTAAAATCCTCAGGTCCCTCGGGAGATAGCATCTTTGGAATTAAGGTAATAAGGGATCCATTAATATTTTCCAAAGAAAGCCTTCCATCATAAAAACCCTGAATGAGAGCCAGGAAATCCTTCTCAATGATGGGCCAGCACTTCTTAACAAAAAGACCATTAAAACCATCCGGCCCAGGAGCTCGATCAGTCGGGAACTCCTTAAGGACAGTGTTGATTTCCTTAGTAGAAAACGGTTCAGACAGAATGCTAAGGCCGCCAACAGGTTGCATAAGAGCTGGTAAATTAAAGCCCATAGTAATACCTTGGGCCTGGCCCATTCTGCTTTTAAAAGAAGACCAGAGGATTCCCGCCATTTGAGAATGATCAGAAACTAGGTCCGCTCCTGCAACCGAGAGGCTGGCAATCGTGTTCCTGCGAAGGCGTTCTGAAGCCATTGCACGAAAGAACTTAGAGTTCTCCTCTCCCACCTTAATATAACGGATTGTACACCTCTGCTTCCAATAAATGTAATGAATGCGAAGCAGATTCTCATGGTGCAATTTGACGATCTTCCGAAAGTTAAATTCAGGTGTGGTGAGGGGCCGTAGTTCTTCCAGGTTATCAAAGAAAAGAATTACACGAGAACAGTCCATTGTCAGTTGCTTTAGGGCCGACAGGTTTTTGCTCCAAGCCTTTAGGGCAGAACGCAGGCGCTTAAACTTGGTTGTCAGGACGGCAGAGGGGGATAGATCAGCAAACACTGGCTGGTTCCACGAAAGCGTGACACAGTCCATAAACCCTGGCATATCCACCCAATAATTCTCAAACCTGAAGACTCTGGATTTAGGTATATTGGTGTCAATTGAAACCACGCAGGGGACATGATCAGATGACGTTTTTGCCAGGGGTAGAACAACAGTATTTGGGTAGATAGAAATCCAGTCAGAGGTGGTAAAAAACCAATCAAGCTGTTCAAGCAATGGCTGTTCCTGCATATTGGACCAAGTAAAACTCCGGCCCTTTAGCGGCAATTCTAGCAAACCCAAGTGGCCAATAATCTCATTAAAGAGGAAGATGTCATTAACATCACCTCCTGGCCTGTTCCTATTCTCAAAGGAACGAATGAAGTTGAAATCCCCCAGAAGCAACCAGTTCTCGTCAGTGGGGATATTAAGATGATAGAGCCAACTAACAAAATTATCCCTTGGGGGGCCATCACAAGGCCCATAAACGGACACTAGGGTCCATTTCTCAGAATTATGAACTGACTGAAAAGAGACTACAATGCCGAAGCTCTGAATTTGAACAAGCATCCCTTCGAAGATGGACGAGTTCCAAACCACAAGGATGCCACCAGAAGCACCAATGGCCGGGGCAAACACAAAAGTATCAAAACGCCGAGGACAGAAAGATCTAAATTTCCGAATATCAAAATCAACACACTTTGTTTCTTGCAAGCAAACTATGGAGCATTGGCTCTCTTCAATCTTTGCTCACACATCACGCTGACGAGCCTCTGAATTCAGGCCACGGACATTCCAACAAAGCACACGCCAATTACGATAAGTTGTACTATCCATAAAGAGCTTGCAACGATAAGATACTGTCAGGCATAACCTAGCAGTTTGACAGACCACAGGCGCACAATCCAAAAGCGCATACAGTGCAACAAGTTCAAATAAAGTATAACAGAAACAAAGCCCATGCCAGGCAAGACCCCCCTGGCACCAATACGGAGACCTAGGTTTACTCATCATCAGGCACCGGGGCAGAAGAGGAGTTCTTAGGAGGAGCCATAAGCTTCTCCATAGTCAGATGTTCCGCTAAAATACCCAGACGAGCGCCGACTGCCTGCAGATCAGCGATGGATGTTGGTGGAGGTACCGCCTGTGCTGCGTCTTCATGAACATCTGAGTCCTCCACTGATGGCTTGGTCTTCTTGGCCCTCGGGCGGCGCAATGCAGAGGATTTTGCAGGGATGGCTGAACTTGGTTTGTAACCAGAAGCCTTAGCAGCGCTGCGCGTCATGCGCCTGACAGAAAAGTCCGGAATTGGAGCAACAGTCACGAGCGACTGACGACCTCGTCTGGCCTCACGGCTACGCTTGCCAAGCACTGGAGTAAGAACGGACGTGAACTGGAAGTCATCATCTTTCTGTGGCACATCATCACTGGTATGCTGCACAGGATCAGCCTGCTCATGGGAAGAGACAGGATCAATTTCCTCAATAACCACAGACGAGCGAGGCGCGGGAGGATTGCAATGCGTCATCAAAAGCTCAAAAGAAGAAGCATAATGCTCAGGCAAAACACAGGTGCTGAGTTGAGACTGCCATTGTTGATGTGCTGATAATGAAAAAGGCACTTTCCTGATGAAAAATTCAGGCAGCAGTGAACGAAAAGACCTCTCCCAGATAAGTTGCGGAGGAAGTACAGGACCATAAACCACACGAACAAGTCCCAGTTGAATTGGATCAAGAGGAACCACTGGGTGCTGTGGCACAACATGATGGACAGGCTGCTGAACCTCCTCTAAATCCATCTCATTATCAGAGTCCAAGGAGGGGTTGAGGACCATGGAATTCTGCTCCTGAATTATATCCTGCTGCTGACCGGGATCACCCCCATGCTGTTGCTGGGGCTGTTGAGCCTGCTCTTCCCAAGGGCCCCATCCAACATCATTGGGGTTGTTAGCTTCATTGACATTACCCCAGCCATCCACATTGTTACCCTGGTTTGGATTATGATGAGGAGGAACGGCATTCCAACCAAGGGCAGGGTACGGTGGCATTGCCTAGAAGGGCTGCGGTGGATTGACGCCTGGCATAGGGTGTGGGTTGCCGTCAAGGGGCATTGGGTCTTCGTCGGCAGGTATCATAGCATCCGCAAATTCTCCAGTCAAGATGAAACAAGCTGCCGTCCAAGATACAACGGCGCCACCCCAGTTCGAAAAGTCCCGAAAAACCACAGAACGAGGCACTAATGCATTATCAGGAAAAGAAGCTCTGACCAGGGATCGAACTAGACGTCGATCCGTCTGGTTCCAGTAGTGAAACTGGCCAAAAGTGCCAACAACCTCGGCCAAGCAATGCGTGTTGCGATAATCAAGAGGCACTCCAATAAACATGAGCCAGCCCGTTCTATGACCATGAATAGCTCTGAAACCCTCCCCCTGGTCGTGTGGGATAAACCTGACAAAAAACTCCTCTCCATCTTCATCCACACCAAGGGGAAAAGGAGGGTGCTGAGTAAACGAACCCCTCACAACAGGATCCTCCATCTCAAAAAGCCCGACTCCTTGGAACCAAGTCTGAGCAGATAACACCGGAATATGCTGAGTGTGTGTAAGAAAAGCAAGAACCTGCTGTCGACGGATAGCAACCAGGTGTGCTTCTGGTATTGGTTCAACGATTGCGACCATGTACCTCTCATGGTTGCGGGGGGGCTTGATGGCAGGCGTGTAGAAGGTCCTCGGGAGCCGATCTTCGTCGCCGTCAACGACATCATATCCAGCCGGAACAAAGCGATGCGGGTCAATCGCATAGACCGCCATTGGCAAGGATGACGATGCAACTGAGGGCACGGCGGATGCAGGGGCGTCCGGCGGAGATTGTGAGCTCGGCGGTGCTGGGTGGGAGACGGCCGATTGGGGTTTTTTGGGAGGTTAAGGCGTCGGTTTTGGTGAAACCGAAGAGGCGAGAGAGTTTCCCTGCTTGGCGCGGGCTCCAAAGCCTTTGGATGGGACTTTGGGCACCCAGAGAGGAGAATCGGGTGGTTGGCCGGTGCAGTCCCGCTTAATGTGACCAGACCGGAAACAATTCCTACATCGAATCCTATTAGTACAGGTCTCTGGCTGGTGGCCCATACCCAAGCATTTCTGACAGTCCCAAAACGCAGCAGCCATATTTTCAATCATCTCGTCAAAGCTCTGTAAATCCCTGACAACATCCTGCGGCGATGGGGGAGATAGCTCGAAAACTGTGGAGTCACGTTGGGCCAAACTATCCTCTTCATCATCAGAAATTTCAATGGGATGAGAGGAGGAGTATGTGGGCTGAGATGTAGGCCCAGAGCCTGCTAGAGGTGGAGAATCCGGAATGTCCACAAAGTCCGGTCCAATAAACTTCAAACCAGCAGGAGATCCGGAGCTGCCGCCAACAGCCAGCGGAGAGTCCGGAGAAGGTTGAAACGAGCCAAAAAGGATCGCCGGAGGAGGCGAGCTAACTGCGGCTATCACCGGAGATGAGGGGCCTGATGCTTCTTGGGTTGAAACCTGATAACCAGCCTCACGGACCGTCAATACTTCTGAGGGCGTGGGATGATAACTATAACCCTTACGAGCAGGATATTTGAGAAACGTAGCAAAACGTAGCGATTTCTTTGTGTGACCAGAGGTAGATCGGTCACGCATTGAGGATTTGCTAGGAATATGATTCATGGCCTGCATCCCTAATAAAGCCCTACGTTTTGTTGGACTAACTAAGGTCCATTCCTGCTGGCATTCAGTCTGCCACAGACGGAATTCTTTCTCCCAATCTGGACCACCATGGCCCCAGAGATGAAAATAGCACTTGAAAAGGTTGCAGACAAAGCTACGCTGGTGCAGAATGAAAAACCCAACTTGCTTGCAGGAGACCGTGAAAGAAAAAACCCGATCATTAAGGTACGATACCTTGAGATAGGAGCAATAACCACCAATTGCAGATTCAAGGGCGAGGCCAACATTATCCTCATCTAGACGAAAAGAGTGCCTGGCAAAAGAGACCACCATCGTGAAGTGCCCCGAGTCCGAGGTCGGATGCACAGATCGGTTGAAAGTGCGCTGGATCTCAGCCGCCAAAGCCATCCCCGGGTTAAAGTCCAAACCCAATGAGATGGAGGCATGCACCGCCATGGAGAAGAAGAAGTTGCAGCGCATGTTAGAGGATCACAAAAAATTGTTGTACCCGAATTGCGTAGGTGACAAGAAAAAGTTGGGCACCACACTGGAATTGCTGCAATGGAAGGCAGAGAATGGTGTATCTGACAAGGGATTTGGAAAGTTGCTGGTAATGATAAAGGATATGCTTTCAATGGACAACGAATTGCCAGAGAGTACGTACGAAGCGAAGAAGGCTGTCTGCCCTCTAGGGTTAGAGGTGCAGAAGATACATGCATGCCCTAATGATTGCATCCTCTACCGTGGTGAGTACGAGGATTTGAACACTTGCCCGGTATGCGGTGCATTGCGCTATAAGATCAGCTGCGATGACCCTGGTGATGTCGAGGGCGAGCGCCCCAGGAAGAAGATTCCTGCCAAGGTGATGTGGTATGCTCCTATAATACCACGGTTGAAACGTTTGTTCCAAAACAAAGAGCATGCCAAGGTGATGCGATGGCACAGAGAAGAACGTAAGAAAGACGGAAAGTTGAGAGTACCCGCTGACGGGTCGGAGTGGAGAAAAATCAAAAGAAAGTACGGGAAGGAGTTTGCAAATGACACAAGGAACGTATAGTTTGGTCTAAGCGCAGATGGCATTAAACCTTTTGGGGAGCAGAGCAGCAACCATAGCACCTGGCCTATGACTCTATGTTTGTATAATCTTCCTCCTTGGTTGTGCATGAAGCGGAAGTTCATTATGATGCCAGTGCTCATCCAAGGCCCTAAGCAACCCGGCAACGACATTGATGTGTACCTAAGGCCATTAGTTGAAGAACTCTTGCAACTTTGGAATGGAACAGGTGTACGTGCGTGGGATGAGCACATGGGGGAAGAATTTGACCTAAAGGCGTTGTTGTTCGTGACCATCAATGATTGGCCTGCTCTCAGTAACCTTTCAGGACAGACAAACAAGGGATACCGCGCATGCACGCACTGTTTGGACGATACCGACAGTATGTATTTGGCCAATTGTAAGAAGAATGTGTACCTGGGACATCGTCGATTTCTTCCAAGCAGGCATCCCGTAAGAAAGAAAGGCAAGCATTTCAAAGGTGAGGCAGATCAACGGACGAAGCCTCGCCACCGTACTGGTGCAGATGTACATGATATGGTCAAGGATTTGAAGGTGGTCTTTGGAAAGGGTCCTGGTGGACAACCTGTTCCGAATGACGCTGGCGGACGCGCACCCATGTGGAAGAAGAAATCTATATTTTGGGACCTGCCCTATTGGAAAGACCTAGAGGTCTGCTCCGCAATCGACGTGATGCACGTGACGAAGAATCTTTGTGTGACCCTGCTTGGCTTCTTGGGCATGTATGGGAAGACAAAAGATACACCTGAGGCACGGGAGGACCAGCAATGTATGCACGGAAAAGACGGCATACATCAGGGTCATGCAAGCTACGCTCTTACCAAAGAAGAGAAGGAAATCTTCTTTGAATGCCTGCTCAAAATTAAGGTACCGTCTGGCTTCTCATCGAATATAAAGGGAATAATAAACATGGCAGAGAAAAAGTTCCAGAACCTAAAGTCTCATGACTACCACGCGATTATGACGCAACTGCTTCCGGTTGCATTGAGGGGGCTTCTACCGGAAAACGTTCGATTAGCCATTGTGAAGCTATGTGCATTTCTCAATGCAATCTCTCAGAAGGTAATCGATTCAGAAATCATACCAAGGTTAGAGAATGATTTGGTGCAATTTCTTGTCAGTTTCGAGTTGGTGTTCCCACCAACCTTCTTCAACATCATGACGCACGTCCTAGTTCACCTATGCGAAGAGATTAACATTTTGGGTCCTGTATTTCTACACAATATGTTCCCCTTTGAGAGGTTCATGGGAGTCTTAAAGAAATATGTTCATAACCGTGCTAGGCCAGAAGGAATCATCTCCAAGGGCCATGAAAATGAGGAGGTCATTGAGTTTTGTATTGACTTTATTCCTGACCTTAAGCCGATTGGTGTTCCTGAATCGCGGCATAAGGGCAGACTGGATGGAAAAGGCACTCTAGGAGGGGAACAAATAATATGTATGGACGGACATTCTCTCACTGAAGCACACTACACAGTTCTACAGAATTCCGCCTTGGTGGCTCCGTATATGGATGAACACAAGAACTTGCTACGCTCCAAACACCTGGAGCGGTCTGAAGACTGGATTACACGTGAACAAACCAGGAGTTTCGCCAGCTGGTTGCAGACACGTACCATGCATGACGCCTCTATTCAAGATGACATGTACTTGTTGTCCTAGTTACCATCTTCGAATATAATGACTTTCAAAGGGTACGAGATAAATGGTAATACATTTCACACGATCACCCAAGATAAGAAGTGCACCAACCAAAACAGTGATGTCCGCTTTGATGCAGAAACCAAGACGGGAAAGGAAACATATTATGGTTATATACAGGACATATGGGAACTTGACTATCGACGTGGTTTGAATGTCCCTTTGTTTCGGTGCAAATGGGTCAATAGGACACGAGGCGGGGTAACAGAAGACCCGCAGTACGGAATCACAACAGTGGATCTCAACAATCTTGCGCATGCAGACGAACCATTCGTCCTAGCCAATGATGTGGCACAGGTTTTCTATGTGAAGGACATGTCAGACCGCATAACAACATACGTTGTTCCCTTTGTCATCGGTATGTTACTTTCTCGAGATTCGATCGTCGGTATCCAATACCTAGTTCAATCTCGTTACCGGCAAGTCTCTTTACTCGTTCTGTAATACATCATCCCGCAACTAACTCATTAGTTGCAATGCTTGCAAGGCTTATGTGATGTGCATTACCGAGAGGGCCCAGAGATACCTCTCCGACAATCGGAGTGACAAATCCTAACCTCAAAATACGCCAACCCAACATCTACCATTGGAGACACCTGTAGAGCTCCTTTATAATCACCCAGTAACGTTGTGACGTTTGGTAGCACACAAAGTGTTCCTCCAGCAAACGGGAGTTGCATAATCTCATAGTCATAGGAACATGTATAAGTCATGAAGAAAGCAATAGCAACATACTAAACGATTGGGTGCTAAGCTAATGGAATGGGTCATGTCAATCAGATCATTCAACTAATGATGTGACCTCGTTAATCAAAAATCAACTCTTTGTTCATGGTTAGGAAACATAACCATCTTTGATTAACGAGCTAGTCAAGTAGAGGCATACTAGTGACACTCTGTTTGTCTATGTATTCACACATGTATTATGTTTCCGGTTAATACAATTCTAGCATGAATAATAAACATTTATCATGATATAAGGAAATAAATAATAACTTTATTATTGCCTCTAGGGCATATTTCCTTCAGTCTCCCACTTGCACTAGAGTCAATAATCTAGATTACATTGTAATGATTCTAACACCCATGGAGTCTTGGTGTTGATCATGTTTTGCTCGTGAGAGAGGCTTAGTGAACGGGTCTGCAACATTCAGATCCATATGTATCTTGCAAATCTCTATGTCTCCCTCCTTGACTTGATCGCGGATGGAATTGAAGTGTCTTTTGATGTGCTTGGTTCTCTTGTGAAAGCTGGATTCCTTTGCCAAGGCAATTGCACCAGTATTGTCACAAAAGATTTTCATTGGACCCGATGCACTAGGTATTACACCTAGATCGGATATGAACTCCTTCATCCAGACTCCTTCATTTGCTGCTTCCGAAGCAGCTATGTACTCCGCTTCACACGTAGATCCCGCCACGACGCTTTGCTTGGAACTGCACGAACTGACAGCTCAAGCATTTAATAAAAATATGTATCCGGTTTGTGACTTAGTGTCATTCGGATCGGTGTCAAAGCTTGCATCGACGTAACTGTTTACGATGAGCTCTTTGTCACCTCCATAAACGAGAAACATATCCTTAGGCCTTTTCAGGTATTTCAGGATGTTCTTGGCCGCTGTTCAGTGATCCACTCCTGGATTACTTTGGTACCTCCCTGCTAAACTAATAGCAAAGCAAACATCAGGTCTGGTACACAGCATTGCATACATGATAGAACCTATGGCTGAAGCATAGGGAATGACTTTCATTTTCTCTCTATCTTCTGCAGTGGTCGGGCATTGAGTCTGACTCAACTTCACACCTTGTAACACAGGCAAGAACCCTTTCTTTGCTTGATCCATTTTGAACTTCTTCAACACTTTATCAAGCTTTGTGCTTTGTGAAAGTCCAATTAAGCGTCTTGATCTATCTCTATAGATATTGATGCCCAATATATAAGCAGCTTCACCGAGGTCTTTCATTAAAAAATTCTTATTCAAGTATCCTTTTATGATATTCAGAAATTCAGTATCATTTCCGATCAACAATATGTCATCTACATATAATATCATAAATGCTACAGAGCTCCCACTCACTTTCTTGTAAATACAGGCTTCTCCAAAAGTATGTATAAAACCATATGCTTTGATCACACTATCAAAGCGTATGTTCCAACTCCGAGAGGCTTGCACCAGTCCATAAATGGATCGTTGGAGCTTGCACACTTTGTTAGCACCTTTTGGATCGACAAAACCTTCTGGTTGCATCATATACAACTCTTCTTTAAGATATCCATTAAGGAATGCAGTTTTGACATCCATTTGCCAAATTTCATAATCGTAAAATGCGGCAATTGCTAACATGATTCTGACGAACTTAAGCATCGCTATGGGTGAGAAGGTCTCATCATAATCAACTCCTTGAACTTGTCAAAAACCTTTTGCAACAAGTCGAGTTTGTAGACAGTAACATTACCGTCAGCGTCAGTCTTCTTGAAGATCCATTTATTCTCTATGGCCTGCCGATCATCGGGCAAGTCAACCAAAGTCCACACTTTGTTCTCTTACATGGATCCCATCTGAGATTTCATGGCCTCAAGCCATTTTGCGGAATCTGGGCTCATCATCGCTTCCTCATAGTTCGTAGGTTCGTCATGGTCAAGTAACATGACCTCCAGAACATGATTACCGTACCACTCTGGCGCGGATCTTACTCTGGTTGACCTATGAGGTTGGGTAGTAACTTGATCAGAAGTTTCATGATCACCATCATTAGCTTGCTCACTTACTGGTGTAGGAATCACTGGAACTGATTTTAGTGATGAACTACTTTCCAATAAGGGAGCAGGTATAATTACCTCATCAAGTTCTACTTTCCTCTCACTCACTTCTTTTGAGAGAAACTCCTTCTCTAGAAAGGATCCATTCTTAGCAACGAATATCTTGCCTTCAGATCTGTGATAGAAGGTGTACCCAACAGTCTCCTTTGGGTATCCTATGAAGACACATTTCTCTGATTTGGGTTCAAGCTTATCAGGTTGAAGATTTTTCACATAAGCATCGCAGCCCCAAACTTTAAGAAACTACAATTTGGGTTTCTTGCCAAACCACAGTTCATAAGGTGTCGTCTCAACGGATTTAGATGGTGCCATATTTAACGTGAATGCAGCTGTCTCTAAAGAATAACCCCAAAATGATAGCGGTAAATTAGTAAGAGACATCATAGATCGCACCATATCTAGTGAAGTATGATTACGACGTCCGGACACACCATTACGATGTGCTGTTCCGGGTGGCGTGAGTTGCGAAACTATTCCGCATTGTTTCAAATGAAGACCAAACTCGTAACTCAAATATTCTCCTCCACGATCAGATCATAGAAACATTATTTTCTTGTTACGATGATTTTCCACTTCACTCTGAAATTCTTTGAACTTTTCAAATGTTTCAGACGTATGTATCATTAAGTAGATAAACCCATATTTGCTCAAATCATCCGTGAAGGTGAGAAAATCACGATATCCGTCGTGAGCCTCAATGATCATTGGACCACATACATCAGTATGTATGATTTACAATAACTCTGTTGCTCGCTCCATTGTTCTGGAGAACGAAGTTTTAGTCATCTTGCCCATGAGGCATGGTTCGCAAGTACCAAGTGATTCATAATCAAGTGATTCTAGAAGTCCATCAGAATGGAGTTTCTTCATGCGCTTTACACCAATATGACCCAAACGGTAGTGCCACAAGTAAGTTGAAGTATCATTATCAACTCTGCATCTTTTGGCTTCAATACTATGAACATGTGTATCACTACTATCAAGATTTAGTAAAAATAGACCACTCATCAAGGGTGCATGACCAAAAAAGATATTACTCATATAAATAGAACAACCATTATTCTCTGATTTAAATGAATAACCGTATCACATCAAACTAGATCCAGATATAATGTTCATGCTCAATTCTGGCACCAAATAACAATTATTTAGGTCTAAAACTAATCCCGAAGGTAGATGTAGAGGTAGCGTGCCGACGGCGATCACATCGACTTTGGAACCATTTCCCACGCGCATCGTCACCTCGTCCTTAGCCAATCTTCGCTTAATCCGTAGCCCCTGTTTTGAGTCGCAAATATTAGCAAATGAACCAGTATCAAATACCTAGGCGCTACTGCGAGCATAAGTAAGGTACACATCAATAACATGTATACCAAATATACCTTTCACTTTGCCATCCTTCTTCTCCGCCAAATACTTGGGGCAGTTCCGCTTCCAGTGACCAGTCCCAGAAAAGTGTCTTGATGACCCACAAGTGTAGGGGATCTATCGTAGCTTTTCGATAAGTAAGAGTGTCGAACCTTAAAAATTGTGTTGGAGTCAGTTTACTTACCGTACCACATACCTATTTCTTTTCGGACTCTGAAACATTTCAACATTTATGTATTCCTCTGGGGTTACGGTTTCAATAATATTGGTTTCAACATTTATGGGATTACCTGAGATATGATGTTTAATTCTTTGACCATTTACCACCTTCGGATTTGTGCCCTCGAAGTTGTTGATCTTTATGGCACCAGAACGATAGACCTCCTCGATAACATAGGGGCCTTCCCATTTAGAGAGAAGTTTTCCTGCAAAAAATCTTAAACGAGAGTTGTATAGCAATACATAATCACCTACATTAAACTCACGCTTTTGTATTCTTTTGTCATGCCATCTTTTAACTTTTTCTTTAAACAACTTGGCATTTTCATATGCTTGGGTTCTCCATTCATCAAGTGAGCTAATATCAAATAACCTCTTTTCACCGGCAAGTTTAAAATCATAGTTAAGCTCTTTAATAGCCCAATATGCCTTATGTTCTAGTTCGAGAGGTAAGTGACATGCTTTTCCATAGACCATTTTATACGGAGACATACCCATAGGATTTTTGTATGCAGTTCTATAAGCCCATAATGCATCATCAAGTTTCTTAGACCAATTCTTTCTAGACCTATTAACAGTCTTTTTCAAAATTAATTTGAGCTCTCTATTGCTCAACTCTACTTGACCACTAGACTGTGGGTGATAAGGGGATGCAATTCTATGATTAACATCATATTTAGCAAGCATTTTACGGAATGCACCATGAGTAAAGTGTGAACCACCATCAGTCATTAAATATCTAGGGACTCCAAACCTCGGGAAAATAACTTCTTTAAGCATTTTAATAGAAGTGTTATGATCAGCACTACTAGTTGGAATAGCTTCTACCCACTTAGTAACGTAATCAACAGCAACTAAAATATGTGTGTATCCATTAGAGGCTGGAAAAGGTCCCATATAATCGAAGCCCCAAATATCAAACGGTTCAATAACAAGTGAATAATTCATAGTCATTTCTTGACGTCTACTAATATTACCAATTCTTTGACATTCATCACAAGACAAGACAAACTTACGGGCATCCTTGAAGAGAGTAGGCCAATAGAAACCAAATTGCAATACCTTATGTGCAGTTCTATCTCCAGCGTGGTGTCCTCCATAAGACTTGGAATGACACTTGCGTAGGATATGTTCCTGTTCATGCTCAGGTACACAACGTCTAATAACACCATCTACTCCTTCTTTATAAAGATGTGGGTCATCCCAAAAGTAATGTCTCAAATAATGGAAGAACTTTTTCTTTTGTTGGTATGTGAAGCTAGGTGGTATAAATTTAGCAACAATATAATTAGCATAATCAGCATACCATGGAGTACTCTGAGAAGTACTTATAACATTTAATTGTTCATCAGGAAAGTCATCATTAATAGGTAGTGGGTCATCAAGAATATTTTCTAACCTACATAGGTTGTCTGCAATGGGGTTCTCAGCTCCCTTTCTATCAACAATATGCAAATCAAATTCTTGTAGCAAGAGAACCCATCTAATAAGTCTAGGTTTAGCATCTTTCTTTTCCATAAGATATTTAATAGCAGCATGATTAGTTTGAGTAGTTACTTTAGAATCAACAATATAAGATCTGAACTTATCACAAGCAAATACAACTGCTAAGAGTTCTTTTTCAGTAGTAGCATAATTTCTTTGAGCATTGTCTAGAGTCTTACTAGCATAATAAATAACATTTAATTTCTTATCAACTCTTTGCCCTAGAACAACACCTACAGCATAATCACTAGCATCACACATAATTTCAAAGGGTAGGTTCCAATCAGGTGGCTGAACAATAGGTGCAGAGACTAATGCTTTCTTAAGTATTTCAAATGCTTCTACACAATCATCATCAAAGACAAATGGTATATCTTTTTGCAATAAATTAGTCAGAGGCCGAGAGATTTTTGAAAAGTCCTTAATGAACCTCTTATAAAATCCGGCGTGACCAAGGAAACTTCTTATACCTTTGGTGTCCTTGGGACATGGCATCTTTTCAATAGCATCAACCTTGGCTTTATCAACTTCAATACCTCTTTCAGAAACTTTGTGCCCCAAGACAATACCTTCATTAACCATAAAGTGGCACTTTTCCCAATTCAAGACAACATTAGTTTCTTCACATCTCTGCAAAACTCGATCAAGATTTCTCAAGCAATCATCAAAAGAGGAACCATAGACGGAAAAGTCGTCCATGAAAACCTCACAAATCTTTTCACAAAAGTCAGAGAATATAGCCATCATGCATCTTTGAAAGGTAGCAGGTGCATTACATAAACCAAAAGGCATACATCTATAAGCAAAAGTACCAAAAGGGCATGTAAGAGTAGTCTTTGATTGATCTCTAGCCGACACAGGTATTTGAGAGAAACCAGAATAACCATCTAGAAAGCAATAGTGTGTATGTTTGCATAATATTTCGAGCATTTGATCAATAAAAGGTAAGGGGTAATGATCTTTCTTAGTAGCTTTATTTAATTTGCGGAAATCAATTACCATCATATAACCTATGATAATTCTTTGTGGAATCAATTCATCTTTATCATTAGGAACAATAGTAATACCGCCCTTCTTAGGGACACAATGGACAGGACTTACCCACTCACTATCAGCAACGGGGTAGATTATACCTGCCTCCAGAAGCTTTAGTATTTCTTTTCTTACCACTTCTTTCATTTTAGGATTCAGACGTCGTTGAGGATCACGAACTGGTTTGGCATCTGCTTCCAAATTTATTTTATGTTGGCATAGAGTGGGACTAATGCCCTTAAGATCATCAAGAGTATATCCAATAACAGCATGATGCTTCTTCAGAGTTTCAATAATCTTTCTTCTTCATGCTTTGAAAGGTTAGCACTAATAATAACAGGATATATCTTCTTCTCATCAAGATAAGCATATTTAAGATTATCAGGCAAAGGTTTAAGCTCAAACACGGGATCACCCTTAGGTGGAGGAGGATCCCCTAAAATTTCAACAGGCAAATTGTGATGCAGAATAGGTTCCTGTTTAAAGAATACTTCATCTATTTCCCTTCTTTCTTCATGAACATATCATTTTCATGGTCTAGCAAATAGTGTTCTGAAGGATCACTAGGAGGTACGGCAATAGAAGCAAGACCAATAATTTCATCCTTACTAGGTAATTCTTCCTCACGATGTTGTTTACTAAATTTAGTGAAATTAAACTCATGAACCATATCATCCAAGCCAACAGTAATAATATTCTTAGTGCAGTCTATGGTAGCATTGATAGTATTTAAGAACGGTCTACCAAATATAATGGGACAAAAGCTATCTTGTGGGGAAGTAAGAACAAGAAAATCAGCAGGATATTTAGTTATCCCACACAAGACTTCAACATCTCTAACAATTCCAATTGGTGAAATAGTATCTCTATTGGCAAGTTTAATAGTAACATCAATATCTTCGTATAAAGTATGCGGTATAACACTAGCACTAGCACCCATATCACATAAGCCATGATAACAATGATCTCCTATTTTAACAGAAATAACAGGCACGCCTACCACAGGTCTATGTTTATCTTTAGCACAAGGTTTAGTAATTCTAGCAGTTTCACCTTCAAACTGAATAACATGCCCATCAATATTATCAGACAAGAGATCTTTAACAATAGCAATATTAGGTTCTACTTTAACTTGCTCATGAGGT
Organism: Triticum urartu; assembly: GCF_056163025.1. NCBI lineage: Eukaryota > Viridiplantae > Streptophyta > Magnoliopsida > Poales > Poaceae > Triticum > Triticum urartu. The sequence continues at coordinate 737,836,404 of NC_141874.1, read as the reverse complement.
GTATAAGTTCTAATATTGCTTTTACGAACAACAGTTGAAGCTTTAGCATGATCCTTTATTCTAACAGGGAAAGGTGGTTTCTCAATATAAGAAGTAGGAACAATAGGATCATTATAAGTGACAGTCTTTTCTTCAACTTTAATAGGTGCAGCTACTTTTACTTCTATGGGAGGATGATATTTAAACCACTTCTCCTTAGGGAGATCAACATAAGTAGCAAAATATTCATAGAAAGAAACTACTATCTCAGAGTCAAGTCCATATTTAGTGCTAAACTTATGGAAAATATCGGTATCCATAAAAGATTCAACACAATCAAACTTAGGTGTCATACCTGACTCCTTACCTTCGTCGAGGTCCCAATCTTCAGAGTTGCGTTTAACTCTATCCAATAAATTCCATCTGAATTCAATAGTCTTCATCCTAAAAGAGCCTGCACAAGAAGTATCGAGCATGGTGCGATTGTTTTCAGAAAGCCGAGCATAAAAACTTTGCATAATTATTTCTCTTGAGGGCTCATGATTGGGGCATGAATATAACATTGATTTAAGCCTCCCCCAAGCTTGAGCGATGCTTTCTCCTTCGCGAGGCCAGAAATTATATATATAATTGCGATCACAATGAACAAGATGCATAGGGTAATTCTTTTGATGAAATTCCAGCTTCAATCTTTTATAGTCCCACGATCTCATATCATCACATAGCCTATACCATATCAATGCGTCTCCCTTCAAAGATAAAGGGAAGACCTTATTCTTAGCAACATCATCGGGTATACCTGCAAGCTTAAATAATCCACAAACTTCATCTACATATATTAAGTGCTCATCAGGATGCTTTGTTCCATCTCCTGTAAAAGGATTAGCTAGGAGTTTTTCTATCATACCCGAAGGATACTCTTAAGGAATTTCATTTTCAATCGGTTCAGTAGGTTTAGGAGCAACTCTTTGCTCTACTGGACGGGGTGAAGATACCCCGAACAAGCCCCTCAGAGAATTACTTTCCATAGTAACAAGTGACAGTAAATTTCAGCACACTATATAAAATTTTCCTTACCAAATTCCACCTACCAAAGGCGCTACACTCCCCGGCAACGGCGCCAGAAAAGAGTCTTGATGACCCACAAGTATAGGGTATCTATCGTAGTCCTTTCGATAAGTAAGAGTGTCGAACCCAACGAGGAGCAGAAGGAAATGATAAGCGGTTTTCAGCAAGGTATTCTCTGCAAGTACTGAAATAACTGGTAACAGGTAGTTTTGTGATAAGATAGGTTGGAACGAGCAACAAGTAACAAAAGTAAATAAAGTGCAGCAAGATGGCCCAATCCTTTTGTAGCAAAGGACAAGCCAGAACAACTCTTATAATAGGAAAAGCTCTCCCGAGGACACATGGGAATATCGTCAAGCTAGTTTTCATCACGTTCATATGATTCGCACTCGATACTTTGATAATTTGATATGTGGGTGGACTGGTGCTTGGGTGATGTTCTTACTTGAACAAGCATCCCACTTATGATTAACCTCTATTGCAAGTATCCGCAACTACAACAAAAGTATTAAGATAAACCTAACTGAGGGAGTCCTAGATTAAGGGGTCTCCGGACAGCCGGACTATATCCTTTGGCCGGACTGTTGGACTATGAAGATACAAGATTGAAGATTTCGTCTCGTGTCCGGATGTGACTCTACTTGGCGTAGAAGGCACGCTAGGCAATACAGATATGTATATATCCTCCTATGTAACTGACCTTGTGTAACCCTAGCCCTCTCCGGTGTCTATATAAACCGGAGGGTTTTAATCCGTAGGACAACATACAATCATACCATAGGCTAGCATCTAGGGTTTAGCCTCTCTGATCTCGTGGCAGATCTACTCTTGTACTACCCATATCATCAATATTAGTCAAGAAGGACGTAGGGTTTTACCTCCATCAAGAGGGCCCGAACCTGGGTAAAACATTGTGTCCCCTGCCTCCTGTTACCATCCGGCCTAGACGCATAGTTCGGGACCCCCTACCCGAGATCTGCCGGTTTTGACACCGACATTGGTGCTTTCATTGAGAGTTCCTCTGTGTTGTCGCCAGAAGGAAGGATGTCTCGTCTCGTCTTTGAAGACAGTACTACTGTTGGGGGAGCTTTGGTTGTCGGCCAAACTCTCCGGCTGGGCGGGTTCATCATGACCGCCTGTACGGCCGCCGCGCCGACGATGAATTCTCGGGTCATGGAAAACAGCCTCCACGTCAAGTTGGCACTCGCTGAACAGATGGATCCAATGGAGCTCTCCTCCTTAAATGAGCTCTTGGATCGCATCGCCGCCTTGGGAGTCGCTATGGACTACGATCGGATTGGGCTTAAACCCGATCAAAGGGAGATTAACTCTCCGCCGGCCACCCATCATATTGTAGTGGTGGAGGAACAATGCGGCGACCTTTCCTCTATCCCGAGGACCAAATATGTCCGGATTCCCGAGCTCTCCGAGCTAGATGCCCATTCGTGGGAGGACAACATCCAATCCCTGAACTTAGAGTCAGGCAGCGGGCCAGGATTATCGGGTCACACCCCGGAACCGGAACTTTCAAAATAGGAATTCCTCGGCCCCTGGATCCCAGATCAGGTGAGGGTTCGGATCCAATTCCACCCACCCACCCAAACATAAGCGATCTTTCCCACATCAGGCAAGAGCCCCAGGAAACAATACATCACTATTGGGCCAGATTCCTCCTTGCGATGAACAAGGTTAAGGACTGTCGTGAGGAAGACGCAATCCTATTTTTCTGCAATAACTGCATGGACAATGGAATCCTTAACGCCATAAGTCACCGTGAGATAACACGCTTCGCTGACTTGGCGTCCATAGTACGAAAATACTGTGCGATGGAAAGTGCCTGGAAAACCGAAGTAAACTTTTGGGATAATCATGCCATGAATACAAACCCAGTCCGGAATAAAAGGGTGCATTATCACAATACACCCGGGTTAACTACCAAAAAGCAAAAACCCTCTACGAGGCAAGGAACCGTACTAGAGGGATGGCTCAACGGACCCTGCAAAATTCATAGTACAACGGATACAATACCAACACACAGCCTTAGAGCATGTTGGATACTCCGGCAGGTGGCCAAAAGTGGTGAGGATCTACTTCTCCCAAATACCACAGAGCAGCATCCCGTGGACAACAATACGGTGTTAACAGTGTTCGAGACCTTTGCGTCAAATTAGGCGCAAGCAAACACTCCGCAGCATGGCCGAAATCTGCCACGTAGCAGCAACAAATCCATGGAGTAACACAACTATTACCTTCAATGCCAGTGATGAACCCAAATTCCGAACAGCCTGAGCACCAGCCGCACTGGTCCTCAGTACAATCGTGGACGGCTTTCGACTCACCAAAGTACTCATGGACGGCGGCAACGGACTAAACGTCATCTATGAGGAAACTCTTCAAAAGATGGAAATAGACTGGAACCGCATCGAGCAAAGTAGCACAACCTTTAGAGGAATTATCCCTAGTCGGGAAGCACGCTGTGCTGGGAAAATCACACTAGATGTGGTATTCGGCATGCCGGATAATTACAGGTCCGAAGAAATAACATTCCAAGTGGACCCGTTCAGCAGTGGTTATCACACTCTTTTAGGACGGGAGGCATTCACAATCTTCCAAGCCGTACCCCATTACGGGTACATGAAGCTCAAAATGCCCGGGCCCAATGGAATCATCACTCTCGCCAGCGATCCGGACACAGCACTCCGCGCCGAAAACAAAACAGCCGCATTGGCCCTCAAGGCATTATCCGAAGCCCTCTCAGCCGAGGAATTAAGTACGCTACGATCCATAGTGGACAGGGATGACGTGATACTCGACAAGAGAACCAATTCACCTCTTTTAAACCAGCGGATGAAATAGTCCAATTCCAAGTCCACCCAACGGACCCTACAAAAACAGCCTCAATGGGGGCACAGCTAAGCCCCGCAGTGGATGCCGCACTACGAGAGTTCCTGCGCGAGAACTGGGACATATTCGCCTGGCATCCCTCAGACATGCTAGGAATCCCTCGCAGGCTGGCCGAGCATAGCCTCAATATCCTAAAGGGATTCAAGCCGGTCAAGCAAGCTCTTCGGCGTTTCTCCGAACCTAAGAGACGGGCCATGGGAGAGGAACTAGCCAAGTTATTGGAGGCCGGATTTATCAAAGAAATAAAACACCCGGACTGGCTAGCAAACCTTGTGATGGTACCAAAGAAGGACAAATCCTGGCGCCTTTGTGTCGACTTCAAAGACCTCAATAAAGCTTGCCCAAAGGATCCCTTCCCGCTCCCACGCATCGATCAAATCATTGATGCTACTGCAGGACACGAGTCATTGTGTTTCCTCGAAGCATACTCCGATTACCACCAAATCAAGATGGCGGAGTCCAACCAAGCCGCAACGGCATTCATCACACCATACAGTCCCTTCTATTTTAACACAATGCCTTTTGGGCTCAAAAATGCTGGCGCAACATATCAGCGCATGATTCAGACATGTCTGGAGATACAAATCGGCAAAACAGTAGAGGCATACGTAGACGATGTGGTCGTCAAAACCAAACATGTCAACTCTTTGATAGACGAATTGAGGCTCACATTCGACAACCTCCGAACATATGACATCAAGCTCAATCTGGAAAAAATGCGTTTTCGGCGTACCAGCCGGAAAGCTCCTGGGATTCATTTCTCCAGTAGTGGTATTGAAGCTAATCCGGCCAAAATCCGAGCGTTGTCACAGTTGGCTACCCCAACAGACCTCAAACAAATCTAGAAGCTAACTAGATGCGTGGCGGCTCTAAGCCGCTTTATCTCCCGCTTAGGAGAAAAGGCTTTACCCCTTTATCGCCTCCTTCAGCGCACCGAACACTTCAAGTGGACGGACGCGGCCACAGCCGGATTGGAAGAAATAAAGGCCATTCTGGCAACCAACCCGATCCTGGCCACACCAAACGTCGGCAAACCAATGATGTTGTACATCGCGGCAACTCATCAAGTTGTAAGCGCGGTGCTCGTTGTCGAACGGGAAGCGGACGGACACAAATTCCCTCTTCAAAAGCCGGTATACTATGTATCCACCGTCCTCACTCCATGCAAATCACGATACCCGCATTACCAAAAAATAGCATATGAGGTATTCATGGCATCGCGGAAACTGCGACACTACTTTCAGAAGTGTTCGATTACAGTAGCCTCGAAAGTGCCACTTAATGATATTATCAACAACCGCGATGCTACGGGCCGGATTGCCAAATGGGCCATTGAGCTCCTCCCATTCGACATAACATACAAACCTCGCCGAGCCATTAAATCGCAAGTACTGGCCGACTTCGAAAGTGCCACTTAATGATATTATCAACAACCGCGATGCTACGGGCCGGATTGCCAAATGGGCCATTGAGCTCCTCCCATTCGACATAACATACAAACCTCGCCGAGCCATTAAATCGCAAGTACTGGCCGACTTCGTCGCCGAATGGATGGAGGCCGAACTCCCTAAAGAGTACGGCACATACTCCAATTGGATCATGCACTTCGATGGTTCTAAAATGCTGGCCGGTCTAGGGGCTGGCGTCGTCCTGACGTCCCCAACCGGAGATACCGTTCGGTACATACTGCAAATATTGTATACAGATTCCAACAATGCAGCCGAATACGAAGCTCTGTTGCATGGTCTTCGGATGGCAGTCTCCATGGGCATTCAACGCCTGGAGGTGCGTGGGGATTCAAACCTCGCAATATCCCAAATAAACGAAGATTTCGACGTCAAGGATCCAAAAATGGTGGCTTATCGAAACGCCATCCTAAAAATGTCAGCTCGGTTCGAGGGACTCGAATTTCACCATGTGGCTCGAGAAAACAATCAGGCGTCGGATATCCTCGCCCGCATCGACGCAAAACGCGACGCGGTCCCCCCCCCCAACATATTTCTGGAAAGGCTCTTCAAGCCATCCGTAGCATGGGAAGGGGACACCGGTAACAACAGTCCGGACCCGGCCAAAATACCCGATACCGAACTGTCTGACACAATCGGAGGCTCCGCCACCGAAATAACACCTTCAGCCCATGAAATAATGGCCATTATTGCCCCGTGGACAGAACCATTCCTGGCCTACCTAACCTGACAAGAACTTCCGGAGGACGAAAATGAGGCACGCTGCATAGTGCGGCGATCCAAGGCCTACAGGGTCCATGTGGGAGAATTGTACAAGAAAAGCACTACCGGAGTCCTTCAAAGGTGCATCTCCGAAGAGGAAGGGCAGAATCTTTTGGTAGAAATTCATGCCGGACTCGGCAGCCATCACGCCGCAGCCCGGGCTCTTGTAAGCAAGGCCTTCCGTACATGATTCTATTGGCCAACGGCCCAGGCAGATGCACAGGACTTGGTCCAATGTTGCGCTGGTTGCCAGCTCTTTGCAAATCAAAGCACCATGCCACCCACCGCCCTCCAAACAATCCCCATTACATGGCCCTTTGCGGTCTGGGGCTTGACATGGTTGGACCCCTCAAAGAGGGAACCCACAAGAAAAAATACTTATTGGTCATGGTAGATAAATTCACCAAATGGATAGAGGCCAAACCAGTTAAAACAGCTGAATCCGGACCGGTGATAGATTTCATATCCATGGTTGTACACTGTTACGGCGTCCGCCACAGCATCATCACTGATAACGGCACGAACTTCACGGCCGACGAGGTAAAACTCTGGTGCATCAAAATGGGCATCAAGCTCGATTATGCTTCAGTCTGTCACCCACAAACCAACGGTCAAGTCGAGCGAGCAAACGGTCTTATAATGAGCAGCATTAAACCCAGATCAGTATGTTCCTTAACGGAGTCTGACACGCACTGGGTAGAGGATCTCGACTCCGTACTCTGGGGGCTGCGGACCATGCTGAATCGTAGTACCGGATATACACCGTTTTTTATGGTGTACGGCGCAGAGGCAGTCTTGCCTTGTGACATCATTCATGACTCACCTCGAGTGCGCATGTACGATGAAAGAGAAGCCGAGCTCGATCGGCAGGACAATCTAGACACCTTGGAGGAGGAGCGCGACGTAGCCAAAGCCCGTTCCGCATTTTACCAGCAACAGGCTCGCAGATACCAAAGCAGAGAAGTACGGGCCAAAACTTATAACATTGGCGAACTAGTTCTATGCCCGCCGGATAAGAAAAAGAACAAGCTCGAGCCCAAATGGGAAGGTCCCTTCGTTATTGACCAAGTTCTGACCGGTGGAGCATACCGACTGCGGGATGCATCGACTAGTTCTGACCGGTGGAGCATACCGAATGGGATATGCCTGCCGGATAAGAAAAAGAACAAGCTCGAGCCCAAATGGGAAGGTCCCTTCGTTATTGACCAAGTTCTGACCGGTGGAGCATACCGACTGCGGGATGCATCGACTAGTCGACTCGAGCCGAACCCATGGAGCGCGGCCAGGCTCCGAAGATTCTACACCTAGCACCGGACTCTATGTTAGTCACCTCCCTTTGTCCATTTTCTGCATATGCATCGTCTGTCTTGTTTCCCTTTCTTTCTTTCTTTCTCTTATCATTTCACTAGGCCTTCAAGGGTCACCTTGCGCCTCACTTGTACATTACATATGCGCTAGCCGCACTATCCATACCTGGGGGCTTCTTTCACAGAAGGTTAAATTATTTACCTGGGCCTCACGCCCAACACATGAGTTACACTTCCGCATGTACCTTTTTCACCATTATATGCATCGATATGACTTAAGTTTTGGCCAAGCTGGGTTGCCTGGCTCTTGTATTTATGCCCTATGTTCCCATTAATTCGGCTAGGGCATAAGGGGAGCACCTCTGCGATTGTTACTGTCGGGTCAGACGGATGTGTAACTCAGACTGGGTGAAGCCGAAAGCTAGCGTTCTTAAGGGAATATTCGGTCGGTGAACAAAAGATGACTTTTATTTATTATCCATATCTGCCCCCAGATGTTTTTTCTGCGTTTCTTATCGCAGTCCGGACATGCACTTTAGGGCATGCTTACCCAGGGAAAGGAACCCTTAACGGGACTATTCTCCCTAGAAGATGTTTCTTACTACCCATGTAATATAACATAACTAGTTGGGCACTTGTCTGATAAAGCACTAATGACCCCTATGCCTGGTCTCCACGCATACCCCAGTTCTTATATAATTGAGCGGGTATTCGGATTCACTCCGGACTATCGGGCCCAGAGGTTGAAGCGAAAAGGTCTGCAATGACAAATGATCTACAATCTGGCTAGAAGGCATTATACATGTCACTTTAATTACATAGTCATGCAGACTGACTAAACTCCTCTTCTCTATACCATCCAACAGGCGGTCTAGCTTACAGTCCTGTTGGGAATACTTTGCGGCTAATTCTACTTGCCCATAAACTAAGCTAACAGGGATCTCTTTTCCATCGGGCCCCACAGGTCCGACCTCGACCATGTGATTTGGGTCTGCCTTGGTATACCGAGTTTTCACCATGGCATAGGCCTCTCCGGCACCCTGTCGGCAGGCCGATATCATCCATAATCGGAGGCGCCACTATGCTCCCTTGAGCTTCTCCGTAAGCTCTACAACGCCCTCTGACAAGGAGACAGATGGCCACAAAGCCTGGGCAACACCTTGCATCACCTGCCAAACTTATTCGTGCAGATGTGACAGCTCAGACAGAAGATCACCCGCAGACCCGGGCATTTCCTCCGCGGGACGACCCGTCAGCATACCTACAGACATAACGTTGTTAGTAGACTTCTTCGCCGAACTCCTTTAGTAGGATTCGTTCAAGCACTTACTAAAAATGTTGTGCCGAAGCCGCTTATTCTCCTTCTCGGAGTCCGCAAGCTGGCACCAAACGACTTTTAGTTCAACGTTCAGCTTAACATTGGCATCTTGGAGACTGTTTTTTCTCTAGCACAACCTTACTCAGCACGCGTTTGCTAGCCCCTAGCTGTCGCATAACATGCTGGTCCCTCGGACTTTCTCCGGACTCATCTGCAAAATCAATTGTTAGATCTGCAGACACGCTGCACACTACATAGTAACCACCATTCTTTAGCAAATGTTACCAGGGGAGGCTTTTTCTGTTCCTGCAATGCGGCAACTGCGGCCCCCAGTTGGGTCTTGCATTCCTCCAGCTCCGGGGACAGCCTAGTATTCTTCTCTGTAAGAACCTGCACATTATAGATGATCCTTAAATCAGTTCTGCTAACTGTTTCAAGTCTCAGGGGCTACTGATACATATAAATCGTCAGATTTACTCACCTGTACATCCTTTACATACTGATCCGTGGCTCTGGCTAGACCATCTTGAGCAGCACGGAGGTACGCCTCTGCAGAATTGAAGGCGTCGAACGCCTCTGGTGAGAAACAAGCGCCGCGGAGTACGGCCCGGAGGCGCCTATGATTCATGGCGCTTTCCACTTCTGAGTTTGTGGCAGACAATCTATCCGCATCCTCTGTCGGGGGATTATCCGGTGCCTGCCCCATATCGCCTTCCGCCTCTATGTCCGGTCCTGGCACCCGACTGGTGGAAGCTTGATTGGCAGCATCGCTGGACATATTCCAGCGAGTGTTCCTTCTGTTAAAGAAACGCGGGCGTCATTACATTTTGAGAAAGACGACAACCACGGAGCAGGGTTTTTCCTATACCTTTGCGCCGGCGTCTTCGTCCTGACCGCCTTCCTTTTTGGCCTACCCGGCCTCGGCACCTCTTGTTGACGAGTTGCAGCGGGTTCCGCAGGGCGTCCTGAATGCCTTCCCTGTAAAAGATGCCATGTATATATGGTGGGTGAAGTGCCTAAAAGGGGATCCTAGTTTTGGAGTTGGGACATTTTTGATTTTTCTTACCTGCGATGCAGGGAGCAGTCCGGGATAGTCGGCCGTTGAGGGAGTCCTGGATTAGGGGGTGTTCGGGTAGCCGGACTATACCTTCAGCCAGACTCCAGGACTATGAAGATACAAGATTGAAGACTTCGTCCCGTGTCCGGATGGGACTTTCCTTGGCGTGGAAGGCAAGCTTGGCGATGCGGATATTCAAGATCTCCTACCATTGTAACCGACTTTGTGTAACCCTAACCCTCACCGGTGTCTATATAAACCGGAGGGTTTTAGTCCGTAGGACAACTTCATCATACAACAATCATACCATAGGCTAGCTTCTAGGGTTTAGCCTCCTTGATCTTGTGGTAGATCTACTCTTGTACTACCTATATCATCAATATTAATCGAGCAGGACGTAGGGTTTTACCTCCATCAAGAGGGCCCGAACCTGGGTAAAACATTGTGTCCCTTGTCTCCTGTTACCATCCGCCTAGACGCACAGTTCGGGACCCCCTACCCGAGATCCGCCGGTTTTGACACCGACATTGGTGCTTTCATTGAGAGTTCCTCTGTGTCGTCGCAATCAGGAAGGATGCCTCTTCCCGTCTTTAAAGACGGCGCCGTTACTAAGGGAGCCTTGGCTGTCGGCCAAACTCTCCGGCTAGGCGGTTTTCTCATGACCGCCTGTTCGGCCGTTGCGCCGACGGTGACCTCTCGGGTCATCAAAAGCAATCTTCACGTCAGCTCGGAGCTCGTCGAGCAATTAGATCCAATGGAGCTCTCTTCCGTAAACGAGCTCTTGGATCGCATCGCCGCCTTGGGTGTCACTACGGATTATGACCAGGTTGGGCTTAAACCCGATCTAAGAGAAATTAATTCTCCCCAAGTCACCCATCACGTTGCCGTAGTAGAGGCACAGTGCGGCGACTCTTCATCTATCTTAAGGACTAGCTACGTCCGTATTCCCGATCCCTCCAAGACGGATACCCGCAGAGGGGAGGATGTAACTCAAGACCTGAACTTAGAATCAGGCAACGGGCTAGATTCACTGGACAACATCTAGGAATCCAAACTTCAGAGTTCGGAAACTCCTTGGCCTCTAAGTCTTAGATTGGGTGAAGTTTCGAATTTAATTCCACCCACCCACCCGAACATAAGCGATCTATCCCAAATCATGCAAAAGCCTGAAGAAACAGTACATCATTACTGGGCAAGGTTCCTCCTGGTTATGAACAGGATAAAGGACTGCCACGAGGAAGACGCAATCTCAATCTTTTGCAATAATTGCACGGACAAGGGAATCCTCAACGCCAGAGGTCGTCGTGATCTTACACGCTTCGCTAACTTGGCGTCCATAGTACAAAAGTACTGTGCGATGGAAAGCGCCCGGAAAACCAGATAAGCAAAACAGTAGAGGCATACGTGGATGATGTGGTCGTAAAAACAAGACTTGTCGAATCTCTAGTAGACGACTTGAGGCTTACATTTAACAACCTCCGAGCATATGACATCAAGCTAAATCCGGAAAAATGCGTTTTCGGCGTTCCAGCCGGAAAGCTCTTGGGCTTCATTGTATCCGGTAGAGGAATCGAAGCAAATGCAGCCAAGATCCGAGCTTTGTCACAATTGGAAATCCCAAAGGACCTCAAACAAATACAAAAATTAACCGGATGCGTGGCGGCTCTAAGCCGCTTTATCTCCCGTTTGGGAGAAAAGGCGCTACCCCTCTATCGCCTCCTTCGGCGCACCGAACACTTCGAGTGGACGGATGCCGCCACGGCCGGACTCGAGGAAATAAAAGCCATATTGGTAACAAACCCTGTCCTGGCCGCGCCAAACATCGGCGAACCAATGCTATTGTACATCGCAGCAACACATCAAGTTGTCAGCGCAGTACTCATCGTCGAGCGGGAAACGGATGGACACAAATTCCCCCTTCAAAAGCCGGTTTACTATGTGTCCACTATCCTCACCCCATGCAAATCACGGTACCCACATTATCAAAAGATCGCATATGTGGTATTCATGGCATCCCGGAAGCTACGACACTACTTTCAAGAGTGTTCAATCAAAGTAGCATCGGAAGTACCACTCAACGATATTATAAACAACCGTGACGCAACGGGCCGGATTGCAAAATGGGTCATCGAGCTCCTCCCGTTCGACATAACTTATAGGCCATGGCGAGCTATCAAGGCGCAAGTTTTGGCCGACTTCGTCACAGAATGGACGGAGGCCGAACTCCCTAAAGAGTACGGCACATATTCAAACTGGATCATGCACTTCGACGGTTCCAAAATGTTGGCCGGACTAGGGGCCGGCGTCGTTTTGACGTCCCCCACAGGAGACATAGTTCAATATGTACTCCAGATTATGTACACGGACTCCAACGGTGACCTCTCGGGTCATCAAAAGCAATCTTCACGTCAGCTCGGAGCTCGTCGAGCAATTAGATCCAATGGAGATCTCTTTCGTAAACGAGCTCTTGGATCGCATCGCCGCCTTGGGTGTCACTACGGATTATGACCAGGTTGGGCTTAAACCCGATCTAAGAGAAATTAATTCTCCCCAAGTCACCCATCACGTTGCCGTGGTAGAGGCACAGTGCGGCGACTCTTCATCTATCGTAAGGACTAGCTACATCCGTATTCCCGATCCCTCCAAGCCGGATACCCGCGGAGGGGAGGATGTAACTCAAGACCTGAACTTAGAATCAGGCAATGGGCTAGATTCACTGGACAACATCTAGGAATCCAAACTTCAGAGTTCGGAAACTCCTTGGCCTCTAAGTCTTAGATTGGGTGAAGTTTCGAATTTAATTCCACCCACCCACCCGAACATAAGCGATCTATCCCAAATCATGCAAAAGCCTGAAGAAACAGTACATCATTACTGGGCAAGGTTCCTCCTGGTTATGAACAGGATAAAGGACTGCCACGAGGAAGACGCAATCTCAATCTTTTGCAATAATTGCACGGACAAGGGAATCCTCAACGCCACAGGTCGTCGTGATCTTACACGCTTCGCTAACTTGGCGTCCATAGTACAAAAGTACTGTGCGATGGAAAGCGCCCGGAAAACCAAAACTAAATTTTGGGACAATCCGGCCCTGAATAGAAACCTCGTCCGAAATAAAAGGGTGCATCATCATCAGACACCCGGGTTAAAAACCAAAAAACCAAAACCCTCTACATGGCATGGAACCGTACTGGAGGGATGGCTTAATGGACCCTGTAAAATTCATAGTACAGAGGACGCCACACCAACTCATAGCCTTAGAGCATGTTGGATACTCTGGCAGGTGGCCAAAAGGGGCGAAGATCTCCTAATTTCGGAGGCCGCAGAAAGCCACCTTAGGGACTCCAGTACAGTCTTAACAGTCTTCGAGACTTTCGCATCAAATAATATGCGAAAAAGAACACACCGCAGCCTCGCCGAAGTCTATCAAGTAGCAACAATAAACCCATGGAGTGACACGGCTATTACTTTTAATGCCAGTGATGAACCTAAATTCCGAACAGCTCGAGCACCAGCCGCATTGGTACTCAGTCCTATAGTGGACGGCTTTCGCCTCACCAAGGTACTCATGGACGGAGGCAGCGGATTGAACCTCATTTATGAGGAAACCCTTCAAAAAATGGAAATAGACTGGAACCGAATTGAGCGAAGCAGCACAACCTTTAGAGGAATAATCCCCAGCCGGGAAGCACGCTGTGCAGGAAAAATCACAGTAGATATGGTGTTCGGCACGCCTTATAATTATAGGTCCGAAGAGGTCACATTCCAGGTGGCCCTGTTCAGTATCGGATACCACGCTCTGCTGGGGCGGGAAGCCTTTACAATCTTCCAAGCAATACCCCATTACGGGTACATGAAGCTCAAGATTCCCGGGCCGAACAGAATCATCACTCTCGCTAGTGATCCGGACATAGCACTCCGCGCCGAAAACAAGACAGCCGCATTGGCCCTTGAGGCACTGTCCGAAGCCCTAGCGGCTGAGGAACTGACTACGCTGTGCTCCACGGTAAACAGGGACGATGTAATACTCGACAAAAGATCCAAGTCCATCTCCTTTAAACCAGCGGATGAAATAGTCAAATTCCAGGTCCATCCAAGGGACCCCAATAAAACAGCTTCCATCGGGGCACGATTAAACCCCGATGTAGACGCCGAACTGCGAGAATTCCTATGGGAGAACTGGGACATTTTTGCCTGGCACCCTTCAGACATGCCAGGAATCCCACGCAGGCTGGCCAAACACAGCTTAAATATCCTAAAAGGATTCAAACCTATCAAACAAGCCCTTCGGCGTTTCTCTGAGCCCAAGAGACAGGCAATGGGAAAGGAGCTAGCCAAACTATTGGAGGTCGGATTCATCAGAGATATAAAACATCCGGACTGGCTAGCAAACTTGGTGATGGTACCAAAGAAGGACAAATCCTGGCGCCTGTGCGTTGACTTCAAAGACCTTAACAAGGCTTGCCCAAAGGATCCCTTCCCCCTCCCCTGCATCGATCAAATTATCGACGCCACTGTAGGACACGATTCGTTGTGCTTCCTCGACGCATACTCCGATTACCATCAAATCAAGATGGCCGAGTCAGAACAAGCCACAACGGCATTCATCACCCCATACGGCCCATTCTGCTTCAACACAATGCCTTTTGGGCTCAAAAACGCCGGCGCAACATATCAGCGCATGATTCAGACATGTCTGGCAAACCAGATCAGCAAAACAGTAGAGGCATACGTGGATGATGTGGTCGTAAAAACAAGACATGTCGAATCTCTAGTAGACGACTTGAGGCTTACATTTGACAACCTCCGAGCATATGACATCAAGCTAAATCTGGAAAAATGCGTTTTCGGCGTTCCAGCCGGAAAGCTCTTGGGCTTCATTGTATCCGGTAGAGGAATCGAAGCAAATCCAGCCAAGATCCGAGCTTTGTCACAATTGGAAATCCCAAAGGACCTCAAACAAATACAAAAATTGTCCGGATGCGTGGCGGCTCTAAGCTGCTTTTATCTCCCGTTTGGGAGAAAAGGCGCTACCCCTCTATCGCCTCCTTCGGTGCACCGAACACTTCGAGTGGACGGATGCCGCCACGGCCGGACTCGAGGAAATAAAAGCCATATTGGGAACAAACCCTATCCTGGTCGCGCCAAACATCGGCGAACCAATGCTATTGTACATCGCAGCAACACATCAAGTTGTCAGCGCAGTACTCATCGTCGAGCGGGAAACAGACAGACACAAATTCCCCCTTCAAAAGCTGGTTTACTATGTGTCCACTGTCCTCACCCCATGCAAATCACGGTACCCACATTATAAAAAGATTGCATATGCGGTATTCATGGCATCCCGGAAGCTACGACACTACTTTCAAGAGTGTTCAATCACAGTAGCATCGGAAGTACCACTCAACGATATTATAAACAACCGTGACGCAACGGGCCGGATTGCAAAATGGGTCATCGAGCTCCTCCCGTTCGACATAACTTATAGGCCACGGCGAGCTATCAAGGCGCAAGTTTTGGCCGACTTCGTCGCAGAATGGACGGAGGCCGAACTCCCTAAAGAGTACGACACATATTCAAACTGGATCATGCACTTCGACGGTTCCAAAATGTTGGCCGGACTACGGCCGGCGTCGTTTTGACGTCCCCCACAGGCGACAGAGTTCAATATGTACTCCAGATTATGTACACGGACTACAACAATGCAGCCGAATATGAGGCCCTTTTACATGGTCTTCGGATGGCAGTATCCATGGGCATTCAACGCCTAGAGGTGCGCAGGGATTCGAACCTCGCGATATCCCAAATAAATGGAGACTTTGACGCCAAGGATCCAAAAATGGCAGCTTACCGCAACGCCGTCCTCAAAATGTCAGCTCGGTTTGAGGGGCTCGAATTTCACCATATAGCCCGAGAAAACAATTAGGCGGCAGACGTCCTGGCATGCATCAGCGCAAAACGCGATGCGGTCCCCCCCCAACATCTTCCTGGAAAGGTCGTTCAAGCCATCCGTAGTATGGGAAGGGGAACATGGCAATATTAGCCCGGACCCAACCGCACTGTCCGACGCCGAACAATATGACATAATCGGAGGCTCTGCCAATGAAATTACAACCTCAGCCCATGTACTAATGGCCGTTATCGCCCCGTGGACAGAACCATTCCTAGCCTACCTTACTAGGCAGGAACTCCTAGAGGACCAAAACGAGGCACGCTGTATAGTGCGGCGATTTGGATCCTATAAAGTCCATGAGGGAGAACTTTATAAGAAAAGCACTACCGGAGTCCTTCAAAGGTGCATCTCCGAAGAGGAAGGGCG
Organism: Triticum urartu; assembly: GCF_056163025.1. NCBI lineage: Eukaryota > Viridiplantae > Streptophyta > Magnoliopsida > Poales > Poaceae > Triticum > Triticum urartu. Next base: position 737,820,224 of record NC_141874.1, on the reverse strand, counting down.
GAACCTGCTGGCTGAAATTCATGCCAAACTCGGTGGCCATCACGCCGCAGCCCGGTCCCTTGTAAGCAAGGCTTTCCGTACAGGCTTTTATTGGCCAACGGCCCAGGCGGACGCTCAGGACTTGGTCCAAAAATGCGTCGGTTGCCAGCTTTTTGCAAACCAAAGCCATATTGCACCCACCGCCCTCCAAACTATCCCCATTACTTGGCCTTTCGCGGTCCGGGGGCTTGACATGGTGGGACCCCTTAAAGGCGGAACCCACAAGAGAAAATACTTACTGGTCATGTTGGATAAGTTCACCAAATTGATAGAAGCCAAGCATGTTAAGACGGCCGAATCCGGACCTGTGATAGACTTTATATCCGGGGTCGTACACCGTTATGACGTCCCCCACAGCATCTCACCGATAACGGCACGAACTTTACGGCCGATGAGGTAAAACTCTGGTGCAAAAACATGGGCATCAAGGTCGATTACGCTTCCGTCTATCACCCACAAACTAACGGTCAGGTCGAATGTGCAAATGGTCTCATCATGAGCGGCATCAAACCCAGATTAGTGTGGTCCCTCAAGGAATCTAACACGCACTGGGTAGAGGAGCTCGACTCTGTACTCTGGGGGCTGCGGACCACGCCGAATCGCACCACCGGATACACACCATTTTTTATGGTGTACGGTGCAGAGGCAGTCTTGCCCTGCGACATAATTCATGACTCACCTCGAGTGCGCATGTACGAAGAAAGGGAAGCCGAGCTCGATCGGCAGGACAGTTTGGACGCCTTAGAGGAGGAGCGCGACGTGGCAAAAGCCCGTTCCGCATTCTATCAACAGCAGGCTCGAAGATATCAAAGCAGAGAAGTGCGGGCCAAAAACTACAACGTTGGCGAATTAGTTCTACGCCTGCCGGACAAGAAAAAGGACAAGCTGAAGCCCAAGTGGGAAGGTCCCTTCATAATCGACCAAGTCCTGACTGGTGGAGCATACCGCCTGCGAGATGCATCGGATAACCGACTCAAGCCGAACCCATGGAACGTAGCCCGTCTCCGAAGATTCTATGCCTAGCGCCGGACTATGTGTTTGTCTCCTTCCTCTGTCCATTTTTTACATTTTCTGTCTTACATTTCTCTCCTTCCCCTCTTTTCTTTTATATCCCTTAAAGGCTCCTCAAGTGATGTGCTACTTGCGCTCATTACACCTGGGGGCTTCTTTAACAGAAGCTTATTTACTCGGGCTTCACGCCCACCACATGTGTCAAACTTCCGCATGTACCTTTTCTTCACCATTATATGCATCGATATGACTTAAGTTTTGGCCAAGCTGGGTTGCCTGGCTCCTGTGCTTACCCCTACGTTCCCGATTGTTCGGCTAGGTGGTAAAGGGAGCACCTCTGCGATTGTTACTGCCGGATCAGCCGGATGTGTACCTCAGACTGGGTGAAGCCGAAAGCTAGCGTTCTTAAGGGAATATTCGGTCGGTGAACTAAAAGATGAACTTTTTTACTTATTTATATATATGCCCCCAGACAATTTTCCTGCGTTTGCAGTCCGAACATGCACTTTAGGGCATGCCTCCCAGAGAAAGGAACCCCTAACAGAACTATTCTCTCTGGAAGATGTTTCTTACTAACCATGTAATATAACATAACTAGTTGGGCACTTGTCTGATAAAGCACTAATGACCCCTACGGCTGGTCTCCATGCATACCCCGGTTCTTACATAACCGGTAGGGTATTCAGACACACTCCGGACCGTCAGGTCCTGAGGTTGAAGCGAAAAGGTCGGCAACGACAAAAGATCTACAATCCGGCTAGAAGGCATTACACATGTCAATTAAAAATTACATAGTCACTCTGACTGATTGTATTCCTCTTCAATACCATCTAACAGGTTGTCTAACTTACAGTCTTGCTGGGAATACTTTGCGGCCAATTCTACTTGGCCGTACACTAAGCTTACAAGGATCTCCTTCCCGTCAGGCCCCACAGGTCTGACCTCGGCCATGTGGTTTTGGTCAGACTTCGTGTACCGCGTCTTCACCATGGCCCAGGCCTCCCTAGCGCCTTGTCGGCAGGCCGATATCTTCCACAACTGGAAGCACCGCCGAGCTCCCTTAAGCTTCTCCGAAAGCTCTCCAAGGCCCTTGGGCATGGAGTGGGAAGGCCATAAGGCTTGGGCAACGCCTTGCATCGCCTGCCGAACTCGCTCGTGCAGTTGCAAGAGCTCGGGAAGAAGGTCACCTGTAGAACCGGGCATCTCCTCTGCAGGATGACCCGTTAGCATACCTACAGACATTACTCTGTTAGTCGACTTCCTCGTCGAACCCTTTTCTTTCAAAGATTCGCTTAAGCACTTACTAAATATGCCGCGTCGAAGCCGCTGATTCTCCTTAGTGGAGTCCGACAGCTGGCCACGAACATCTTTAAGTTCAACGTCCAGCTTGGTGTTGGCATCCTGAAGATCATTCTTCTCCCGCCTCACCCTTGTCAGCATACTCTCACCGGCCTTTAGCCGGCGTAAGAGTTGTTGCCTCTCCGGATCTAGTCCGGCGCCATCTGCAATATGATTTGTCAGATTTACACCCACGCCGCGCTTCGCAAGATACTAATCTTTCAAAGTGTATCTTACCAGAGGGGGTCTCTTTGGGCTCCCCTACCGCGGCTAGTGCGGCCTCCAGTTGGGCTTTGCACTCTTCCAGCTCCTGGGACAGTACAGTATTCTTCTCTGTAAGAACCTGCATAACAAATGATCCTTAAATCAGTTACTCTAACTGTTTCAAGTCTCGGGGGCTACTGGTATATATATATAATTACCAAAATTTTCTTACCCATATGTCTTTTACATATTGCTTCGTGGCTCTGGCTAGACCATTTTGAGCGGCACGGAGGTACGCATCTCCCGAATTAAAGGCATCTAATGCCTCTTGGGAGAAACAAGCGTCGCGAAGATTTGTCCGGCGACGCCTGTGGTTCATGGCACTCTCCACCTTAGAGTTGGTGGCAGACAACCTGTCCACATCCTCCATCGGAGGAGCGTCCGGTGCGCGCCTTGTGTTCGCCTCCGCCTCCGGACCAGGCTTTGGAACCTGGCTGGTGGAGGCGCGGTTGGCAGCCTCTCCGGGTATAGTCCGGCAAGGTCTCTTTGTCCTGAAGAGAGCACGAGTGTTAATATGCCTCGCAGGTGTAACACCTGGGATAAGGGGGCACGCCATACCTTTGCGCTGACGCCTCGGTCCGGACCGCACCTCTTTTCTGCCCACGGGGCCCTGCGGCCCCTCGTTGGCTTGCCGCCGCAGGTTCGGCCTCCCGTCTCAAAAACCTACCCTGCAAAGCTCGGTTGTAATCAGAAAACTGCAAACACGAGAGGGCGGACATCTATTCGGGGTACTGGGACTTCGATCTGAGTTACTTGGGAGGCTGGGATTAGCCCTGGGTAATCAGCCGTAATGGCCACCAAGGCGTTGTCCTTGCTCAACTGATGGAACACTCCATCAATCAGCTCCACAGATATGTCCGGATCCTCTTGAGAGGCCGGGTCGAGGGACCTTCCTGGGTCCTCGGGTTGTGGAGGAGGGCTGTTTATTTCCTTAACAGCCCGGTGCAGTTCCTGTGTTGAAGTCGTTAGACTAAATATTTAACAATGGGAATACAAAATGGATGGGCAAGTAAATGCGGCCGCTTACCCAGCTTGGTGGATTGTGCATAGAGAATCCACGATGTGGGTTGACGCGGAGAAATTCCTCCTCTTCTCCCTTATACAAAGTGGACAAGATCTTTAGTAGAGCGGTAGCCGAATCCGGCCCCTTACGGCCGTAGAGGGTGGTGTCATCCTCCCCGTTGAAGTCCCACAGGGGGTGGCTTCTATAATGAAGTGGCTACACCCCCCGCATAATGCATTCGGCATAACCCCGATCATGGTCAGTCCGGAATGGGCTAACAATCTTATTCGGCCCATCAGGTATATGATGTCCCTGTCACTTTCCCTCTGAGGGCTCCATGGATGCCAGCTCAGACGCTTCTTTCAGGGAGCACTGTCGAACTCAGGGAGGCCGATCCGAACAGGATCCAACAGCGGGACGTCCTCTATATAAAACCATTCCGAAGGCCAGTCCTCGGACGCCTTCTTTGGGGTTTCGGATAGATATCCGGTCCTGGCGATACGCCACACTTCGGCTCCGCCCACTTGATATATAGACCCCTCTTGAGAGCAGGGCACCAGGCAGAATAACCTCTTCCACAGCGCGAAATGAGCCTCAACACCCAGGAATAGGTCGCAAAGGGCGACGAAGCCCGCGATATGCAATATAGAGCCGGGCATGAGATTGTGCAGCTGGAGGCCGTAGAACTCCAGAAGCCCGTGGAGAAATGGATTAATTGGAAATCCAAGTCCTCTTATGAGATAAGGGACGAGGCACACCCGCTCTCCTTTGGAGGGATTGGGGGTACTCTCTGCTTGCTCTCCGCCATTATAGGTGGCGAGTCCGGCTCGAACTAGGACCATATAGGCCTGAGGGAGAAATCCCTTGGCCTGAAGCGACACTAGCTCGTTGTGCGGGATGGAGCACCTCTCCCAGTCTCCAGGTTTAGGACTGGAAGGGCGAGAGGGGGAGCTGCGACGGCTGGCCATGTTGGAATGGACCTTTGCTGGAGGCGCTCTGATGATAAGTCGCGGAGAGGAGAAGGTGTGGTTTGGATCTGAATCCCCATCCCATTAAATAGGCGGCTCGTTTGTGTAGCTAGGGGTGTGAATGTAAAAATACCCCGACTTTTCGCATTCGTTTGATACGTGGAAGATGGCCATTATTGGGCGTGGAAGCCAAGGTGCGCTACATTACGAAAATCGGACATTATTCAGCAGGTACACGGAATTTGGAGAAGAACCCGCCTTGCAATGCCGAAGACAATCTGCGCGCCGGACTCGTCGTCATTGAAGCCTGGTTCGGGGGCTACTGAGGGAGTCCTGGATTAGGGGGTGTTCGGGTAGCCGAACTATAACTTCAGCCGGACTCCAGGACTATGAAGATACAAGATTGAAGACTTCGTCCCGTGTCCGGATGGGACTTTCCTTGGCGTGGAAGGCAAGCTTGGCGATGCGGATATTCAACATCTCCTACCATTCTAACCAACTTTGTGTAACCCTAACCCTCTCCGGTGTCTATATAAACCGGAGGGTTTTAGTCCGTAGGACAACTTCATCATACAACAATCATACCATAGGCTAGCTTCTAGGGTTTAGCATCCTTGATCTCGTGGTAGATCTACTCTTGTACTACCTATATCATCAATATTAATCGAGCAGGACGTAGGGTTTTACCTCCATCAAGAGGGCCCGAACCTGGGTAAAACATTGTGTCCCTTGTCTCTTGTTACCATCCTCCTAGACGCACAGTTCAGGACCCCCTACCCGAGATCCGCCGGATTTGACACCGACAGCCGTAATGGCCACCGGGGCATCGTCGCAGCTTAACTGATAGAACTGCTGGTCTATCAGTTCCACGGAGATAACCGGATCTTCTTCGAGTCTGGAGTCGATGGCCCGGTCTAGGTCCTCTGGTTGTGAAGAAGGGTTGCTGACCTCCTTTATGGCTTTTCGCAGTTCCTGCCGCAAGGTGGCAAGGTGAATACTTACGACTAAGAATGTGGGAAAATGGGAACAGGGAAATATAACTTACCCAGCTTGGAGGATTGTACATAGAGAATCCATCCCGTGGCTTGATGCGGGTGAACTCCTCTTCCTCGCCCTTGAACAGTTTGGACAGAATCTTCGCTAGAGCGGCAGCATTGTCCGGACCCTTACGCCCGCAGCGGGTGGCGTCATCCGCACCGTTATAACACCACAAGGGGTGCCCACGATATTGGAGTGGCTGCACTCCCCGCATTATGCAAATCAACATAACTTCGATTATTGTCAATCCGGATCGAGCTAGTGCTTTGATCCGGTTCATCAGATAGAGGAATTCTCCCTTGTCTTTCGCCTGGGGGCTCCGTGGGCGCCAACTTCGGCGCTTCTTCAGAGGAGCATTGTTGAACTCGGGCAGACCTCGCCGAACAGGGTCCGGAAGGGGGACGCCTCCATATAAAACCATTCTGAAGGCCAGCCTTCGGACGGCTTCTTCGGGGTACCGGACAAATATCCGGTATCGGCAATGCGCCATACTTCGGCTCCGCCCACTTGATAAAGTGATTCCCTCTATGTGCGAGGGACAAGGCAAAATAGCCTTTTCCACAGCTCGAAGTGAGCCTCGCAGCCCAGGAACAACTCGCAAAGAGCAACATAGCCGGCGATGTGTAGGATGGAGGCAGGGGTGAGATTGTGTAGTTGGAGGCCGTAGAACTCCAGGAGCCCGCGGAGGAATGGATGAATTGGAAATCTGAGTCCCCTTAGTAAGTAAGGAACAAGGCAAACCCGTTCCCCCATGGAGGGACAGGGAAAGTTCTCCGCTTGCTCCCCGCCATTGTAGGTGGAGAGCCCGGCTCGAACGGGCACCATGTACGCCGGAGGGAGAAATCCCTTAGTCTGCAGCTCGACTAATCGACTGTGCGGGACTGAACACCTCTCTCAATCACCGGGCTTAGGGCTACGGGGTCGGAGGAGCTGCGGAGGTCGGCCATGCTGGAATGGATCTTTCCGAAGCACGCTCTGATGAATTCTCGCTGGGGGAGGATGATATGGATTGGATATAAGAATCCCCATCCCTTTAATAGACAAATTATTTATCTGGCTAGGGGGGCGAATGTAAAAATGCCCTGGCGCCTCGTATTCATTCGATGCGTGGGAGATAGCCCTTTGTAGGCACAAAAGCCAAGAGGTTCAACATTTATGGAGCCGTACAGTGCTTACGAACACTTGAAAGTTGGAGAAAAACCCTCCCTGCAATGCCGAAGACAACACTGCGCGCCGGACTCATCGTCATTGAAGCCTGGTTCGGGGGCTACTGAGGGAGTCCTGGATTAGGGGGTCTCCGGACAGCCGGACTATATCCTTTGGCCGGACTGTTGGACTATGAAGATACAAGATTAAAGACTTCGTCTCGTTTCCGGACGTGACTCTACTTGGCATAGAAGGCAAGCTAGGCAATATGGATATGTATATCTCCTCCTTTGTAACCAACCTTCTGTAACCCTAGCCCTCTCCGGTGTCTATATAAAGCGAAGGGTTTTAGTCCGTAGGACAACATACAATCATACCATAGGCTAGCTTCTAGGGTTTAGCCTCTCTGATCTCGTGGTAGATCTACTCTTGTACTACCCATATCATCAATATTAATCAAGCAGGACGTAGGGTTTTACCTCCATCAAGAGGGCCCAAACCTGGGTAAAACATTGTGTCCCCTACCTCCTGTTACCATCCGGCCTAGACGCACAGTTCGGGACCCCCTACCCGAGATCCGCCAGTTTTGACACCAACACTAACCATAGCATGAAACATATGGATCCAAATCAGCCCCTTACGAAGCAACACATAAACTAGGGTTTAAGCTTCTGTCACTCTAGCAACCCATCATCTACTTATTACTTCCCAGTGCCTTCCTCTAGGCCCAAATAATGGTGAAGTGTTATGTAGTCGATGTTCACATAACCCCACTAGAGGCTAGACAACATACATCTTATCAAAATATCAAACGAATACCAAATTCACATGACTACTCATAGCAAGACTTCTCCCTTGTCCTCAGGAACGAACGTAATTACTCACAAAGCATATTCATGTTCATAATCAGAGGGGTAATAATATGCATATAGGATCTGAACATATGATCTTCCACCAATTAAACCAACTAGCATCAACTACAAGGAGTAATCAACACTACTAGCAACCTACTAGCACCAATCACTAGTAGAAAAAGGGTCAAACGTGCAGCACATTAGTGCTGGTTTGAATTTGAGCCGGCACTAATGTGTCCATTAGTGCCGGTTCCAACGGCTAGCCGGGCCGCTCTCATTAGTATAGGTTCGTGGCGAACCTTTAGCACCGGTTCGTGCCACGAACCGGTACTAATGAGAGTGGTGGCAGGATGTTGTCAGTCTGGGGCCCCTCCAGCACCTTTAGTACCGGGTCGTATCACGAACCGGTACTAAAGGTCGTCCTACATAGACCCTTCGTCCACCCGAGCTCGCTCTATTCTTCCCCTTTCCCCTCTCCTCTCTATTCTTTTCCCTCTTCCTCTCAAGCTCATCACACATTTTGCCCAAAATTTGTCAAGATTTGAAGGCCCCCATCCATTCAAATGATCACAAAGGTTAGCAACTTTTTCCTTTCATCTCTCATTGCTAGATTAGCTCGTGCAATGCTTTATATAGTGATTGATTTTTGAGTTTAGTAATTTGGGAGGAATTATATATATGTGCTAGTATTTGATTTATATGCAATTTGAGGTAAAAAATAACACTTAGTTTGCATATGTAGGTGTGGTTTACTTAGTACCTTCTAAATCTCCGTCGTAACCACTGTCGATCGCTCGCAACGTCCCGTTGCCGGCACCACCTTGTGGTGAGCCTCTTGTTCATGAAGTTTTATATAAAAAATTGATGTTTTTGTGATTTGGATATATAGTTACTCGTATAATTATCTTACCCATACGTTGTTTGTTATACATAGTGCCATGGTTTTGATATCCGTCCCCGTCGGCCCTCTTCCAAGTTATGATTCGGATGTGGTATATTCTCTTAAAACTATTCATGCATTTTGTGTTTATGACAAATTATGCCCATCAAGTTGACATAAATATTTGTATGTAGGAGGTAGTTGAACCGGAAATTCCAACCGACCCTATTATCGAGAGGTTAAATTTAGTTGAAAGAGAAAACGAGGATTTGAAGGAAAAATTGAAAAGAATAGAGGGGGAGAAGATGGAATTGGAGTTGCATGTTGCCGATGTAGTCGATGATCACAAGATTAAGATGGAGAAAATGCGCTTGAAGATTATAAAGATTAGAAAATATGCCATTCATAGTGAGGCTGTGTATCATTATGCTGTTGGATCAATTGTTACCTTAGTTGCGATCTTGATCGCATTTGTTGTTGCATTTAAATTCTTTAGCTAGAGAGTTATTTGTTTGTTGCATTTAAGTGTTGTATGATCTTTATGTATGAACTTTATGTATTGTATTAATTTGATGTTTTCGGTGCTGTGTATTGAAGATGAGCCGGCAATGGATGTACGATGACCGATGCTCTCCCGAGTTCATTAATGGCATGCGTACTTTTCTGCTTGCGGCTGAGGCAAACAAGCGAGCGGATGGTTTTATGCCTTGTCCATGTGTTGGCTATAAGAATGGTCACAATTACTCTACGTCAAGAACCATTCACGTCCACCTGTTTGAGTCCAGTTTCATGCCCCACTATAATGCTTAGACCAAGCATGGACAAAGAGGGGTTATGATGGAAGACAATGAAGAAGAAGAGGACGACGACAGCTATCCTGGCCATGGGTTCCCTGAATACGATGATACAACAATGAGGGAAGAAGCTGAGCCGGTAATGCGGGAAGAAGCTGAGCCGGCAATGCGGGAAGAAGTTGAAGAAGAGGCATCGGATGAGCCCGTTGATGATCTAGGTCAGGCCATTGCCGCTGCAAAGAGAAACTGCGCAAGTGATTTGGAGAAGAAGTTGCAGCGCATGTTAGAGGATCACAAAAAATTGTTGTACCCGAATTGCGTAGGTGACAAGAAAAAGCTGGGCACCACACTGGAATTGCTGCAATGGAAGGCAGAGAATGGTGTATCTGACAAGGGATTTGGAAAGTTGCTGGTAATGATAAAGGATATGCTTCCAATGGACAACGAATTGCCAGAGAGTACGTACGAAGCGAAGAAGGCTGTCTGCCCTCTAGGGTTAGAGGTGCAGAAGATACATGCATGCCCTAATGATTGCATCCTCTACCGTGGTGAGTACGAGATTTGAACGCTTTCCCGGTATGCGGTGCATTGTGCTATAAGATCAGCCGCGATGACCCTGGTGATGTCGAGGGCGAGCGCCCCAGGAAGAAGATTCCTGCCAAGGTGATGTGGTATGCTCCTATAATACCACGGTTGAAACGTTTGTTCCAAAACAAAGAGCATGCCAAGCCGATGCGATGGCACAGAGAAGAACGTAAGAAAGACGAAAAGTTGAGAGTACCCGTTGACGGGTCGCAGTGGAGAAAAATCGAAAGAAAGTATGGGAAGGAGTTTGCAAATGACACAAGGAACGTATGGTTTGGTCTAAGCGCAGATGGCATTAATCCTTTTGGGGAGCAGAGCAGCAACCAAGCACCTGGCCTGTGACTCTATGTTTGTATAATCTTCCTCCTTGGTTGTGCATGAAGCGGAAGTTCATTATGATGCCAGTGCTCATCCAAGGCCCTAAGCAACCCGGCAACGACATTGATGTGTACCTAAGGCCATTAGTTGAAGAACTCTTACAACTGCGGAATGGAACAGGTGTACGTGCGTGGGATGAGCACATGGGGGAAGAATTTGACCTAAAGGCGTTGTTGTTCATGACCATCAATGATTGGCCTGCTCTCAGTAACCTTTCAGGACAGACAAACAAGGGATACCGCGCATGCACGCACTGTTTGGACGATACCGACAGTATATATTTGGCTAATTGTAAGAAGAATGTGTACCTGGGACATCGTCGATTTCTTCCAATCAGGCATCCCGTAAGAAAGAAAGGCAAGCATTTCAAAGGTGAGGTGGATCAACGGACGAAGCCTCGCCACCGTACTGGTGCAGATGTACATGATATGGTCAAGGATTTGAAGGTGGTCTTTGGAAAGGGTCCTGGTGGACAACCTGTTCCGAATGACGCTGGCGGCCGCGCACCCATGTGGAAGAAGAAATCTATATTTTGGGACCTGCCCTATTGGAAAGACCTAGAGGTCCGCTCCGCAATCGACGTGATGCACGTGATGAAGAATCTTTGTGTGACCCTGCTTGGCTTCTTGGGCATGTATGGGAAGACAAAAGATACACCTGAGGCACGGGAGGACCAGCAATGTATGCATGGAAAAGACGGCATACATCAGGGTCATGCAAGCTACGCTCTTACCAAAGAATAGAAGGAAATCTTCTTTGAATGCCTGCTCAGAATTAAGGTACTGTCTGGCTTCTCGTCGAATATAAAGGGAATAATAAACATGGCAGAGAAAAAGTTCCAGAACCTAAAGTCTCATGACTACCACGCGATTATGACGCAACTGCTTCCGGTTGCATTGAGGGGGCTTCTACCGGAAAACGTTCGATTAGCCATTGTGAAGCTATGTGCATTTCTCAATGCAATCTCTCAGAAGGTAATCGATTCAGAAATCATACCAAGGTTATAGAATGATTTGGTGCAATGTCTTGTCAGTTTCGAGTTGGTGTTCCCACCATCCTTCTTCAACATTATGACGCACGTCCTAGTTCACCTATGCGAAGAGATTAACATTTTGGGTCCTGTATTTCTACACAATATGTTCCCCTTTGAGAGGTTCATGGGAGTCTTAAAGAAATATGTTCATAACCGTGCTAGGCCAGAAGGAAGCATCTCCAAGGGCCATGAAAATGAGGAGGTCATTGAGTTTTGTATTGACTTTATTCCTGACCTTAAGCCGATTGGTGTTCCTGAATTGCGGCATAAGGGCAGACTGGATGGAAAAGGCACTCTAGGAGGGGAACAAATAATATGTATGGACGGACATACTCTCACTGAAGCACACTACACAGTTCTACAGAATTCCGCCTTGGTGGCTCCGTATATGGATGAACACAAGAACTTGCTACGCTCCAAACACCTGGAGCGGTCTGATGACTGGATTACACGTGAACAAACCAGGAGTTTCGCCAGCTGGTTGCAGACACGTACCATGCATGAGGCCTCTATTCAAGATGACATGTACTTGTTGTCCCAGTTACCATCTTCGAATATAATGACTTTCAAAGGGTACGAGATAAATGGTAATACATTTTACACGATCACCCAAGATAAGAAGTGCACCAACCAAAACAGTGGTGTCCGCTTTGATGCAGAAACCAAGACGGGAAAGGAAACATATTATGGTTATATACAGGACATATGGGAACTTGACTATCGACGTGGTTTGAAGGTCCCTTTGTTTCGGTGCAAATGGGTCAATATGACACGAGGCGGGGTAACGGAAGACCCGCAGTATGGAATCACAACAGTGGATCTCAACAATCTTGCGCATGCAGACGAACCATTCGTCCTAGCCAATGATGTGGCACAGGTTTTCTAGGTGAAGGACATGTCAGACCGCATAACAACATACGTTGTTCCCTTTGTCATCGGTATGTTACTTGCTCGAGATTCGATCGTCGGTATCCAATACCTAGTTCAATCTCGTTACCGGCAAGTCTCTTTACTCGTTCCGTAATACATCATCCCGCAACTAACTCATTAGTTGCAATGCTTGCAAGGCTTATGTGATGTGCATTACCGAGAGGGCCCAGAGATACCTCTCCGACAATCGGAGTGACAAATCCTAATCTCGAAATACGCCAACCCAACATCTACCATTGGAGACACCTATAGAGGTCCTTTATAATCACCCAGTAACGTTGTGACGTTTGGTAGCACACAAAGTGTTCCTCCGGCAAACGGGAGTTGCATAATCTCATAGTCATAGGAACATGTATAAGTCATGAAGAAAGCAATAGCAACATACTAAACGATCGGGTGCTAAGCTAATGGAATGGGTCATGTCAATCAGATCATTCAACTAATGATGTCACCTCGTTAATCAAAAATCAACTCTTTGTTCATGGTTAGGAAACATAACCATCTTTGATTAACGAGCTAGTCAAGTAGAGTCATACTAGTGACACTCTGTTTGTCTATGTATTCACACATTTATTATGTTTCCGGTTAATACAATTCTAGCATGAATAATAAACATTTATCATGATATAAGGAAATAAATAATAACTTTATTATTGCCTCTAGGGCATATTTCCTTCAGTCTCCCACTTGCACTAGAGTCAATAATCTAGATTACATGGTAATGATTCTAACACCCATGGAGTCTTGGTGTTGATCATGTTTTGCTCGTGAGAGAGGCTTAGTGAATGGGTCTGCAACATTCAGATCCATATGTATCTTGCAAATCTCTATGTCTCCCTCCTTGACTTGATCGCGGATGGAATTGAAGTGTCTTTTGATGTGCTTGGTTCCCTTGTGAAAGCTGGATTCCTTTGCCAAGGCAATTGCACCAGTATTGTCACAAAAGATTTTCATTGGACCCGATGCACTAGGTATTACACCTAGATCGGATATGAACTCCTTCATCCAGACTCCTTCATTTGCTGCTTCCGAAGCAGCTATGTACTCCGCTTCACATGTAGATCCCGCCACGACGCTTTGCTTGGAACTGCACGAACTGACAGCTCAAGCATTTAATAAAAATATGTATCCAGTTTGTGACTTAGAGTCATTCGGATCAGTGTCAAAGCTTGCATCGACATAACCGTTTACGATGAGCTCTTTGTCACCTCCATAAACGAGAAACATATCCTTAGTCCTTTTTAGGTATTTCAGGATGTTCTTGGCCGCTGTTCAGTGATCCACTCCTGGATTACTTTGGTACCTCCCTGCTAAACTAATAGCAAAGCAAACATCAAGTCTGGTACACAGCATTGCATACATGATAGAACCTATGGCTGAAGCATAGGGAATGACTTTCATTTTCTCTCTATCTTCTGCAGTGGTCGGGCATTGAGTCTGACTCAACTTCACACCTTGTAACACAGGCAAGAACCCTTTCTTTGCTTGATCCATTTTGAACTTCTTCAAAACTTTATCAAGCTTTGTGCTTTGTGAAAGTCCAATTAAGCGTCTTGATCTATCTCTATAGATATTGATGCCCAATATATAAGCAGCTTCACCGAGGTCTTTCATTAAAAAATTCTTATTCAAGTATCCTTTTATGATATTCAGAAATTCAGTATCATTTCCGATCAACAATATGTCATCTACATATAATATCATAAATGCTACAGAGCTCCCACTCACTTTCTTGTAAATACAGGCTTCTCCAAAAGTATGTATAAAACCATATGCTTTGATCACACTATCAAAGCGTATGTTCCAACTCCGAGAGGCTTGCACCAGTCCATAAATGGATCGTTGGAGCTTGCACACTTTGTTAGCACCTTTTGGATTGACAACTCTTCTTTAAGATATCCATTAAGGAATGCAGTTTTGACATCCATTTGCCAAATTTCATAATCATAAAATGCGGCAATTGCTAACATGATTCTGACGAACTTAAGCATCGCTACGGGTGAGAAGGTCTCATCATAATCAACTCCTTGAACTTGTCAATAACCTTTTGCAACAAGTCGAGCTTTGTAGACAGTAACATTACCGTCAGCGTCAGGACATATGGGAACTTGACTATCGACTTGGTTTGAAGGTCCCTTTGTTTCGGTGCAAATGGGTCAATATGACACGAGGCGGGGTAACGGAAGACCCGCAGTACGGAATCACAACAGTGGATCTCAACAATCTTGCGCATGCAGACGAACCATTCGTCCTAGCCAATGATGTGGCACAGGATTTCTATGTGAAGGACATGTCTACCAAGCCAAGAAAAAGAAAAGATAAGGAAGCGAATGCATCGTACGATGAGCCAAAGTGGCACATAGTTCTTTTTGGGAAGAGAAACATCATGGGAGTGGGTGACAAGACAGACATGTCAGAAGATTATCAAAAGTTTGATGAAATTGCTCCATTCACAGTGAATATTGACCCGAGCATCCCGTTAAATGATGAAGATTTTCCATGGTTACGGCGCAAAGGGACACACGCGAAGAAAAAGTTTTACACCCAAAGATCTGGGATGTGATCGGCTTCATTATCATCACTTTCTTCTGTGTTTCACACCCAGGAGGGAATCTCTGTAATAGTTAGGGTAGTTATGTGTTTTGGCATTTGAAACGCGAAGAAATTTTATGTGCAAACAAATTCTTTCATGCCTTTACTGATTTTTAAAGTTAAGTTATTCACAAACTAGTGATTCACACTAATTTCAAATAATTCAAAATTTAAACTATTCAAATTTGAAAACTATGGGCACTAACAGAAAGTTTGTAATTTTTTGTACCCAAAGCAAAAATATTCACAAAGAAACTCTAAATACACAAAAAAACAACTCAAAAATAAATAAAGCAAAAAAAATAAAAAAGCCCGCCTACTGGGCCAGAGCGGCCTGCATACGACTAGAAACCTAACCTATTGTTGGGCCAGGATGTAGGCCCGTAAAGGCCCAGTAGGCCCACAGGGCAGCACAGAACATGTAGGCCCAGTAGGCCTGCTTTGGAGAGGAGCTCGAGAGAGCTACCACACGGGAGGTTATAAACCAGTGCGGATGCCCCTCGGCTAGCGAGGTGGGACTAAACTTGCCACACCGCACCTGCGCCACCGCACCCCCTTTAGTACCGGGTGGTGGCACCAACCGGTACTAAAGGCCCCCCCTTTAGTACCGGTTGGTGCCACCACCCGGTACTAAAGGGGGTGCGCTTCCCGCCGCTTGGCCTGGCCAAAACAGGCCTTTAGTACCGGTTGGTGGCTCCAACCGGTACTAAAGGTCCATCCTATATAACTAAACACTTCAAAAATTTCAGTTTCTCATCTGCTTCTTCTCCTCTGCCCCGTCGCCCGCTGCCCCCGTCTCCATATCCCTCGTCGCCGCTCCCGTCGCCGCCCCGTCATCCCCATCGTCACCGCCGCCCCGTCCCGCGTCGTCCCCGTCCCTGTCATCGCCGCCCCGTCCCCGTCGTCGCCGCCCCGGCCCGTACGTCCCCGTCCCCATCGTCGCCGCCCCGTCCCTGTCCCCGTCGTCGCCATCCCCATCGTCGCCACGCCCGTCGCCGTCCACATCGCCGCCCCCCGTCGCCTCTCGCCTCGATGGTGAGCACACACACACACATACATTTTTTTAGTTTTTTAGTTATAGAAATAGTTATAAAAATGTTAGAAATTTTTCTTTTTTTAGTTATACAAATAGTTAGTTATATAGCATTGTTAGAAATGTTATAGAAATGTTAGAATTGTTAGAAATTTTTATGTTTTTTAGTTATAGAAATAGTTATAAAAAAAGTTAGAATTGTTAGAATTTTTTCTGTTTTTTAGTTATAGAGATAGTTATAAAAAAGTTAGAAATTTTTCTTTTTTTAGTTATATAAATATTAGAAATGTTATACAAATGATAGTTATATATATATAGAAATGTTATAATTTATTTTTCTGTTTTATAGTTATAGAAATATTAGAAATGTTATAGAAATGTTAGTTATATAGCATTGTTAGAAATGTTATAGGAATGTTAGTTATATATAAATGTTAGAAATTTTAGTTATCAAATTCCAATCATTAAAAAAATGTTACTTTTGCGGGCATATAGCTAGTATTTGTTCTCGACGATGCCCGGCCCGCATCCTCGCCGTCGACCCGTCCGCGACGATGTCCGGCTGACCCATGTCCGGGACTGGGCTCCGCCGGGCTGGCACTGGGAGGTGCTGCCTGGAGGGGCGCGCCGCTTGATGAGGAACCCGGCCCCGGGTCCCGTCGTCGACCCTGATCTCGTTTGGTGGCGTTCGCGTGGGTCAGTTTCGGTGCGGAGGGATCCGGCCCCGCCGGAGGTGGTACGTCAACGTGTCAGGGAGGAGGACGAGCACGTCCATCGCTACATGGTTGCGTTAGAGGGCGGCAGGTTCTCCAATACCTGGCACTTTCTTCAGGGATCTCACTTCAGCTATGATCATGCGAGGGTTCCTTCTCTTTGGGTGTCCACCACCCGTGCCGCAGGAACCGCGAGTGTCCTAGATTCTTCTATAGTATTCGATCTTTATTAGCTACCTAGCCAGTGATGTATTCGATATATAATATTCGAGACGATGTATTCGATATTATATATTATTCGAGACGATGTATTCGAGATTATATATTATTTGAGACGATGTATTCGAGATTATATCTATTATTCGAGACGATGTATTCAAGATTATATCTATTATTTGAGACGATGTATTCGAGATTATATCTATTATTCGAGACGATGTATTCGAGATTATATCTATTATTCGAGACGATGTATTCGAGATTATATCTATTATTCGAGACGACGTATTCGAGATTATATTCGATGATGCTTATTATGTACTATGATTGATTCAGTTTTTCCTTATTAATTGACTGCATCCATGCATTGTAATTTGAATATATTTCTTTTGGATTAGTTAAACAAAACCTATAGCGGACAATACCGGCAGAGAGGGAGAAGAGGCCCTGTTCAATATCATACGCAATCCTCGCGGGCCAGATGATGATCAGAATGAAGAAGATTATGACGGCTTCGAATATCTAAACAACACCGGGGAGGGTGATATGATATTCGATCGCGACGACCAAATTGATGAAGTCATGAACTATGAACATGACGAAGAAAATGTTGATCTTGAAACAACAAAGACCGGCGAGGTATATATATTTATATAAGCAGGCATCTGGTGATCATCACATGTTTTAAATGACTTGAAGATATATTAACGAATCGATCTTTCTTCTTTCAGCCATCCGGATCGAGCAAATCTTCAGGCAACAGGACGAAACGAGGCCCGAACAAAAAGTTGAAGGAGGGCATAAAGTACAATATCGAGGCAATCAGACCTAATGGCGAACCATTAGCGCCTAAGAAGATTGCAGACAAGTTCATTCGTCAGTGCGGAGTTCTTGTGAAGGACCAACTCCCGATCTCCCTTCAAGAATGGAGAGATACAGCAAAGCCACGTCCAGGAGTTACTTTTGTCGACGACAGACAAAAACTTCTGCTTTGGGAAACGCTCATGGAACATTTCACCCTACCAGATCATTTCACAGATGCATATGTGGAGAAAGTCAAGGACGCTGCTCTTAGGAAGATGGCGGTTGCATTCAAGAACAACAAGATTCGTGAATGGGCCAAGTACGTCAACGGAGGAAGGAAGACTCCAGTATTCGAGGGAACACTAGAGAACCAAAGTGCTCATTGGGACGATTTCGTGAAATTCAAGGATTCGGAATTATCTAAGGAACGGTCGAGAACAAACAAGGCCAATGCCGCAAAAAAGGATAAGTTCCATAAGCTGGGGCCAGATGGCTATGCGGTGGGAATGCCTAAGTGGGATAAGTTTGAGAAAGAGATGCTGGATGCAGGTGTCACTCCAGAAACATTGAGTTGGACCCGAAGACAGGCAAAGTTTCGAAGCAGGCATGTCTGGACGGAGCCGAAGATAAGCTACTTGTTGCAATAGAAGAGGCTCGATCGGGGTTGTTCGAGCCCAACAGAGAGAACGATGAGCTTACGCGTGCCCTGGGAAATCCTGAACACCCGGGAAGAACACGAGGCATGGGCGCTATTCCGTGGTATGAGGGGTTTTCGTACTGGAACACCGACTACAGAACCCGTGCGAGAAAGAAGATTGCGGAGGAGAAGAAGAGGAAGATGGAGGAGGAGCAGAGGAAGCTAGACTATGAACACCTTCAAGGCCTAGAATCAGCGCACGCTGACTTGGCAGTCAAATTCCAGCGGTAGCAGGAGCAGATCGACTCACTTAGCCAGCAAAGGGGGTCTCAGCAGCTAGCGGATGATCCACCATTGGATAGCACCGTCCCATCCATGCCGAGAAGTAGCGTGGGTTCCGCCCCGGGCGACGCATTGCTGGATAGCTACCCAGTGGATGACATCATGGAGAACACTAACTGCGAGCTACACTTCAAAATGAACATATCCATGAAGGTGGCGGACGCCCTTGCTTTTACAAATCCCCCCGAGGCAACCTTCCATTACAACCCGATTCCAGCGGGCTATGCTCGTGTCTTGGTTGATGAGGTGGTGGACCAATATTCAGGGCTAGAGCTTGACATTCCTGGAGGTGACGATGAGCACACACTAGGAGAGGCCAACCATCGTATCATCCTATGGAGAAAGGATTGCATCATCTTTCGAAGGCCACCGACACCGCGTCATCCGACTCCTCGTCGCAGTCCGCCACCGAGTCAGCAGACTCCCGCTCCTCCAAGTCCACCAACGCGTCAGGCCACTCCTCCTCCAAGTATGGCACAGCTTCAGGCCACTCCTCCTCCTCCAAGTCCGGCAAAGCGTCAGGCCACTCCTCCTCCAAGTTCGGCACAGCTTCAGGCCACTCCTCCAAGTTCGGCACAACTTCAGGCCACTCCTCCTCCTCCAACTCAGCCACGTCAGCCGTCTTCGCCGCCTCAGCAATCACGGAAGAGAGCCGCCTCAGCTATGGTGCGTAGCGGTACAAGTCGAGGTAGTACTTGAGGTATAGGCGGAGGCAAGTGATTTCAATATGGTCCAAGCCTCGCGCCTCTTCCGCAGAGACCTTACGACAAGTCCGAGGAGGAAAATGTAGCCATATCGAAGGACGAGGTGGAAGCCCATTTTGCACCGAAACCGCCACCGCCGCGAAGGGAGAAAGTGCCTGTGGAAAAGATTGACCACTTCATTCAGATGGCTAGAGCACCAGCTCCCAAACCTGTTGACACAGACTATGAGCGCCACATCAAGAAGTTAAATCGAGCACGTCTACAGAAAGAGGCGAGCTCGAGCTCGAGCGAATCAGATGGCAAAAGGAGCGGTAAAACCGTTCCCCAGCTGGGAGAACAGGCGGCGCAATCAATCCCCCCGCTTGTTGTGCCAACAACACATGAGAGTAGGCGCGCCCAATATTATTGTGGGCAAACCGTTAACGTTCCCGGGGTGGGCGATGTGGTAATAACCGAGGAGCATATTGCGCAGGCTGAATTGATCAGGATCACTGTTGGACAACTCCTCGATATCGAGCCCATGTCTCCGACTAGAGAGGAGGAAATAAAACGGAAATATGCCCGGGGCCAACCTTTGGTCGAGCCAGAGGAGGTCAATAAGCTCCCAACGAGAATGTATGAATTGCATCAATGGTACATGGACATTACCAAGATTTCCAATCGAGAGTCCCTCATGGTGAATGTCAACAAGGATCATTACTACCATGAGAAAGCTGTGACCGTTGAGTATTCAGAACTATTTCAGCTATACAATAAAGACGCACTCGACAAATCTATCGTCAGTTCCAATTGTCTGTAAGTGATTTCTTTCTGTAATTTAAGTCTCAAGCTAGTTGTAGTGATCATTTTGATCAATCATTACCTGTAATTATCCTCACTATATTCTTTTCTGTGGTATTATGCAGGATGAAGATTTATGAAATGAAAAAAGGTGGACGCTATGGCATTGGGTTCGTTGACCCAAATACCATTAATGAATACACATGGAAAATAGATCCATATCACGAAAAAAGTGTAGAGGAAAGCATGCTATAGTTCTTCAAGGAACTCAAATACAATGAAGATATACTACTTCCTTACAACTTCCAGTGAGTCACACTGTCTTGTACTACAAATTCTGTTTTTCCCTACTAGCTAGCTACATGTTTTTGCTTACATATGCCCGCTTAATTAAGAAATGCAAACGTATGTGCATGCAGATTTCACTGGATCTTGTTAATCATTAAAGTTGATGAAGGAACAGTTGAAGTACTAGACTCACTACTTAAGAAAGCAAGTGACTACACCATCGTGAAGGGGATAGTCAACAGGTAATTTCAATCATTATTAACTATATATCGGCCTATTTAATTAGTTTGTCATTTCCTGATAAAAACTATTTAATAACCCATTTATTCATTTTCTTTGTCGGCGGGCAGGGCTTGGGCAAAGTTCATCAGGGCCACTCCAGGCCCATGGAAACAAAATCTGAAATGGTATCGACCCAAGGTAAGTAATTAAGTAGTACTAGCTAGCTGCCATCTCTTTAATTATCATGCTTGATTAATTATTATCTGATCAAATTCCATTCTCGTAAAGGCCCTGAAGCAGGCGCCGGGGAATGATCTATGTGCATACTACGTTTGCGAGAACATTCGCGTGAGGGCATCCGAAAGGAGCAAATCTCAAAGACAGGAGTGGGTGCGATATCGATTGTCAGAACACTATTCATAATTTTTACACCATTATCGATATCTAGTCACACAACTAATACACATGCATATTGATCTCCTTCTTAACAGTTCAAAGAGGTGCGGGACAAGCTCCTAGCACAGGACCGCATAGAAGCAATTCAAGAGGAAATAGCGGGATTTTTGCTCGACCAGGTCATAGATCCCAAAGGAGAATACTATTACCCGCTACCGCCCCCATGAACCACTTTCAATTGTTATCGTGCTCCGAAGGCACCAATTAGCTAGGCTAATGCCACTGGCTCCGAAGGCACCAATTAGGAGAAATTGTATATATATATATATATATATACACACATGTGTCTATATATGTGTGAATTAATTAATGGTGGTTGTGAGACATTCGATGATATATATATATATATATTATGATCGGTTCTACTAGAAATTCTATTTATATATATGCATAACGTGTACAATATGTAGTATCGTAAAATACCAGCAAACGAAAAATAATTAAATGGAAAACACAAAATTAAATGAAAAAGTAATCATAAACCCAAACCCCCCCCCAACCTTTTAATACCGGTTGGTGACACCAACCGGTACTAAAGGGCTCCTTGCCCCCGAAGCTGGCTCGTGCCACGTGGTTGCCCTTTAGCAGCGGTTCGTGCTGAACCGGTACTAGAGGGGGGGGCTTTAGTGCCTACAATTTAGCACCGGTTACCAAACCGGCACTAAAGGGCCTTACGAACCGGTGCTATTGCTTGGTTCTGCACTAGTGAATCCTGTACTTTGAGACAAGAATTGGATACAAGAGATGAACTAGGGTTTGGAGATGAGATGGTGCTGGTGAAGATGTTGATGGAGATTGCCTTCTCCCGATGAGAGGAGCATTGGTGATGATGATGGTGATGATTTCCCCCCTCCAGGAGGGAAGTTTCCCCTGCAGAACAGCTCTGCCGGAGCTCTAGAATGGATCCGCCAAGGTTCCGCCTCGTGGCGGCGGAGTCTCGTCCCGAAAAGTTCCTTCTTATTTTTTTCTCATCGAAAGACCTCATATAGGAGAAGATGGGCATCGGAGAGCCACCAGGGGGCCCACGAGGTAGGGGCGCGCCCTAGGGGGGTGTCCCCACCCTCGTGAGCAGGGTGTGGGCCCCCTGGCCTTCATCTTTGGCGTGGATTTTTCTTTATTTTCTTTAAAGACGTTCCGTGGAGTGTCAGGACTTTTGGAGTTGCGCAGAATAGGTCTCTAATATTTGCTCCTTTTCCAGACCAGAATTCCAGCTGCCGGCATTCTCCCTCCTTATCTAAACCTTGTAAAATAAGAGAGAATAGCCATAAGTATTGTGAAATAACAGTCCATAATGCGATAAATATCGATATAAAAGCATGATGCAAAATGGACGTATCAGTCCACATACTCAACTATCATTTAGTCTTTCACAATTGCTAACACTCACACAATATTTATGGGTATGGAGTTTTAATCGGACACAGAGAAAGATAGGGGCTTATAGTTTTGCCTCCCAACGTTTTACCTCAAGGGTAATGTCAACAATAATAGCTCATGCAGACTCACATCCAATTAGCTATATGTATCTGGATCTTTCCAACACATTGTTCTTGCCAAAGGATAAAATGTAAAAAGGAAAGGTGAAGATCACCATTACTCTTATATAAGGTAGAAGATAAAAGTAAAAGATATGCCCTTCGCAGAGGGAAGCAGAGGTTCTCATGCGCTTTTTTGGTTGGATGCACAAAATCTTAATGCAAAAGAACGTCACTTTATGTTGCCACTTGTGATATGGACCTTTATTATGCAGTCTGTCGCTTTTATTTCTTCCACATCACAAGATCATATAAAGCTTGTTTTCTCCACATTAATAAATCATACATATTTAGAGAGCAATTTTTATTGCATGCATCGATGACAGCTTACTTGAAGGATCTTACTCAATCCATAGGTAGGTATGGACTCTCATGGCAAAAACGGGTTTAGGGATATTTGGAAGCATAAGTAGTATCTCTACTTGGTGCAAAGAAATTGGCTAGCATGAGAGGGAAAGGCAAGCTCAACATGTTGGATGATCCATGAAAATATAATTTATCTCATATGTAAGAAAACATAACCTATTACGTTGTCTTCCTTGTCCAACTTTTATTCATCATACTCTTATATGTGAAGTCATTACTCTCCATAAGATCCATATGATCTCTTTATTTCTTTTTATTCTTTCTCTTTTATTTTATTCCCTCAAGATCATAGCAAGATAATCAAGCCCTTGACTCAACACTAATATTTATTAAATATAGCTCACGAACTCGATTACATAGAAGGATCATAAAGCAAAACTCACAACTAGATCATACTAAAACTTTATTCTACTAGATCAAGATATTACCAAAAGCATCGAGCTAAGAAAAACAGTAAAGATAAAAGGTGTGATGGTGATACGATACGATACCGGGGCACTCCCCCAAGCTTGGCAGTTGCCAAGGGGAGTGCCCATACCCGTGTGATTATATCTCCTTCTTCGGGGGTGGTGATGTGATATTCTTGGCGATGATGCCCCTCAGGATATGATTCTCTTCCTCGATCTTATTGACTTGCTGCTTGAGGTTCATTATTTCCTTACGGAGCTTGCCAGTGATGGCTAAAGCTCCTTTCACCCAAGGATGTTGCATAGCTGCGGGAGAACAAGTAAGACTCTTTTTCATATTTTCATAAGAGAGAAATCTAACATTGGAAGGGATGACCGAGTTTGGAATAGTTGACCTCTGTAGTTCCCCCATCGTGAATCCTGCCCGGAAATGAGACGTAACTTCTTGATCCTCCTCCATGGCATCTATCCTTTTCAAGTCAGCTTCCATCTCTTCCTCCGTTGAGGACCCAAAGTGATAGGCATCGCTGTTTGCCCCTAGACCTGGTGTTGGATGAGACACCCGACTCTCCCCGATTGACTCTTGAGAGGACATCTTGCTCTGATCTGCGGCAGAAACAGCTCGAAACAAAGACAGGAGATATTTGCATGGTACGGTGGTCAAAACCTTCGGGAGATTATATAATGAATTTTTACCGACCAAAAGAAGTATCGTGCAAGAAAATGGAGTCCGAAGAGCGCACGAGGTGCCCACGAGGCAGGGGGCGCGCCTCCCACCCTCATGGAAGCCTCGTGTCCTTCTCAGACTTCTTCTTATTTTCCTAATTTTCTAAATATTCCAAAACAGAGAAAAATTGCCATTAGAACTGTTTTGGAGTCGGTTTACTTACCGTACCACATACATATTCCTTTTCGGAGTCTGAAACGTTCTAAAAAGTGTCCCTTATGTATTCCTCCGGGGTTACGGTTTCAATAATATTGGTTTCAACATTTATTGTATTACCTGAGATATAATGTTTGATTCTTTGACCATTCACCACCCTCGGATTTGTGCCTTCGAAGTTGTTGATTTTTATGGCACCAAAATTATAGACATCCTCGATAATGTAAGGACCTTCCCATTTAGAGAGGAGTTTGCCTGCAAAAAATCTTAAACGAGAGTTGTATAGCAATACATAATCACCTACATTACACTCATGCTTTTGTATCCTTTTGTCATGACTTTTTCTTTAAACAGTTTGGCATTTTCATAGGCCTGGGTTCTCCATTCATCTAGTGAGCTAATGTCAAATAACCTCTTCTCACCGGCAAGTTTGAAGTCATAGTTGAGCTCTTTAATAGCCCAATATGCCTTATGTTCTAGTTCAAGAGGTAAGTGACATGCTTTTCCATAAACCATTTTATACGGAGACATACCCATAGGATTTTTATATGCAATTTAATAGGCCCATAATGCATCATCAAGTTTCTTTGACCAATTCTTTCTAGATCTATTAACAGTCTTTTTCAAAATTAATTTAAGCTCTCTGTTACTCAATTCTACTTGACCACTAGATTGTGGGTGATAAGGATATGCAATTCTATGATTAACGTCATACTTAGCAAGCATTTTACGAAAGGCACCATGAATGAAATGTGAACCACCATCAGTCATTAAATATCTAGGGACTCCAAACTTCGGTAAAATAACTTCTTTAAGCATCTTAATATAGGTGTTATGATCAGCACTACTAGTTGGAATAGCTTCTACCCACTTAGTAATGTAATCAACAGCAACTAAAATATGTGTATACCTATTAGAGGAAGGAAAAGGTCACATATAATCAAAGCCCCAAACATCAAATGGTTCAATAACAAGTTAATAATTCATAGGAATTTCTTGACGTCTACTAATATTACCAATTCTTTGACATTCATCACAAGACAAGACAAACTTACGGGCATCCTTGAAGAGAGTAGGCCAATAAAAACCGGATTGCAATACCTTGTGTGCAGTTTTATCTCCAGCATGGTGCCCTCCATAGGCTTCGGAGTGACACTTGTGTAGGATCTGTTCCTGTTCATGCTCAGGTACACAATGTCTAATAACACCATCTACTCCTTCTTTATAAAGATGTGGGTCATCCCAAAAGTAATGCCTTACATCATATAAGAACTTTTTCTTTTGCTGGTATGTGAAACTAGGTGGTATAAATTTAGCAATAATATAATTAGCATAATCAGCATACCATGGAGCAGTTCGAGAAGCATTTATGACATTTAATTGTTCATCAGGAAAGCTATCATTAGTAGGTAGTGGGTCATCAAGAACATTCTCTAACCTAGACAAGTTGTCTGCAACGGGGTTCTCAGCTCCCTTTCTATCAATAATATGCAAATCAAATTCTTGTAGCAAGAGAACCCATCTAATAAGTCTAGGTTTAGCATCTTTCTTTTCCATAAGATATTTAATAGCAGTATGATCAGTGTGAACAGTTACTTTGGAAACAACAATATAAGGTCTGAACTTATCACAAGAAAATACAACTGCTAAAAATTCTTTTTCAGTAGTAGCATAATTTCTTTGGGCACTGTCTAGGGTTTTACTAGCATATTGGATAACATTTAATTTCTTATCAACTCTTTGTCCTAGAACAGCCCCTACAGCATAA
Source organism: Triticum urartu (assembly GCF_056163025.1). Lineage (NCBI taxonomy): Eukaryota > Viridiplantae > Streptophyta > Magnoliopsida > Poales > Poaceae > Triticum > Triticum urartu. The sequence goes on along the minus strand of NC_141874.1, from coordinate 737,794,214 downwards.
TCACTAGCATCACAAATAATTTCAAATGGTAAATTCCAATCAGGAGGTTGAACAATAGGTGCAGAAACCAAAGCTTTCTTAAGTATTTCAAATGCTTCTACACAGTCATCATCAAAGACAAAAGGAATATATTTTTGTATTAGGTTACTCAGAGGTCGAGAAATTTTTGAGAAGTCCTTAATGAACCTCCTATAAAAACTGGCATGACCAAGGAAACTTCTTATACCTTTGATGTCCTTGGGACTCGGCATCTTTTCAATAGCATCAACTTTAGCTTTATCAACTTCAATACCTCTTTCAGAAATTTTATGCCCCAAGACAATACCTTCATTAACCACAAAGTGGCACTTCTCCCAGTTCAAGACAAGATTAGTTTCTTCACATCTCTGCAAAACTCGATGAAGGTTTCTCAAGCAATCATCAAAAGAGGATCCATAAACGGAGAAATCGTCCATGAAAACCTCACAAATCTTTTCACAAAAGTCAGAGAATATAGCCATCATGCATCTTTGAAAGGTAGTAGGTGCACTACATAAACCAAAAGGCATACGTCTATAAGAAAAAGTATCGAAAGGGCAAGTAAAAGTGGTCTTTGCTTGATCATCAGCTGACACAGGTATTTGAGATAAGCCAGAGTGACCATCTAGAAAGAAAAAATGTGTATGTTTGGATAATATTTCTAGCATTTGATCAATGAAGGGCAAATGTAATGATCTTTTTAGTAGCTTTATTTAATTTGCGAAAATCAATTACCATCCTATAACCTGTAATAATTCTTTGTGGAATCAATTCATCTTTATCATTAGGAACGACAGTAATACCTCCCTTCTTAGGGACACAATGGACAAGACTTACCCACTGACTATCAGCAATGGGATAAATTATACCTGCCTCAAGGAGCTTTAATATTTCCTTTCTTACCACTTCTTTCATCTTAGGATTCAGCCGTCGTTGGTGATCAATAACTGGTTTGGCATCTTTCTCCAAATTTATTTTTTGCTGACATAGAGTGGGACTAATGCCCTTAAGATCATCAAGAGTATATCCAATAGCAGCACGATGCTTCTTCAGAGTTTTCAATAATTTCTCTTCCTCCTTCTCTGAAAGGTTAGCACTAATAATAACAGGATATATCTTCTTTTCATCAAGATAAGCATATTTAAGAGTATCAAGTAAAGTTTTAAGCTCAAATACAGGATCAACCTTGGGTGGAGGAGGATCCCCTAGGATTTCAATAGGCAACTTGTGTTTCAGAATAGGTCCCTGTTTAAAGAATACTTCATCTATTTCCATTCTTTCATTCATGAACATATCATTTTAATGGTCTAGCAAATATTGTTCTAAAGGATCAGTAGGAGGCATGACAATAGAAGCAAGACCAATAATTTCATCTTTACTAGGCAATTCTTTATCATGTGGTTGTCTATGAAATTTAGCAAAATTAAACTCATGAGACATATCCCCTAAACCAACAGAAACAATATTCTTATTGTAGTCTATCTTAGCATTAATAGTATTCAAGAAGGGTCTACCAAATATAATGGGACAAAAGCTATCTTGTGGGGAACCAAGAACAAGAAAATCAGCAGGATATTTAACCTTCCCACACAAGACTTCAACATATCTAACAATCCCGATTGGTGAAATAGTATCTCTATTGGCAAGCTTAATGGTAACATCGATATCTTCTATCTCAGCAGGTGCAATATCATGCATAATTTCTTTGTATAAGGAATGAGGTATTGCACTTGCACTAGCACCCATATCACATAAGCCATGATAGCAATGATCTCCTATTTTAACAGAAATAACAGGCATGCCTACAACAGGTCTATGTTTATTTTTAGTATCAGGTCTAGCAATTCTAGCAGTCTCATCACAGAAGTAAATAACATGCCCATCAATATTATCAGCCAAGAGATCTTTAACCATAGAAATATTAGGTTCAACTTTAACTTTCTCAGGGGGTTTGTGTGTCCTAATATTACTTTTGTTGACTATAGTTGAAACTTTAGCATGATCCTTTATTCTAACAGGGAAAGGTGGTTTCTCAACATAAGCAGTAGGAACAACATGATCATTATAAGTGATAGTCTTTTCTTCAACTTTAATAGCTGTAACTACTTTTACTTCAATGGGAGGATTATATTTAAACCACTTCTCCTTAGGGAGATCAACATGAGTAGCAAAGGATTCACAAAAGGAAGCTACTATCTCAGAGTCAAGTCCATATTTAGTGCTAAATTCACAGAAAGCATCGGTATCCATAAAATATTTAACACAATCAAACTTAGGTGTTATACCTGACTCCTCACCTTCGTCGAGATCCCAATCTTCAGAGTTGCATTTAATTATTTGCAATAAATCCCATTTGAATTCAATAGTCTTCATCATAAAAGATCCAGTACAAGAAGTATTGAGCATGGAGCGATTACTAAGAGAAAGTCGAGCATAAAAAATTTGAATAATCATTTCTCTTGAGAGCTCATGATTGGGGCATGAATATAACATTGACTTAAACCTCCCCCAAGCTTGAGCGATGATTTCTCCTTCACGAGGCCAAAAATTATATATATAATTACGATCACGATGAACAAGATGCATAGGATAAAACTTCGGTGAAATTCCAATTTCAATCGCTTATAGTCCCAGGATCCCATATCATCACATAGCCTATACCATGTCAATGCATCTCCCTTCAAAGATAAAGGGAAGACCTTCTTCTTGATAACATCCTCGGGCATACCTCCAAGCTTAAATAATCCACAAACTTCATCCACATAGATTAAGTGTAAATCGGGATGCAATGTTCCATCTCCTGCAAAAGGATTAGCTAGCAGTTTCTCTATCATACCCAAAGGAATTTCAAAGTAAACATTTTCAGTAGGTACAGTAGGTTGAGGGGTAGCTAATTGTGGTTCCGGACAAGGTGAAGATACCCCGAACAAACCCCTCAAAGGATTATGTTCCATAGTAACAAGTGACAGTAAATTTCAGCACACTATAAAAAAATCTTACCAAATTCCACCTACCAAAGGCGCTTCACTCCTCGGCAATGGTGCTAGAAAAGAGTCTTGATGACCCACAAGTGTAGGGGATCTATCGTAGCTTTTCGATAAGTAAGAGTGTCGAACCCAACGAGGAGTAGAAGGAAATGATAAGCAGTTTTCAGTAAGGTATTCTCTGCAAGCACTGAAATTATCGGTAACAGATAGTTTTGTGATAAGGTAATTTGTAACGAGTAGCAAGTAATAAAAGTAAATAAGGTGCAGCAATATGGCCCAATCCTTTTTGTAGCAAAGGACAAGCCTGGACAAACTCTTATATGAAGGAAAGCGCTCCCGATGACACATGGGAATTATCGTCAAGCTAGTTTTCATCTCGTTCATATGATTCGCGTTCGGTACTTTGATAATTTGATATGTGGGTGGACCGGTGCTTGGGTACTGTCCTTACTTGGACAAGAATCCCACTTATGATTAACCCCCATTGCAAGCATCTACAACTACAACAGAAGTATTAAGGTAAACCTAACCATAGCATGAAACATATGGATCCAAATCAGCCCCTTACAAAGCAACGCCTAAACTAGGGTTTAAGCTTCTGTCACTCTAGCAACCCATCATCTAGTTATTACTTCCCAATGCCCCCCTCTAGGCCCAAACAATGGTGAAGTGTCATGTAGTCGACGTTCACATGACACCACTAGAGGGATGACAACATACATCTCATCAAAATATCGAAAGAATATCAAATGCACATTACTACTAATAGCAAGACTTCTACCATGTCCTCAGGAACAAACGTAACTACTCACAAAGCATATTCATGTTCATAATCAGAGGGGTATTGATACGTCCATTTTGCTCTAAAATCAATACTTTTTTGAGGGAAAAGAGGTGTTTGTAAAACACAAATACTTGAGTATGAAGGTGTTTGTAAACCACAAATATTTTTCTTTTGAAGACATCCCAAATTTCTGTATACACAATAATCCAAGTATTTTCTCCTCACAATAGAAAAGTCATGCAATAAGATCCCTAAAGAAAGAACAAAATCTTACTTGTAAATTCACACTTGCATACCATTTATTAGAAGATGTCCCGTGCTGTCTGGATGGCGCCTCTACGGAGTACGAGCCAGGCAGTCTGGTGGGTGGCTCCAGGCTCAACCGAGACGGTGCGAGCAGAACCGCACCCAAGTCTGCTCCTGCCCTCTGCCTCTCCACAGACTCAAGACTCGAGGGAAAACATATGTGAATGTATGATTGATCCTCTCCCATCCAGTTGCTCCATCAATTTTAATTGCAATGTTCCTGTAGGTGACGAGGTCACCAGTTTGTGGTATGGAGGTTCCTATAACCATTGTAAATTTCCTTCTCGGTTACACAAGAACAATTGCTTGTTGTTGTACTTTTATGTGACTGCTTGCACACTCTCCCTTCTTTATATATTTCTGTTTCTCTGCAGGAGCCGCCTCTCTGTGTTACTGATAAAAATTAGCAATTGTTATTTCCGGAGACTGCAGGCTGCAGAGTATGCCTGTGGCAGACATCAAGTTTGCTTCATACTTTATTTCTCACGGTATTTCCTTTTGCCCTGACCCACAAGGCCATGGTGAAAAATAACAGAAGATACTAACAACATTGGAGGGCATGCCTTACTCTAGAAATACACACATATCGGTCTCAACTCTGGAAAGAACTGGCCACTGGTAATTGTAACATTTAGCACATTATGGTACTCGTAAATGACTTTGGTGCTCATATTCAAGGAGAAATCGTTCAAAACAATCAACTGCTAGCAATTCAACACCCATTTTCAATCCAGGAGCATTACAGTTATTTTAGCACACAGGTCATACCGCAATCTTAGAGTGCAATCTATGAAAATAATTGGACACTGATTCTGCACACAGCTGATTTTTAGTGGGCAGTTTTGCATAATCGGATTCTGTATGATCTGCAGCTGAAAAGAACTGGCCCAAAAAGTAGTCGCCCAATGATGTTTTACAAGGTGCATCTCATTTCCATACTCGAGCACGGGACATGGGTATACTCAATCGATTGGTCCTTATAATTAATAAAACACACATACACCAAATAGACAACCGGTTTTCTCAGTCATGAGTTGTTGATTGGACATGTGTAACCACTTGCTCGATGCTCTAGAATTGATGGCACCCATTCCAGATTATGGTTAGGGTTTAGCATTTAGGTTTGCATAGTTTTATCTTTTGAGCTTTAGGTTTGCATAGATAAGAGCACACCGCTCACACGCTGCTCTGTTTGGTTGCACCCTTGATTCACTATGATTAGGTTTTGTTCAAACGCCACTTTGGCATTTCAGGTTTATGTAACAACTCACTAAATGAAGGATGCGGCTTGATTGTAAATTTGTGAACGAGCTCTACTAAATCTAATGGTTCACAATAAAATATAATTTATTTACTGTATTTTGAGTTCCAACATCATATGTTTTGGTTCCCCAAGCTAACATTGCTCCAAATTTAACCCAGGGTTGAAGGTTTTACCTTCGAATCTATAAAGAAGATTTAAAAATGCAGTAATAGCATTCAGACTAGATGCCCCCATCGTACAACAAAGTCCTAAACACTATCTCCTGCACTGTAATAGATGTGTTATGTTTACTTATACAACTATTAACATTCTGCATTGGGAAATGGACAAGTGATCTGAAATAGTACTAGAAGAATCAGGGAAATTGCAACATCCTACTCTTTCTTGTATCGTACCTCTGTGCTCATGCATACAATAAAAATGTGCGACATATTTACAGCTCTACCATGACCACATAAGTTCATAGCTACGCATTTTACATCGGTGGTTCTACATGCAAATTTGTCAACTTCAGTTTGATGCTTAGCCTATGATCTTCAAACACAGATGCATATTTAGTAAAATATCTAATTAAACAAGTGAGGATTATTTGCCCACAAAAATGAGGGCTATTTGGCAAGTTGGTAGCTAGTGGACTGTACCTCTTAGAAATTTTTGGATGGCTCCCCTTAGAAAGCGACTTTCATTTTCAACCTTATTATGACAGATCTAGAACATTTGACTGACATAAATTCTTGTTGCAGTCGTACACTATACACTCGCCTGCCTCAATCTTGGGATCTTGGAGAAATTTTCCCCCTTTCTCGAGCACATTCCATAATGGGTTGTTCCACTTACAAGCTTTCATGGAACAGAGTAACAAGGAGCATAATCTCTCTCTCTCTCTCTCTCTCTCTCTCGCTCTCTCTCATGTGACAAACTTGCAAGCATCCGTCATTTTTGTGAAGAAAGTCATTAATCTTTTCCTGGAAATGTTTAGATGAAATCATGGTCAGTCCTTCAATGAAGATTTACCAAAGGTAACGAGTGGAGATTGAAATCTTACTAGGGGTATGTGGTAACGTGTTTCATCAAACATATTGCTCCATAACTAACAACATGCACAAATAACATTTCTTACCTCTTTCCCTAAAAAGCATTTCTTACCTCTTTATTGCAATTTATTTTCACAATTATTAAATGAATACCAAAAGAACATACATGAAGTCAAGTTGTATCCACATGAAATCTTGTAAGGTAGATGATCCACAAGATGAATGCATACCAAACTTACAATGCAGTTTCACACTTCAAAATTACATTCCTATGTTATGTTGCCTTTGGGAACTTACTTGGTAGAAAAACTACATATTGATTGGTAGTGATAATTCTCAAGAGTGCGCCATGCTAGGTTACATATTTAATTCACTAATTCAATATATTTGTGAGCCATAAGATATTGGAGGAGAGCAAAGAAACAAAAAGGGTTAATTATCCTTTTGCCCTCAGTGGTGTCCATGTACTCAGTTTTGCCCTCAGATGCGAATTGTGCTTAGTTTTTCCCCTAGTCCGTGCGCACCGACTCGTTCCGTGAACTCTACTGTCTCCGTCAGGTCAAACTTTTGACTCAGCCCTTACAGGTGGCACCACGCGGCAGAGACGGCCAATTTTATTTAGACCGTTGCATGCGTGGCTTGTGGGACCCAGCAAAGAGCCGTTGCGGATGTGCTATATAAGCGGGCGACAGCGGCGGTGACCACGGCGACAGAGAGCATGGCGGTGACCATGGGGAGAGAGAGAGAGAGAGAGAGAACGACGGTGGGAAGCTAGCTGTGGAGGGCGCGGCGGTGGGAAGCTAGTTGTGGAGGGCGCGACGGCGTTGAGATCCACTTCGTCTCCGAGCTCCATGTCTACCTCAAGCTCCTGCGCCACCTCGCGGATGCAGAGCCAGGTGCGTGTGGACATGCCTGTCTTCATCTATCCATGGTGTCGGGCGGGCGTTGATCGAAGGGTTTCTCACACACCGAGGAACCAGAATCGTCTGTTCTACATGTGCAGCGAGAATGGGGTAAGAATCGGGTCAATTGCGCCATTTTCGTGGTCGGGATCTTTGAGCAATGGGTTGATCTGTTTGGTGTTCATGTAGGTGACATGCTTCTTTCTTTGGGTCGATGCTCTGGCCAAGACTCTAATGAATGAACTACAAGAAGAGCATGAAGAATGGTTGCGCATGCTGCCCCGAACGGCAGTGGCCGCAGCACGAGCTCCGGAAGAACAGATGGAGGGCGAAGCACGCACTGACAGAGAGCTAGCTGTTGAACTTAGGATGTTAAAGAAGAAGGTTAGGAAGCTTGAAGATCAAGCACTACCAATACCCATTTGCAAATACTTTTGGGCATTTGTAGGTAAGGTAATCGCACTGGTTGTAATGTTGAAAATGTATGGAAAGGCATGAATTATGGAGGAATTTGTAATCTTGAAATTGTTTGAGAAATTCACCTAGTTTAAATGTTGGTTAAAGTTGTTTAAATTTTGAAACAAAAGGAGAAGAAGTGACCAACATTTAAATATGTTGAAAAAAGAGAGAAGAAATTAGGAATTCAGAAACTTTTGATCAATGAAATGCAGCTCTCTGCTCTACCTTTCTGTCAAAAAAAGGTTGCTCTTGGGGCAAATTCAGAGCGTAGAGCCAAGTGCGGGCTAGACTAATGGGCCAAGTGCATCCAATTAGGCCCATTCGGGGGTTCTCTTGCGTGTTTTTCTGTTTTCTGTTCTGGTTTAATTTAGGCAGTAAATCATAATGCTGAAACTTTTTGTGGAAGCTAATTGAATTATTCCAGAGCCAAACAATTAAGATTAGAAATTTTTTGGAGCTGTTAAATATTTAATAGCAATTTAATTAATCCAATTCAAATACACCGTGACTTAAATCAAAGACCAAAATGTCATGGAAAATGTGCCTCAGCTCTGGTAGAGGTTTACACCTGGTGCCAAAATAAATGAACATTTTTAAGGGCATTACATTCAGAAAAAAATAATTTGTCAAAAAATGAAGGGTGGAAAATGCACAAAAAATTGGTGCGGCTAGGGACTCGAACCCAGGACCCCATGGGTTTGTGGTGTTTAGGGTTGCGCTGGTAACCGCTAGGACAGATGGCAAGACTTTGACATGGGTACGGAAGGAAGGTATACATAGTGAGACCATGAAATTTGTCAAAAAAAATAGTGAGACCGTGAATGTTTGCACACACGTGAGAGTGGTTTTCCTTTGTTTTGCACTGAAATTTTGGAGGGTTGGAAGGTTGAAAACGTATGTTTGCACTGCCACATGATTTTGGTGTGGCACTTGGTTTAGGGTTAGAGTGGCAATTGGTTTAGGATTTAAAGGGAATAAATTTACATGTTAGTTCATGACTTATTTTTTTGAATGAAAGAGAGAGATTCTCACCCCCTCCGATTTTCATTAATGAAAACCACAAGTTCGCAAACTACATGACTTCGTTTAGGGAAGAAATGATATGTTTGGGCACGGACATTTTTTAACACACATAATAAACCCTAATAACTTAGATAAGATGCAACACACCGTACCCTTACAATAATAAGTTCACGGACACATGACGAAACATGACACGACACGACATAGAAAAGCAACAAAATAAAAACGAAACATGACGAGCTTGACTCCGGGCTTGAACATCTTCATCTTGACCTTCTTCTTCCACCTTGGTCGCGCGCCCCTTCAACACCGTCTTCATCTTCACACCTCCTCCTCCTCGTCGTAGGGAAGGGAGTGCATCTGGCCTGGAGTGGGAAAGATGCTCTCGTAGTTGGTGTAGATGTTGTACACGGTGAAGAAGACGGCCTCGCAGTCGCACCAAAAGACTTGGCCGAGGAGCTCGCGCGCGTCAAACGGGTTGGTGAAGGTGACTGTGAGCAGTAGGAGGATGCCGCCGCAGTCACGAACCTCGTTGAGGGTGAACATCCTAGGCGAGCCCCGTGGGAGGTGGGCATAGCCGGCTCTGAGGAAGGCACAGGTGAGTTCGACGGAACCCCTCCACCTTGAAATAGCCCACACACGGAGCTCCCTCTCCACGAGCACGCCCGGTGGGTAGCGCAGCTCCGGCATGAGAGGCGGACGGTTGAAGGTCGGCCCGTTGAACTGCATCTTCACTTGGTCTCGCTTTGGGAGGGCTCGGTCGCTTGGGTGTTCGAAGTTGGAGAGAATGGATCGGATCTGGCTTGTGGGTGGGATAGGAAGAGAGGCACCCCATTTATAGGCCTGTGGGTGGGAGAGGAAGAGAGAAAGGATGAGAACAGTGCGTGTGTGAATCCCGACACGTGTGTGTATGCGTTAGGTTTTGCACTCTTTAATTTTTGCACGAAAACGATGCATGGGGCGCGTGCATGCATCTGAATCACTACATAGCTCTTTGACCGGGCGGTGCATCTGACTCACTGCCCTGAACCACTGCCCCGAACCACCTAGCTCGCCTCGCTAGCCTAGCTCGCCTAGCTCGCCTAGCGCGCCTCGCTTGCCTCGCTTGCATGCATGCACGTCCGCCTCTCGCGCATGAAAACCCACGTCGTCGCCTCCCATGCATGCAAGGTCTGGAAAGGCTGAGGCGGGCTATTTACTGCGGTCTCAGGCCCAGACAACGAGACGGCCCAACTGTCCATCCAGCGCGCCTGGTATTTGTTTAAAAAACAATCTCCCAGCCAATCAGATTGCATCTCGCGGATCACCCCCTCCCCGCAGATTCCTTCTAGAAGGGTTAGATCGACGGCCCTTGATCGCCGCTAGGGTTAGATGGATGGTCCTTGTTCAGTGCTAGGGTTAGCGGGGTTTGGGAGGGGTTTGGAGCAGTCAAAGCTATGTTTGACCAGATTTCAAATGAGCATAATAAATTAAATAAAAATCAGAAAAATAAAAAAACCTATGCACATAGTCTTCTTATGTCATATACTAACGATTTAAGTTGATAAACAAGGTTTACATACATTTAAACGATAAGTTCATGTGTATTGTGTGATATCTCGAGTATCTCAAACTCTCTTGTATGAAGTGAAGAGAAGTGTTTTGGGGAAATGAACATGAAAATTTCAAAAAAGTCACCACAGCTTCATTTTGGAGTGACTAAGAAGGATCCAGGCTTAGTTTTTCATTTTGATGTTTTACACTTGTTTAAATCTTGGTCAAAGTTAAGTTTGACCAGAATTCAAATGAGCAAAACAAATTAAAAAAACCAAAAAATGAAAAAATCAGCGCACATAGACTGTATATATAAAATATATGTGTAGGAAAGTTATTTGGCTGATTTAGACAAGGTCGAAAAAAACCTTGCTTAGAAATGAGGCCGTTTACCCTACCTTTGGACCCCTCTTTTTAGCACATTTTTCATGAAAATTTCAAAAACCTCACCACAGCTTCATTTTGGATTGACTAAGAAGGATTCAGGCTTAGTTTTTCATTTTTGATGTTTTAGACGTGTTTAAATCTTGGTCAGCGTTAGTTTTGACCAGAATTCAAATGAGCAAAACAAAATTCAAAAAATCAAAAAAAGGAAAAACCATGTGCTCATTCAAACATCATCCAACAGATTTAAACATCATGTCAAACATAGTACTAACATAGGTCCAACATCATCCAACAGAAATACAAATTATTCATAATGTTTCATAATTATTCATAGGGTAACCCTTATTCATAAATAGTGTTGGGGCTTCTATCTGTTCCTTGAGCTTCTTGCCATCACTTTGCTCCTCGTGCACCTTGTGCTCATTGCTTCTTCTCTTCTCATCTTGGTTGTCGGTACCTTGGGAGTCTTCTTCAAACCTATCATAGCGCTGTGCAAAACATAAAGGGTAATGAGATCATGTCAAGTGATAAATGTACAGTAGTATTTGACCCTTGCAAGATTTACATACCTAGCAGAACTCACAACAACAGAAGGTTGGTCACCATTTGGAGCCTCACTTGGATCATCATTTGGAGCCGCACTTGGATCACCATGATCACTATTTGGAGCCTCACTTGGATCACCCTTTGGAGCCTCACTTGAATCATTATTTGGAGGATATTTTGGATCATCGTCAAAATCATGCGGCTGTTGACCATCATCATTTGGAACCTCGTCAAAATCTTCACCTGATGCAACCGGCTGTTGACCATCATTTTCATCATCTGTTGAGGCAACCGGCTGCTGACCAACATTTTCATCGAAGCCTTCATCGAAACTCTCTCCGACGCTGGATCTACTATGTTATCACAATACTTACCGAAATGACCAGATCCACCACACCTTGTGCACTTACGCTTCCTTGCTCCAAGTCCAGCTCCTTCGCTGCGAGGTCTGATTCTACTCTTCCTTGGTCTACCTGCTGCTCTCTTCAGAACTGGAGCGCAAAGCTTGAATCCAGGGTCCACCATGTCCCATTGTTGTTTTCTCTCCATAGCAGGCAAGGCATAAGCATATTTGGCTTTGAACCTTGCAACAGAGTAGTAATCATGCGCATACTGATGTATGTTTCCTGCCGGACCTGGGAGAGAAGTGATGAAAAACAAGGCATGAATGCATGGCAACCCAGTTATCTGCCATTGCCTACAACTGCAAGTTCTAGCTTCTAAATCCAATGGATATCTCCATTCCCTCTTCTCTTTATCCAAATATGATATCTCTGTTGTGGTACCTGAGCAAAGAGTCATGTTCATTTCCAAGCCTGTTGTTTTCTGCTTCAGTTCATTCATCACGGCAGGGATGATAATGTAGCCCATGAATTTTGCCTCGGCTATTCCTGCACGATAATGAAATTTCTGCACGTATTCTATCCTGGTCCTATCAAGAAAATCCACCACATAATGACCCTTTAGTTTCCGGATCGTTGAGTTGAAAGACTCTGCTAGATTATTGTGCACATGGTCAACTTTGCTCAGTTCACTGTATTGGCTTCTGGCCCATAACTTGGAGTGGTGTGTTTCCAAGTATTCTTTCACTTTGGGATTCATGTATAACTGTCTCAAGTGGTAGTTGTGCTTCTTCACACTGCAAGTCAAAGATGCTGGCCATAAATTGTTGGTATACACCTTTCCTTTGAATTTCTTCATGAAATTTGCAGCAAGGTGACGCATGCATTCCCTATGCTCTACTCTAGGGAACACATTGTCCACGGCCACTTCTAAAACTTTTGCAGGCATCTGTATGAATGACCAACCCATTGGGATGTGCAATAGCCCGGCACAGATTATGCAAAAACCAAGTCCAGCTCTCCTCAGACTCTGTGTCCAGCACATCGTAGGCAACTGGAAATACAAAACTGTGTGAATCAACTGCACAAGCTGCTACTAACTGTCCTTTAAACCCCCCTGCGAGAAAAGTGGCATCAATAGCCAAATAAGGCACGCAGCCTGCCAAACAAACCCGGCGACAAGCCTCAAAGCAGAAAAAAACCCTCCTAAAGCATTCCTTGGTCTTTGTCACTCCCCTGAATGTGTACTCCATGGTGTGGTGGTCAATATTTACAATACTACCTGGGCTTGTCCTCTCCACTTCACCTTTGAATGAATACAACAATTGAAAACTTTCCTGCCAGTTACCATAAATAGAATTCATAGCATGTTGTTTACCATTGAACAACCTCATGTATGGTAAATCTATCTTGAACTTATCTTTGATGTTCTTCTGCAATTCCTTTGGACCCACTTGCTGGTTTTCTTTCACTCACTTCTTTACTTCTTCTGCGACCCATCTTGACTTGGCTCTACTGATTGCATCCTTCCTAAGGGTTGATTCCTGGCATGTGTGCTTAAAAGGGTTCACTTTGACCTGAACATTAGTGCTATTTCGCATTTTAGATGCGAGTAGCCTCCATGGACAACTCTCAGTCGGACAGTGCACTCTATAACGTACTTGATCGCTCTTGTCAACTTTGAAAGTACGTTCTATCTTGATGTAGTATGTCACAAGTGCATTTCTACACTCATTCATGGATGCAAAAACTGTACCTTCTTCCATATGAGGGTTCAAAGGGTCCCATTCAACAGCTGCAAGGTCTTCGTCCTCACCCACCACGTCATCATCCACACGGACTGCATTGTGAGCCTCATCTTGGTTTTCAGCCCGAGGTGCCCGTCGTAAATTCCGAATAACATCATAATATAGCTTCTCTTCATCAACCCAAGAATTGTAGTCATCATGCTCCACTTCAAGGGGGACCCTACTGCTGTTGCCCACACTTGTCGAGCCACCACGTCATCGTGCACCAACTGAACTGTTCTGGCTAGAGATGCCATTACGACGACTTGGTTCTCCCCGAGATGTTGCACCCGTCATCCTAGGTCCAAATGCCTTCTCAAGCACATCAACTTGTAGCCTCACATGAAAATTATCTTTCTCTTTATGCCTAACAAACATGGTAGCTAGCTCTTCATCATTACTAACTGTCACCCATTTCTTTTCCCCATCATAGTATTTGTATATCACTTCATCAAGCAAACCCCAAGGATATTGGCTACAAATTACCTCCCCAAATTGTCTGAAACTCCAATTACTAGCCATTGACAACCGATAATCGAAACCTCCTTGGTATTTCTTCTTATCCTTTGCATCGAACATGTACCGGTCCCTTCTAATGTGCACCAAGAAAGCAAACCGCAACTCCATCCTAACCGGCGAAAAACAGAGACGCAATCAGCACACTAATTGGGCAAACCTACTCGAATCGAGTGTTCAAATGCACAACTAAGCTCAATCTAAACAGGAGGCGAGACTTAACCCTCGGGAACCCAGGCGTGGACGCGGCGGATCTCCGGCCCGATGTCTGCCTTGCCAAATACTCCGGGGTCGCCGCTTCTCGCCATTTTGCCCTAGAGTTCTTCCTCCTAGTTCAAACAGCTCCAGCAGCCCCCCGCCTTTGAGCGCTCCGGCCGGGCGCATGGAAGGAGGCCGCGCCGCGGGTCGAGCAGGTGGCGGCGCCCCACCCGTGGCGTCGCGGGAAGGTGGCAGGCGTCGCAGGTAGCCGTGGAGCGTAGGCGCAGGACGGTAGCGGGGGAGCAGGCCATGCAGCTGGTGGCAGGGAAGGTGCTGGCCGCGGCGCAGGTGGTGGTGGCGGCGGCGGCGCAGGACAGCCGGCCGACGGATGAGCAGAGTGAGCTAGAATCCTATGAATGAATTGGGGATTTAGTTGCACGGGCCTACATGTCAGCTCCGGACCCACGTCCACGCGGTCCCATGTGTAAACTCTAGACCCACAACCACTAACGCTGGCGGACGGAATGGACTCAAATATGGCCGTTTGGCCTTGTCATAGTAGTTGTGCATGGATTAGGGGCAAAACTAAGCACAATTCGCATCTGAGGGCAAAATTGAGCACATGGACACCACTGAGGGCAAAATGATAATTAACCTAAACAAAATTGGATTTAATTATGTTTGTTTCTCAATTGATGCCCACACAAGAATCTTCATGTGTGCCTATCCAATATACCGACACCACTTAGTGGAATTATCTTATGCTTTCACGATAGAAAAGAGAACCCGTTCATAGCATTGGGAACGATGAAGATAGTAACAAACAAGACTGGGACCATCTCATTTCTCTAAGTTTATTTTAAATATGAATATGTTCGTGTAACACGGTTTTGTATAAGTCACTCATACTATAGGCACTTGGAATCTTTGCCGAATGGATCTTAAGAGTCATGTGAATTGATGATTTTTTGACAATACATGAATTAAAATTTGAGCACTCATACTTGTTAGCAGTTTGGATCAGTCACTAGACTTACTTGACACATTCTTGTTGTACCGGTGTAAAATTTGATTGGTTATCCTAGGGGATATTTTCTAGTTGCGCTAGTGGCAAAGAAAAATCGATGTGAACGTCCACCATCTAAAATAGCAAGCGCCAACTCCCATGGATCCCCTCCCAACACCCTTTGTCGACATTGTTGGACGATGGTTCGAGAGACGGATGGCAGGGTCAAGATTAGGATATATTGTGTGGTAAAACACTAGCACACCCACGCATTCTCAGCGTCCACAACCACATCCGCAAAACGCACGCCTTAGGGAGGGTTATTTTCCTTTGCCACACTGTTCACCAACATAAACCTCCACGTCACCTACTCATTGGAAACTCCACCTGTTTGGATCCCCCCACCCCAATTGTTGTGGTGGTAGAGTGTGCAGTCATGTTCCGGGTCAAACTCTAAAGTGAAAATAGGCATTCCATATCGGTACCAAAGGTGTTGTATTGAGTTAGTGGAAATTTAAATCTTGTTAGGGGGCTACAACTTCATGTGTTTCATGCATTTGAAACTACACTGCAAGTCCACTACCGACACCGAACGCTCATAAAATTTTACATCATTTAAGTGTTCCTTGTGTTCACAATTCTTCAATGACAACCAAAAGAATATACGTGAAGTCAAGTGTTTCTGCATGATCTATTTCTGAAGACAAATGAACACCTTACAGAAGAACACTCCTCTGCTATATATATGCTTTCATAACTTGTTTGTAAACATAACAATATGTGTAGGTTGAGTGCGATAATCCTTGCAAATTGTTTGTGCTATAGGCTTACATTTCTTCACACCCCTATCCAATATATCTCCTAGCAATGAGACGTGGGAGGAAAACAAAGAAACTGGAAGGCATCTCAATCATTTTGCTTACCAGCACTTGCCCAATGCGGTTTCTATTACGCTCTTTGCTTATGATGCCTTTTCAACCGGTTCTGTCAGTGTCATTCAGCGAGTTGATAATACGATTTCTTGAAGATAAACAATATGACCCATGATAGAAACACAAACCATATCGTAGCAATGAACCTCTCGGTAAAAGTTGTACCAGCAGGAACAGTGAATAGAGCCACCACGATCACCTGGGCAGGCTCGTTTCCCTAAATTCAGCATTACAATATGTGATTTTCTATTATATAAGACACTCAAATTACACAGACTTAACTCTTTGTACAAATGTGGTCAGCGTGGAGCCATAATGGGAGCCGCACTTGGTTGTAACAGGATCCGTCGTGAATGCAAATTTGACACTCGTATATTTGTTAGCAGCTCCCATGGTTTGAAAGACAAACTTGTCACCATTTTGTGTGATTTGTGCAAATATGGTAGGGGCGGCTTGCTTAGCCTAGGCGAGGTTTCACGGAATCGCATGTGGGTCGCCCCACTCGTCAGTGAGAAGAAGAAAAGGAAAATCAACGCAATCCGCAGAGGCGCCTCCTGGCCGGAGCCCTTCGCCGTCGTTCCGTCCCGGCAGCGGGCGATGGTTCTAGAGCCACGAGGCAACGGCACGGGGTATGTTCGATCGAACCGTCCACGCTCCACACGCTGCCACCATCGTCGTCACGCCTCCCACGTCCGAACTATTTTCCCTGCCCGCACCCTTCAGGCCTTGTACAATGGGAGGTGCGTAGAGAGATGCTTAGAAAAATAAACAGGGTTTTTCTAAAGCACCGGTGACTATTTCTACAGGAGAGACGCTTAGTTAAGCGTCTAAGCGTCTATCCTATACAAATAAGCATCGGTGCTTAAGAAAAGCCTGGTTTATTTCTCTAAGCACCTTCCCTAAACACCTCCCGTTGTACAAGGCCTCAGCAGCACAAACCAACGCCCATTTGCACTGCCAGCCGCGCCACCGACCGACCGGTGACTCCGCGCTGTCCGGATGTCGACTCAACCTGCTCCTGCTGCTGCGGCGGCGGTGGCGAGGGCCGGCGGGCTGGTGTTGTGGATGCACGGCTCCACCGAGACGGGCGAGCAGAGTCATGGCCAGATCACGCCCTACTTCTCCGCCGCCCAATGGCGGAGAAGGGGGACCGGCAGAGGCCCTGCCCCCCTAACAACACTGGTTTAGGCCTAACATGCATGTAAATATATGACCTTTTTGCTGTTAAAATAGTGTAATCTAGTGGGATGGCCCTGCCCAACAAGGATTAACAACACTATGACCCTACTCACTCATTTTTTCTGACTCCGCCACTGCCGCCGCCCTCGCCGTCCGCCTCTCCTTCCACACCGAACCCATCGCCTGCCATGGTACGCTCCATGCCCCTTCACATGTCGTTCCTGATTCGATGGGGACTGGAAACAGACCTATGATTTTATTCAGTTGCTCGATCGATTTGCGGTGTTGCTGCTGCAAGTGACATGGTGATCAATGCATGCTTTGGCATCCCGGAGGTCCCCATAACCGATGTAATCAGTGCCCCGGTCCGTGAGGGCGCGTGCCGAGGAGATTCACCTGCGGCGTGACCTTGTGTACGTAGTGGATTCCCCCCCCCCCACCCACTAGGATGTGTGGTTAATGATTGAGCATGACGTGCTCCGCTGCGGCATCGTGCAGCCCGACGTCGAATACGCACTGTCGCCCCCTATGTGGCGCCAGAGGAAAGGAGGCGGCCTACCATGCCACGCTTGAGGCGGCACTCCAGCACGCCCCGCGAGGAGGATGCGCTACCCCGACATGGACGAGGCCCTCTAGCTGTCAGCCCTCGAGGGCCTCGTCCATGTCGGGGTAGCGCGCGTCCTCCTCGCGGGCAAAACGCCCTGGACACGCCCAAAGAGGAGGCCGCGACGGAGCAACCCGCTGACAAGCGGTACACATGAACGGCACTATTCGCGAGTAGGTGAGTGTCGGTGTCAAAACCGGCGGATCTCGGGTAGGGGGTCCCGAACTGTGCGTCTAGGCGGATGGTAACAGGAGGCAGGGGACACGATATTTTACCCAGGTTCGGGCCCTCTTAATGGAGGTAAAACCCTAGGTCCTGCTTGATTAATATTGATGATATGGGTAATACAAGAGTAGATCTACCACGAGATCAAAGAGGTTAAACCCTAGAAGCTAGCCTATGGTATGATTGTTCTTCTTTTCTATGGACTAAAACCCTCTGGTTTATATAGACACCGGAGAGGGCTAGGGTTACACAGAGTCGGTTACAATGGTAGGAGATCTACATATCCGTATCGCCAAGCTTGCATTCCACGCCAAGGAAAGTCCCCTCCGGACACGGGACGAAGTCTTCAATCATGTATCTTCATAGTCCAGGAGTCCGGCCGAAGGTATAGTCCGGGTATCCGGACACCCCCTAATCCACGACTCCCTCAGTAGCCCCTGAACCAGGCTTCAATGACGACGAGTCCGGCGCGCAGATTGTCTTCGACATTGCAAGGCGGGTTCCTCCTCCAAATACTTCATAGAAGATTTTGAACACAAAGGTAGTGTCCGGCTCTGCAAAATAAGTTTCCACATATTGCCATAGAGAGAATAATATTTACACAAATCTAATCTGCTGGCGTATTCCGTAGCGTGACACCACACCACGGCCAAGTCTTTATTCGAATCGTTTTACTGTCCCACCTCAGCGCGTTTAGCGAGGCGGTTTCCTTGGCACGTCTTGTCAAAGCAGAGATCGTGTCCCCTTATTCCGGGATTCTCATCAATACGGGCGTGGGTAACCCAATCGCGCCATTGATTATGGCGCTTGGGAGATAAGCGAGTTTTACCAGGCTGGTGGGGACGCATAGTCGCGTCCACCCATATAGGGGGATAAGGATCCACCTTTTCATCCACGCCTTCTTCCTCCTTTGCCTACCCATTTCTGTGCACTCGAGCTCCAGCGCCCAAGTCCGCACACCCCACCTCAACCTTCTCCAGCCATGTCCGGAGCGGGAGGCAAGTGGATGGTCTCCTCCGTCACGGAGGGACACATCAAAAAACTGAGGAAGGCCGGATACTTGTCTAATGACATTGCGCACCGGCTTCCCAAAGAGGGGCAGCTCATCCCCACCCCTAGGCCCCATGAGAGGGTGGTGTTCCTCCCCCATTTTCTCCGTGGACTGGGCTTCCCTCTCCACCCATTTGTCCGGGGGCTCATGTTCTACTATGGCCTGGATTTCCACGATCTGGCCCCGAACTTTGTCCTCAACATCTCGGCGTTTATCGTCGTGTGCGAGGCTTTCTTCTGCATCCGCCCCCATTTCGGCCTATGGCTCAAGAATTTCAATGTCAAGCCGAAGGTGGTGCGCGGCACCCAGGCGGAGTGCGGAGGCGCCATGGTGGGCAAGATGCCCAACGTCTTATGGCTCGAGGGCTCCTTCATGGAGTCCCTAAAGGGGTGGCAATCGGGGTGGTTTTACATCACCGAGCCGCGCGACCCTGAATGGGTCGCAGCCCCCGAGTTCCGATCCGGACCCCCTACGCGGCTCACCTCCTGGAAAGAGACGGTCCTGTCGTGGGGTAAACAAGGAGAGCTGACCGGACTCCAAACATGCGTCCAAACCCTGGTGGACAAGAAGCTCAAACTTGTCAACGTAGTCCAGGTTATGTTCATCCGCCGGATCCTCCCGTGTCAACAACGGGCTTTCAACCTGTGGGAGTTCGACCCGGCGCGGCACCGAACTCTGAGCAGGCTCTTCGACACGACGTACAAAGATGCCTGGAAGGTGCTTTTCAAGGGCGTCGAGGCCCCCGCATCCGCTACCGAGGATCGCGGATTCAGCACACAGCGTCATGCTCGTGCGGTAAGCTGTTTTTACCTTTTACAGGGTATTAGTTTTTCATAGTTTGACTCCATGCAGGATCTAAGCTCCCTTACCTTTGACAGGATTGGCAGGAGACGTCCGGACAGATCAACTATCCGGCTCGTTTGCCCGAAGGCCCAGAGGACGCTCGCTTGGCGAAGCTACTAGCTCCGGCACCCTATGTGGTGCCGAAGAAGAAGGCCAAGAAGAAGGCCACGGGGACTCGAAAGAGTGCCTGGCACCAGGAGGTGTCGGATTCATCATCCGACGTCTCCAAGGCGCACTCCTCCCGTGAAGACGGGGAGGAAGAAGAGACCTCTCCCCCTCCAGCGGGGGAGGGAAGAAAAGGAAGGTCGCCCCAACTGGGGAGGCCGAAGGGTCCAAGAAGAGGAAAACCCCTCCTCCGGACTACTCCACCAATGCCGATGACGGCGAAGAGGAGTGGCCGCACAGGGCCAAGCCCCTGGCGAGATCGTAAGTATTCAGACACTAGAGAAATTCATAGTGTTCCTTTCTTGCATAGCTCCTCCTTACGCCGAATATGACTATGCAGTCCGCCCAAGGCCGGGCTCGACGAGTCGTCGAGCGGCTCCCTGGATTCGTCGGACGTGAATTCACTTCCGCCCGCTACCTCCCCCCACCCTATGGACGACGCCGAGGTGCTGTCCCAACAGGTTCCAAGCCAGGAGGAGGTGGTCCTGGAGGCGCCGCAAGGCGACCTCCCGGACTCCAGGCGCAAAGGGGATAAAACCCCCAAGGGCCCCGAGTCCGGCCTTGAGCCGGACACCGCGCCGGAACCTTCAACGGTTTCGGACTCCGGTAGGCAGCCTCCTTCCAAGAGGAGCAAGCCTACCGAGCCGGTGACCTCCGTCCAACCGGAGGCACCAGAAAATTTGCTGGAGGTGCTTAAAGGCGCCTCCATCGACGAGGAGCACCGCCAAGAGCGGACTGACTGAAGCCTGTGCCAGCCTTCTAACAGGCTTTGAGGTAAGTAAAGAATATGTAAAAATATTACCGCATAGACAGTAGCCCCTGATGCTCTGTTCGGCGTTCGGAAAGAAAAGCCGAATAGAGGATCTAATAACATTCGCAGGAGTCTAACATAATCAAGTCAATATGCGTATACAGGCTTCGCTGCTGGCCTCCGCCGCACTAACTGCGGAGGTGGATACGCTGAAGCAAAACCTTGCGCGGTCCAAGAACAAGCTCGGCCATGCCAAGAGGCAACTCGAGGAGAAGGAAGGTAAGTAATACCTTGCGCAAGTATATAGAGAAGATGTGGTTGCAAAAAATGACAGGATCAACGTGCTATTATAGGGGCCACGACCGAACCCTTAAGCAAGCGTTGTCCGAGGCCGAAAACAGAGCGGCCGCGGAGCGCACAGAGAGAGGGAAGCTGGAGGCGCGGGTGGAGGAGGTGCAGAAAGAGCTCCAGGCTCTTGTGAAAAAACACGAGAGTTTGGAGCTTGACTCAAAGACGCAAGCGTCCGAGCTTGCGGCAGCCCTCAAAAGTGTGAAGTCTGCCAAGGCTGAAGCCCAGAAAGCAAGCACGTGAAAGTGAATTACTTGTTACTTACCCGAGTAAGGAATTCATTATGCAAAGCAAGCACGTGAAAGTGAATTACTTGTTACTTACCCGAGTCCGGAGTTCTCCAGGAGCATTCGCAGATTTACGCCATAGTGCGTCTAATGCCGCCGCCTACTACCGAGCCGAGGAGGGGAGCTCGACGGAGAAGGTGTTCTGGTCTCAGTATGCTGAGGCCGGACATCTGGTGCCTTTGAGCGACCAGCTGAAGCAAATGGTCGAGCTCCACAAGGTGGCCGAACAAACCATAAAGGGCCTCATAGTTCGGCTTTGGCCTGGAGAGGCTCTGCCTGGTAGCTACTTCGGGCTGGTGAGGCAGTTGGTGGGTGCCTGTCCACGGCTTGAAATAATCAAGCGCTCCTCTGCATCGAAGGTGCCCGTAGGGCGCTTGCCCGTGCTAAAGTGCACTGGGGCAAGATGGATGCGGAGAAGCTGGTGAAGGATGGGCCGCCGCCGGGCAAGGAGCATCGCGTCCCGGAAGCGTATTATGAGGGCATCCTGAAGGGTGCCCGCCTTATAGTGGATGAATGCTCCAAGGATGTAATTTTTGAGTAAACTCGCATTTGTGATCCTGTACGCTGAAAACTTGTTCATATGCGCTAAGCAACGCTTTTGAATTTAAAATATTACCTTCTGTGCGGCCGTTTATCAAATTTGAGAGATGACGAGTCGTCGGCTTCGGCCCCCATGCCACGAGTGCTGGGGTGTTCGGAATAAACATGAGCGCTCTTTTTCCCATTCTTGGGTCCTTCGAGGGAGGCGCTCAACACAACGAACAAGGCAATCGGACTATAATGCTTGAACACTCTCACTTAGCCATAGAATTCTATAATTTTAAATTTCGGCAAAGCCCCTAGTGTTCGTAAGACCGAGTTCGGGGCGCTATCCACGCCTAGACCGGACAAAGCCGACTCCTCGCTCTAAGTGGCATAAGTCTTTAGGGACTCGAAACCCTCTGGAACAGCGATCAGCTCTCGCCTCATCATGACGGTCAGTTTTAGCTTTCTCTACTGAGGTGCTTAGGCCAGCTCAACTGGGGCGCAATCGCAGTAGTTCTCCTAGTGCTACCTTAGCCGATATAACGGAACGTAAGGTACCAAAACATAGGAGCCGGGCAAACCCAACTATTGACCCAAGACATGATTCGGAGCCGATACATATAATGCCATAAGTTCGGGGTGCCGCACTTGTGAAAGTGTTCGGATTTCTCACACCGTATTGTGGGGTACTTAAGCCCCTGGCGTATTGGCCGTACCAAAGTGTACGGGTGCAACATGTCATTAATGAACATATATTCGTAAAAAAGAGTAATGCAATAATAGACGGAAGCTATGCATTGTTTATTTAAAAAAGCTGTGATCAAAGCAGAACGACACAAATAGTGCAATAAGCAAAAGATGAGACTATTTAACATGTCCTTTCCAGGGGCGAGCTGCGGAATGGTATTTGAAATAGGTATACTGCTCATTATAGAGACCACATTAGAGTTTCATAGTGTGGCGTAGCTTTCTGCTTCCCTGGTTGTATCGTTTGTGCGGCAATTGTACTGCCGGACAAGCCTTCCGAAGAATGGAGTCCTGAAAATAAGACAAAATTAAGAAATCGGCAGCCCCTAGTGCGGTTTAAGCCGTGTTTCGAGCGTGCCGTGATGGTGCCCCTCCCCCTGTGCCCATGGTATTTCCAGAGCGTAGTTATGTATGCGCAACACTGGTTTCGCAAGTTCGCGAGGGCTGTGGTTGGGGCCGCATTGCTACGCTTGCTCGGAACGTGCCAGGCGGTCTTGTTGTAGGTTACTCCGGGCGCGCTTGATGGTGTCCAGATGTTTAATGGCCCGACTAGAGAATTGCCTTGAGAGGCTGCTTTGTACTTCCGCTGCGATAGCCACCGTATGCTCCTCCGTTCGGAGAGAGCGTTCGGTGTTTCCACTGACCGTGATGACTCCTCGAGGGCCTGGCATCTTGAGCTTGAGGTATGCGTAGTGCGGCACCGCATTGAATTTAGCAAATGCGGTTCGCCCGAGCAGTGCGTGATAGCCACTGTGGAACGGGACTATGTCGAAGATTAACTCCTCGCTTCGGAAATTATCCGGAGATCCGAAGACCACTTCAAGTGTAAATGAGCCTGTACAGTTGGCCTCTACACCTGGTATGACGGCTTTAAAGGTCGTTTTAGTGGGTTTAATCCTCGAGAGATCGATGCCCATTTTCCGCACTGTATCCTGGTAAAGCAGGTTCAGGTTGCTGCCGCCGTCCATAAGGACTCTAGTGAGGTCAAATCCGCCAATAATTGGGTCTAGAACCAATGCGGCGAATCCGCCATGACGGATGCTAGTGGGGTGGTCCCTTCGATCAAAAGTGATCGGGCAGGAAGACCATGGGTTGAACTTTGGGGCGACTGGCTCCATCGCGTATACGTCCCTTAGCGCATGCTTTCGCTCCCTCTTGGGGACATGGGTTGCGTATATCATGTTCACCGTCCGCACTTGTGGGGGAAAATCTTTCTATCCACTGTTGTTCGGCGGCCGGGGATCCTCCTCGTCATCGCTATGCAGCCCCTTTCTCTGCTTTCGGCATTTAACTTGCCTGCCTGCTTGAACACCCAACAATCCCTGTTGGTGTGATTGGCTGGTTTTTCGGGGGTGCCATGTATCTGGCATGAGCGGTCGAGTATTCGGTCCAAACTGGACGGGCCCGGAGTATTTCTTTTGAATGACTTTTCCCGCTGACCGGGTTTAGAGCCTCTGAATCCGGCATTAACTGCCGTATCCTCAGCATTGTCGCCGTTAATGCGGCGCTTTTGCTTGTTGCGACGCAAGCTGCCACTGCTGTCCTTGGTATCCGAATTACCAGGGCTCTTGGTCATGTTATTGCTGCGAGCTAGCCAGCTGTCTTCTCCTGCGCAAAAGCGGGTCATAAGTGTCGTGAGGGCTGCCATAGATTTCGGCTTTTCCTGTCCTAGGTGCCGTGCAAGCCACTCGTCGCGGATGTTATGCTTGAAGGCTGCTAGGGCCTCTGCGTACGGACAGTCGACGATTTGATTTTTCTTGGTTAGGAACCGTGTCCAGAATTGTCTGGCCGATTCCTCTGTCTACTGAATTATGTTGCTTAGGTCATCGGCGTCTGGTGGTCGCACATAAGTGCCCTGGAAATTGTCGAGGAATGCGGCTTCCAGGTCCTCCCAACAACCAATTGATTCTGCTGGCAAGCTGTTAAGCCAATGCTGAGCTGGTCCTTTAAGCTTGAGTGGGAGGTATTTGATGGCGTGTAGGTCATCACCGCGGGCCATGTGGATATGAAGGAGATAGTCCTCGATCCATACCGCAGGATCTGGTGTGCCATCGTATGTTTCGATGTTCACGGGTTTGAAACCCTCAAGGATTTGATGATCCATTACTTTGTCTGTGAAGCATAGTGGGTGTGCGGCGCCTCTGCATTGGGCTATATCACGACGCAGCTCAAACGAGCTTTGTCTACTGTGTTCGGCCCGGTTGGATTTACTGTATCTGGCGTGACGAGTACCGTCTCATGCCATGGGGCGCCCACGTGATCCGTAGATCGATCTTGTTTGCTTTGCCTTGTCCTCTAATATATCTCGCAGGTCTGGCGCATTTTCCCATGCCTTGGTATTTTTTGAGCGGTGCCGGGGTGCGGCTTGAGTGGAGGGTCGAGAGGCCTCTCTATCGCGGCCACGGGGTGGCCGGTCGGCCGCATCATGCGCTGGTGATGTAGGTTTAGGTGCTTCCTCCTCTAATTGGGGTAGCAACCTGCGCTTTGGGTAGCTCTTGGAGGAGCGTTCGAGTTCATACTCTTCAGCCGCAAGGACTTCAATCCATCTGTCGACTAGCAAATCTTGATCAGCTCTAAGTTGTTCCTGTTTTTTCTTGAGGCTGCTCGCCGTGGCCATAAACCTGCGTTTGAAACGCTCTTGTTCGATGGGATCCTCCGTCACGACAAATTCGTCGTCGTCGAGGCTTGCCTCGTCTTCGGAGGGAGGCATATAATTATCGTCCTCGACCTCTCTGTCTGTCGCTCTCTCATGAGGGCTGGCTTCTCCATCCTCCTGTGTTGAATCTTGCTGGAGGTGGTTGTCTTCGGCACTGTCCGGGGTGTTATTATCTCCCGTGCCGGAATCACCGTTTTTGCTTTGGCGGGATTTAGAGCGGCGCCGCTGACGCCGACGCTTAGGCTGCTTCTTGGATGGGTCATCCTCCGCTGTTCCATCGCCATTGCCTTCTTTTGGGGTGTCCACCATGTATATATCATACGACGAGGTGGCTTTCCAGTGCCCTATAGGCGTTGGTTCTTGATCATCTCTTGCATCGGCGTCCATACCGTCGATGTCTTCGGAGTCGAAGTCGAGCATGTCGGTTAAATCATCGACAGTGGCTACGAAGTGGGTGGTGGGTGGGCTTTGAATTTCTTCATCATCCGCATCCCAACCTAGCTGACCATAGTCCGGCCAGGGCTCTTCTGATAAAGAGAGAGACTTTAGTGAATTCAGAATATCGCTGAAGGGCGAGTGCTGAAAGATGTCCGTGGCGGTGAACTCCATGATCGGCGCCCAATCGGGTTCGATCGGTAGGGGCGTGGAGGGCTCAGAGTCAGGAGAGGATTCTGGCTCCTTGGAGTCACGGGCTTCGCAGAGAATAGGGCTGGTGTTCGGCTCAATCGCCGTAGAGATTGCAGCCCCCGAGGCGGTGTCCAACCACCCATCCTCGATTGGCGCAGTTGGCTCCGAATTAAGGGTCGGAGCTGATGCGGGTGCGGCCTCCAGGGCACTGTTCGGCGGCAGAGCTAGATCATGCCCATCGTGACAGTGCGGCGCGCTCGGCTGTGGCTCGAATCCGTCGAAGATCAAGTCTCCGCGGAGGTCGGCCGTGTAGCTCAAACTTCCAAATCTAACCTGATGGCCAAGGGCGTAGCTTTCGATCTGCTCCAGATGACCAAGCGAATTGGCCCGCTATGCAAAGCCGCCGAATACGAAGATCTGTCCAGGGAGAAAAGTCTCACCCTGGATCGCATCGCTGTTGATGATCGAAGAAGCCATCGGGCCTAAAAGTGACGACACAGAGGAACTCTCAATGAAAGCACCAATGTCAGTGTCAAAACCGGCGGATCTCGGGTAGGGGGTCCCGAACTGTGCGTCTAGGCACTAGTAGAAAATAGGGCTATGGTCCAGGCCGGCTCAGCCCATTAGTCCCGGTTCAGTGTAGAACCGGGACTAATGTGGGCATTGGTCCCGGTTCGTGAGCCCAGGGGGCCGGCCGGGCCACGTGGGCCATTGGTCCCGGTTCGTCTGGACCTTTTGGTCCCGGTTGGTGGGAGGAACCGGGACCAATGGGCCTCGCTCCTGGCCCACCACCATTGGTCCCGGTTGGTGGCCTGAACCGGGACCAAAGGCTCCCCTTTAGTCCCGGTTCTTGCCACAAACCGGGACCAATGAGGTGCCTATATATACCCTCGCCCGCGAGCAGAGCACTCCAGTGCTCTGTTTTTCTCTGGCCGGCGAGGGGAGGGGTTTGTGGTGCTCTAGCTCACCTCCTATGCACATGAGGTGTTCGATGGAATGCCCGAGCCACACTACTTAAACTTTCTCCTCTCGAAGCTCGACCTCCAAGCTCCATTTTCCTCGAGATTTGTCTAGATTTAGCGGTCCGTCACGCCCCGTCCCCGTCTTCACCGCCGTCGATCACCCGCGCTGATCTCATCACCGACACCACCGTGGTGAGCCTCTTGTTCTTATCTTCTTTCTGAAAGGAAAAATATTCTTACTTGTCTGTTTAGATAGATACTTGTATCATTTTCTTACATTTATTATTGCATCTTATATAGTGTGATGGTTTTGGTATCCGCCCCCGTCGGCCCTCGTCCTGTCTATGATTCGGATTTGGTATGTATATTATCTTCATAACTATTGGTTCATTTATTGTTTATGAAAATTATGCCGACCAACGTGACATAGATTTTATTTATCTAGGATGTATGTGAATCGGAAATGCCAACCGACCCTATTGTCGAGAGGTTAAATTTAGTTGAAGAAGAAAACAATTTGTTGAAGGAAAAAATAAAAAAATTGAGGATGAGAAGATGATATTGGAGTTGCATGTCGCGGATGTCGTCGATGATCACAAGATCAAGATGGATGCAATGCGCTTGAAGATTAGAAAGATTAGAAAATATGCCATTCATACCGAGGCTTGGTATCATTATGCCGTTGGATCAATTGTTACCTTGGTTGCGATTATGATCGCATTTGTTTTCGCATTGAAATGTTTTACATAGTTTCAATGTATGGTTTAATTAATTAGATGCTCTGGAGAGCTATATGTTGTTAGATGAGAACTATGTATGCACTTTGGTTTTAATGTGATGATGAACTTCTATTAATTTGGACACTTAATTATATATAATGCACGCAGATGAACCGGCAATGGATGTACGGTGACAGACACACCCGCGAGTACATTAAGGGTGTGCATGAGTTTCTCGATGCGGCTGAGGCAAACAAGCAGAATGGTTTTATGTGTTGTCCATGCACTGAATGTGGGAATACGAGGTCTTACTCTAACCGGAAAATCCTTCACTCCCACCTGCTTTACAAGGGTTTCATGCCACACTATAATGTTTGGACGAGGCACGGAGAAATAGGGGTTATGATGGAAGACAGCGAAGAAGAAGAGTACGATGACAACTATGTGCCCCCTGAATACGGTGATGCTGCAACGGGGGGAGCTGGTGAAGATCAAGAGGAACCAGACGATGTGCCCAATGATGCTGCCACGGGTGAAGCTGCTGAAGATCAAGAGGAACCAGACGATGTGCCCGATGATGATGATCTCCGCCAGGTCATTGTCGATGCAAGGACGCAATGCATTAGTCAAAAGGAGAAGCTGAAGTTCGATCGCATGTTAGAGGATCACAAAAAAGGGTTATACCCCAATTGCGAAGATGGCAACACAAAGCTCGGTACCGTACTGGAATTGCTGCAGTGGAAGGCAGAGAATGCTGTGGCTGACAAAGGATTTGAGAAGCTACTGAAAATATTGAAGAAGAAGCTTCCAAAGGATAACGAATTGCCCGACAGTACATACGCAGCAAAGAAGGTCGTATGCCCTCTAGGATTGGAGGTGGAGAAGATACATGCATGCCCCTAATGACTGCATCCTCTACCGCGGTGCATACAAGGATCTGAACGCATGCCCGGTATGCGGTGCGTTGCGGTATAAGATCAGACGAGATGACCCTGGTGATGTTGACGGCGAGCCCCTCGGGAAGAGGGTTCCTGCGAAGGTGATGTGGTATGCTCCTATAATACCACGGTTGAAACGTCTGTTCAGAAACGAAGAGCATGCCAAGTTGATGCGATGTGGGTGAAATTATGATACCATCCCAACTTTCAACTTTTTCAGAGTTCATTTGAAATGCTTTCATGTCTTATGGTTCGAAACTTTGATACTTCGAAAGTGATTGTCCATTTTGTACACGAAGTGCATCAAGTTTTTGTCGTAACCCTCTCTACTTTTTGGAACATGCTATGTGGGTGAAATGATGATACCATGCCAACTTTCAACCTTTTCAGAGTTCATTTTGAAATGCTTTCCAATTTCAGAGTCATTTAGCTCAAAGAATGAATTAATAGCAAACAGAATGAACTGCAAAACTTTTATGAAAATAAAAACAATCAATTAAAATATTATGTTATGATCAACTAAAATAAAACTATAATATTCTTTAATAGCAAAAAGAATATAATTTTTGTGACCTAAAATCAAACTATAAGTATTTAATTGTAAGTATAAATAAAAAATAAATAGCAAAGAAGAAAAAAATTCTATTTTTATAGTAAAGTTATTCATAAACTAGGGATTCACACAAATTTTATAAAATTCCAATTTAAACTATTCAAAATTTTAAAACTAATGGCACTAACAGAAAGTTTATAATTTTTGTGACCTAAAATCAAAAAGAAATCACTAAAAAACTATAAGTATTTAGTTGTAAGTATAAATAAAAAATAAATAGAAATAAAAATTCTATTTTTATAGTAAAGTTATTCATAAACTAGTGATTCACACAAATTTTTAAACGTTCAAATTTAAACTATTCAAAATTTTAAAACTAATGGCACTAACAGAAAGTTTATAATTTTTGTGACCTAAAATCAAAAAGAAATCACTAAAAAACTATAAGTATTTAGTTGTAAGTATAAATAAAAAATAAATAGAAAAAAATTCTATTTTTATAGTAAAGTTATTCATAAACTAGTGATTCACACAAATTTTTAAAAGTTCAAATTTAAACTATTCAAAATTTAAAAACTAATGGCACTAACAGAAAGTAATTGATGAGTTATGCATGTGTGTGCAGTTACCACTATATTCTCCTAGAGATTAAGCTTGAGCAGGGAGTAGTAACCGTCTTGGACTCTAAACGAAAAGATCCCAAGGAGTATGCGGACATGACTGAAATCCTCAAGAAGTAAGTTAAATCTATCATTATCCACCATATCAGCAACTTTGTTCATTTCCTGATATCAAGTAATTGTTTTCTTTGTCCGGCAGGGTTTGGAGAAAATTCACCAAAACAGTTCCGGGACTGCCGAAGGAGCTGGAATTTAGACACCCGAAAGTAAGTACTATAGTAGCATGTTCCGCGCATCTCCTAGTGATTCAAGCGCTAGTTTCATCAATACCATTTAGCATTCTTGCTTATCAGTTTGATTGACCTCTATTTCTTGTAAAGTGGTTGTGGCAGGAACAAGGAAATGATTTCTGTGGATACTACATCTGCGAGTCCATCCGCCACACGACCTGTGAGCGGGGCGGGTACTCTAACGAACAATATGAAGTACGTAAATAACAACATTCACAATTTTATTTTATTACCATCATTTGTGTTGAGTTTCATTCATTTATATATATATATGTATTGACCCCCTTCTTCAAATTAGATGTTTCGGAAGCGGGATGAACTCCTAGCACCAGCTCGCATGCGAGCAATTCAAGAGGAATTGGCGGCATTATTTCTTGACCACGTGATCCCTGAAGACGGAGAATTCTATGTGGACCCTGAGTCCGTATGATTACATTTGTAAGAGATAATTATTGTATATATGTAGCCGGTAGTGTCAGATAGATATACCAGAACTTGTTGTTCGACCAATCTCTCGGAGAAGGAGAGGTGGTCGATATCACTTCTCTCTGTATATATGCATATATGTTCATGACGATCTTCTGTTTCCTTCATTTTCTTACTAGCTAGCTAGCGTGTCTAGTCCTCTCTATATACGTATGTATAGTACGTAGCGTCGACCAAGCACGGACATAAGAGAGGACACTTCTCTCTATTAATTATAACTAGCTAACACAATATATGAAACACCTAAATTAACCCCGCAAAACCCCCAACCCCCCACCCCTTTCGAAAAAAACAAAAACCCCAGCCACAGAAGTGCTGACGCGTGGATGCCTATTGGTCCCGGTTGGTGCCACCAACCGGGACCAAAGGGTCTCCTGACTGGGCTCTGCGCAATGCCCACGTGGAGGGCCTTTAGTCCCGGTTCTGGATTGAACCGGGACTAAAGGGGGGAGGTATTAGTACCGACACTTTAGTCCCGGTTCCGGAACCAGGACTAAAGGCCCTTACGAACCGGGACTATAGGCCCTTTTTCTACCAGTGAGGCGGATGGTAACAGGAGGCAGGGGACACGATGTTTTACCCAGGTTCGGTCCCTCTTAATGGAGGTAAAACCCTACGTCCTGCTTGATTAATATTGATGATATGGGTAATACAAGAGTAGATCTACCACGAGATCAAAGAGGTTAAACCCTGGAAGCTAGCCTATGGTATGATTATTCTTCTTTTCTACGGACTAAAACCCTCCGGTTTATATAAACACCGGAGAGGGCTAGGGTTACACAGAGTCGGTGACAATGGTAGGAGATCTACATATCCGTATCGCCAAGCTTGCCTTCCATGCCAAGGAAAGTCCCCTTTGGACACGGGACGAAGTCTTCAATCTTGTATCTTCATAGTCCAGGAGTCCGGCCGAAGGTATAGTCCAGCTATCCGGACACCCCCTAATCCAGGACTCCCTCAGTGAGCGTGCCGCCCGTGACGCTCTCCACAATGTCGGCGCAGGAGGGGTGCAGGAGGCGGCATACCTCGAACACTAGAGGCAGCGCTGGCTGGCCGAGGAGCGAGCTGACGGGGAGCGCCAGATACAGGCCGAGCGCAAGGCCGAGGAGCGGCGTGCTCGCTGGGCACGGCAGCAGCAGGAGGAGGAGGAGGAGGAGGCGCGCCGTGCAGCTCAACCGCCGGTGCAGCAAACGACGGCAGCGGTGCGGGAGGCATGGCAGCAGGCCTTCCTGTGGCCTACGCCGCCGCCGGACTTCATCGACCTCACCGGCTCTGAGGACAAGGGTGACACCTAGAGCTTCTTGCCTGGCGACAGGGCGACGAAGGAGGTGACTTTTTCTATAAAAAGTTTTTAAAATTTATGTTTAACTAATGTTTAAGTAAACTTTGTCGGCGATAGACCGATCGTTTTTATGTTTAATTAAGTGTGATGTTTACATTCTTTAGCTATTTTAAAAAAATGGTCGTTGACCCTGTTGGGTGCAGTGGCCGACCAAAAAAAACGAACGCATCCATCCGGTCAGCTGATTCAAACGAACAAAAAACGAACAAAATACACATGGGTTTGCGTTGGAGTTGCCCTTAGAAAAAGGGAAAAGGAGGGGGAGAAGGGAGAGGGGGAAAGTGAGCTACGTTGCGTGTGTCCGACAATCGTTGTCTAGCCTCCTCCCAAAGTTTCTAGGGTCTCTCTTGTCCAGAAAAAATCGTCAAAAAGCATTTGGACTCTGTTTGGTACTGATTTTCTGAAAAACCAAAACCAGCGAAAAACAACAACGGGCACTAGGCACCGGGTTGATAGATTAATTCCAAAAAATAATATAAAATAGCACAAAAGACATATAAAGTATCCAAGATTGATAATATAATAAGGCAACTTCGTGTGTCTCTCATGCATTTCTCGCTGCACCACAACTAACACCACGCACATATATCATTTCTTACCTCTTGAAGGCCAGTTGTATTCACCACTCTTAAATGACAACCAAAAGAACATTACATGAATGAAATGCAAGCTCACACTTCTAGCGTGACATCCTATACTATATACGTATCCTTTCATAACCTTTATGGGAAACAAAACTATATGTAGACCAAGATTGATAATCCTTTCACAAATGTGTCATACTATAGGCTTATATTTTCTTTCCTCTGCCGTCAAATATATCCATGAGCTTTGAGATATGAGAGCAAAACAAAAAACACAAAAGGCAACTTATTATTTCTGTTTGTATGTACGCGAATATGCAAGCTTTGATTATGGGCTTTATCTATGGTGTCTTTCCAAACAATTATGATATTGCTTTTCAGGCCGGAGGTTCAAATTACGGGGAGTTAAATCATTGTCCAACAGAGTGAGATCCCCTGTTTGGATCTCTTGTAACACTAACGATTTATCAATGATTAAAAGTTTGAAGTACTATTACTACTTGTTAGCCTGTACCATAGTTCGTCGACTTACATTTTAACTAATTTTCAGTGATTTTGTCTTTTTTATACAGAGCTCCTTTAATGTCATTTGATCACCAAACTTTGCAAGTGCCCATAGCATTTGTTGATGATCATTCCCATAAAGTTTCAGAATTTTTTGAAATGTTTTGCTATATTTTTTTGCGAGGGTGACCGAGGTGGGGTGTAGAAAAACCACTCTCTTTTATTTTCTACTTATACTTAATTAGACTGAGCGAGATTTGCATGACGGCGTAGTCACTTCCAGCAACAGCGATTCCTGGCCGGCGCGCTTCGCCGTCACGCCTGCAGGACGATGGTGACGGAGGTACATTCGATCGCACGACACGCCCCACACGCTGCCGCAATCATCTTCATGCAGAGCTCACGCCTCCCACGCTCGCACTCTTTTCCCTCGCCGCACCCTTCACCAGCATGAACTGCCTTCCGCGCCGCCGATCGATTGATTCATCGATGACTCCACGCTGTCCAGATGGCGCCTCCCCCTGCGGGCTGCGGCGACGATGATGGCCGGCGGACTGCTGAAGTGGCTGCATGGCTCTGTCGAACACACGTGCGATCTCATCCCGCTGCTGGATCAATGCGTGGTTCGGCATCTCGGTCCGAGATTATCGGAGGTCCCCGTAACCGCCGTACTTCCCCGCTCAATTACCACCAGGAACAATTGATGTTCCGTTTGTTACATAGAATGTAGGCACGCACGTTTCTGTCTTCACTACTCAATATTTGTTTATACAATTTACCAATAAAAATTGCCTAACACCATTTGCCGATGCTGCTGCAGTCTGCACAGTATGCATGCATCAGAAACCAAGCTTGCTTCATAGTACTTTGTTTGCAGACCATTAGAAAGCAAATGTTCTTTTGGAACATGATAAATAAGGTTTTGTATCTCGGTGCTGTTACTTCAGAACAAAGATGACATTATTTTTTCTTGAATAAATTTAAACCGTAGAGTAAGTTCTTGAGCACTTTGCATTATAAAAGACACTCCCACCAAGTTAATCATTTTAGAATCCTCATGACAATCCGAGTACATCAGTGTACACGTTACAAAAGCATAGTACATGGAGCCTGGATGTACTGGACTGAGTGGATTGTTGTTCTAATGTTCTACTACTTCTGTATCCTTGAATTGGACCACAAAACCAGATGAAGAACATATAAACTGTCCCAAATCTCTAAACATTTACAAATTACAAGCTAATACTTCATTTCCTATTATTTGACCCCATTTGCTTTTACACCATTAATTATGATTTACTTTGCTCATTTTATACCCACTTTGTTTCTTAGACCACTGTTACAGATGAGGAAGGGGTCCTTAAAGCAATTGAGCATGTGCACGAAATGTTAGACAGAGAAGTTGCCGCTGGGACGAGTCCTAGAAAAAAATTCGTGTGTAGATTAAGCCAAGCAGGCATAATACTGAAAGCTGCATCTATCATCTCGGTTGTCAAGACAGTACTTACAGACAGAATTTTGATTTTCATTCCCTCTCAATAGGAGATTTGACCATAGCAAGTTTTCTGCTATACGCAAATACTTGTGCTGTTTTCAGTGGGGTGACATCTGAAGCCAAAAAGGTAACAACAACCCAGCAACCATGGTTAAACTAAATATATTTCATAGCTGAAATCGCTTGAAAATTTGTTGTTTTTAATCTCAACTTGAATTCTTGAAACAGACTGGCTTTTCTACTCCCGGGTATAGTACACCTTACTATCTTGTCCGTTGGTTGTACTAGTCTCGCCTCGTGATCCGTACCAAGGGTTGACATGCCATTTTGATTTGCAGGCCTACATGCACAGTATACAAGCATCTCTAGCACGCTCGCAGATACGACATCCAGCCCTGTGCACTATGCGCGGAATATATATTTTAGAGGTAAATACACCGGGAGTCTTCAAACTTGCACGCGACGGTCAGTTTGATGCACAAACTTGTAAAATACGTGATTCTGGTCATCGAACTTGTGCGTACGTGCAAATACGGTCACATATCCCGTACATGGGCGTATCCGATGCTTGGCTGCCTGCTGTCAGCAACAGATGGCGCTCAGCGCGGCGTGTTTTTGCACAAAACCCCATAGCCTTTTTTATTTGTGAAAAATTAACAACTGGTGGGTCCCACTTATCAGTATATAGCGAAATTTAAATACGAAGAACTGTGTCGCCCAGTCTAGAACACACGCCTAAGGCGAGGACACAATCCGGCCAAGCCACTCCAACCCAATCCTGTGGATGTTTACGTAGTATAACTTTGCTTTACTGTGCTATAACGAAGGAGCTCGTGTAGCAGAAATGGGTTCCATTTTGTGCTGCCTATTTTGCATCTGCTCTCCTTTTTTTTACAGATTAATAGATATGTAGTATGTAAATTATAATCTCAATAATAAAATGACTTTCAAATATTGTTCATTTATTATTTTAAAATAATATTTATGAATTGTAAAAGATATTTGCATAATTATAATACAAATATTTTTTAAATATTCATAATTGTAAAAACATTGTTTTCAAAATTTGTAGAATAACTTTAAAAATAAAAATAATAATTTTAAAAATAGTAATAATTAAAAAATGTATGTATAATTGCACCTGTTCGTTTTTTTGAAATTTTTGAAGCAGAAAACTTTGTTCATGTATTATTTTAAGATAATATTGTTAATTAAAAAAATTGTTTCATAATAATATAAGTATTTTTATAATTACTATTCATAAATATTATTTTAATTATACAAGAATTTCAATAATTATACACACGTTTTTAAAATCTTATGTTTGTATAAGTAAAATATTCATAATATAAAATCTAAAGTCTTGTTATGAATATTTAATCGTGTCTAATATGTAAATTATATATTCTTTTTGAATATAAATCATGATTAAAAATTATACACAAGTGAATATTCATAAATATTTAATAAATATTGTATTCATCATTCTGTATAATTTAAATATAAGCCACGAGTGTATAATTCTTTTTGTATTCATTATTTTTTATTTAATAACATTTTAAATGTATGTATTAAATAAATATATTTTATGTAATACACAAGTTTATATTTCATAAACTGTTGACTCTACATTTTACACAAGAACATGTGTCGAACATCGTATGAAGTCACGTCATGTGCACGACACATATTTAGTTGATAATCCCGGACGTTTTCAGTATAAGTGAAATTGTATCTCATGTTAGACACGTAAATGTTCCTGTTGCAATGGTTGGGTCTTTCTTGTGCGTACCTGAGCTAGCTAGACCGAAGACCCACCACCCGCGCTTCTGTATTTCGCTCCTCGCTGGAGCGTATTTTTGGTACCAATGATGATTGTTTTTCTGCAAATAAACAAAGGCGAGGCTGTTTTAAGCAAGAACATGTCGCACCGAGTGCCATCTTGTCATTGACAGTGGGCCTTGCACACTCTGGCCTGCCAAGCAAGCATTGGATACGTCTGCGTACGGGATATGTGACCGTATTTGTACGCTCACGCAAGTTTGATAACCAAAATCACGTATTTTACAAATTTGTGCACTAAACTGACCGTCGCGTGCAAGTTCTAAGACTCCCAATGTATTTACCTCTTATGGCATGAGAGCAGCGATATGGGTCGTACTATCATATAGTAGCACTATCCGAGCCGTTGGATGGCACCGATCGGGCATGTTTGGCGCATTCAATGCTATATGTGCGATTGTCAAAAAATGGAGGAATTGGCGCGGGGGCCACCGTATGATGCAGGGCTACGGTGTGAATACGGGGGGGTCACGTGGGTCAGCCCCCGCCAGAAACTCACAGAGCTGACGGAGTTGGACCACCGGTACTTGTCGAAAGATAGATCCTAGACCATGGTCCAGAATATTTTTCTGGTTGACGGGCTTTGGATGGATGCTAGCTGACAGAGCGCAGGCTCTCTGGGTGAACGCATGGCTAGCATGCTGCTCTGTTGCAGTTAAAACCGAGCGGCAGAAACAATTGGATGATGGCATTGAAAAGTACTCCCTCCGTTCCGAATTACTTGTTTTGGATTTCTAGATACGATACGGATGTATCTAGATTCATTTTAATGTTAGATACCTCCATATCTAGATAAATCTAAGACAAGTAATTTGGAATGAAGGCAGTAAAAATTAAATGACGGCCACTACATAACACATGGATTGACATTTAAGCTGATTTGCACATAGCAACAATGTACAATTTCAGGCCAACACCAGCTAACACATATTCAAACCAAGACATTTCCAGTACTACGAAATGTCTGACGGATCTGAATCTAATTGAGACTAGTACTTAACTAAACTCACACGCAGCAAACACTAGCATTACTACTAACTCAACTTTCGACCCAAAAGCAGCAAGACACCAACGGCGCCTCTCACTTGAAATACACGACTGCCAGTGTCCGGACAGACATGCCTAGCAAGAACACATGGAGCATCAAGATAGTAGCAAGCATGAGCAGCGCAATCCTGGAGAAATCGGCCTTGGCCGGGGCGACATGCTCGCATCCATTCAAAACAGAATAGCCGGTGAACTCTCGGACTCCTTCCTGACGCGAGCTCCAGTGCTGCAGGCTAACAGCCCAGGAGAAGCTGTGGATGGTGGGGGCGGCAGAGACCGAGATCTGACGGACTCCAGCACAGCAGGATAAATCTCTTGCCACTCGAAAAACCAACACTGACGAGACTGAAAAATAGAAGAACAAAAAATCAACAACTACACCGATGTAAAGATGAAGAACCAGATCTGAGTTTGAGATTCAGGAACTCACACTCCAAAGGATGCGCCTGTAGTACCTATTGCCTGGCCTTTTCCCGCCGGTCGAGATGTCGCTGATGACTTCCTGACCACATCTGGGGTGTGGGATCAGCTCGGTCCCCGGCACCTGCGGGTCAGAGGAAGAACCGAAGAAGAAGCAGACATGGCAGTGAAAGTCCTTGCGCAATGGCGATTCAGATTGACCCAGGAGAGGATAAGGCTACAGCTGCCCGCATCGTTGCCTGTCCAGTGGGCCCGCTCGTGGAGGAGAGAGCGCGGACCAGGTGCTGTATACGCCGGTCCAAGAAAATCTCATGTAGCCAAGACCGTACTGAGCCGAGTTAGCCGGGCCTCACAAATGACATCAGACAAACTAGTCTGCCACTGTGCAAAAATGAGTGGCCGAGCTGAATACTTCGTCATATAAATGCATGATCGTGGATCTTAAGGAGGACCAACCACCGAGATAATAGTACTATATGGTAGTATGACCCATATTGAATTTTCGATATAATTTTCTCTTCACGTGCAAACAGTGCTCTGACATCCTGCCAACCAAGAAGGTCAGCTGGTGTACTCTAAAGAAATACTCGTCTACACACGTTAGTAACTTGGTTCATAACTGGTTTGTCAAAAGTCGACATCGTGAGAAGCATCTTGCTGGTAGCTTTTTTGACTACTAATTACGGTTAACTACAGGCAGCTGACTCGTCTACATGTTCGTAAACTTGGTTCAGTTGGGATTACTAATAAACAGTAACAGCTGTAAAATTCTCGAGTAAAAGAATGGGCGCTCAGGCTCATCTGACATCTACTATTCACATGCACCGAGTGGTACTGTAGCCACGTGACTACAGTGGACTAAGCTACATAGGCCTACTTCCTACTCTGCCATGTCCAATGACCAGCGCACCGCCATTTTAAACGACACAAATGGCTAAAACAAACTCAATACGCCTGCAAATAGTCTGTACCTGGTCAGGCTGACGCACAGATCTCAAAGATACTCAATGGACAGGATAACGGGTGTGTACACACCCGGGACCAACCACACCTTTCCGTTCTTGAAAACCTGCAGACGCCCGTATTATGGTTTTATGGGATGGCAAACGGGGTAGTATCGTTTGAAGCGGAGCACGCCAGGTGTGCATTTTTCCAAGAGCTTGGCACGGCCTGCGAATTCAAGGTGGTACACAAACATGCTCAAAGCCACGGCGGATGAATTTCAGGATTAGAGCTTCGATTTTTGACCTTGTCTGACCATATTGTTCTTCCTTGCTTTTTTCCCTGAACATGTATGTTATCAGACTTATCCTACTCTTGGGCACTCACTAGTGGATGAAGTATTTTCCACAATTGAAGCAGCAACACCATCATCATCATTTTAGCTACAAAGATTTTCTCTAGCTGCTCAAATTTAAGGGTATCATTTCCAGGGGGCACATTGCTACTAGATCAACATGAATGACCTGAATCTCAGTTTCTCTCCCTGCATGATCTAGTGAAATGTTTATGAAACTGCTAGTTGACTAGTTCTTTGGCATCTCAATTCGTGTGCTAATGACTTGCTCTGATTCATTGGTGCTTTGATTAACTGTCACGTGAGACTGACAAGAAGGTTCTAGGTTCAAATGGATTTGGCTTATCCATAATTCATGTTATCTTTGTGATCGTACCAACAGAGTTAGCCCTAATTCTACAGTTAATTCTTTTATAGTTGACAGAATCATGACGTCAAACTGAAAAAAATAGGGGAGGGGAATTTTTGTTTCACTTTGCGATGGGCTTCAGTCTCTTCTCTGGTTCGTACCATCTAGCGAGCGGAGTGATCCCGATCCATTTTTTTATTTTCCCCTGTAAAAATGATCCATGTAAAATTGTTATACGAGTCTACGGCACAACTTCAGAACTACAGTGTAGGAGCTTATATATTGTAGTACTCTTTTTCTAAAACTTTGTTTATACTTTATCTACGTGGAGTTGTGTGGCACATCACTAGTGAGACACTACCTGTGACGCTGGAGGTAGAACGCCACAAGTATTTACTGTATTAGTGGAGTTGCCTAGTTGTCCTTTGCTGGTTGTACGTTATCTATCAATGGCATTATGTCCTTAGGGCCGATGCCACTAGACACTAGTGTTGCTCGTTTTTTGAAAGAAAAATAGGCAGCGTTTTTGTCTAATTAATGGACATTCTGGGCAACAACATACCCTGAAGCAGAGTTGTTCTTCTGCAGGAGGGGGCGGTCATCTTTGCTGCAACCCATGTGTTGTTCTTCTGCAGCAACACCCTTGAAGCTGAGTTGGCGGCAATGCAGGAAGGCCTGCAACTTGCTCTTCACTGGACAGAGCTTCCTTGATTGTGGAGACAGACTGCGATAAAATGTTGCAGATGATCCATGCGAGTGGCGTCGATAAATCCAGCTATACACATTGTATTAGTGAGATCAGAAGGATGCTGACTCACGAAAGGAACATAAGTCTAGATCGGGTATGACTCCTTTTTTCTTGAATACGCAGGAGTGTGTGTATCATATATTAGAGAAGAATGGGGACAAGAATCCCACCACCAAACAAGTTTTACATAGCATTCTTACATGAAAGATCATGCAAAATCTTATATGAGGTGGAAGAATGGGGACCAGAACCCCAACCTTCATAGCACCCTAAATTTGGGCGAAGGGGAGGAGGAGGCGCTGCTGTGGCGCACACCCGCGAGGGAAGTAAAACGCATGGCGTACCTTAAACCTTTTTTTTTACCAAACTGGCGTACCCTCGCAGCAGTGTGGCCCATGGTGCATCGGTGCATGTTAGCCCAATTCACCATAAGGCGTCTATATAACTCTGCGGAGCAGCAGCCCTGTTACGTGGGTTGATCAAGTCAGACGGTTGGAGAAGCCCAAGCTGGCGCTGTGGAACCATGGAAGAGATCTTTTTTTTTTCATGGAAGAGATCTGGTCAGTCTGAGAACGGCGGGCGGAGCCAAACGCTGAGAAGGCCAGTAGGTCGCTCTGTTATGAGATAATTATTACACGTATAGTCCCTGTACTCTCCGGCGTGTAACACGACAGTTATCAAACTCGTGAAATGCTCCACTACGGTCCTCAGAACGGTCCTGACTATGTCTCACGATACGCCTACAGCTCAGTCTGGTGCCATGACAGCATACAGTAGAAGCATGGGGCCCAGATGTCAATATATATAGAAAAAGAGAGAGAAAAAAAATCAAAATAAATTGCAGGACAGAGGTTCGAACCTGACACCTCTGCTCACTGTTTGTAATGTGCGCACAAGCTAACCACAGATCACAATTGTGATTAGGTTTAATTTTTGACCTACATATAACACAACACATAGTGTGCCTCCATCACATTCCCTTTCCACTGTTTTTTTTGTTTTTTTCCCAGGTTCACATTTATTTATCTTTTTTTCCATTTAAAGATAAATGTAAGGAAGTTTTACAATTACCATGAAAGGTAAATAAAGTGTTTGTGCAATTTGAAAAAATGTTCAGAATGATTTTGGAAAATATCTCATGTGTATTAAAAACTTCTAGATGTATTTTCCTAAATGTTTGTCATGCATTCAAAAAATTGACAACATTTATTTCAAAACATGTTCGTCGTGCATTAATTTTTTTGTGTAAACTCATTCTTGCATTTCAAGAAACATGTTGATTTTCTAAGTACAGGTTGAATTTTCTTAATATATTTTTGAAATTTATTATGATTACACAATAATTTTCAATACATGTTGGCAACTTTTTAAGTAACTGTGTATTTAGAAAAAAGAATATACACAGTAACTGTGAGTGCTTGTGGTCCTGAACGAAGATATGTAATTTTTATTATTTTTAAATCTATATCGATTTTAAAAGTCATGTTTACCTATTTTAATTAACTCATAATGAAAATGAAATGAAGATTTCAGATACACAATAATTATGTATTTCTAATTATTGTAAAATTTTCTTGCATTTCATTTGAAACGAAAAGATAAAAAAGGAAACATAAACACGAACTTGGAAGAAAACTGGTAGCTGGGCATATAATTGGGCAAAAGTATAACCATTTCGTAAAACCACTATAAACATTATTAAAATTGCACATTCTCAATTTTAAAAATGATTTTGCATTTGAGAAAATAAACAATGAGCATGCACAACAATTGTGCGTGCTTGTGGTCCTGAATGAAGGCACATACATTTTTTAATCCACATAAATTTTAGAAAAAGTTCATGTTTACCTGTACAAGTGTACATGCCCACCCAATTTTATTTTCTATATTAAGCTTTATAGACCACTAGTGTACATGTAGCATGTGTAGCTCTTGTGGCTCGCTCACGTTGCCGGATGTCCTGGGCTCTCAGGTTCGAGCGCAACCGCTCCTAGTTATGTTTTTGAGTTATACTCCCTTCATTTCATAATGTAAGATGTTTTTTGACACTATACACTATTTATCTCTCGCGTACTGACATGTGGGAGTCACATTTCTACTGTATGGTGATGTAGTATCAGGCTGGATGTATGGCGTAGTGGGAGACGTAACCAGAACCATATTGGAGCATATTTTCGTATTTAAGGACAGTAGTGGAGCATCCGCGAGTTCGAGGACCATCATGTTACACGCCGGAGAGTAAAAAGGCTGTAGCCGTAATTATCTCCTCTGTTACACTGTTTTTTTTATAATAAGCACATCCGCACAACAGAGGCCTTAGAAAAGTAATATTTTTCCTCCCTCATATTTTTCTTTTCACCAACATAAACCTTTGTGTCGCCTATTGATTGGAAACTCCACCTTTTTCGGATGGTGCCTCCCACCTGCGGTGGTGACAGAGTGTGCTCTCATCTTTCTGGTCAAACTCTAAAATAGAATCATGGGCTCTGTTGGTACCAAAGGTATTCTTGAATTGGCAGAAATTTAAATATTATTAGGGGTCCACGACTTTATGTGTTCCATCACTCGTTTAAGTAACATGCATTTCTCACTACACCACAACCAACACCAAGCACTCATAACATTTCACATCACTGAAGTGTAGCTTGTGTTCACAATTCTTCAATGACCACCAAAAAGAATATACATGAATTCAAGATGTTTCTACATGAGCTATTGTATAGTACCTGATCCCAAAAGAAATGGATACCTTCCTGAATGATGTACCCATGCTATATATATATCCACGAACTTGTTTGAAAACAAAACTACGTGTAGGTTGAGTATGATAGTCCTCGCAAATGGGTCATGCTATATTCTTATATTTCTTCCCTTCCCCATCTAATATATCCGAGCTATGAGATATGGGAGGAAAACAAATAAACTGGATATCATTTCCTTCGTTTAGTTTATCTGCATTTGTGCAACGTGGTTTGGGTTACGCGCTATATCTATGATGCCTTTTCAAGCGATTATGTTGACGTTGTTCTGGTAGTTGATAATATGGCTTTCTGATGCGCTATATGGTAGAAACATGAGCCAGATCATAGCATGCAACCTCTTGGCTTGAGCTCCACCAGCAGGCACAGTGAACAGAGTCACCACGATCACCTGAACAGGCTCATTTCTCTAAATTCAGCATTACAATTTGTGATTTACTATGAGATGGGAGTATATTTCGGCAAGGCACTCAAATTATAGGGAGTTAAATATTTGTCCAAAGGTGGGTTGGGTCATCGGCTTGTAATAGGATAGTCATACGAATGGAAATTTGATACTCGAGTAATTGTTAGCATCTTCCTTTGTTTAAAGACAAACTTACACATTTTGTTGTGACTTGTGCAAATATGGTAGTCCCACTTGTGAAAGATGAATAAAAAAGTGATACAGTCTGCCAAAATGGCGCCTCCTCGCCAGCGCCCTTCACCGTCGCTCCCGCCCACGGCAACGGCAACGGGGTAGGATGAGGCCCCACACGCTGCCGCCATTGTCATCACGCAGAGCCCACATCTCCCAGGCCCGCACTCTTTTCTCTTCCCGCACCCTTCATCTGCACAACTCACCCCCTCCGGTTAGTTCTTCGGTGACTCCGTGCTGTTCGGATCATCGGATGGCGGCGCCTCAACCTGCTCCTGCTGCCGCGGCGGCGAGGGCCGGCAGGCTGGTGCTGTGGCTGCATGGCTCTACGGAGAAGGGCGAGCCGAGCCGCGGCCAGATCGCGCCCTACTTCTCCGCCGACCCCGCCGTCCGCCTCTCCTTCCCCACCGCCCCCATCACCTGCCATGGTACGCTCGCTGACCCAACACCTCCTGTTGTTCCTGACTAGATGGGGAAACAAAGGTGGGATTTTATTCAGTTGCTCGATCGATTTGCGGTGTTGCTGATGCAGTCTGCACATTATGCATGCATCAAAAACCAAGCTTGCTTGATACTCTGTTTCGCAGACAATTGCAAAGTAAATATTCTTTTCAAACATGATAAATAAGGTTTTGTATTTGCGGTACTGTTACTTTAGAACAAAGATGAAATTATTTTGGGTTGTATGAATTTAAACTGTAGAGTAAGTTCTTGAGCTCTTTCCATTATAAAAAGACACTCCTATCAGGTTAACCATTTTAGAATCCTCGTGATAATTCGAGGACATCAGTGAACAAGTTACAAAAGCACTCACTACGATCAGTCTCTCTCCCTCGCGCGGTCTTCTCATTCTAACATGCAGGCTGCCTTTTCTTTGTTGCCGCTACCTGCTCGCTGCCCGCGGTCTCATGGTCGCAGACATTAGCCTGCTCCATTTCTTCCCCAGTCTCTCCCCCACCCGGCATGGAGCCCGCAGCGGCAGTTCTCCGCCCTGTTCTACTTGCCGGCAGCTCTCAACGGCAGTGCCCCTTCGTCCTGAGACACGACAATGGCGGCGTCGTTTCTGCACCTCCTACGGACTTCCATGGTGAGTGGTGCCGGACAAGATCAAGGTCAGCCTGCTAGCCGTCTTGTTGGCGACGACGCCGAGGATCACCGCGAGGTCCGCCGCCGAGGGACAACAGGTGTAGCCCTACACGCCCTCCACCATGCCACGGTCCTTCAGCAGTGGCGGCTGCACTAGGCCACTAGCTCCACATGCTGCCACTCCTCAA
The DNA here is from genome assembly GCF_056163025.1 of Triticum urartu. NCBI lineage: Eukaryota > Viridiplantae > Streptophyta > Magnoliopsida > Poales > Poaceae > Triticum > Triticum urartu. The sequence continues at coordinate 737,749,317 of NC_141874.1, read as the reverse complement.
AATCGCAGTTCAAGCAGAGAAACGGAGTGGCGCCGTGGCGGACGGAGGCCGCAGTGGCGCGGCAGGCGGCGCGAGGCGGGGCACGGGCGTGGTGGCAGTAGGAGACCGGACGTGGCGGTAACATGACAGGCAGAGCATCTCGGGTCCGCGCTGCAGTGTGTCGGCAACAACTCCGTGCCACATGCCGGGGAAGGACATGGCTTTCTCTGTTTCTCCATCTGCTCCCTTCCACGGAGGCCGTGTGGTGTCGCGCCATGCCATGTGCATCCTATCCGACAGTGACGAAGCTAGAAAAAATTGGCACTGGTGTCATGTTTTGTCCACTCTAATGCAAACTATAGCAGCGCAACATACATAATGTTGGTGCGGCATATAGAGAGAAAATATACAATGATTCAATAATATTATTTATACATTAAAAAAGGCACCGAGTACAGGCTGAGCGAAGTCATAAAGCCACAGGTTAACTTAGAGCGCTTCAATTGTTACTTTCTGAAAAGGATGAACAGAAGAACATATTATATTCACAACAATGTTATGAAAAAAAATACAAAAAATAAATATCATTAAGCAAAAATATAAAGTGACATGAGGCTCACATTTTATAACTTCCTTTCTCAATCTTCCATCTTCTTAAATAGATCAATTACATCATCATTTGTAATTATTCAAAATATATCGTTCCCCACATAGCAAATCAAGCACTCATTCATGAACTCGTCACTCATTTTGTTGCAGAAAACACTCTTGGCAGTATTCATTGCTGAAAAGCATCTCTTCACTGATGTTGTGGCAACCGTCAAAATTTGCACCAACTTTAGAAGTTGATACACCAAAGCAAAGACAAGATGCTTCCTAGTGCCCACCAACACTTTAGCAAGATCATCAATGCCATCCAAATTGGCAAATCTTTGGTCCGCTCGGACATTGTCAATGCAACTCCAAAGTTCATGGCCAAGATAAATCAATTGTGTTGAACTGAAATCATCAAGATATAACTCAGCTAACTTCAATAAACTCTTCAAGTCAAAAACAGCAGTTTTGGGGTTGAAAAAAGCCATGTGAATAAGCAATGAATAATTTACTTCATGCAATCTTTCATTGAACTCCCTAAGTTGCCGATCAATAACAGAATTAAGACACACTATTTGGGAATGATGGAGGTTTGTTATATTGGGTCTTTTTTTGGTGTACATTGGTTCTTTTTTGTTATATTGGATCATCCAAATTTATTTCTGTTGGAATAGTAGTACTAACGCTTGATACATGAGTATGATCTTGTCTAAATCTAAGTGACCTTGAAGTCCCTGCTGCAACTACTAATAGTGGCCGTTTTCACAAAAATCTGTCCATAACCTCCTAGTGGTTCATGAATCAAGGAAGAGAACGGCAAAACTTCTAATTAGTTCAGTTACGAAATTTAGTCTAAAGGCTGAAGGTAATACACACATGTGTGTCATGAGGCATACCTGGGAAGAGTCGATCTAGACTTGGTGGATTAGCACCAGATTATGCCGCAACAATCGGCTGATCGGCGTCCACAGATTAGATCAAAATCCCTCTGATTCATCGGCTCGTCTCTCTGTAATTCCAACAGGCGGCGATTGGGGAATTAGAGATTGAGAGGAGGCGATGAGACGAAGAGAGAGAAACTCGTGCGCATACAACAGCGTATCTGCGTATAGGAAATTAAGGTTTTTTTAGGGATGGAAATTAAGTTATTAAGAACGAGTGCTTTTGGGCTGTGTGGAACGACCGCATATCTTTTTAATGATTATGGGCTCTACGGCTGGGCTGGAATTAGGCTGCGCTTTGGGCTTCTCCGACCAGGCTGGGGTCAATCAATTTTTTGGGCCGGGGTCAAAGACAAATCGTATTAACAAGATTACTTCATGTTACGATCGGCACTGGTGTCATAATCATTAAAAATGATTGACCCCAGCCTGGTCGGAGAAGCCCAAAGCGCAGCCTAATTCCAGCCCAGCCGTAGAGCCCATAATCATTAAAAAGATATGCGGTCGTTCCACACAGCCCAAAAGCACTCGTTCTTAATAACTTAATTTCCATCCCTAAAAAAACCTTAATTTCCTATACGCAGATACGTTGTTGTATGCGCACGAGTTTCTCTCTCTTCGTCTCATCGCCTCCTCTCAATCCCTAATTCCCCAATCGCCGCCTATTGGAATTACAGAGAGACGAGCCGATGAATCAGAGGGATTTTGATCTAATCTGTGGACGCCGATCAGCCGATTGTTGCAGCATAATCTGGTGCTAATCCACCAAGCCTAGATCGACTCTTCCCAGGTATGCCTCATGACACGCATGTGTGTATTACCTTCAGCCTTTAGACTAAATTTCGTAACTGAACTAATTAGAAGTTTTGCCGTTCTCTTCCTTGATTCATGAACCATTAGGAGGTTATGGACAGATTTTTGTGGAAACGGCCACTATTAGTAGTTGCAGCAGGGACTTCAAGGTCACTTAGATTTAGACAAGATCATACTCATGTATCAAGCGTTAGTACTACTATTCCAACAGAAATAAATTTGGATGATCCAATATAACAAAAAAGAACCAATGTACACCACAAAAAAGACCCAATATAACAAACCTCCATCATTCCCAAATAGTGTGTCTTAATTCTGTTATTGATCGGCAACTTAGGGAGTTCAATGAAAGATTGCATGAAGTAAATTATTCATTGCTTATTCACATGGCTTTTTTCAACCCCAAAACTGCTGTTTTTGACTTGAAGAGTTTATTGAAGTTAGCTGAGTTATATCTTGATGATTTCAGTTCAACACAATTGATTTATCTTGGCCATGAACTTTGGAGTTGCATTGACAATGTCCGAGCGGACCAAAGATTTGCCAATTTGGATGGCATTGATGATCTTGCTAAAGTGTTGGTGGGCACTAGGAAGCATCTTGTCTTTGCTTTGGTGTATCAACTTCTAAAGTTGGTGCAAATTTTGACGGTTGCCACAACATCAGTGAAGAGATGCTTTTCAGCAATGAATACTGCCAAGAGTGTTTTCTGCAACAAAATGAGTGACGAGTTCATGAATGAGTGCTTGATTTGCTATGTGGGGAACGATATATTTTGAATAATTACAAATGATGATGTAATTGATCTATTTAAGAAGATGGAAGATTGAGAAAGGAAGTTATAAAATGTGAGCCTCATGTCACTTTATATTTTTGCTTAATGATATTTATTTTTTGTATTTTTTTCGTAACATTGTTGTGAATATATGTTCTTCTGTTCATCCTTTTCAGAAAGTAACAATTGAAGCGCTCTAAGTTAACCTGTGGCTTTATGACTTCGCTCAGCCTGTACTCGGTATGCCTTTTTTAATGTACAAATAATATTATTGAATAATTGTATATTTTCTCTCTATATGCCGCACCAACATTATGTATGTTGCGCTGCTATAGTTTGCATTAGAGTGGACAAAACATGACACCAGTGCCAATTTTTTCTAGCTTCGTCACTGCTACCGCGCCCGCGTCCCTCCAGATCGCGAGGGGCGTGCTATGGCCGCGTTGCTGGGGAAAGAGACGGGCCAATCCCCAAAGCGCAAGCCGGCTCGCTCGCTCCGCCAAAGGGTGTGTGTTGTTGTTCGTTATCGATGATATCTGCCCTGCAGGAATCCCCTTCTCTTCAGTTCTCAGTCATCGATGACCACGTGCTCTGCGATGGCCTCGATGGTGTCCACTTCTTTACACGGGAGTAGTCCTTCCATCCAATGGACAGCGATGCCACAATGAGGTCGACACCACGCTAGGTCGACAACTATCTGGGCAGGCTCGGTTCGGTGCTCAAAATGTGGCGGGAGGGACAAGGAGATTGCCGCCTTTGGGATGTTCGATGGTGAGGAGGTGCCGGCAGCCGGTGGCATGGAGGCTGTATTCAACACAATGCTATCATTTTTTTTACGAGGCATACTTTGAAGCCCAAGACATGTTCTATTGCTCTAACAAACAAGCATGCTCTATTGCTCTGATGTTTTTAGAAAATAAGCATGCCCGCAAGTTACCACGCTCAAGGCAAAGAATAAGCTTTGTCACACAACTAAATCGATTTTAGAGGCTGTAAGTAGGCAGAAGAGAGAAGATCCAGTCATGTTCTGGTATAATACCAGTGGTACTCGGAAAAACTAAAAGTTGTAGCAACAAGAACCCATGGTTGCTGTTTCGGGTGGAATTATGAAGTTGTGTTCATCAAAATTCATTCATGAAATGCCTGGGATTTAGGTGGGCACTTTTGTGTATACCCATCATAAATATGAAGGTCTTGGTGCTTCTCAAGATACATTGGGTGCCATGATTTGTCTCACCATTTTATCTTCCGAGCAAAATTAAACTGGATGAAGAGATGCACATCATGAATCCATGTACCAGTAAATTCAGTTGGGGAATGACAAGTTCCATAGATAGCTGTCATAAACTCATCATGCAATCCAGCCATTTTTCTTTCTGATATATTTGCATTGAGAATTATTTTTTTAGAGCAAAAGGGCACGCAGCCCCGGTTCCATTACAGCCCGTTGAGAAATTGTAATGGTTGATTCTCTATTTCTAGGTCAGTTTTTTGTGTGTGGATTGTTTTTACAGCCACGTCGGTTAATATGACTATATGAGATGGATATGTGGTATTACTGGAATATGGCAGGGTACGAGGGGCGTGTGTGCGTTGGGTCTTCCTTTCTGATTTGTCTATTTGGACAAGCACATGTCCTCCCCCCTTGTATTGAGTGGTGGTTGGTCATTGTATGGATGGAGGGGTGGGAATTGATTTGATACGTGCATGCAGGTGTGTTTTCCAGTGTTTTCTCGGCGGCGGATTAGTTTAGACGGTTACAGTTTTCCTTTTCTTTCTGGATTGTTCTTTATCTTCTTTGTGCGTCGAATCTTCTCTGGAATACTCAAAATGTATATCTCAGTCTCATTGTCCGCCGCCCCGTCGACTAAGCACAACTCCAATAAATTTGCCCAAGCCTATAGAACTGTCAACTTAGTATCATGAAAAAGATAATATTTTTTATTCATGTAATGTGCTATATGTACTTCACCAAATAAATCTATGTTCTATTTGACTAGACATGATTTATCCATTAGTGCAGTTTTTACATCTTCATATCATGCATTCCATTGTTGTTGTCTTCCAAACAACAGTACTTTTGTATTTACATCACACCAATCTTCTATACTAGAAAAAAAATCGCTTGCAAGTTTAACTCTCTACAAAAAATACAGTCATTTTTGGTACTCCCTAAAAAAATTGGTACCTCCATTACATTCTTATGACACACTAAAAAACGGATGACTTGGTTGTAAATTTTCCCAAATTACACAATACCATTACTATTAAAACATTCAACCTTTCTAGACAACATCTTTACCTACAATTTATAGTCTACCTAATATTTTAGGCTTGAGCCTCTTTTCGGCCCATGTGAAAAAATAAACACAGAATATTTTAAAAGACGGATGCACATTCTACAGTAGACACATACAAAAGCCGAGCCAAAAAAAGCACATACACACGTGCCGTATCGATGGAGCGCTGCGTGCCTCTGCGCGGGTATGGCTAGTTGATGAATTGGCATCGATCCATTCTCTGCTCAGTCTCTCTCTCCAAATGTTCCTCTCTTGATTAATTTTACAAAGTCTTTGTGGAAGCTGCGTGAAACGAAGCAGGCATTGCGCATGGTGGCATGACTCTCTGCCAATTACTTGCATGATGGTTCTGCATTTGGAATAATTAGTAACTGAGTTTGTGGAGTTTTTCTCATTTTCGAATGTTACAGACAGCTAGAAAGACAGTCTATTGTATAAGTTGTCTATAGCGCTATCTACAGATGACATGGAGAGCTGCTATAGACGGATGCTATCTAGACTATCGTAAATGCCCTAATCTCAACTTGAATTCTTGAAAACCTGCAAACGCCCGTGTTATGGACTTATGGTTCCATGGGATGGAACACGGGGTTGTACTGTTTAAAGCAGGGCATGCCAGGTGTGCATCTATACCAATATTTATATAAAAAGAACCAAAGGGGTAGATCCAACTGATCTCGACCATCAAACTAAGTCAATCCAACGACCAAGACTGCTTCAATGGTGAGCGTTCAACGTGTTTAACGTGCAATTAATATCATACCAAATATTACACTAATCACAGAATTAACACACAAATAATAGCATACCTAATATCTGCGTGCAATTGATATATTGCCTAAATATTAACGTGCAACACATGCAATTAATATATTGCCTAAAATATTAACGTGTGTTGCACGTGCGCATTTACTATTTCTCCAAGAGTTTGGCATGGCCTGCGAATTCAAGGTGGTACACAAGCATGCTCAAAGCCACGGCAGTTGAATTTCAGGATTGGAGCTTCCATTTTTTTTCACATTGTCTGACCATACTAGGTTGACAATATCATCGTCCATAAGTGACCAAACTGCCTTCGCATGTGATTAGTGAGTGACTCCAGGAATCCACCCAAGAGTTACTGATCATGCACACATCATCCTACACCATATTCCTTGCAACTTAGACAACTCCCATCGGTAAAGATACATGGGACAGATGCCATGTAAAGACTTAACTTTTGATGGTACTTTGACTCCCCAAAGTTCAAACCACTGCCGACGGGTATCATCAAGATGAGACGATCCTGGTCCGTGCTCCAGCCAGTCCTCACGTTGTCTCTTCGTGTCCACCAACAAGCGTTACGCTGGTCTCACTAAGAAGTGCCCAGAATTTTCATAGTGCCACGCCCACCTATCCTTCAAAACTATGGTGCTAAGTGGTATATTCAGGACCACTTGCACATCAGGCTGGATCAGGTGCGTGTTGAGTTCTTCTCTGTTCCAAGTACATGTAGCACGATTAATCAGAGCACTAACAAACTCAGGTGGCGCTGCAGACTTTGCACAGATTGGTTTCAACTTGTGGTCCCTTGGGATCCAATTATCAAAAAACTTTCTGTCCTTCCCATCACCAATCCGCCTGATGTTTCCCAAGTTCCGGACATCATGTCCCTCACATATGGACCTCTTCACAGCTGAAGGGCGGGAGCCGATCGTAGCTGTTAGAATGCGCCCTCCGGAAAATAAACTGCTTTCAGCACCCTTTTGTGCTGAGAGACTCCGGGTTCAATAGTATCCTCCACGCCTGTCGGGCCAGCAACGCAAGATTGAAAAGTTTAATGTCACGATATCCTAATCCACCAGCCCGCTTTACCCGAGTCATCGTCTCCCAAGAAACCCATGTTGTTTTGTGCTCACCATGCTGCCCCACCAAAATTTTCTAAGCAAGGAATTTATATGTTTACAGAGTCCCTGGGGTAGCTTAAAGCAGGCCCTGGAGTAAGTCGGTAATTCATTGCCTGAGCTACGGATTTTATCAATATTTCCTATCCACGACATGATAGATCATTTTCCATCCATCCTCTTACTCTAGCTCAAACTCTATCATTTAAGTACTTGAACACACCGTTCTTAGTACGCCCCACCGAAGATGGCAAACCAAGGTACCTCTCAGCTAGCGACTCATTTTGGACCCCAAGGAGTCCTTTAATCTGTGCACGAATTGTCTCCGAGCAGTCCTTGCCAAGAATACCGAGGATTTGTCCCTGTTAATTTTCTATCCTGAAGCTCGGAAGTAGAGGTTCAAAGACTCTTTGATTTGCTGGGCTGCTAGATCATTCGCTTTGAGGAATAGGATGTGAACAGCAAAGACTAACAGGGGGTTCTGTGGGGGCAACTTTGATCCCAGCCACATCATCATTAGTAACACTTCTGCCCCTCAAAACACATGATAGACCTTCATCTGCTAATAGGAACAAATATGATGAGATAGGGTCCCCCTGACGGAGTCCCCTAGTAGGCTTGAATTCCTCCAACTTGCCCATGTTGGATAGCACTAAAAAGTAGACCGAAGAAACACATCTCATGATTCTGTCCACCCAAATATTACTGAAACCCAGCTTGAGCATCACTTGGCGCAAATAACTTCACTCTACGCGGTCATATATGCTTTCATCATGTCAAGCTTTAGAGCGTAATACGTATTCTTCTTCCCTCTCTTTACTTTCATATAACGTAAACATTCATAAGAAGTAATTGCATTGTCCGTAATGAGTCTACCTGGCACAATGGAAAATTGCTCCATAGAAATGATTTCTGGAGGATGAGCTTCAGACGGTTAGCAAGCATTTCGAGACAATTTTATATATCACGTTGCACAAGCTAACAGGTCAAAACTGTGACAGAAGTGACGGTTTTGATACCTTGGGGATCATAACAATGAAGGTTTTTGTTAATCTCTTCCGGAGAATCCTCGCCATTAAGAATCCGCAAAACAATTCCAGTTACCTCTTCATGACCAAGTTACCAATTTTTCTAGAAGAAATGAGCTGGCAAGCCATCCGGGCCTGGTTATTTTGTTGGGAACATTTGAAACAATGCATCTTTTATTTCTTGCTCACAGAAGGGAGCATTAAGTTGCTGGTTCATAGCTGATGAGACCTTACAAGGGATGTGAGAAAGAACTTCTTCCATACCTGTCGGGGGAGTTACCCGCGGCTATACCTGGCTCTAAGGTTAAGTCAGCTCTGTAGTTAAGTTGAGCCGGCTACAATCTTGAGTTGGCTAACAACCATGAGCCGGCTACAGCCATGAGCCATCTACAATCTTGAGCTGACTAACAACCATGAGCCGGCTACAGCCATGAGCCATCTACAATCTTGAGCTGGCTAACAACCATGAGCGGCTACAGCCATGAGCCGGCTACAATCTTGAGCTACAACCATGAGCGGCTACAGCCATGTGCAGGCTACAATCTTGAGCTGGCTACAACCATGAGCCAGCTACAACCTTGACCCGGCCTGCTACAGGACCTGGACTTAGATAAAATTCTACCAAGGAGTCCAAATACAAGGCGAAGACCCCCGACTTGGAAGACACAGAGGATTTAGAGGACTTAGAGTAGGACTCCGACTGCGGGTATAACCCGGAATCTTTTGTAACCCATGGACTCGGCTATTATATAACGCGAGTCCCTAGGTCATCAGAAGGATAGGTTTTCTAGACAGACATGTCTCGAGACAGATGTTTTGATAGGTCTCGAGACAGATGTTTTGATAGGTCTCGAAATAGAGGTAGCGAATAAACGCCCTTGTAACCGAGACCACCACGATCAATAGCAATCAAGAAGGATGTAGCCTTTTACCTCCACGTGAGGGGCCGAACCTGGGTAAAACTCGCATCTTCTCGTTTCCGATCAACCCCATCCAAGCTACTACCTAGTTGCGATGGCCTCACGACTAAGTCCTTTTCCAAGGATATCTGCGGTGAGAAAACCACGACAATACCGATCGTACCCTCAACCGAATATAGGTTCTTATAAAACTCGGTCGTGAGATGACCAAGCTCCTCTGGGTCCTCGTGAGCTTCTCCACCCGGTTTTTCCTTCTCCACGCGGTGGCTTTCTTATGAAAAAAGGAGTTGTGTTATTGTCT